>NC_091287.1:69816492-70478159 GCF_032444005.1 Ranitomeya imitator | reverse complement strand
AACCTTTTCTTGATATGCTAATTTATTGAGACAGGTTTTTTGGGTTATCAGGAGTTGTATGCCAAAATCATCAGTATTAAAACAATAAAAGACCTGACACATTTCAGTTGGTGGATAATGAATCTATAATATATGAAAGTTTAATTGTAATCATTACATTATGGTAAATAATGAAATTTAACACTATATGCTAATTTTTTGAGAAGGACCTGTATATATACACACACACACACACACATCTCTATCTCTCCACTCAGTGAGAGCTGTTGTTCTGGTACTTTATGTTACTTTTATTTATGGTATCGGGAACTTGCCGGAAGCAGTATCCTAGGCAGAAGATTGTGCTGGAGGTGCTTGAATGTGTGATGGTGAATCTAGGGCTGGAGTGGAAGGAGCTTAGGAGAGTTGCGGAAGTCACTGTGGTCACTGCTTGTTTGCTGGCCAGGGAATAAAGGATCCAGAAGAGAAAGTGATTACCTTAAGGGACTGAGGTAATGCCAAGGGCAAAGGAAGTGAAGCCTAAAGGCATAAAACAACATGACAATTGATAGAAAATGCATCTGGATTTTTATTAAGGCCATTTTCCTTTAGTATTTATGGCAGAACCAATAAATGAGTTAGGGTAGTGGATAATCTCTTTAAATCCTAAAGTTTCAGGCCAATGTAGTTGGATCAAGCCTTATAACATGTTTTGTGACCCAGCTGAGGAGGTAGAATAATTTAGTATCCTTGCATACATTGATTGCTATTTATGAGCTATCAGTTTTGTTGAATTTCGTGAATATAATTTTAGTCTCACAGTCCAAAATGCTCTTGGTCCTGATTTAGAGCAGCAGATTATGCTGTGATTACACAATAAAGAAATAGTATATTACCCCTCAGCTGAATAGATTCTGTGGAAGTATTATGATGTAATAGAAATTGCTTATATAACATTGATTCTAAGTTTTCATTACAGAAGAACCTTTCCGTAACCCTATGTGTAATCTTTGAAACTTGTTTCATGCTGACTGACTCGCGTTACAAATGCTCCTGTCTTACTGTGAGCATGCAACTGATATTCAATTACGTTATCGATCTCTGACCAACTTTGGTCAAGAATCATTAGTTTTTTCTAAGGCATATCTCCTGACAGGCAACTATTCATAGTTCGGTCAGCTGAGAGGTCTGTGAGCTGAGGCAGTTTCAGAGCATGTTTTCTCTTTTAATAAGTTCTTAGAGATCCTATCAGTTTTTTGCACAGATACTTTTTATTTAGAGCAATGTATTTGATATAAAGTAAGCTTTTGGGAATCTAGAAATTGGAAAGTTTAAATGAAAAGTAGATCTATGAATAAGTAATAATACTGAATTGAAGAATAGTGATGGGAGAACCCTTGGATGTTCGGGTATGGCAGGTTCGGACGAAAATTTAAAAAAAAATGTGGTTCGGGGACCAGAACAGTACCTGAACCTGGACCCCATTCAGATGAATGGGGGGCCCAAACATTCGTTGTTTGCCATGCTGTCATCTGCATGACAGAGCAGCAAATACTGCTTGTATTGCCGGGACCAGCTGCTTCGAAAGCATCACCAAACCGCGCGCCTTACGGCGCGCGAATTTTTGCCTGTAGGACATTATTGCAAGAGAGCTTGGCTGAGTAGATTACACAAGAAGGAAAACACACAGCAAGTCAGCAGGATCTAGGAGCAACATGGCAGATGTGACAACCTACATGGTGAGCTGCAGCATGTGCTACATGTTCACAGATCGACCAGAAGAAGAATCCAATTTCACCTGTCAGAAGTGTAGACTAGTGGCCCTTTTAGAAGAAAAGGTGCGGGGTCTGGAAGAAAGAATAGCAACTTTGAAACTCATCAAAGAGAATGAAGACTTTCTAGACAGAACAGAAGCATCTCTACTGGTCACAGAAGGTGCAAAAAGTGTCAGAGAACCTCCAAAAGCAGATGAGTGGAAGCATGTGACCAAAAGAAGCAAGAAGACCATGGAGAAATCACCAACCACACAACTGAAGAACCGATATCAAATCTTTGTAGAGGATGAAGATGGCACACCTAAGAATGAAGCAATACCAGCAAGCAAAAAAGAAAAGGGCACACAGCAACAAGTGACAGCAAAAAGTACAGCCAAGAAGCAACGAAGAGTGGTGGTGGTGGGAGACTCACTACTGAGAGGCACCGAAGCAGCCATCTGCAGACCGGACATAACTGCAAGAGAAGTATGCTGCCTTCCAGGTGCGATGATCAAGGATGTGACCGATAGGATACCAAAGCTCTTCAGCTCCAAGGACGTCCACCCATTTCTTCTGATACATGTTGGCACCAATGACACGGCAAGGAAGGACCTACCGACAATCTGCAAGGACTTTGAAGAGTTGGGGAAGAAAGTAAAGGAACTGGATGCACAGGTAGTTTTTTTCTTCTATCCTTCCAGTAGACGGGCATGGCACCAGGAGATGGAACAGGATCCTTGATGCAAACAACTGGCTAAGACGATGGTGCAGACAACAAGGATTTGGATTCCTGGACCACGGTGTGAATTACTGGTATGATGGACTCCTCGCCAGAGACGGACTACACCTCAACAAACCTGGGAAACACACATTCGCCAGAAGACTCGCTACACTCATCAGGAGGGCGTTAAACTAGAAGAAGAGGGGACGGGAAGAAAAACATTAGACTCGAACAAAGACGACCCAGGAAAACATACTCTGAAGGGAGGTAAGAACATTTCTAAAACAATCCACAGTGAGGAGATTGGAACAAAAATGAAATGCTAGGTGAAATCCCAAGAAACAATGAAAACCCTATATTAAGAGTCACCAATCTAACCCAAGAAGAGGTGCGAAACCGGCTAAATAAGATTAAAATAGATAAATCTCCGGGTCCGGATGGCATACACCCACGAGTACTAAGAGAACTAAGTAATGTAATAGATAAACCATTATTTCTTATTTTTAGTGACTCTATAGCGACAGGGTCTGTTCCGCAGGACTGGCGCATAGCAAATGTGGTGCCAATATTCAAAAAGGGCTCTAAAAGGGAACCTGGAAATTATAGGCCAGTAAGTCTAACCTCTATTGTTGGTAAAATATTTGAAGGGTTTCTGAGGGATGTTATTCTGGATTATCTCAATGAGAATAACTGTTTAACTCCATATCAGCATGGGTTTATGAGAAATCGCTCCTGTCAAACCAATCTAATCAGTTTTTATGAAGAGGTAAGCTATAGACTGGACCACGGTGAGTCATTGGACGTGGTATATCTCGATTTTTCCAAAGCGTTTGATACCGTGCCGCACAAGAGGTTGGTACACAAAATGAGAATGCTTGGTCTGGGGGAAAATGTGTGTAAATGGGTTAGTAACTGGCTTAGTGATAGAAAGCAGAGGGTGGTTATAAATGGTATAGTCTCTAACTGGGTCGCTGTGACCAGTGGGGTACCGCAGGGGTCAGTATTGGGACCTGTTCTCTTCAACATATTCATTAATGATCTGGTAGAAGGTTTACACAGTAAAATATCGATATTTGCAGATGATACAAAACTATGTAAAGCAGTTAATACAAGAGAAGATAGTATTCTGCTACAGATGGATCTGGATAAGTTGGAAACTTGGGCTGAAAGGTGGCAGATGAGGTTTAACAATGATAAATGTAAGGTTATACACATGGGAAGAGGGAATCAATATCACCATTACACACTGAATGGGAAACCACTGGGTAAATCTGACAGGGAGAAGGACTTGGGGATCCTAGTTAATGATAAACTTACCTGGAGCAGCCAGTGCCAGGCAGCAGCTGCCAAGGCAAACAGGATCATGGGGTGCATTAAAAGAGGTCTGGATACACATGATGAGAGCATTATACTGCCTCTGTACAAATCCCTAGTTAGACCGCACATGGAGTACTGTGTCCAGTTTTGGGCACCGGTGCTCAGGAAGGATATAATGGAACTAGAGAGAGTACAAAGGAGGGCAACAAAATTAATAAAGGGGATGGGAGAACTACAATACCCAGATAGATTAGCGAAATTAGGATTATTTAGTCTAGAAAAAAGACGACTGAGGGGCGATCTAATAACCATGTATAAGTATATAAGGGGACAATACAAATATCTCGCTGAGGATCTGTTTATACCAAGGAAGGTGACGGGCACAAGGGGGCATTCTTTGCGTCTGGAGGAGAGAAGGTTTTTCCACCAACATAGAAGAGGATTCTTTACTGTTAGGGCAGTGAGAATCTGGAATTGCTTGCCTGAGGAGGTGGTGATGGCGAACTCAGTCGAGGGGTTCAAGAGAGGCCTGGATGTCTTCCTGGAGCAGAACAATATTGTATCATACAATTATTAGGTTCTGTAGAAGGACGTAGATCTGGGGATTTATTATGATGGAATATAGGCTGAACTGGATGGACAAATGTCTTTTTTCGGCCTTACTAACTATGTTACTATGTAAAACAAAATCCTCTAAACTGCATGCTCGCAAACGCCAGAAGCCTGACAAACAAGATGGAAGAACTAGAAGCAGAAATATCTACAGGTAACTTTGACATAGTGGGAATAACCGAGACATGGTTAGATGAAAGCTATGACTGGGCAGTTAACTTACAGGGTTACAGTCTGTTTAGAAAGGATCGTAAAAATCGGAGAGGAGGAGGGGTTTGTCTCTATGTAAAGTCTTGTCTAAAGTCCACTTTAAGGGAGGATATTAGCGAAGGGAATGAGGATGTCGAGTCCATATGGGTTGAAATTCATGGAGGGAAAAATGGTAACAAAATTCTCATTGGGGTCTGTTACAAACCCCCAAATATAACAGAAAGCATGGAAAGTCTACTTCTAAAGCAGATAGATGAAGCTGCAACCCATAATGAGGTCCTGGTTATGGGGGACTTTAACTACCCGGATATTAACTGGGAAACAGAAACCTGTGAAATCCATAAAGGCAACAGGTTTCTGCTAATAACCAAGAAAAATTATCTTTCACAATTGGTGCAGAATCCAACCAGAGGAGCAGCACTTTTAGACCTAATACTATCTAATAGACCTGACAGAATAACAAATCTGCAGGTGGTCGGGCATTTAGGAAATAGCGACCACAATACTGTGCAGTTTCACCTGTCTTTCACTAGGGGGACTTGTCAGGGAGTCACAAAAACATTGAACTTTAGGAAGGCAAAGTTTGAACAGCTTAGAGATGCCCTTAATCTGGTAGACTGGGACAATATCCTCAGAAATAAGAATACAGATAATAAATGGGAAATGTTTAAGAACATCCTAAATAGGCAGTGTAAGCGGTTTATACCTTGTGGGAATAAAAGGACTAGAAATAGGAAAAACCCAATGTGGCTAAACAAAGAAGTAAGACAGGCAATTAACAGTAAAAAGAAAGCATTTGCACTACTAAAGCAGGATGGCACCATTGAAGCTCTAAAAAACTATAGGGAGAAAAATACTTTATCTAAAAAACTAATTAAAGCTGCCAAAAAGGAAACAGAGAAGCACATTGCTAAGGAGAGTAAAACTAATCCCAAACTGTTCTTCAACTATATCAATAGTAAAAGAATAAAAACTGAAAATGTAGGCCCCTTAAAAAATAGTGAGGAAAGAATGGTTGTAGATGACGAGGAAAAAGCTAACATATTAAACACCTTCTTCTCCACGGTATTCACGGTGGAAAATGAAATGCTAGGTGAAATCCCAAGAAACAATGAAAACCCTATATTAAGGGTCACCAATCTAACCAAAGAAGAGGTGCGAAACCGGCTAAATAAGATTAAAATAGATAAATCTCCGGGTCCGGATGGCATACACCCACGAGTACTAAGAGAACTAAGTAATGTAATAGATAAACCATTATTTCTTATTTTTAGTGACTCTATAGCGACAGGGTCTGTTCCGCAGGACTGGCGCATAGCAAATGTGGTGCCAATATTCAAAAAGGGCTCTAAAAGTGAACCTGGAAATTATAGGCCAGTAAGTCTAACCTCTATTGTTGGTAAAATATTTGAAGGGTTTCTGAGGGATGTTATTCTGGATTATCTCAATGAGAATAACTGTTTAACTCCATATCAGCATGGGTTTATGAGAAATCGCTCCTGTCAAACCAATCTAATCAGTTTTTATGAAGAGGTAAGCTATAGGCTGGACCACGGTGAGTCATTGGACGTGGTATATCTCGATTTTTCCAAAGCGTTTGATACCGTGCCGCACAAGAGGTTGGTACACAAAATGAGAATGCTTGGTCTGGGGGAAAATGTGTGTAAATGGGTTAGTAACTGGCTTAGTGATAGAAAGCAGAGGGTGGTTATAAATGGTATAGTCTCTAACTGGGTCGCTGTGACCAGTGGGGTACCGCAGGGGTCAGTATTGGGACCTGTTCTCTTCAACATATTCATTAATGATATGGTAGAAGGTTTACACAGTAAAATATCGATATTTGCAGATGATACAAAACTATGTAAAGCAGTTAATACAAGAGAAGATAGTATTCTGCTACAGATGGATCTGGATAAGTTGGAAACTTGGGCTGAAAGGTGGCAGATGAGGTTTAACAATGATAAATGTAAGGTTATACACATGGGAAGAGGGAATCAATATCACCATTACACACTGAATGGGAAACCACTGGGTAAATCTGACAGGGAGAAGGACTTGGGGATCCTAGTTAATGATAAACTTACCTGGAGCAGCCAGTGCCAGGCAGCAGCTGCCAAGGCAAACAGGATCATGGGGTGCATTAAAAGAGGTCTGGATACACATGATGAGAGCATTATACTGCCTCTGTACAAATCCCTAGTTAGACCGCACATGGAGTACTGTGTCCAGTTTTGGGCACCGGTGCTCAGGAAGGATATAATGGAACTAGAGAGAGTACAAAGGAGGGCAACAAAATTAATAAAGGGGATGGGAGAACTACAATACCCAGATAGATTAGCGAAATTAGGATTATTTAGTCTAGAAAAAAGACGACTGAGGGGCGATCTAATAACCATGTATAAGTATATAAGGGGACAATACAAATATCTCGCTGAGGATCTGTTTATACCAAGGAAGGTGACGGGCACAAGGGGGCATTCTTTGCGTCTGGAGGAGAGAAGGTTTTTCCACCAACATAGAAGAGGATTCTTTACTGTTAGGGCAGTGAGAATCTGGAATTGCTTGCCTGAGGAGGTGGTGATGGCGAACTCAGTCGAGGGGTTCAAGAGAGGCCTGGATGTCTTCCTGGAGCAGAACAATATTGTATCATACAATTATTAGGTTCTGTAGAAGGACGTAGATCTGGGGATTTATTATGATGGAATATAGGCTGAACTGGATGGACAAATGTCTTTTTTCGGCCTTACTAACTATGTTACTATGTAAAACAAAATCCTCTAAACTGCATGCTCGCAAACGCCAGAAGCCTGACAAACAAGATGGAAGAACTAGAAGCAGAAATATCTACAGGTAACTTTGACATAGTGGGAATAACCGAGACATGGTTAGATGAAAGCTATGACTGGGCAGTTAACTTACAGGGTTACAGTCTGTTTAGAAAGGATCGTAAAAATCGGAGAGGAGGAGGGGTTTGTCTCTATGTAAAGTCTTGTCTAAAGTCCACTTTAAGGGAGGATATTAGCGAAGGGAATGAGGATGTCGAGTCCATATGGGTTGAAATTCATGGAGGGAAAAATGGTAACAAAATTCTCATTGGGGTCTGTTACAAACCCCCAAATATAACAGAAAGCATGGAAAGTCTACTTCTAAAGCAGATAGATGAAGCTGCAACCCATAATGAGGTCCTGGTTATGGGGGACTTTAACTACCCGGATATTAACTGGGAAACAGAAACCTGTGAAACCCATAAAGGCAACAGGTTTCTGCTAATAACCAAGAAAAATTATCTTTCACAATTGGTGCAGAATCCAACCAGAGGAGCAGCACTTTTAGACCTAATACTATCTAATAGACCTGACAGAATAACAAATCTGCAGGTGGTCGGGCATTTAGGAAATAGCGACCACAATACTGTGCAGTTTCACCTGTCTTTCACTAGGGGGACTTGTCAGGGAGTCACAAAAACATTGAACTTTAGGAAGGCAAAGTTTGAACAGCTTAGAGATGCCCTTAATCTGGTAGACTGGGACAATATCCTCAGAAATAAGAATACAGATAATAAATGGGAAATGTTTAAGAACATCCTAAATAGGCAGTGTAAGCGGTTTATACCTTGTGGGAATAAAAGGACTAGAAATAGGAAAAACCCAATGTGGCTAAACAAAGAAGTAAGACAGGCAATTAACAGTAAAAAGAAAGCATTTGCACTACTAAAGCAGGATGGCACCATTGAAGCTCTAAAAAACTATAGGGAGAAAAATACTTTATCTAAAAAACTAATTAAAGCTGCCAAAAAGGAAACAGAGAAGCACATTGCTAAGGAGAGTAAAACTAATCCCAAACTGTTCTTCAACTATATCAATAGTAAAAGAATAAAAACTGAAAATGTAGGCCCCTTAAAAAATAGTGAGGAAAGAATGGTTGTAGATGACGAGGAAAAAGCTAACATATTAAACACCTTCTTCTCCACGGTATTCACGGTGGAAAATGAAATGCTAGGTGAAATCCCAAGAAACAATGAAAACCCTATATTAAGGGTCACCAATCTAACCCAAGAAGAGGTGCGAAACCGGCTAAATAAGATTAAAATAGATAAATCTCCGGGTCCGGATGGCATACACCCACGAGTACTAAGAGAACTAAGTAATGTAATAGATAAACCATTATTTCTTATTTTTAGTGACTCTATAGCGACAGGGTCTGTTCCGCAGGACTGGCGCATAGCAAATGTGGTGCCAATATTCAAAAAGGGCTCTAAAAGTGAACCTGGAAATTATAGGCCAGTAAGTCTAACCTCTATTGTTGGTAAAATATTTGAAGGGTTTCTGAGGGATGTTATTCTGGATTATCTCAATGAGAATAACTGTTTAACTCCATATCAGCATGGGTTTATGAGAAATCGCTCCTGTCAAACCAATCTAATCAGTTTTTATGAAGAGGTAAGCTATAGGCTGGACCACGGTGAGTCATTGGACGTGGTATATCTCGATTTTTCCAAAGCGTTTGATACCGTGCCGCACAAGAGGTTGGTACACAAAATGAGAATGCTTGGTCTGGGGGAAAATGTGTGTAAATGGGTTAGTAACTGGCTTAGTGATAGAAAGCAGAGGGTGGTTATAAATGGTATAGTCTCTAACTGGGTCGCTGTGACCAGTGGGGTACCGCAGGGGTCAGTATTGGGACCTGTTCTCTTCAACATATTCATTAATGATCTGGTAGAAGGTTTACACAGTAAAATATCGATATTTGCAGATGATACAAAACTATGTAAAGCAGTTAATACAAGAGAAGATAGTATTCTGCTACAGATGGATCTGGATAAGTTGGAAACTTGGGCTGAAAGGTGGCAGATGAGGTTTAACAATGATAAATGTAAGGTTATACACATGGGAAAAGGGAATCAATATCACCATTACACACTGAACGGGAAACCACTGGGTAAATCTGACAGGGAGAAGGACTTGGGGATCCTAGTTAATGATAAACTTACCTGGAGCAGCCAGTGCCAGGCAGCAGCTGCCAAGGCAAACAGGATCATGGGGTGCATTAAAAGAGGTCTGGATACACATGATGAGAGCATTATACTGCCTCTGTACAAATCCCTAGTTAGACCGCACATGGAGTACTGTGTCCAGTTTTGGGCACCGGTGCTCAGGAAGGATATAATGGAACTAGAGAGAGTACAAAGGAGGGCAACAAAATTAATAAAGGGGATGGGAGAACTACAATACCCAGATAGATTAGCGAAATTAGGATTATTTAGTCTAGAAAAAAGACGACTGAGGGGCGATCTAATAACCATGTATAAGTATATAAGGGGACAATACAAATATCTCGCTGAGGATCTGTTTATACCAAGGAAGGTGACGGGCACAAGGGGGCATTCTTTGCGTCTGGAGGAGAGAAGGTTTTTCCACCAACATAGAAGAGGATTCTTTACTGTTAGGGCAGTGAGAATCTGGAATTGCTTGCCTGAGGAGGTGGTGATGGCGAACTCAGTCGAGGGGTTCAAGAGAGGCCTGGATGTCTTCCTGGAGCAGAACAATATTGTATCATACAATTATTAGGTTCTGTAGAAGGACGTAGATCTGGGTATTTATTATGATGGAATATAGGCTGAACTGGATGGACAAATGTCTTTTTTCGGCCTTACTAACTATGTTACTATGTTACTATGTTACTATGGTCAGTGGTAACATTAGCACAAGCTGTCAGAGAATTGCGGCTCCCATCCTGTCAGATGACAACAGCTGTGACAGGCAGTAAATGTTTATCTTCTGTCACAGAGGCGTCGGCTGATCGGAGTACTACTCCCATCAGCCTATGCTTGTGTTAGGGGGTTGCCATGAACATGTTATGTATGATGTGTATTTATGCTCTTAAAGATTGTATTGTTTCCAAATATTAGGGACAGCATAGTTCCCTAGTTTGCCCACTAGATGGGGGTTGATAGACTTAGCTTGTAGATGGTTAATGTAGGAGGAGCTAGTGACAGTTAACCCCTTCCCGACCTGTGACACAGCGTATGCGTCATGAAAGTCGGTGCCAATCCGACCTGTGATGCATATGCTGTGTCACAGAAAGATCGCGTCCCTGCAGACCGGGTGAAAGGGTTAACTCCCATTTCACCCGATCTGCAGGGACAGGGGGAGTGGTAGTTTAGCCCAGGGGGGGTGGCTTCACCCCCCCGTGGCTACGATCGCTCTGATTGGCTGTTGAAAGTGAAACTGCCAATCAGAGCGATTTGTAATATTTCACCTAAAAAACTGGTGAAATATTACAATCCAGCCATGGCCGATGCTGCAATATCATCGGCCATGGCTGGAAATACTAATGTGCCCCCACCCCACCCCACCGATCGCCTCCCCAGCCCCCCGATCTGTGCAGCGCTCCCCTCAGTCCTGTGCTACGCTCCCCCCGTGCTCCAGTCAACCCCCCCGCACTCCGATCACCCCCCCCCGCACAGCGATCCCCCCGTGCTCTGATCACCCCCCCTGCACAGCGATCCCCCACCCCGTGCTCCAATCCACCCGCACGCACACCGATCCTCATCCGTGCTCCGACGCCCCCCACCCCGTGCTCCGACGCCTCCCCCCCGTGCTCCGACGCCCCCCCGTGCTCCGACGCCCCCCCGTGCACTGATCTCCCCCCCTTATACTTACCGAGCCTGCCGGTGTCCGTCTTCTTTCCTGGGCGCCGCCATCTTCCAAAATGGCGGGCGCATGTGCAGTGCGCCCGCCGAATCTGCCGGCCGGCAGATTCGTTCCAGAGTGAATTTTGATCACTGAGATATAACCTATCTCAGTGATCAAAATAAAAAAATAGTAAATGACCCCCCCCCCTTTGTCACCCATAGGTAGGGACAATAAAAAAAAGAAAGAATTTTTTTTTTTTCACTAAGGTTGGAGTTAGAACTAGGGGTAGGGTTAGGGGTAGGGTTAGGGGTAGGGTTGGGGTTAGGGGTAGGGTTAGGGTTAGGGGTAGGGTTAGGGGTAGGGGTAGGGTTAGGGGTAGGGTTAGGGGTAGGGTTAGGGTTAGGGCTAGGGTTAGGGGTAGGGTTAGGGTTCGGGATGTGCACACGTATTCTGGTCCTCTGCGGATTTTTCCGCAGAGGATTTGATAAATCCGCAGTGCTAAACCGCTGTGGATTTACCGCGGTTTT
Organism: Ranitomeya imitator; assembly: GCF_032444005.1. NCBI lineage: Eukaryota > Metazoa > Chordata > Amphibia > Anura > Dendrobatidae > Ranitomeya > Ranitomeya imitator. Next base: position 70,466,404 of record NC_091287.1, on the reverse strand, counting down.
TCTGCGCATTTCACTGCAGTTTTACAACTGCGATTTTCTATTGGAGCAGTTGTAAAACCGCTGCGGAATCCGCAGAAAGAAGAGACATGCTGCAGAATGTAAACCGCTGCGTTTCCGTGCTGTTTTTCTGCAGTATGTGTACAGCGATTTTTGTTTCCCATAGGTTTACATTGAATTGTAAACTCATGGGAAACTGCTGCGGATCCGCAGCGTTTTCCGCAGCGTGTGCACATACCTTTAGAATTAGACTATGTGCACACGGTGCGGATTTGGCTGCGGATTGGCCGCTGCGGATCCGCAGCAGTGTTCCATCAGGTTTACAGTACCATGTAAACATATGGAAAACCAAATCCGCTGTGCCCATGGTGCGGAAAATACCGCGCGGAAACGCTGTGTTGTATTTTCCGCAGCATGTCAATTCTTTGTGCGGATTCCGCAGCGTTTTACACCTGTTCCTCAATAGGAATCCACAGGTGAAATCCGCACAAAAAACACTGGCAATCCGCGGTAAATCCGCAGGTAAAACGCAGTGCCTTTTACCCGCGCATTTTTCAAAAATGGTGCTGAAAAATCTCATACGAATCCGCAACGTTGGCACATAGCCTTAGGGTTAGGGTTGGGTTGGAATTAGGGTTGTGGTTAGGGGTGTGTTGGGGTTAGGGTTGTGATTAGGGTTACGGCTACAGTTGGGATAAGGTTTAGGGGTGTGTTGGAGTTAGAATTGAGGGGTTTCCACTGTTTAGGCACATCAGGGGGTCTCCAAACGCAACATGGCGCCACCATTGATTCCAGCCAATCTTGTATTCAAAAAGTCAAATGGTGCTCCCTCACTTCCGAGCCCCGAAGTGTGCCCAAACAGTGGTTTACCCCCACATATGGGGTACCAGCATACTCAGGACAAACTGCGCAACAATTACTGGGGTCCAATTTCTCCTGTTACCCTTGAGAAAATAAAAAATTGCTTGCTAAAACATAATTTTTGAGGAAAGAAAATTTTTTTTTTTATTTTCACGGCTCTGCGTTGTAAACGTCTGTGAAGCACTTGGGGGTTCAAAGTGCTCAGCACATATCTAGATAAGTTCCTTGGGGGGTCTAGTTTCCAAAATGGGGTCACTTTTGGGGGGTTTCTACTGTTTAGGCACACCAGGGGCTCTGCAAACGCAACGTGACGTCCGCAGACAATTCCATCAAAGTCTGCATTTCAAAAGTCACTACTTCCCTTCTGAGCCCCGACGTGCGCCCAAACAGTGGTTTACCCCCACACATGTGGTATCGGCGTACTCAGGAGAAACTGGACAACAACTTTTGGGGTCCAATTTCTCCTGTAACCCTTGGGAAAATAAAAAAATCTGGGCTAAAAAATTATTTTTGAGGAAAGAAAACGTATTTATTATTTTCACGGCTCTGCGTTATAAACTTCTGTGAAGCACTTGGGGGTTGAAAGTGCTCACCAGATATCTAGATAATTTCATTTCGGGGTCTAGTTTCCGAAATGGGGTGACTTGTGGGGGGTTTCTACTGTTTAGTCACATCAGGGGCTCTGCAAACGCAACGTGACGCCCGTAGAGCATTCCATCAAAGTCTGTATTTCAAAACGTCACTACTTCACTTCCGAGCCCCGGCAAGTGCCCAAATAGTAGTTTACCCCCACATGTGGGGTATCACCGTACTCAGGAGAAACTGGACAACAAATATTGGGGTCAAATTTCTCCTGTTACCCTTGGGAAAATTAAAAAATTCTGGGCTAAAAAATTATTTTTGAGGAAATAAAACGTATTTATTATTTTCACTGCTCTGTGTTATGAACTTCTGTGAAGCACTTGGGGGTTCAAAGTGCTCACCTCACATCTAGATAAGTTCCTTTCGGGGTCTAGTTTCCAAAATGGGGTCACTTGTGGGGGGTTTCTACTGTTTAGCCACATCAGGGGCTCTGCAAACGCAACGTGACGCCTGCAGAGCATTCCATCAAAGTCTGCATTTCAAAACGTCACTACTTCACTTCCGAGCCCCAGCATGTGCCTAAACAGTGGTTTACCCCCACATATGGGGTATCAGCGTACTCAGGAGAAACTGGAAAACAACTTTTGGGGTCAAATTTGTCCTGTTACCCTTGGGAAAATAAAAAATTGCGGGCTAAAAAATCATTTTTGAGAAAAGAAATTTTTTATTTTATTTTCATGGCTCTGCGTTATAAACTTCTGTGAAGCACTTGAGGGTTCAAAGTGCTCACCACACATCTAGATTAGTTCCTTTGGGGGTCTAGTATCCAAAATGGGGTCATTTGTGGGGGATATCCAATGTTTAGGCACATAGGGGCTCTCCAAACGCGACATGGTGTCCGCTAATGATTGGAGCTAATTTTCCATTTAAAAAGCCAAATGGCGTGCCTTCCCTTCTGAGCCCTGCCGTGCGCCCAAACAGTGGTTTACCCCCACATATGGGGTATCTGCGTACTCAGGACAAACTGGACAACAACATTTGTGGTCCAATTTCTCCTATTACCATTGGCAAAATAGGAAATTCCAGGCTAAAATATCATTTTTGAGAAAAGAAAAATTATTTTTTATTTTCATGGCTCTGCATTATAAACTTCTGTGAAGCACCTGGGGGATTAAAGTACTCAGTATGCATCTAGATAAGTTCCTTGGGGGGTCTAGTTTCCAAAATGGGGTCACTTGTGGGGGAGCTTCAATGCATAGGCACACAGGGGCTCTCCAAATGCGACATGGTGTCCGCTAACAATTGGAGCTAATTTTCCATTCAAAAAGTCAAAAGGCGCGCCTTCCCTTCCGAGCCCTGCTGTGTGCCCAAACAGTGGTTTACCCCCACATATGAGGTATCGGCGTACTCGGGAGAAATTGCTCAACAAATTTTAGGATCCATTTTATCCTATTGCCCATGTGAAAATAAAAAAATTGAGGCGAAAAGAAATTTTTTGTGAAAAAAAAGTACTTTTTCATTTTTACAGATCAATTTGTGAAGCACCTGGGGGTTTAAAGGGTACACTATGCATCTAGATAAGTTCCTTGGGGCGTCTAGTTTCCAAAATGGGGTCACTTGTGGGGGAGCTCCAATTTTTAGGCACACGGGGGCTCTCCAAACGTGACATGGTGTCCGCTAAAGAGAGCAGCCAATTTTTCATTCAAAAAGTCAAATGGCGCTCCTTCCCTTCCAAGCCCTGCCGTGCGCCCAAACAGTGGTTTACCCCCACATATGAGGTATCAGCGTACTCAGGACAAATTGGAAAACAACTTTCGTTGTTCAGTTTCTCCTTTTACCATTGGGAAAATAAAAAAATTGTTGCTGAAAAATCATTTTTGTGACTAAAAAGTTAAATGTTAATTTTTTCCTTCCATGTTGCTTCTGCTGCTGTGAAGCACCTGAAGGGTTAATAAACTTCTTGAATGTGGTTTTGTGCACCTTGAGGGGTGCAGTTTTTAGAATGGTGTCACTTTTGGGTATTTTCAGCCATATAGACCCCTCAAACTTACTTCAAATGTGAGGTGGTCCCTAAAATAAATGGTTTTGTAAATTTCGTTGTAAAAATGAGAAATCGCTGGTCAAATTTTAACCCTTATAACTTCCTAGCAAAAAAAAATTTTGTTTCCAAAATTGTGCTGATGTAAAGTAGACGTGTGGGAAATGTTATTTGTTAACTATTTTGTGTCACATAACTCTCTGGTTTAACAGAATAAAATTTCAAAATGTGAAAATTGCGAAATTTTCAAAATTTTCGCCAAATTTCCGTTTTTATCACAATTAAACACAGAATTTATTGACCTAAATTTACCACTAACATGAAGCCCAATATGTCACGAAAAAACAATCTCAGAACCGCTAGGATCCATTGAAGCGTTCCTGAGTTATTACCTCATAAAGGGACACTGGTCAGAATTGCAAAAAACGGCAAGGTCTTTAAGGTCAAAATAGGCTGGGTCATGAAGGGGTTAAGGGTTAGAGCAGCTGATATTTGAATCAGTTGGGTGGGAGCGCCCTGTCATGGCAGTCAGCTCTGCAGAAGTCCAAGGTCCAGTCAGGCAGCATCAGGGCCAGGAAGGCGACAAGAGAGAAGAAGGGCATTGATACAGTCACTGACAACGCAGTATAAGTGGGACTCTGGCTGACAGGGAGGAAAGAACTAAGCAGTACGGACAGGTCACTCGCAATGTGGTGGCTTGCTAAGTGGATGGATGTACTTGGGACCAGGGTGAAATGGTTTATAGAAATCCCTGCTAAATTAAGACTGGGCACAGAGGACGCTGGAGGACCGATAGGCATGGTCCGTTCCGGCAGCAAGCTTAGTAAAGATGAAGGAAAGGCAGAGAAAAAGAAGAAGCTGTGTAAAGCGAAGCCAGATATAAATGCTGACAAGGTGAGAGAAGAGACAGGGACAGCAAGGAAATTGTTTAATGTAAAGCCTGTTGTAAATGCTGAAGAGAACCGTTATGTGCCCGTCTTTAGTAAAGTTTATTGTTCAAGCGTTCATTGGGACTTTGACTCTGTTTATTCTACTTTGGCTGAGGAGAACATGCAGTGTATTACAGGAAGCCCCAGAAGTAAAGGAGCAGCAGGAATGCTGACTGGGAGTCGTGCAGTGTATGTGAGGGGAGGTCAGGGTGTGCAAGAGACTTTTACCTTAGCCACGACTACCTGCCTGTCCCACCCTTACAATTGCTGTCGCTTAGCAAGAACAGGTGCCGCTAATGGGAGTATTCATGCAGCATTGCTGTGAGTTCACCATAGTTCAGCTATGAACTCCTGTGAACTTTCTCACTACAGAAGCTCAGTGCTATACCCTGATAGGAGCAATTACATGTGTCGACTGGCTGAGAAAATGGTCACTAATGTGACTGCTCTCCTAATTATCCGAATTGTCACGAGACGGTATGGATTAGCTGTACTTCGGACAAGTGAGGAATATGGTTGTCATTTTTCTTTTCTTTCCAGGGAACAAGGGCGTCAATGGAATGGGCATAAGGTGAAAATAAATTTGTTATTTTTAAATACATTTGTAAAACAGGGTGTAGATTTTTATTTTAAAAAAGCCTTAATTCTGGGTGTCTTTGATTTACAATATGACTATGGGGTTAGTAAATAAAGGCCTCTAATAGACTCTTCTCCATTACTAACCTGTGGGCTTGATGTCACCTAGCATTACAAAGATGACATCAACCCTACAAATGTTACCCCACTTGCCACCGCCACAGTGATAGAATAGAGGTTGATATTTTTAGGCTGGGGGGGCCAATATTCATAACCACCTACCAGCCTGAGAGTACCAGCCCCCAGCTGTCTGGTTTAGCTTGGTTGGTTGTCAAAAATGGGGGGGGCCTACAGCATTTTTTTTAATTATTTATTTAAATAATAAAAAAAAAACAGTGTGGGGACTCCTCTATTCTTAATAAGCAGCCATGATAAAGCTGACATCTGAAGGTTGCAGCCCGCAGCTGTTGGTTTTGCCATACTAGTTATCAAAAACAGAACAGACTCCGCGTCATTTTTTAAAAATGTATTTATAGTGCAGGTGCCAGTTGATAAATACTTGTGTCAGCGGTGCCTGCTCTTGCCATTTTCAGTGACAGCAAGCGTAGGCTGATGGGAGTAGTGCTCCCATCAGCTGATGCCTCTGAGATCGGAAGTAAACTTTTTATCGCTGATCACAGCTGCTGGTGCTCTGAACGGTAGTAATAATCTTTCTGCTGGATCAGAGCCGCCAGTGTTTCTTGATCTGTAATGTATATGACATCGTGGGAATCGCACGATTTTCGGGGTGCCGAACACAAGCAATGACCGTGTCCGTGTTCGGGGTCTGTGCCCAAACAGTAGATGTTCGGTACAGAATCCAAACTTTACTGTTTTTGTTCGCTCATCACTATTGAAGAAAAGTTTTTACACTGTTTTTCTGCAGGACATTTTGTATGCTCTTGAAGTCATGCAGAAATTAAGTAAACAATGTTAGGCCAGTTTCATACAAAGAAGGAAAGAATTTTTGTGGCATATTTGGATATGGCCCATTATACTTCCCCAACTTTACTGAGTGTGTTTTAATACTTCTGTTTGTTTTTTCTGTGTCCTCAGATGAGTTAGGGATAGTATTTGCATTATCTTCCCCCTGTTATATGCTGCCTATTTAATCATACGCTCTGTCTTTAATGGGGTATTGTATGATGGAGATATTTATTGTGGTATTATCTGAATAGGATATATGCTTTTTGGTGGAACACATTTGCGCTCCATTCCCTGCCCTGATCTTGTGATTTACGGTGAGCATGCAGGTAGCAATAACTATAAGACGCAAGATACATGCCGCACTTTGCTTTGGGACTGGAAGTGACATCAGGTGCCAGTTTAAATCAGTGGCGCCTATGACCGGGAATCACACGCATTATTTTTTGTGGCCACAGGATAGTGATACATTGATAGTATGCCCTCTGATCCCCTGATGAATCCAAGTGTTTTTGGGGGGAACACATCTGGATATGGGACTATTTATAATACTGGCTTTATAATTACCTACGTTAAGTATGCTCATTTACTTATCCTGGCTGGTGTCTTGATTTCTAGTATTGCTCTAGCTACATATATTCCTTAATTACTCCTAATCATTTGTGCTTATATTTATAGGAGTCAGGGATTTAGTCATAATTAATTATTAATATATATATTTGATGAATAACATTTTTTGTCTTTTCAAACATAGGTTGTGAATTGTGTATATTTTCTTGAAACACATCCAGGATTTGATATTTATTTCTACCTGTACTGCTCTTTAAATTGTGATATGAGATATGTAATTCTTATTAGGTTGGCTATTTAATTACAAGTATGTTCGTCTGCTTATCCTGGCTGGTGTATTGAGTTTTTCTTTTCTGTTGCCCTATTTGTATAATTCCCCTGGTTACGCCTAATCATCCATGTATATATTTATAGGAGTGAGGGATTGAGGAATATTTAATTAGTGATATATATTTGGATTTGCAACATCCTTTTTTTTTTAAAAAATGGACAGCTGATTGATGTATTTATTATATTGACAACATACATCCAGGATTTTTATTTATCACGATTAGTGCTGCACTTTAGATTAGAGGTGTATTATGGTCCTAAGGGACAGCGGCTGAGGAGCGAGGTCACCATATCGTACAATCTAGGGTGCCAACATCCGCCGACAGGTAGGGAGTCCCACAGGGAATTTTAGGGTAATATAGTCCCTTTATATCATATCCGCTCAATACTTTTTTTGAGGGCTCATTCATATCTTGGCTGCTATATGCGCATTTGGATACACACCTTCTAATATACAGTATGTTTTCAAGAGATTTTTGAGTGTTTAACTTAACCACTAAAGGTTATATTTTAGGGGTCTATTTTGTTTTTTGTGGTTTCAGTTTCCCACATCCAAATTTCATGGTCTGAGTATGGACCATGACTTTCTAACAGGCTATGGGCCTTCTGTCCCAAACTCAAAAGCCTTATAAGCATATATAAGCCTGTTGAGTTCAGAACAAGAGAATTGGCCAGTCCTGAAATCTTGGTCCATACTTGAATTGTAAAAATCGGGTGTATGATATTGAAATTAAAGAGATCCTACTATAAATGTAAGAAATCACCTCATCACAGGATAGGTGACAACTTGTTGAGTGTTTGTGGTGCCGTCACAAAATTCCCACTGATTCTTAAAATCGGGATCTGGAGTACCTTTGAATGAAACCATTGTGCCCTGTGTTAGGTGTCGAGATCCCGCCTCTGCACAGGGGGAATCTCGAACCATCTCCGCTGTGGTCTCCCATTCTTCTCCAGCTGCAGTGGAGTCTGCTCAGCGGAGACATCGGTGCCAGCATCTAGCTCAGGCTGATACTAGATGACTGGTTACTGCTGCCTTTCCAGCTTCTGCCATTGTAGCCAGTACTGGGCACTGCTGAGCAGATGTGTTTGGGACTAAGTCCTGCTCTTCCCTTTCTGAGCATGCCCAGGGCAAGATCTCTCATTGATCAAGGGTCACATGCTTAGATGCTGCAGCAAAACCCATTGGTCCTTTAGGAAGGTCCTGAAGGTGTTCTTTTTCTGTGGCTGACTCCCATTGGTCCTTCTGGGAAGGTCCTGTTCTTACTGCAGCTATAAAAGGTTTGCATGGCCGCACGGCCATGCGCTAGTGTACATTTGCAATCGTGTGTGTGTTGATGAGTGCAAGTCATTCTTTAAAATTCCCTCCTTTGTGTATGACTGTTCGTAAAAGGTGGATGCTTGCTGTCTAGCACCCAACTAAGCTGTCAACATAAAGACACACGATACAGCATCTATTGCTGTAACCGCCAGTGCGGCGCCGTGCGCTTATAGAGCGCTTTCCTATCCCATTGTCTGGGTGGTTAGTGGCATCCACCAAAGCGGCAGAGCATGCACTCTTGAGCTTTAAGTTATATTTTTTGTTACTTTGACACCCCAGTTGCGGTGTCGAGCGCAAGTGGTCTGAACGTACTCTAACCCTGTGTCTTGGGATAGAGTCCTGAGACTGCTTGCTTGCGCTCTTGGTGCGGTACCACGGCCCTGTGATGCAACAGGGTTTGCTTCCTTCACACAGGGTGAAGTTAACCCGTGTGTGTATCCACATTGTACCGCCATATAGTCCGTCATTACTCAGCAGTAGGTTTCATCTCTGCACGGTGGACCCCGGGCTGCGACCGCACCTTATAACATCTCTTTTATAATTTGGTGCGTTCCGCCAGCTCTAACACCTTGTATGCAGGACCATCACTCCATTCAAATGGACCACTTCAAAGTTCTGTTTTTTGCATCAGTGTACATGTCAGTGGTTGGACCCCCAGCAGTTAGCCAGATCCCCACAAAAATCCCACACTGACTCTTAAAATCAGGATTTCAAGAACCTTTGCTTTCAATGAAACAATATTGCCTTGCATGTAGGACCATTGCTTCCTTCAACCTGGCACTTCTAAGTCCTGTTTTTTTTTTGGATCAGTGTTCATCCCAGCGTTTGGAGGCACAAAAATTAGCAAGTTAATCCCTATTCTATGTATAATTGAAAACTTGCACCTATCGTATAACTCAATTAGGTGTTTTTTATCTTGAGTAGCTGGAAATTTTTCATATTGTTTTTTAAATATTTCTCACTTTTGATTGCAGTTAGATAGTAGATAGACAGATACAGTTCGCAATCAACACTTTTCAGTAAATTTTATAAATGCAATGGCACAAGATGATGTTTCCATTTTGTTTTGAATAGGTGCTTCTGCTAATTCAAAAGCTACTTAAAAAGTTGAAAGCAATATGACTATACCTCTTGCTATCACATTTTTATAAATGGTAAAAAAAAAGTATCTAGCATTTTGGTTATGATCATAGAACGAAAGTGCAATCTTGATAATCATACATGCTGTACGTAGTATTGATTCACAGCACTTGACAGCTACTCAATAGAATAAAAGCACAGAGCTTGGCAGTTACACATCGATGTAGAGGCATGAAGCTTAATGGTTACACTGCAGAAATAGGAGTAGTTTCTTAGCAAAGTTTGCTACAAGCTGTTTCAAGGCTCAGTAGACTGGCTTTGTCACTGTCTCGGGTCATTCTCTCTAAAACCAGGCTATCTCCGCTTTCTGAAACCCAAAATAGTGACTATAGGATGGAAAGGGGGAGAAATCACTTTGAATGCTCTATAACTAGCATAACTACCTATTCCTTCCCTCAGCATGTGTTAGTTAATCATAACTATTTCTTATCTCAGCATGTGCTAGGTAACAGTAAAATCATATGCAAGGTATCACTGAGATGAAAACACATTGTTTTACTTTTTAAAAGAGAGACATTTATTTCCTGAATACTTACAGATTGTGGCCAGATTTACAGTTAAGGAATGAGTAATTCACAAGGCTCATTACAAAGTGTTAAATGACTTCGTTGTTTAACATGTAATCAGATCTAATTCATGCAATTGCATGAGCCATCCAATCAATAGACACAGATATTACAGTGAATATAATATCCTTTCACCTTGAGCGCAGTGCATTAATTCACCCTATAATCTAGAAACCCATTGATTTCACAAACTCTTCCAGAGCTTACATACTGTGTACATCAAATGTGTTTGAGTTTATTGACCTTTCCTTCCCTATCACAAAAAACAAGGGGAAAAATAAATTCAGTCCTTATGTACTGATGTCATGTTAATTTCTTATTTACATTTCAAGCTTAACATTATAAAATGTCTTATTTATTTTCAACATCTTCTTCAACATCTTCTTGTTCTTCATCATATAATTATGTTCATCAGCTGTTGTAGTTTGCAGTAGACTGTTGTGCTAAGGATATTATTATTATTATTATTATTATTATTATTACTATTATTCATTTATATAGCACCATTAATTCCATGGTGCTGTACATGAGAAGGGGTTATATCAAAATACAAATGTCACTTACAATAAACAAAAAAACAATGACAGACTGATACAGAGGGAAGAGGACCCTGCCCTTGCAGGCTTACATTCTACAGGATTATGGGGAAGGAGACAGTAGGTCGAGGGTTGCAGTAGCTCCGATGGTGTTGAGGTGGCTGTGTGGTCATTACAAGCTGTAAGCTTCTTTAAAGAGGTGGGTTTTCAGGTTTCTTTTGAAGGTTCCAAATGTGGTGGATAACCAGACGTGTTGGGGCACAGAATTCCAGAGGATGGGGGATATTTGGTAGAAGTCTTGGAGGCGATTGAGTGAGGAGCAAATAAGCATGGAGGAGAGAAGGAGGTCTAGGGAGTACCGGAGATTATGTGAGGGAAGATATTGAGAGATTAGTTTGAAAATATACAGCGGAGAAAGGTTTTGGATGGCTTTCTAGGTCAGTGTTAGTAGCTTAAACTGGATGCGCTGGGAAATTGGGAGCCAGTGAAGGGATTTGCAAAGAGGGGAAGCAGGTGTGTAGCTAGGAGAGAGATTAATTAGTTGGGCAGCAGAGTTAAGGACGGACTGGAGGGTTGCGAGAGTGTTAGAAGGTAGGCCACAGAGGAGGATGTTGCAGTAGTCAAGGCAGGAGATGATTAGGGCATGCACAAGCATTTTGGTAGAGTGAGGGTTGAGGAAAGGACGGATTCTGGAAATATCTTTGAGCTGGAGGCGACAGGAGGTGGAGAGAACTTGGATGTGTGGTTTGAAGGACAGGGCCGAGTCAAGGGTTACTTCGAGGCAGCAGATTACCGGGATGGGGGAAAGTGTGAACTCATTTATTGTTATAGGTAGCTCAGGTAGGAAAGATGTGCGAGATGGATGAAAGATAATTAGTTCGGTTTTGTCCACATTGGGTTTGAGGAAGCGAGAGGAGAAGAAGGAGGATATGGCTGATAGACACTTTGGGATTCTGGAGAGCAGAGAGGTGACATCTGGGCCAGAGGTAGATCTGAGTGTCATCAGCATATAGATGGTACTGGAAGCCATAGGACTTTATGTGTTGTCCCAGGCCAAAAGTATAGATTGAGAAGAGAAGGGGTCCTAGGACAGAGCCTTGAGGAACTCCAACAGAGAGGGGCCGTGATGAAGAGGTAGTATGGGAGTAGGAAACACTAAAAGTGTGGTTGGTGAGGTATGAGGAGATACAGGATAGGGCAAGGTCTTTGACACCAAAAGTAAGAGATGATCTGCAGTAGGAGGCAGTGGTCTACTGTGTTGAAGGCAGAGAACAAGTCTAGAAGGAGAAGTATAGAGAATTGCCTGTTGGTCAACTGTGTTGAAGGCAAAGAACAAGTCTAGAAGGAGAAGTATAGAGAATTGTCTGTTAGCTTTGGCTGCAAGTAAGTCGTTAGCAATTTTGGTCAGGGCAGTCTCAGTGGAATGGTGGGGACGGAAGCCAGACTGTAGGTTGTCGAAGAGAGTTAGATGCAAAGTGAGAGGAAAGTTCAGCATGGACGTGCTGCTCAAGAAGTTTGGAAGCAAATGGGAGCAAACATATGGGGCAATAGCTGGACATAGCGCTCGGGTCAAGGGATGGCTTTTTGAGGATAGGTGTGATTGTGGCATGTTTGAAAGCAGAGGGGAAGGTACCAGAATTTAGTGATAGGTTGAAGAGATGGGTTAGGGATGGGCTATAAGCAAAACATTTTATTTTTTATTTGTTTTGGGAAATTTAAGTACAACCCCAATATCAGGCAAAAAAAATTCTGGAAAGATGTGTAAAATGTAAAAAAGAAAAAAATTCTGTGATTTGGAAATCTCTTACAGCCATATTATATTCACAAAAGAGAATATAGAACATTCAACTTCTGATATTTTTCGATTTTTTTTAAATAGTTAATTTAGAAATTTATGACAGCAACACATTTCAAAAAAATTTACTAATGAAAAACAGTTTGAAGATGAATTTTCAACTAAGCCACATGACTTTGCATGAAAAGAGTATGTTAAAGAGGCAGAGTCTTTCAGAAGCAAAGAAGCAAAGATGGTCAGAGGTTCACCAGTCTGAAAAACTGTGTCTAATAATTGTGGAGCAAATTCAGAAAAATGTTCCTCCATGTAAACCCTTCAACAGTATATAATATCAGCAAAAGATTCAGAGATTCTTGAGAAATCCATGTGCACAAGGGACAACGCCGATGCTTATTATTAGATGATCATGATCATAGGCTCGGTAATACGTCCAGAAGTTTCCCATGAAATCCACAAATTCAAGTTAACCATCTATCATACAAGGAAGAAACTATCATATATCAACACAATATAGAAACACTGCCATATTCTCTGGGATAAAACTAGTTTAAAATGGACTGAGGGAAAATGTAAAAAAACTCTGTGGTTAATCAAAAGTGAAATTTTATATAGAAACCATGGACTCAAGATGAGAGGGAACATCCAGTATATCATGGCACAGTTCAAAAACCTGTTTCTCTGATGGTATGGCTGCCTTAGTGCCTATGGCACTGATGAGCATGATATAGAAGTTTTAGAACAATTTATGCTCTCATCCAGATGTTTATTTCAGAGAAGACCTTGCATATTTCAGCAAGACAATACTAAGCTCCATCACAAAAGCTTCACAGAAGAAGAGTTCGGGTGATGAACTAGCCGCCTGAAGACCAGACCTTCACAAACAGACATTTTGCAAATTATGAAACGAAAAATACAGCAAAGAAGAACCAGGACTATTGAGCAGCTAAAATCCTATATCAGACAAGAATAGGACAACATTCTTATCCCTGATCTCCATCAATGTGTCATCTCACTTTCCAGACATTAACAGACTATAAGTCCTAAAATTATGAAAAATTTCTACTCAGTCTTCACATTAAGCTAATATTTCCAACCCGTTTTAATTTTGGGCTATGCACACTATAGTCTTTTTTATTATTATCGGAGGATAGGATTTTAATAATAGGTAACATTAATTATTTAGTTCCTCCTTTCCTCTTTTTCCACAGTGACCACTTCAAATATTCTCACTACTAGAGATCAGTAGAAATTCAAATACCCCTGTTTTTTTCTGCTAAAAAATGTCTATATTAAATAGCAAAGTAGACATGTGATTTAAAAAAAATAAAACAAAAACCTCACTGCTCACCTGTTCCTCCCTCCCTACAGCCTGTCACCCAGTCCTCCGTGCACTTTCTGTTATCCTCCTTTACACAAATTCTATTCAACCTTCTGCCGGTCTTCACAGAGGCGAGGTGTATAGTAATGTCATGACATCAGGATAAAAGGCACAAACGGATATTAGTCCAAGGCCTACTGAACCTACAAGCCAGTATTTACATGGAAGAAAGCTAAAGAGAATGCACATGGTGGGGAAAGAAGAGATGTCAAGAACCGTCCAGTACACTAGAGAGATCACAATACAGTTGAGCAGTGAGGTGAGTATTATATTACTATATGTTTGCCTGGACATCCTTTGTGGTTTGGCAAAATGATAGCCACAGCTTGCCACCATTTTGCTGGATTTGCACTAAGGGAATTTGAAAACTAAGCATTCTGGAGAATATGGATTTTTGTTAATAAAACAGATTAGAAACAAAGAGTAGGTTTCTGTATATATTTTTGAAAAGTCAAGAAATAAGATATTGTTCATTACAATAACATTATTTATTTGTACACTGTTGACTATATTGGTTTGCTACTTCACAATTCTGAAACTGCAAAATGATAATCAATCCTTTAGGAATTGGAGATGCAATGTGAAGCAACAACACTGAAAGGATGAAAAATTGCAAGACATCTGATTGTACATTTGTATCTCTAATGATTGACTTCTCTGAGCCTTGATTGCACAGGTAATTTCATGGTGGCTGGCAGTGATGCCTGGGAGAATTGAGGTCACCCCCTTGGAGCAGACATTCAATGATGCTTAACATAACTAGGGTACAGTCATTTCTTGGCAGATAACACGTAGCGGTAGTTTGGCTTAAGGTCGGGCATGAAGTTAATTGTGATTTAAATTGTGTTCGAAGTTCTAGTGATTGTAACACTTTTTGTTAATCACTGCAGAATATACAGGTGCTTCTCACAAAATTAGAATATCATCAAAAAGTTAATTTATTTCAGTTCTTCAATACAAAAAGTGAAACATAGTATATAGAGTCAATATATAGGGTTTTCATTGGCTGTAAGCCATAATCATCAACATTAACAGAGATAAACACTTGAAATAGATCACTCTGTTTGTAATGACTATATTATATATGAGATTAACTTTTTGTATTGAAAAACTGAAGTAAATTAACTTTTTGATAATATTCTGGTTTTTTTAGAAGCACCTGTGTATATACAGTGAAGTAAATAAGTATTTTATCCCTTGCTGATTTTGTAAGTTTGCCCACTGACAAAGACATGAACAGTCTATAAATTTAAGGGAAGGTTAATTTTAACATTGAGAGATAGAATATCAAAAATAAAATCAAGAAAATCACATTGTATAAATTATATAAATTTATTTGCATTTTGCAGTGAGAAATAAGTATTTGATCCCCTACCAACCATTAAGGCCACATTCACACGTTGCGTTTTGTCCCGCGGGTTTTCCCACAGCGGATTTGATAAATCTGCAGGGCAAACCCGCTGTGGTTATCCCTGCAGATTTATCGCGGTTTGTCCTGCGGGTTCCGCTGCAGGTTCCGCTGCGGGATTTTACACCTACTATTGATGCTGCATATGCATATAAAATAATGATGATATACTCACCCTCTGACGTCCCGATCTCCTCGGCGCTGCAGGCGGCGGTCCGGTTCCAAAGATGCTGTACGACCAGGACCTTCGGTGACATCACTGTCATGTGACCGCGACGTCACCGAAGGTCCTGGTCGCATAGCAAACCTGAGACCGGACGGCCGCGTGCAGTGCTGAGACTTCAGAGGTGAGTATAACATGATTTTTTATTTTAATTCTTTTTTTTTAACACAAATATGGTTCCCGGGGCCTGGAGGAGAGTCTCCTCTCCTCCACCCCGGGTATAACCCGCACATTATCCGCTTACTTCCCGCATGGTGTGCACAGCCCCATGCGGGAAGTAAGTGGATCAATGCATTTCTATGGGTGCAGAATCGCTGCGATTCTGCACAAAGAAGTGACATGGTCCTTCTTTTTTCCGCAGCAATTCAGCGCTTTTTTTTTTTTTCCGCATCATGTGCACTGCGGTTTTTGTTTTCCATAGGCTAACATAGTACTGTACCCTGCATGGAAAACAGCTGCGGACGCGCAGCGGCAAAATCGCCGCTGTTCCACAGTAAAAACCGCATAGTGTGAACATGGCCTAAGAGTTCTAGCTCCTACAGACCAGTTAGACGCTCCTAATCAACTCGCTACCTGCATTAAAGACAGCTGTCCTACATAGTCACCTTATAAAAGACTGCTGTCTTACAGACTCAACTAATCAGTCAGACTTTAACCTCTACAACAGTGTTCCCCAACTCCGGTCCTCAAGAGCCACCAACAGGTCATGTTTTCAGGATTTCCTTAGTATTTCACAGGTGATGAAATTATTGCCTGTAAAGGTGATACAATTTTCTCCAGGGCAACACTAATGAAATCTTGAAAACATGATCTGTTGGTGGCTGTTGAGGACCGAAGTTGGGGAACACTGCTCTACAATATGGGCAAGACCAAAGAACTTTCTAAGGATGCCAGGGACAAGATCATAGACCTGCACAAAGCTGGAATGGGCTACAAAACCATAAGTAAGAGGCTGGGTGAGAAGGAGACAATTGTTGGTGCAATAGTAAGAAAATGGAAGAAATAGAAAATGAATATCAATCGACATCAATCTGGGGCACCATGCAAAATCTCCGAGTTGCCAAGCGACAGCCTCAAAATCTTAATGATTTAGAGATGAACTGCAGAGAGGAGTGGACCAAAATTCCTCCTGAAATGTGCGCAAACCTCATCATCAACTACAAAAACCGTCTGACTACTGTGCTTGCCAACAAGGGTTTTGCCAACAAGTATTAAGTCTTGTTTGACAGAGGGATTAAATAATTATTTCTCACTGAAAATAAATTTATATAATTTATACAATGTGATGTTCTGGATTTTATTTTTTATATTCTATCTCTCAATGTTAAAATTAGCTTTCCCTTAAAATTATAGACTGTTCATGTCTTTGTCAGTGGTCAAACTTACAAAATCAGCAAGGGATCAAATACTTATTTCCCCACTGTATAAAATGAAAATACTGGTAGTTCTTAAGACATTGGCCGTATGTTTTGGGTCATTGTCCTGCTGCAAAATAAATTTAGAGCCAATTAGACCTCTATTTGACAGTTTTGCATGATGAATCTATCTGTATATTTTTCAGAATTAAGGACACTACAAGGAACCTCCACGAAGTGCATCGTCAAGAAAAGCTTGAATATCACATATTGAAATCCCTGTGTGCTTTGAACTATTTGCCTAAGAAAGACCTTACTGATACAGTATAGCCACCTTGTGTCTTTTTACTGTTTTTATTCTTGCCATAGTATATGAACTGTGACATGACTCCACAACCTCACCTCTGTAGTAGAATTTGACTGTTCTTCACCCAGTTATAAGCCTCAGTCACAGCTGTTTCGGTTCCAATTAATGTCTGTGTTTTAACCTACGTATGAAAAAGATGATCATTGCTGCTTGTTTGATAAAATTGGTTGCTCATAAATCCGACTATTATCCTACAAAGTCACTTACTTTGTGCAAGTGTACATAGAATAATTAACACTGTTTGAAAGGCAAATAGAGGTAACACCAAATGTTGCTTTGATTTAGATTTCTCTTTTGTTCTTACTATGCAATGTGTATGTGTGGATATATATATATATAAATATATATATACACATAGGACACTATATATGGATGCAGTGTAGTCTCTAATACTCTCTGCAGAACTGGTATCTATCACTGTATGGACACTGTATGGTGGTACTAGCGGTCATGGTCTTTGTTTATTGATTTTATTCAGCAACAGCATGGTCATCTTCTGGGGTCCCACTGCATTACTTTAACTAGTGAGCACCCCAGTATTTGTAAACATGGTAACCTAGGTTAGGGGCCCACTCAGATATGTTTTGCATCCTCACCTCTGCATGGTGATGAACACTAGCTACATCTTTGCTCACTGCTCCCAACCAATGTTCACTCTGAGCTGAGTGAGTTGACAAGAAAAAAGTTAAACCAGTCTACTAATCAGCTCAACAAGCCCAATTACAGCTATACACAGAATCTGATGTTCTTTAAAGAGAATCTGTTAGGCGATTGATGCTGCCTATACCGCGATCAGCATGAATCACAGCTCGGTTACATGATTGCACACAAGTAGATTATTCTCTGAAATGCTTTGTTGATCTGTCCAGGGACCATAGCGTAAGATGAGACTAGTCTGACACTGCCCTTGGCCGGCTCTTTCCATGTGTATGGAGGTAGAGACCTTTCAATCACCTGCAGCAGTTCTTAGAAGACCATACCAGTGAGCGGTGCTAGATTAGTCTCCTCTTTGGCTATAGCTTTTAAATGGATCTTTAAAATATATTGCAGGAGCATTTCAGAGAATAGCAAACCTTTTTGCAATCAGACATGGAGGCTCTGATTCATGATGGCCGCATCTTGGGCAGCATGAACCGACTGACAGATTCATTTAACTCTATTATTTCCAAAGTTCACCATTTAAAAAGACATTTTTTTAAAATTGTTATTCCAATATACTACATTCTGCAAATGAAAAATGCACAGGCAGTGTTTATGCACATCCCAGGCATGACCTTACAGAGAATAACCCAGCACAGCACTAAGAATATAGTCTACAGATATCAGATGTTAATAACAATTTTTCATTTTACCTTAAAACCTGAAAATATTGCATATTTGGTTCAACTGGAAATTCAGCTTTCTTTTAACAGTTTCAACTATTTGATTTTAATGGCCAAGGCAATAAAATATTTACTTTAACAGGGGGACATAAATCCATCTTATGGTAAGATGAGTTCTTGAAAGCAAAGTGGAAGATAAAAAATCATGATGAATGGGCATCTCCATTTATATAGCAAAGCTCATCAACTCTTTGTTCCTGTGGTTCCATTTTCCTTGGTGATTCAATGGAAGGTATAAAGTAGGACAATAGCTAAGACTGAAATGGAAGATAAAAGCACATAGAAATCTAAGTTTTAACATTTTAATACTATGTTTTACTTTAAAAGTTTGCTAAAATATTGTGTCAGTTGGCATCAAGAGTGAAGTCAAAGAAAATTCGGTAAGCCTAAAGAAGAGAAAAAGATAAAAGTTTATAAAGACTAAAAGATTCCATTATCAAATACCTTGTGCTCTAGATGTGGTATTATACAGAGAAAAACTGCAACACTCCTGAGCTGTCTAATTTGGGAAATCAATAACAGAAAAGCTTCACTAATTAGTGGTAGCAATGACGAGGTTGCGATAAAATCTTCTTGTAACTATAAAACTGATAAAATTCACGTATTAACATGTAAGTACATTACAGGAGAGACTTTTGTTGTTCTCCCAGTATGAGTTTGGAGATATGGGCACATATGGTTGCATTTTGATTTTTACGTAAATGCATTTGTTTTTATCTGACTGAATGAGTAAATGAGTTTATTTATTGTGTTTAGTTATATAGAGCCATTAATTTCCACAGCAGTCTATAGACATCATCATCAGTGTCCCCACTGGGGCTCACAATCTAAATTCCATATCAGTATGTCTTTGGAGTGTGGAGGGGAGCCAGAGTAATCGGTTGAAGCCTACACACACACACACACACACACACCGCGGACATTTTCCTGAAGCCCCGTGCAGCAGAGCACTCCATCTGCGCACGCGCGGCCCCAGGAAGATGGCCGCCCCCACCGATGACAGGGGGTGATAGCGCAGATCGCGCGCTGCTTGTTCACGTGCCCACAGTGGATTAGTCACTTCAACATGCGCACACCACTACGCCACCAACGTAAAGCTGAGGAAGAAACAGCGCTGTGAACACGCCCTCCCGACCTGACCAACCTGATTGACAGGCGAAAACGGCGACTTTGGTAATGTATTTTGCAGCATAGGTGGGGAATCAGGGTACACTACATACACTATTGTAACGCACAGCGCAGGCCCTATTTAACAGTATTTATATCTCAATCTGAAAAAACGGGGTGACAGGTTCCCTTTAAGGCCAGATTTGTGCAGTGTCCGACTGATTGTTGTCCTATGGACAGACTGTCCCACCTCAGCTGTAGATCTCTGCAGTTCATCCAGAGGGATCATGGGCCTCTTGGCTGCATCTCTCATCAGTTTTCTCCTTGTTTGCAGTGTTATGATACTCCTTCCATTTCAATATGATTGCTTGCACAGTGCTCCTTGGGATGTTTAAAGTTTTGGAAATCATTTGCTTTCCAAATCCGGCTTTAAACTTCTCCACAACAGTATCACGGACCTGCCTGTTGTGTTCCTTGGTCTTCATGATGCTTTCTGTGCTTCAAACAGAACCCTGAGACAATCACAGAGCAGGTGCATTTATACGAAGACTTGATTTCACACAGGTGGATTATATTTATCATCATTAGGCATTTAGGACAACATTGGATCATTCAGAGATCCACAATGATCTTCTGGAGTGAGTTTGCTGCACTGAAAGCAAAGGGGCCCAATAATATTGCACTACCTTCTTTTCAGTTTTTGAATTTCCACAAAAATTTTAAATCACCAATAAATTTCGTTCAACTTCACAATTGTGTTCCACTTGTTGTTGATTCTTCACCAAAAATTTACATTTGGTATCTTTATGTTTGAAGCATGATATGTGGGAAAAGATTGAAAAGTTCCAGTGGCAGAATAGTTTCGCAAGGCACTGTAATTACAGTTTGAAAGGAAATGTCTCATTAGTTACAAATAGATTTTAACTTAAACATAAGATAGAAATCTGATTTCCAATTATTGGTATTGATTTCTCTGCCCTCTTATGCTAACAAATAAATAATAGAATGCAGCTTTGTGCACCTGGATAACTCGCAATGATATCCCAGAATGGTTTTCTTTGGAAAATTGCAGATGGACAGATTTTAATATCATACATTACATCAAATTACGGACTCGATTCTGCTACATTGACAAGCATAGATCTGCGCAGCTGGCAAAAATGAACTAATTAACCAATTAATCTAAAGATATAAATACTTTTTTGCAGACTTGCCATTTCATTAGTCTGCGAATTAATCTTAAAGCTACTAATAATAATTTGTGACCATGGTATGAAGTCTAACATCATGGCAAAGTAGATATAAGATGATTCTCACAATGGATGATATCATCATTGCTTATGTTATGCTAGATGACATCACATTTGGTGACAATCTAGCACTGTTTATCTCATGGCTCTGTGGAGACACGACGGTCACTGGGTGTCCCTGTCCGCTGGCCTAGCTGTCTTTAGAAAGACTGCATGGACCAGGGCTTATCCTACCGGATGCCTGTACTCCTTTCTCATGGGTAGAAAACTACTCAGACAACACAGGTTTGGGTAACCGTGTGCCAATACGCTATTGAACCACCATTAGACAATAACATATAGTACAGACACAGCACGTACATAAAATGGTGAAAATGACAGTCTCACTCTGACGCTGGTTCTCCGTGAATTACAACATTTGTGACTTTGGGGCTTCCAGGGCCAACTACCCCAACCAGTAGCACCCTTTTTTTTTGCAGACACCCACAGAGAGGAAGTAGCGGCAAGCTTAGGAAGCTGACAGAAGTCATTGAGCTATGTGGCCAGGTGACCTGATTGTCCCAACCTGGATTCTCTAAAAGTCTCTGAGGGTTCAATAGTGGTCAATAGAGCAGATCTGTATTCCTCCAGCTAGAGCCGTGGTCTCTTAAGCTGATGTTCTGTAGAGTGTCAAATCTGTATTCCTCTGGTTGAAGCCATAGTACCATGGCTACAGTCATGTAGAGTTCTGGAAAACAGAAGCAGAGCATCCTTTTATAGTCCACAGCTCTTATTCAGTCATTTTTCCACAGGATTGGGAGAAGCTGGGGAACTTTACTTAGTTTGAGAACCATTCAGATTACTTTTTACTCTTCTGGTCCAACAACAATTTGGATGGTAGTGAATGTACACAGGCATATTTCTGCCAAATAATAAACAAGTGCTGATCAATGATGGAAATAATTTAATCAGCGCTCATTCGAGGCCTTTCTCTATGCACTTTTACATGGGCCCTGCACAGTTTGCATATTATCAGATGTCAGCAATGATGTTAGATTCTGCATACACAATTCTGGCTGACGGTGTGCTTACATGAGCCAATGATCGAGAACAAGCATGATTAAGTTGGTTTGTTTGGTCAATTTTCAACTTATGCAAAGGGTCTTTAATCCCCTTCTCTTTTGGTTTGAGAATCATTTAGATTCTTCTCAAGTATTAGGAAGCAGATAGCTATGCTTGACTATTCAGGAATCTTCAACAATTCCTTTTTTTGCTAAAGAGTTTCTAACGGAAGTGTCAGTATAACTAAATTCCTAAATACTTTTAATTAGCAAGTCACAATAATTTTGTCTAGAGAAGTAGTTAGTATAGGAAGAAGATAGCCGCAGCCTTGTTACACAGACAGAAATCTGTCATAGAATGTTAAGACAGATGCCTATGAGCATGTGCAGTACTAAGCTCCACTGTTGTGACCTGGAAATTCTTATTTTCAAGATTCCACCACTCAGTGTTCCTTGGGATGCAGTTACTAGGCACAGGGAAAAGTAACCAGACTTAGCTAAAGCTACGTCTGGCCAGAAATCTAATTAACATATGAAATACAGTTCAATTTCTGGATAGCAAAGAAGGCAATGGTAAAGATACATGTACAGATTTACAGGGGTTAGATTCCTCACAAAGCACAATCCTAGTTTACCCCATGTTAAAAATTATTATGCAAATTATATTTTTCTCGGATTTTCCTAAATGGTCGGTGCAAATGACAGTCAGTCTAATAAAAGTCATCTCCCGTTAGAGTATACATCGAATTTTATTGAAGGAACCTCCCAATGATAACAGTATAATCTCCAAAATGAATAAAAACTCAAAATGCACTGTTCCAAATTATTAGGCACAGTAGAATTTCTAAACATTTGATATGTTTTAAAGAACTGAGAGTGCTCATTTGTGGAATTTGCAGCATTAGGAGGTCACATTCACTGAACAGAAAAGCTATTTAACTCCCAAACATCCTAACAGGCCAAGTTACATGTTAACATAGGAACCCTTCTTGGATATCACCTTCACAATTCTTGCATCCATTGAACTTGTGAGTTTTTGGAGAGTTTCTGCTTGTATTTCTTTGCATGAAGTCAGAATAGTCTCCCAGAGCTGCTGTTTTGATGTGAACCTCATAGATCTTTTGCTTGATGATACTCTAAAGGTTCTCTATTGAGGTGAGGTCAGGGGAAGATGGTAGCCACACCATGAGATTATCTCTTTTTATGCCCATAGCAGCCAATGACTCAGAGGTATTCTTTGCAGCATGAGATGGTGCATTGTCATGCATGAAGATAATTTTGCTCCTGAAGGCACCTTTCTGCTTTTTATACCATGGAAGAAAGTTGTCAGTCAGAAACTCTATATACCTTGCAGAGGTCATTTTCATTCCTTCAGGAACCTTAAAGGGCCCTACCAGCTGTTTCCTCATGATTCCAGCCCAAAACATGAGTCCTCCACCTCCTTGTTGACATTGCAGCCTTGCTGAGACATGGTGGCCATCCACCAACCATCCACTACTCCATCCATCTGGACCATCCAGGGTTTCTCAACACTCATCAGTAGAGTTGAGCGACCTTGACCTTTTTAGAGTCGAGCCGGGTTTCGCGAAACCCGACTATCTCAAAAGTCGGGTCGAGTGAAATCGGCCGATTATGACGTAAAGTCGGGATCGACCGAAACACGAAACCCAATGCAAGTCAATGGGGCAGCATAGTCGGCAGTGAGTGGGGGCCAGGAAAACACCTAGAGTGCCCATTTTAATGTCAAAACCATCCATTCTTCTTAATGAAGCTTGTCAAGCGTAATTTACCTTATAATAATTGGAAGGCATTTGAAATTGGGGGTCATTTGGCTAAAGTTGTGGTGGGTAGGGCTGGTTCAAGTAATTAGTGGGCCCAGGAAATCTGGACCACGTCACGGCAGTGGAGCAGGGAGAGGTAAGTATTTCAACTTTGCAAGTGCTGTGAACCTGAGCAAGCAGGGGGGGCCCACTCGTTGGCATTGGCACTGGCACAGGGCCCCTCAAAGTACAGCGGTGTGTTTGCACGGCGGGGGCGCCTCCCACCGGCAGCAACACTTTTGCGTACCATGAGAGGCCCTGTGCCAGTGACGTCGCCAACTAGTATTCCTCCCCCCACCTGATGAAGGAACCTGCACTTTCATCTGCACCTTCCTGTTTGTCCCCGTGTAAGGTGGTATGGTATGCGGGAAGGGGGACCTGACTTTCAGCAGGGTCACAATCTTGCAGTGTAGCGTGCACGGGAAATGTTGCATTATGGGTCAATGTACCAGCAGACTCATCTATCACTGGCTGGGCAATGGGCAGGATGAGGAGGAAACACAGATATAGGCCCAAAGAATAAAGTGGGCTAAATGCAGTTCAAAATTGGTAACACAGGACTAATCAGGGGGCATTGCAGTGGAGGACAACTGGAATGAGAGGCTGACACAGAGAGTAGGCCCAAATCAGTAAGTAGTCGAAATGCAGTTCAAAATTGGCAACAGTAGTAAACAGGCGGCACAGCTTTGTTCAGTGGAGGAGAACAGCAAGAAGTGGCAGACACCGATAGTAGGCCCCAACCCAACTAGTAGGCCAAATGCAGTCTAACATTAACAACTACTTAACGAGCGCCTGAAAATGGAATTTCAGGACAGGAAACCAGGAGAACAGCAAGGAGCGGCAGACACCGATAGTAGGCCCCAAACCAACTAGTACGCCAAATGCAGTTGTTCCGTTTAACCACAATTTAATGAGAGCCTGAAGATAGAAGTTCAGGAAAGGCAACCTGGAGAACACCTTGGAGTGGAACACACCATCTCTCTACACCCCATACCCAATTTGTAGGTCTAATGCAGCGTAGTTTCCAACAACTACTAAACGAGAGCATGATGATCGAAGCATTGGCGAGGAAACCTGGGGAACACCTTGGAGTGGAACACATCATCTCTCTACACCCCATACCCAATTTGTAGGCCTAATGCAGCGTAGTTTCCAACAACTACTAAACGAGAGCATGATGATCGAAGCATTGGCGAGGAAACCTGGGGAACACCTTGGAGTGGAACACACCATCTCTCTACAGTGGAACACACCATCTCTCTACACCCCATACCCAATTTGTAGGCCTAATGCAGCGTAGTTTCCAACAACTACTAAACGAGAGCCGGAAGATCAAAGCTCAGGAAAGGCAACCTGGAGAACACCTTGGAGTGGAACACACCATCTCTCTACACCCCATACCCAATTTGTAGGCCCAATGCAGCGTAGTTTCCAACAACTACTAAACGAGAGCCGGAAGATCGAAGCAATGGAGAGGAAACCTGGGGAACACCTTGGAGTGTAACACACCATCTCTCTACACCCCATACCCAATTTGTAGGCCTAATGCAGCGTAGTTTCCAACAACTACTAAACGAGAGCCGGAAGATCGAAGCAATGGAGAGGAAACCTGGGGAACACCTTGGAGTGTAACACACCATCTCTCTACACCCCATACCCAATTTGTAGGCCTAATGCAGCGTAGTTTCCAACAACTACTAAACGAGAGCCGGAAGATCGAAGCTCAGGAAAGGCAACCTGGGGAACACCTTGGAGTGGAACACACCATCTCTCTACACCCCATACCCAATTTGTAGGCCCAATGCAGCGTAGTTTCCAACAACTACTAAACGAGAGCCGGAAGATTGAAGCTCAGGAAAGGCAACCTGGGGAACACCTTGGAGTGTAACAAACCCTCTCTCTACACCACGGAAGGGCTGATTCTTAGGAAGGAAGGCTGTCGGAAAGAAGCAGGGCGCGTCCGAGGGTGATTATATTCTTATTAGGTATATACTCACCCTCGGACGCGCCCTGCTTCTTTATTTGTAATGAATGTTTATTTGCAATGTGGTTTTGACTTACTCTATTTTTTTGGTAAATAATGATTTTATTATTTTCATTGTTTTGCATCTTCTTGGCAATAATATAAAGAAGACGCGACAGGACAACACTCGGTGGATGCCATATCTGTGTTTAAAATTGAAAAAACCTTTCAGTTAACTACTTGCAGGAGAAAGTTATTGTAGCTGGTGGCCATTTTTAGTACTGTACCAGATTTTTGTTGTATGTGTTTGTTTTTAATGTTAAAATGTCTGCATTTGATATCTCTCCAGTATTTTCTTTTTTATAAGCAAAATACTTATTTTTATATTTTCTGATGTTGGTTCCAGGGGTACACGGGCAGCAGTGGTGTGGTCAGTGGAGGCCTAGTGGAAGGAGTGACCGCAGACAGGCATCAAAGGCCTAAAATAATAACACATGGCTGTAGGCAATTTTAAATTGGTTCCAGGGGTACACGGGCAGCAGTGGTGTGGTCAGTGGAGGCCTAGTGGAAGGAGTGACCGCAGACAGGCATCGAAGGCCTAAAATAATAACACATGGCTGTAGGCAATTTTAAATTGGTTCCAGGGGTACACGGGCAGCAGTGGTGTGGTCAGTGGAGGCCTAGTGGAAGGAGTGACCGCAGACAGGCATCGAAGGCCTAAAATAATAACACATGGCTGTAGGCAATTTTAAATTGGTTCCAGGGGTACACGGGCAGCAGTGGTGTGGTCAGTGGAGGCCTAGTGGAAGGAGTGACCGCAGACAGGCATCGAAGGCCTAAAATAATAACACATGGCTGTAGGCAATTTTAAATTGGTTCCAGGGGTACACGGGCAGCAGTGGTGTGGTCAGTGGAGGCCTAGTGGAAGGAGTGACCGCAGACAGGCATCGAAGGCCTAAAATAATAACACATGGCTGTAGGCAATTTTAAATTGGTTCCAGGGGTACACGGGCAGCAGTGGTGTGGTCAGTGGAGGCCTAGTGGAAGGAGTGACCGCAGACAGGCATCGAAGGCCTAAAATAATAACACATGGCTGTAGGCAATTTTAAATTGGTTCCAGGGGTACACGGGCAGCAGTGGTGTGGTCAGTGGAGGCCTAGTGGAAGGAGTGACCGCAGACAGGCATCGAAGGCCTAAAATAATAACACATGGCTGTAGGCAATTTTAAATTGGTTCCAGGGGTACACGGGCAGCAGTGGTGTGGTCAGTGGAGGCCTAGTGGAAGGAGTGACCGCAGACAGGCATCGAAGGCCTAAAATAATAACACATGGCTGTAGGCAATTTTAAATTGGTTCCAGGGGTACACGGGCAGCAGTGGTGTGGTCAGTGGAGGCCTAGTGGAAGGCGTCACCGCAGACAGGCATCGAAGGCCTAAAATAATAACACATGGCTGTAGGCAATTTTAAATTGGTTACAGGGGTACACGGGCAGCAGTGGTGTGGTCAGTGGAGGCCTAGTGGAAGGAGTGACCGCAGACAGGCATCGAAGGCCTAAAATAATAACACATGGCTGTAGGTAATTTTAAATTGGTTCCAGGGGTACACGGGCAGCAGTGGTGTGGTCAGTGGAGGCCTAGTGGAAGGAGTGACCGCAGACAGGCATCGAAGGCCTAAAATAATAACACATGGCTGTAGGCAATTTTAAATTGGTTCCAGGGGTACACGGGCAGCAGTGGTGTGGTCAGTGGAGGCCTAGTGGAAGGAGTGACCGCAGACAGGCATCGAAGGCCTAAAATAATAACACATGGCTGTAGGCAATTTTAAATTGGTTCCAGGGGTACACGGGCAGCAGTGGTGTGGTCAGTGGAGGCCTAGTGGAAGGAGTCACCGCAGACAGGCATCGAAGGCCTAAAATAATAACACATGGCTGTAGGCAATTTTAAATTGGTTACAGGGGTACACGGGCAGCAGTGGTGTGGTCAGTGGAGGCCTAGTGGAAGGAGTGACCGCAGACAGGCATCGAAGGCCTAAAATAATAACACATGGCTGTAGGCAATTTTAAATTGGTTCCAGGGGTACACGGGCAGCAGTGGTGTGGTCAGTGGAGGCCTAGTGGAAGGAGTGACCGCAGACAGGCATCGAAGGCCTAAAATAATAACACATGGCTGTAGGCAATTTTAAATTGGTTCCAGGGGTACACGGGCAGCAGTGGTGTGGTCAGTGGAGGCCTAGTGGAAGGAGTCACCGCAGACAGGCATCGAAGGCCTAAAATAATAACACATGGCTGTAGGCAATTTTAAATTGGTTACAGGGGTACACGGGCAGCAGTGGTGTGGTCAGTGGAGGCCTAGTGGAAGGAGTGACCGCAGACAGGCATCGAAGGCCTAAAATAATAACACATGGCTGTAGGTAATTTTAAATTGGTTCCAGGGGTACACGGGCAGCAGTGGTGTGGTCAGTGGAGGCCTAGTGGAAGGAGTGACCGCAGACAGGCATCGAAGGCCTAAAATAATAACACATGGCTGTAGGCAATTTTAAATTGGTTCCAGGGGTACACGGGCAGCAGTGGTGTGGTCAGTGGAGGCCTAGTGGAAGGAGTGACCGCAGACAGGCATCGAAGGCCTAAAATAATAACACATGGCTGTAGGCAATTTTAAATTGGTTCCAGGGGTACACGGGCAGCAGTGGTGTGGTCAGTGGAGGCCTAGTGGAAGGAGTCACCGCAGACAGGCATCGAAGGCCTAAAATAATAACACATGGCTGTAGGCAATTTTAAATTGGTTACAGGGGTACACGGGCAGCAGTGGTGTGGTCAGTGGAGGCCTAGTGGAAGGAGTGACCGCAGACAGGCATCGAAGGCCTAAAATAATAACACATGGCTGTAGGCAATTTTAAATTGGTTCCAGGGGTACACGGGCAGCAGTGGTGTGGTCAGTGGAGGCCCAGTGGAAGGAGTCAGCGCAGACAGGCATCGAAGGCCTAAAATAATAACACATGGCTGTAGGCAATTTTAAATTGGTTACAGGGGTACACGGGCAGCAGTGGTGTGGTCAGTGGAGGCCTAGTGGAAGGAGTCACCGCAGACAGGCATCGAAGGCCTAAAATAATAACACATGGCTGTAGGCAATTTTAAATTGGTTACAGGGGTACACGGGCAGCAGTGGTGTGGTCAGTGGAGGCCTAGTGGAAGGAGTGACCACAGACAGGCATCGAAGGCCTAACATAACAAAAATGTCAATACAATGGTATTGCATGTAAAGAAGCTGCGGAGACACCATCACGTGTTTCTCGACACGTATAGCCTTTTTACTAGGCACTGCTCCTAATAGCCAGATTCCTACTCCACACTGATGAGGGGCAAAAACCCCGAAACAGCTGTCTGTGGATGGATACCATGCTTGGCATAGGTGGCTTTCCTTCATAGGATGCTGCCCTTCCCGTGGTTGTTCCTTCCCGGGGAAAGGCCTGGCTATTCACTGCTTGCGTCGAGAAACACGTGATGGTGTCTCCGCAGCTTCTTTACATGCATCTGCATATTTCCCATAAGGGATGGGGGCAGTGTTCTGGAATCACTGCGTTGAGAAACACGTGATGGTGTCTCCGCGGTGTTGGATGTTTTGGTCTCCCCGAGGCCAATCATCTGTGCCTTTATAGCCTTTTTACTAGGCACTGCTCCTAATAGCCAGATTCCTACTCCACACTGATGAGGGGCAAAAACCCCGAAACAGCTGTCTGTGGATGGATACCATGCTTGGCATAGGTGGCTTTCCTTCATAGGATGCTGCCCTTCCCGTGGTTGTTCCTTCCCGGGGAAAGGCCTGGCTATTCACTGCTTGCGTCGAGAAACACGTGATGGTGTCTCCGCAGCTTCTTTACATGCATCTGCATATTTCCCATAAGGGATGGGGGCAGTGTTTTGGAATCACTGCGTTGAGAAACACGTGATGGTGTCTCCGCGATGTTGGATGTTTTGGTCTCCCCGAGGCCAATCATCTGTGCCTTTATAGCCTTTTTACTAGGCACTGCTCCTAATAGCCAGATTCCTACTCCACACTGATGAGGGGCAAAAACCCCGAAACAGCTGTCTGTGGATGGATACCATGCTTGGCATAGGTGGCTTTCCTTCATAGGATGCTGCCCTTCCCGTGGTTGTTCCTTCCCGGGGAAAGGCCTGGCTATTCACTGCTTGCGTCGAGAAACACGTGATGGTGTCTCCGCAGCTTCTTTACATGCATCTGCATATTTCCCATAAGGGATGGGGGCAGTGTTCTGGAATCACTGCGTTGAGAAACACGTGATGGTGTCTCCGCGGTGTTGGATGTTTTGGTCTCCCCGAGGCCAATCATCTGTGCCTTTATAGCCTTTTTACTAGGCACTGCTCCTAATAGCCAGATTCCTACTCCACACTGATGTGGGGCAAAAACCCCGAAACAGCTGTCTGTGGATGGATACCATGCTTGGCATAGGTGGCTTTCCTTCATAGGATGCTGCCCTTCCCGTGGTTGTTCCTTCCCGTGGAAAGGCCTGGCTATTCACTGCTTGCGTCGAGAAACACGTGATGGTGTCTCCGCAGCTTCTTTACATGCATCTGCATATTTCCCATAAGGGATGGGGGCAGTGTTCTGGAATCACTGCGTTGAGAAACACGTGATGGTGTCTCCGCGGTGTTGGATGTTTTGGTCTCCCCGAGGCCAATCATCTGTGCCTTTATAGCCTTTTTACTAGGCACTGCTCCTAATAGCCAGATTCCTACTCCACACTGATGAGGGGCAAAAACCCCGAAACAGCTGTCTGTGGATGGATACCATGCTTGGCATAGGTGGCTTTCCTTCATAGGATGCTGCCCTTCCCGTGGTTGTTCCTTCCCGGGGAAAGGCCTGGCTATTCACTGCTTGCGTCGAGAAACATGTGATGGTGTCTCCGCAGCTTCTTTACATGCATCTGCATATTTCCCATAAGGGATGGGGGCAGTGTTCTGGAATCACTGCGTTGAGAAACACGTGATGGTGTCTCCGCGGTGTTGGATGTTTTGGTCTCCCCGAGGCCAATCATCTGTGCCTTTATAGCTTTTTTACTAGGCACTGCTCCTAATAGCCAGATTCCTACTCCACACTGATGAGGGGCAAAAACCCCGAAACAGCTGTCTGTGGATGGATACCATGCTTGGCATAGGTGGCTTTCCTTCATAGGATGCTGCCCTTCCCGTGGTTGTTCCTTCCCGGGGAAAGGCCTGGCTATTCACTGCTTGCGTCGAGAAACACGTGATGGTGTCTCCGCAGCTTCTTTACATGCATCTGCATATTTCCCATAAGGGATGGGGGCAGTGTTCTGGAATCACTGCGTTGAGAAACACGTGATGGTGTCTCCGCGGTGTTGGATGTTTTGGTCTCCCCGAGGCCAATCATCTGTGCCTTTATAGCCTTTTTACTAGGCACTGCTCCTAATAGCCAGATTCCTACTCCACACTGATGAGGGGCAAAAACCCCGAAACAGCTGTCTGTGGATGGATACCATGCTTGGCATAGGTGGCTTTCCTTCATAGGATGCTGCCCTTCCCGTGGTTGTTCCTTCCCGGGGAAAGGCCTGGCTATTCACTGCTTGCGTCGAGAAACACGTGATGGTGTCTCCGCAGCTTCTTTACATGCATCTGCATATTTCCCATAAGGGATGGGGGCAGTGTTCTGGAATCACTGCGTTGAGAAACACGTGATGGTGTCTCCGCGGTGTTGGATGTTTTGGTCTCCCCGAGGCCAATCATCTGTGCCTTTATAGCCTTTTTACTAGGCACTGCTCCTAATAGCCAGATTCCTACTCCACACTGATGAGGGGCAAAAACCCCGAAACAGCTGTCTGTGGATGGATACCATGCTTGGCATAGGTGGCTTTCCTTCATAGGATGCTGCCCTTCCCGTGGTTGTTCCTTCCCGGGGAAAGGCCTGGCTATTCACTGCTTGCGTCGAGAAACACGTGATGGTGTCTCCGCAGCTTCTTTACATGCATCTGCATATTTCCCATAAGGGATGGGGGCAGTGTTCTGGAATCACTGCGTTGAGAAACACGTGATGGTGTCTCCGCGGTGTTGGATGTTTTGGTCTCCCCGAGGCCAATCATCTGTGCCTTTATAATACAATGGTATTGTCAGTGGCAGGCATTGAAGGATGTCAGCGCATAGACTAAACATTGGTGGAGCTGTGAGATAATGTTGCAAGTGGTAGAGCACTGTTTGAGCTGGGGTGGGGGGAAACTGTCTTGTGGCCGGCGGTACAGGCCCAGGGCCCCTCATATTACAACGGTGTGTCTGACATTGGGTGCGCACCACCACCGCCAGAGACACTTTATTGTACTAGGAGGGACCCAGTGGCAGTGCCGTCGACCAAAAGCGGGCTCACCCACCTCTTCAGACAAACTGCACTCTCACGGGTGCTGTCGCCAAGTGTCGATACCACGGCCCCGTGTGGGGAGTGTGGCCATTTAGTGAGGTGTAAACATGTCGTATGCTGGACAATCAGGTGCAGAAAATTACGAGATTGGAAAAGGCATTCAGAATAGTCCACAGGCAAGACCTTTTCATAGGAAAGCTAGGTGTCAGCCGGGCAAGGTGGGGCAAAAGATTTCGAAATCCAGTTGTGGTTCATTTTAATGAAGGTTAGATCATCTACATTTTGGGTAGCCAGACGAGTCCTTTTTTCTGTTAGTATTGACCCTGCAGCACTGAATACTCTTTCTGATAGGACACTAGCTGCCGGGCAAGCAAGCTCCTGCAATGCATATTCTGCCAATTCTGGCCAGGTGTCTAATTTTGATGCCCAGTAATCAAATGGGAATGACGGTTGAGGGAGAACATCGATAAGGGATGAAAAATAGTTTGTAACCATACTGGACAAATGTTGTCTCCTGTCACTTTGAATTGATGCTGCAGTACCTGTCCTGTCTGCGGTCATAGCAAAATCACTCCACAACCTGGTCAGAAAACCCCTCTGGCCAACGCCACTTCTGATTTCTGCCCCTCTAACTCCTCTGGTCTGCTGGCCCCTGCAGCTCGTGTGAGAACGATCATGGGCGCTGTGTGCAGGGAATGCCAGAAGCAAACGGTCAACAAGAGTTGATTGTTTGGTTGCTATTATTAGTTCCAAGTTCTCATGTGGCATTATATTTTGCAATTTGCCTTTATAGCGAGGATCAAGGAGGCAGGCCAACCAGTAATCGTCATCATTCATCATTTTAGTTATGCGTGTGTCCCTTTTGAGGATACGTAAGGCATAATCCGCCATGTGGGCCAAAGTTCCAGTTCTCAAATCTGCGGTTGTGCTTGGTTGAGGGGCAGTTTCAGGCAAATCCACGTCACTTGTGTCCCTCAAAAAACCAGAACCCGGCCTTGCCGCGCCACCAATTTCCAGTGGCCCCGGAAAAGCTTCCTCATTAAAAATATAATCATCCCCATCATCCTCCTCGTCCTCCTCCTCCTCTTCGCCCGCTACCTCGTCCTGTACACTGCCCTGGCCAGACAATGGCTGACTGTCATCAAGGCTTTCCTCTTCCTCAGCTGCAGACGCCTGATCCTTTATGTGCGTCAAACTTTGCATCAGCAGACGCATTAGGGGGATGCTCATGCTTATTATGGCGTTGTCTGCACTAACCAGCCGTGTGCATTCCTCAAAACACTGAAGGACTTGACACATGTCTTGAATCTTCGACCACTGCACACCTGACAACTCCATGTCTGCCATCCTACTGCCTGCCCGTGTATGTGTATCCTCCCACAAAAACATAACAGCCCGCCTCTGTTCACACAGTCTCTGAAGCATGTGCAGTGTTGAGTTCCACCTTGTTGCAACGTCTATGATTAGGCGATGCTGGGGAAGGTTTAAAGAACACTGATAGGTCTGCATACGGCTGGAGTGTACGGGCGAACGGCGGATATGTGAGCAAAGTCCACGCACTTTGAGGAGCAGGTCGGATAACCCCGGATAACTTTTCAGGAAGCACTGCACCACCAGGTTTAAGGTGTGAGCCAGGCAAGGAATGTGTTTCAGTTGGGAAAGGGAGATGGCAGCCATGAAATTCCTTCCGTTATCACTCACTACCTTGCCTGCCTCAAGATCTACAGTGCCCAGCCACGACTGCGTTTCTTTCTGCAAGAACTTGGACAGAACTTCCGCGGTGTGTCTGTTGTCGCCCAAACACTTCATAGCCAATACAGCCTGCTGACGTTTGCCAGTAGCTGCCCCATAATGGGAGACCTGGTGTGCAACAGTGGCAGCTGCGGATGGAGTGGTTGTGCGACTGCGGTCTGTGGACGAGCTCTCGCTTCTGCAGGAGGACGAAGAGGAGGAGGAGGGGGTGCGAACGGCTACAGCCAATTGTTTCCTAGACCGTGGGCTAGGCAGAACTGTCCCAAACTTGCTGTCCCCTGTGGACCCTGCATCCACCACATTTACCCAGTGTGCCGTGATGGACACCTAACGTCCCTGGCCATGCCTACTGGTCCATGCATCTGTTGTCAGGTGCACCTTTGTGCTCACAGATTGCCTGAGTGCATGGACGATGCGCTCTTTAACATGCTGGTGGAGGGCTGGGATGGCTTTTCTGGAAAAAAAGTGTCGACTGGGTAGCTCGTAGCGTGGTACAGCATAGTCCATCAGGGCTTTGAAAGCTTCGCTTTCAACTAACCGGTAGGGCATCATCTCTAACGAGATTAGTCTAGCTATGTGTGCGTTCAAACCCTGTGTACGCGGATGCGAGGCTAAGTACTTCCTTTTTCTAACCATAGTCTCATGTAGGGTGAGCTGGACTGGAGAGCTGGAGATCGTGGAACTAGCGGGGGTGCCGGTGGACATGGCAGACTGAGAGACGGTGGGAGATGGTATTGTTGCCACCGGTGCCCTAGATGCAGTGTTTCCTACTACGAAACTGGTGATTCCCTGACCCTGACTGCTTTGGCCTGGCAAAGAAACCTGCACAGATACTGCAGGTGGTGCGGACAATGGTGGCCCTACACTGCCGGAAGGGATGTTGTGTTGCTGACTAGCTTCATTGGCCGAGGGTGCTACAACCTTAAGGGACGTTTGGTAGTTAGTCCAGACTTGCAAATGCATGGTGGTTAAATGTCTATGCATGCAACTTGTATTGAGACTTTTCAGATTCTGTCCTCTGCTTAAGGTAGTTGAACATTTTTGACAGATGACTTTGCGCTGATCAATTGGATGTTGTTTAAAAAAATGCCAGACTGCACTCTTTCTAGCATCGGATACCTTTTCAGGCATTGCAGACTGAGCTTTAACCGGATGGCCACGCTGTCCTCCAACAGGTTTTGGCTTTGCCACGCGTTTTGGGCAAGATATGGGCCCGGCAGATGGAACCTGTTGCGATGTTGATGCCTGCTGCGGCCCCTCCTCCTCCGCTTCAGAACTGCTGCCGCCTGCACCCTGTTCCCCCAATGGCTGCCAATCAGGGTCAAGAACTGGGTCATCTATTACCTCTTCTTGTAGCTCGTGTGCAACTTCGTCTGTGTCACCGTGTCGGTCGGTGGTATAGCGTTCGTGATGGGGCAACATAGTCTCATCAGGGTCTGATTCTTGATCAGCACCCTGCGAGGGCAATGTTGTGGTCTGAGTCAAAGGACCAGCATAGTAGTCTGGCTGTGGCTGTGCATCAGTGCACTCCATGTCAGATTCAACTTGTAATGGGCATGGACTGTTAACTGCTTCACTTTCTAAGCCAGGGACGGTATGTGTAAAGAGCTCCATGGAGTAACCCGTTGTGTCGCCTGCTGCATTCTTCTCTGTTGTTGTTTTTGCTGAAGAGGACAAGGAAGCGACTTGTCCCTGACCGTGAACATCCACTAACGACGCGCTGCTTTGACATTTACCAGTTTCACGAGAGGAGGCAAAAGAGCTAGAGGCTGAGTCAGCAAGATAAGCCAAAACTTGCTCTTGCTGCTCCGGCTTTAAAAGCGGTTTTCCTACTCCCAGAAAAGGGAGCGTTCGAGGCCTTGTGTAGCCAGACAACGAACCTGGCTCCACAGCTCCAGACTTAGGTGCAATATTTTTTTTCCCACGACCAGCTGATGCTCCACCACTACCACTACCCTCATTACCAGCTGACAATGAACGCCCCCGGCCACGACCTCTTCCACCATACTTCCTCATTGTTTTAAAAACGTAAACAAACTAACGGTATTTGTTGCTGTCACACAAATTACACGGTGAGCTATAACTTCAGTATGATTTAGCTACCCCTTTACAGGTGAGTGAGACCACAACGAAAATCAGGCACAATGTTACACACTCTGTTGTTGGTGGCAACAAATGAGAGAGATGCCACACACGCAGGACTGTCACTGAAGCACAAATGTAAATATTAATCTCCCACTGATTTGATTTTTTTTTTTTTTTAAGGGAGACTTTAGGAAAAAAAATAATAGAATAAAATGATTTTTTCAGGAAGAATTTAGAAACCAAATAAAATAAAATGATTTTTTCAGGGAGAATTTAGAAAACAAATAAAACAAAAAAAGGCTTTCTATGGCCCACTGAGTGAGAGATGACGCACACAGGAGTCAGGAGTGGCACACAAGCCCAGAGGCCAATATTTATCTCCCACTGATTGATGTAGTGATTTTTCAGGTAGATTTTGGAACCCAGATCAAGCTAAAAAAAATAATAGGCTTTCTATGGCCCACAATTGGAGAGAGAGAGAGAGATGGCACACCCAGGAGTCAAGACTGGCACACAAGCAGAAAGGGCAATATTAATCTCCCACTGATTTGTTTTTTTTTTTTTTTTTTCAGGGAGACTTTAGGAAAAAAAAAATAGAATAAAATGATTTTTTCAGGAAGAATTTAGAAACCAAATAAAATAAAATGATTTTTTCAGGGAGAATTTAGAAAACAAATAAAACAAAAAAAGGCTTTCTATGGCCCACTGAGTGAGAGATGACGCACACAGGAGTCAGGAGTGGCACACAAGCCCAGAGGCCAATATTTATCTCCCACTGATTGATGTAGTGATTTTTTCAGGTAGATTTTGGAACCCAAATCAAGCTAAAAAAATAATAGGCTTTCTATGGCCCACAATTGGAGAGAGAGAGAGAGATGGCACACCCAGGAGTCAAGACTGGCACACAAGCAGAAAGGGCAATATTAATCTCCCACTGATTTGTTTTTTTGTTTTGTTTTTTTCAGGAAGACTTTAGGAAAAAAAAAATAGAATAAAATGATTTTTTCAGGAAGAATTTAGAAACCAAAGAAAATAAAATGATTTTTTCAGGGAGAATTTAGAAAACAAATAAAACAAAAAAAGGCTTTCTATGGCCCACTGAGTGAGAGATGACGCACACAGGAGTCAGGAGTGGCACACAAGCCCAGAGGCCAATATTTATCTCCCACTGATTGATGTAGTGATTTTTTCAGGTAGATTTTGGAACCCAAATCAAGCTAAAAAAATAATAGGCTTTCTATGGCCCACAATTGGAGAGAGAGAGAGAGATGGCACACCCAGGAGTCAAGACTGGCACACAAGCAGAAAGGGCAATATTAATCTCCCACTGATTTGTTTTTTTTGTTTTTTTTTTTCAGGGAAAATTTATAAACCCAATAAAAAAAATAATAAATAGGCTTTCTATGGCCCACTATCTGAGAGACAGAGAGAGATGGCACGCTTAGGACTGGCACACAAGCCCAAAGGCCAATATTAATCTCCCTTTTTTTTTAAGGGAGAATTTATAAAACCAAAAAAAAATAAATAAATAGGCTTTCTATGGCCCACTATTTGTGAGAGAGATGGCACGCTCAGGACTGGCACACAAGCCCAGAGGCCAATATTAATCTCCCACTTTTTTTTTTTTTTCCAGGGAAAATTTATAAACCCAATAAAAAAATAAAAAAAATAAATAGGCTTTCTATGGCCCACTATCTGAGAGAGAGAGATGCCACGCTTAGGACTGGCACACAAGCCCAAAGGCCAATATTAATCTCCCACTGATTGATTTATTGATTTTTTCAGGTAGAATTTAGAACCCAAATAAAGCAAAAAAAAAAAAAAATGGGCTTTCTATGGCCCACTGAGTGAGTGATGATGCACACAGGAGTCAGGAGTGGCACACAAGCCCTGAGGCCAATATTTTTCTCCCACTGATTGATGTAGTGATTTTTTCAGGTAGATTTTAGAACCAAAATCAAGCAAAAAAATAAATAGGCTTTCTATGGCCCACTGAGTGAGTGATGATGCACACAGGAGTCAAGAGTGGCACACAAGCCCTGAGGCCAATATTTTTCTCCCACTGATTGATGTAGTGATTTTTTCAGGTAGATTTTATAACCCAAATCAAGCAAAAAAATAAATAGGCTTTCTATGGCCCACTGAGTGAGAGATGACACAGACAGGGATGGCACTCTAGCAGAAATGTCAATCTTAATCTCCCACAAAAAAAAAAAAAAAAACAGGGAGTGTCCTTCAATTACTATCTCCCTGCAGTAATCTCAGCCAGGTATGGCAGGCAGCAATAAGGAGTGGACTGATGCACAAATTAAATAAAAAGTGTGTACAAACCAAAAAGATAGCTGTGCAGAAAGGAAGGAACAAGAGGATTTGTGCTTTGAAAAAAGCAGTTGGTTTGCACAGCGGCGTACACACAGCAATGCAGCTATCAGGGAGCCTTCTAGGGCAGCCCAATGAGCTACAGCGCTGAGGGGGAAAAAAAAAAAATGTAGCTTCCACTGTCCCTGCACACCGAAGGTGGTGTTGGGCAGTGGAAATCGCTACAGCACAAGCGGTTTGGTGGTTAATGGACCCTGCCTAACGCTATCCCTGCTTCTGACGAAGCGGCAGCAACCTCTCCCTAAGCTCAGATCAGCAGCAGTAAGATGGCGGTCGGCGGGAACTCCCCTTTATAGCCCCTGTGATGCCGCAGACAGCAAGCCAATCACTGCAATGCCCTTCTCTAAGATGGTGGGGACCAGGACCTATGTCATCACGCTGCCCACACTCTGCGTTTACCTTCATTGGCTGAGAAATGGCGCTTTTCGCGTCATTGAAACGCAACTTTGGCGCGAAAGTCGCGTACCACATAGCCGACCCCGCACAGGGGTCGGATCGGGTTTCATGAAACCCGACTTTGCCAAAAGTCGGCGACTTTTGAAAATGAATGACCCGTTTCGCTCAACCCTACTCATCAGTAAACAAGACTATTTGAAAATTAGTCTTCATGTATGTCTGGACCAACTGCAACCGTTTCTGCTTGTGAACACTGTTTTAGGGGTGGCTGAATAGTAGGTTTATGAACCAAATCAAGCCTTTCAAGGATCCTACACCTTGAGGTGCGAGGGACTCCAGAGGCACCAGCAGCTTCAAATATCTGTTTGCTGGCTTGTCATGGCTTTTTAGCAGCTGGTCTCTTAAGGTACCGTCACATTTAGCGATGCTGCAGCGTTCTAGACAACGATGCCGATTGCTGCAGCGTCGCTGTGTGGTCGCTGGAGAGCTGTCACACAGACAGCTCTCCAGCGACCAACTATGCGAAGTCCCCTGGTAACCAGGGTAAACATCGGGTTACTAAGCGCAGCGCCGCGCTTAGTAACCCGATGTTTACCCTGGTTACCAGTGCTAATGTAAAAAAAACAAACACTGCATACTTACATTCCGGTGTCTGTCCCCCGTCGCTGTGCTTTCCTGCACCGACTGTGAGCGCTGGCTGGCCGTAAAGCACAGCGGTGACGTCACCACTGTAATCTGCTTTACGGCTGGCCGGCGCTGACAGTGCAGGGAAGCAGAACGCCGAGGGACGCGACAGACACCGGAATGTAAGTATGAAGTGTTTGGTTTTTTTTACATTTACACTGGTAACCAGGGTAAACATCGGGTTACTAAGCGCGGCCCTGTGCTTAGTAACCCAATGTTTACCTTGGTTACCAGTGAAGACATCGCTGAATCGGCGTCACACACGCCGATTCAGCGATGTCTGCGGGAGATCCAGCGTCGAAATAAAGTTCTGGACTTTCTGCTCCGACCAACGATGTCACAGCAGGATCCAGATCGCTGCTGCGTGTCAAACACAACGATATCGCTATCCAGGACGCTGCAACGTCACGGATCGCTAGCGATATCGTAGTGAAGTTGGTCATTGTGAAGGTACCTTTAATCCAATGAAACCTTTCCCATTGTGCATTTATCACCACAAACACGTCTGTACTTAGATTCAGCCACAAATCTCTTAACAGTACGATGATCACGCTTAAGTTTTCGGGAAATATCAAATGCTTTCCTCCCTTGACCAAGGCATTGCACTATTTGGTGCTTTTCGGCAGCAGAGATATCCTTTTTCTTTCCCATGATACTTGAAAACTGTGGCCTGCTTAATAATGTGGAACATCATTTTTAGGTAGCTTTCCTTTAATTAGAATCACCTGGAAAATTAATTATCACATGTGTTTAAGATTATTTTCAGTGATGCATTGAGCCCTGAGACACAATACCATCCATGAGTTTATTTGAAAAACAAAACAATTAAATCTTTATGACACTTAAATCCAATTTGCATTCCTTCAAACAGAACCTGAAAACACCCCTCTTCAGAAAAGCCTACAGCCTGCACTTACCCCGCTGCCTCCTCACCACTAACGGAGCTACCACCTCACCAACCCCGGAGCTCCTGCAACCGTCAACCTAATGCCCCTATCCCCACCATCCTCTAGAATGTAAGCCCGCAAGGGCAGGGTCCTCACCCCTCTGTATCAGTTTGTAATTTTCAGTTTGCTTACTGTAAGCGATATCTGTAATTTGTATGTTACCCCTTCTCATGTACAGCACCATGGAATCAATGGTGCTGTGTAAATAAATAATAATAATAATGCACCATCGTCATTCTTGGTAAGAGTGCATTACGTCATTAAATATTTGTTGAGGACTGCCTGCTTCCACCTGCAAATCCCATCTATAAAATTACGTTATTCAATTATTAAACAGTTCAGCTGCACTGGAAAGCATCACAGTTCTGTGCAAGACTTGTTTTATGTGACAATGATTGTTTGATCCTCTGGGCACACTCCCCTTCACAAATAAAAGAAACTTAAAGATTTATGTTTGGTTATGAATTACTAATGAAGTCTATAGAGGGGCACAGCAAGCTGTTGTACATTTTTTCTATTTTTTTTGCACATTAAATTTACTTTGTGTGAGCTAGTGAAGTGACCGAGGGCAAGGTCGCCCATGTATATCCATGATCTGGCCCAGCAAAACTTCCACACTCAGATTCCATTTTAACAACCGTATCTTTACTGTTATACATTTTCCTTAACACAGCGGAACACAATAATAGACAGTACAAAATATGCCTATTCACAGAGATAACGTGTAATAACAAACTGTCCCTCACTTTCCCTATCCACACGTTACCAGTTCCTTTGCTCCAGGGGGTTATCTTCCCACGTCGCAGGCCTGTCTGTCACTGCAGGGGGACGCTCCAGCCGAAGAGAAAAACAACAGGGATTAAACAAAACTCCGTCCCTCCGGTCCAGACTGTAGTCCTTGGGGTTCAACAGGTAAGGGTGGAATGTTCGGCCTCTCAACAGAGGACCCGCTTACAGTTCATGGGCTCCAGGGTCTGTGAAGATGTCACCGTTGGGTGCTCCGCAGTGTGGGAGCTGGGAACAATCTGGATGTCAGCTTCCAAGAGATAGCGGTCATCCAGGCAATCTTCTATATCGCCTCTACAGGAGGACGCCAGCACACACCGACCTCTCTCTGCACACACCAGTTTCCCGGGCTCCCTTTTTCCCTCCCCTTCCTGTTCACATGACATCACAGGGGGAAGTTCTGCCAATACAGTTTGTTTCTCTGTAATCACATTCGGCATAGGTATAACTTCTGGCCACATGGGGGCAGTGTCTGTCACAGATTCTATGTCAATGATAATAGAACAGTCACAGCCGGCCAGCTCACTACACGCCCCCCCCGCTTAAAGGTTGGCAGTCCCTGTCAACGACTGTCCCCAGGGCGGCGATGGCTGTGGAGGTTGTAGGACCCGGCTGCGGAAAAGGCAAAACATATTGGTCTCTGTAGGACTGTCCCGGGGGCACTCCGGCGGTAGTCCTCGTTGTCCGCCTAACGGGTGCCAGCCTCTCCCCCCGATCAGTCACCCCAGTCGGTAAGTCAGTCGAGGAGGTAAGGGGTTCAGACGCGTCAGTCAGGCGAGCAGGGGTAGGGATGTCTTCCACCTCTACACCCCCAGTATCGGTGTCTCCCACAGCATTAGTGATATCCATCTCTCCAGGTATTACAGGAGGGGAGTCAGGCTGAGAACGACAGGGGCGCAACATGTTGCAGTGCAGGGTGCGGAGGCTGCCGCTGTCTTCGCCTTGTACTTGGTAGACGGGACCACTAGGGTACGGGTGTCCAATTATTCGATAGACTTCAGTCTCCCACTTGGGCCGAAGTTTTCCTTGCGGTTTCTTTATACGAACTAGGACCAGTTGACCCACACTCAGTAGGTCTTCTTGTACTGGAAGTGGAGCAGGGTGGACCTGGTCCTGAATCTGCTGTTCCACCAGCCGGTAGACAGTTTCCATCCTTTGACGGTGTGCTTGTAGCCAGGAAGGATAGGTACCACAGGTGTCTTCATCAGAGATAGACAGGTGTAGCTCATGGATGCCTTTGCCTGGGCGGCCAAAAAGGAGGGTGTAAGGCGTGTATCCGGTGACAGAATGGACTTGATTGTTATAGGCCCACAGCAGTTCTGGGAGGAATCGAGGCCAGTCGGGCATTTTGTCTTCTGCTAAGGTTCGGATCCAGTAGCATAGCTACCAGGGGGGCAGGGGGTGCGGCCGCCCCGGGCCCA
This sequence comes from Ranitomeya imitator, assembly GCF_032444005.1. Lineage (NCBI taxonomy): Eukaryota > Metazoa > Chordata > Amphibia > Anura > Dendrobatidae > Ranitomeya > Ranitomeya imitator. The sequence goes on along the minus strand of NC_091287.1, from coordinate 70,424,081 downwards.
CAGCTCACAGGGGTCCACCTGGAGCTACACTTAATTAGCTTGGTGATAGAGCAGGGAGATACATCTCCCTGCTCTACCTCGGGCAGGGGTTGGAGACAGGCAGTGAAGCTTTGCCCCTCCCCCCAGTGCTGACACTGTACCTGTGTCCAGCAGACACGCCCACATTGCACGCTCAGTGAAGTGAACGTGTCTGTGGCAGAGAAGTCAGGACCATGGCGCTGGGGCTTCCCTCCAGAGAGGAGCAGGACAGGCGACACAGTGCTGTAAGTAACAGCTCACACTTCTGTCCGTAGTGGCCTGAGGTGTCTGCACTGTGCAGGGAGGAGGTGACAGGACGCTGCTTCTCTCCAGAAGACCCAGCCACATACTGTATCTGCACTCTCTGAGACACTGTAGAGCAGCTGAATTTAATGGTTCCTCAGACAAGACTGGTCAGTAATGTGCACTGATAGACATGACCCCGGCTGCAGGACCCCACAGATGAGGATACACGTCTCCTTTTATATATAGGAAATAAACCTATCCTTATCTGTGGGGTCCTGCAGTCGGGGTCACGTCTATCAGTGCACATCACTGACCAGTCTTGTCAGTATATATACCTTGGATTTACTGATATGAGATCATACAGACACTGGACTGATGGATCCTGACCCCGGCTATAGGAGATAGATATATATGTATATATATATATAATGCAGTCCTATAGCCGGGGTCAGGATCTATCAGTCCAGTGTCTGTATGATCTCATATCAGTAAATCCAAGGTTGTAAACACAAAACCCCCATTATAAAACCTTTTATTAAAATAAAAGTTTCAGTGAGTTTATACAGTGTGATAAATAGCCAGACAGAAGAAAAAAGCATCATAAGTAAGTGTGTATAGAAAATCACAGATGGGTGCGGGCCCCTGAACATATACTCAGTCTAGACAACAAGACCCCAAAGGGGGAGAAGGGAAAAAGAGGGGAGTAGACGAGCCAGGGGGTGTACTTTCTTCTTTAGAAGTAATATTCTACCTCCCCCTCTTTCTTCTGGTTGGCTCCTTTCCTTTTCCCTCTTTGGGATCTTGTCCAGACAACAGTATTTTTTTAGGGTTAGGCTACTTTCACACTTGCGTTATTAGGCGTACATCGCAATGCGTCGTTTTGGAGAAAAAACACATCCTGCAAAGTTGCCCGCAGGATGCGTTTTTTCTCTATTGACTTGCATTAGCAACGCATTGCGACGTATGGCCACACATCGCATCCGTCGTGCAACGGATGCGTAGTGTTTTTGGCGGACGCGACGCACAAAAAAAGTTCAATGTAACTTTTTTTGTGCGTCGTGACCGCCATTTTCGACCGCGCATACATGGCCGAAACTCTGCCCCCTCCTTCCCGCTAATCGCAATGGGCAGCGGATGCGTTGTAAAACTGCATCCGCTGCCCACGTTGTGCTACATTTAACACACTGTCCAGCGGTACATCGGGCTGACGCATGGCGATGACCCCGTACCGATGCAAGTGTGAAAGTAGCCTTACCTGGATAAATTCCGGAAGCTATACCAATACACTGGCCTCTATAAGCAGCCACTGGCTGTTTCTATTTTCTTCTATTTAGCTCTTTGTTAAGTATATCAGGCCTGTAAAAGTAGCAGCCCACAGACAGGGACAGACAGTGACCAGATTCTAAAGAGTGGGAGCTATTGCAAGTTCCATTATACAGCATGGGAGCTACTGCGGGGGTCATTATACAGTGTGAGAGATAATGCAAGGGCCGTTATACAGTTTGGAAGCTGCTGTCGGGCCATCATACAGTGTAGGGGCGTATATACAGTGTTGGGACCACTGTGGGGGCTGTAAAGGGTTTGGGGCTACTGTGAAGGCACATAGACATTTTACTATGTAAGAGCACAATGGTGGCATTACTATGTGAAGCAGTATGAGGAACAATGCTTTTGTACCACACAGCAGGTGCAGTAATAGGGACCTATATGGAGCAGCCGCTCAGTATTGGGGTATCAGGTGCAGTAATAGGGACACATACGGCAGCAGAGGCTCATTATTGGGGCATCAGGTGCAGTAATAGGGACACATACGGCAGAGGCTCAGTATTGGGGCATCAGGTGCAGTAATAGGGACACATACAGCAGAGGCTCAGTATTGGGGTATCAGGTGCAGTAATAGGGACACATACGGCAGCAGTGGCTGAGTATTGGGGTATCAGGTGCAGTAATAGGGACACATACGGCAGCAGTGGCTCAGTATTGGGGTATCAGGTGCAGTAATAGGGACACATACGGCAGCAGCGGCTCAATATTGGGGCATCAGGTGCAGTAATAGGGACAAATACGGCAGCAGAGGCTCAGTATTGGGGCATCAGGTGCAGTAATAGGGACACATACGGCAGAGGCTCAGTATTGGGGCATCAGGTGCAGTAATAGGGACACATACAGCAGCAGTGGCTCAGTATTGGGGTATCAGGTGTAGTAATAGGGACACACACGGCAGCAGCGGCTCAGTATTGGGGTATCAGGTGCAGTAATAGGGACACATACGGCAGCAGCGGCTCAGTATTGGGGTATCAGGTGCAGTAATAGGGACACATACGGCAGCAGCGGCTCAGTATTGGGGTATCAGGTGCAGTAATAGGGACACATACAGCAGCAGCGGCTCAGTTTTGGGGTATCAGGTGCAGTAATAGGGACACATACGGCAGCAGCGGCTCAGTATTGGGGTATCAGGTGCAGTAATAGGGACACATACGGCAGCAGTGGCTCAGTATTGGGGTATCAGGGGCAGTAATAGGGACACATACGGCAGCAGAGGCTCAGTATTGGGGTATCGGGTTCAGTATTAGGGACACATACGGCAGCAGTGGCTCACTATTGGGGTATCAGGGGCAGTAATAAGGACACATATGGCAGCAGCGGCTCAGTAGATGGTGATGGGGCTGGAATATGAGAAGTGAAATGTGTCTTTGTTGTATTCTCTGTAGCCGAGTCGTTGCTGGAAGAAGTTGTCATGTCGGTCTGGGTCAGTTGGAAAAGACGGGAAAAGTGACGACTCCATCAGAAAGAACGTCAGTGGTAAGTCACCATCTGTAACTGTGCAGTGATCTATGTTCCGTAGGACTGGTAGTGATGGTCTTTGTGGAGTTTTTTTTAGTTACAGGGGGATCATCGGCTGAGGTTCTTATACACGCAATTACAGTGCCACACCATAGTTGTAGTCAGGGGTTAGGGGCCCACTCAGATATCTCGCCCCCCTGAGCTGAACCCCTAGCTACGCCTCTGTTCAGATCAGTTGTAAGAGGGTCCGGTTGAAATGTTCACATGCGCCATTCTCTTGTGGATGATACGGGGTGGTCCTGGACTTCTTGATTCCATACATCTGCTGGAGTTCTTCAATGACTCGCCCTTCGAAACATGCCCCCTGATCAGAGTGCAGCCGCTCCGGACACCCGTAGACCCGAACGAAGTGCTGACAGATGGCCTGTGCAGCTGATTCGGCAGTCTGATCTTTGGTAGCAACAGCGACGGCGAATTTCGTGAAGTGGTCTACCATCACCAGACAGTACTGGTAGCCACTATTCGCCGTTCCAATCAACAGATAGTCCACCATCAACAATTCGAGGGGCCTGGATGTGCTAATAGTCTGGACGGGTGCACGCTGCTCAGTAGACTTGTGGAGTTCACATGTACGACATCCTAGGCAGACGTTTTCAACCAGCTTACGGAGTCCTGGGCAAAAAATGAATTGCTGGGTCCACCGGAGGGTCTTGTCTATGCCGAAGTGGCCGTTCCTTCTGTGCGCTTCAGCCACCATCTCATGGGCCAGCTGCACCGGGACGACAATCTGCAAACATTCTTCCAGCATATGGGATAAAAGGGCCCTGCGATACAAGACTCCATCCTTCACGATCAGCCGATCCCATTGGGCAAGTAGGGCAGAGGTCCTGGTTGATAGTCGGGCTCTTACTTCGGAGGGTGGTTTCTCTTGTGTCTTCACGTACTCTTTCAGTAAGACATGTTCAGGGTCTCGATCTTGAAGCTTGGCCCATTCTTGTTGGGACAGGGAGGACCCCACTACGGCTTCGATCCCACCTACAGCATACTGGCGGCTATCTTCTATTTGTTTAGGTAGCTGGGCAAAGTCGGGCAGTTCATCTTCCTCCAACTCTTCATCCCGGTCCCCCACTGGCGGGGATGATGTCACTCTGGAAAGGCTGTCAGCATTCTGATTCTCCGTCCCCGCTCTGTATTTAATTTTGTATTGGAATCTAGAGAGCCTTGCCATCCAGCGCTGTTCCATTGCCCCTAGTTTGGCATTTTCTAGGTGGGCAAGAGGATTGTTGTCTGTCACGACCAGCACCTCCGCCCCTGTCAGGTAGCCAGCAAATTTCTCTGTCATAGCCCAGGTCAGGGCCAGGAGTTCCAGGCGGAAAGAGCTGTAGTTGACATGGTTCTTTTCGGTGTCACGGAGGGATCTACTGGCATAGGCTATTACGCGTTCCTTGTTATCTTGGACTTGGGAGAGGACCGCCCCGAGACCTTGAAGGCTGGCGTCGGTGTATAACTGGAACGGCAGAGTGTAATCTGCAAATGCCAGAATAGGAGGCGATGTCAAAGCAGCTTGAAGCGCCCGGAAGGATTTTTCTTGGTCGGGCCCCCAGCTGATGCGTCGTCCTCTGGGACTGTTCGCGGTCCCTCGGAGAGTCTCATGCAGTGGTTCCGCAAGCCGGGCAAAGTCCTTGACAAATCGGCGGTAATAGCCCGCTAGCCCCAGGAAAGCCTGGACTTCTTTGATGGTAGTTGGTTGTGGCCACTCTCGGACAGCTGCTATCTTCTCTGGAGAGGGTTGGACACCTTCGGCCGAGATCCGGTGTCCCAGGTAATCGATCTCCTGCTGGAATAGACGGCACTTGCTGGGCTTCAACTTCAAGCCGTGTCTCTTCAAGCGCTGGAGCACTTTGCCAAGCTTGTGAAGATGATCCTCAAAGGTGGCGGAGTATACCACGATGTCATCAAGGTATATCAGCGTGAATTCGAAATTGAAATCTCCCAGACAGCGTTCCATCAGTCTCTGAAAGGTCCCTGGTGCGTTACTCAAGCCGAATGGCATCCGGTCAAACTCGTACAGGCCCATGGGAAGGATGAAGGCGGTCTTTTCTCTGTCCTTCTCACTCATGGGGACCTGCCAATATCCACTGGCCAAGTCTAGAGACGAAAAATATTTGGCCTTCTTCAGGGCAGTCAGTGACTCTTCGATCCGGGGGAGTGGATAGGAGTCCCGGATCGTGCAAGCGTTCAGCCGACGGTAGTCTACGCAAAATCTCAGGGATCCATCTTTCTTTTTGACTATCACCACGGGTGCAGCCCATGGGCTCTGGCTCTCCCGCACCACTCCAGCGTGTAGCATAGATTCTAAGAGGCTTTTCACCTCCTGGTATTGTTGAGGTGGTATTTGTCGGTACCTCTCGCGAATAGGGGCAGTATCGCCCGTGGGAATCTCGTGTTGGATACTGGTGGTGTACCCGAAGTCGGTGTCATGCTTTGCAAAGGAGTCTTGGTGTTCTCGCAGTAGTCTCTCCACTTGAGACACTTCCTGTTTGGTGTACTGGGACGGGTCCAGTTGCACTTTTTCCAGTAGTTTTCGCCCAATGTCTTCATCATCTGCTTGAGCATTTATGGCTGAGACAGTTACCGTCCAGCCATCTTCTGTAGACGGGGTGAATTGTAAGGGCCCCATGGGGTTCACTTCTGTGGGTAGAGCATATACTCTGGCAAGTTGCGTGCCTGCTTCAAGGGCTACACCTACGTCTGCAGTGTTGTTCAGCTGGACAGGGACTCTTCCGTTCCTCACGACGGCTAGGGTGCGGGCGACTAGTGGGTTTAGCTTACCCCCACTTGGAGCCCTCGGCTCGATTAACACTTTAACTCCTTCAAGCTGTCGGTTGGTGTTAAGAGGCAGGGATATGACTGTCTCTTTTTCAGCGGGCAAAGTAATCCGGGTACAGCGGGGCACCTTAATGGCTTCTAGGGGTAGTTGTTCCTTTGCCATCTGTTGAAGTCCAACGGTCCGGATTACGCGCTGGAACACCAGACGAGTCGGTTTATGTTTCGTAACCTTCTGCCAGTACTTGGGCCCTTTTCTTGTCAACAGCATAAGATCCAGGTCTTTCAAGATATTCATTCCGATTATTACTGGGGTCTCGGAGCCGAAGCCTTCCTTGATAATGACGATTCCTCGTTTCCCTAGGTCTTGTCCGCAGGCCTTCGTATCCATCCAGGCGACTCCGGTTACTGGAATGGGTAGGTTATTAGCCGCAATTATCTTAATGGTGGTATCTGGATCACAAGCAGTTCTTGGTTTGAGGTACTCTTCATAAAACTGTTCAGAGATCGTGGTCACTTGCGACCCAGTGTCCATCAATCCTTATACTGCAACTCCCTCCAGAATAACTTCAAGTGTAGGACTACTCGAGGCAAGAGTACTCCGTTGCTGGCTCTGTTTTTCTACACCCCATTCTCTATCCCCCCTGCTGCTCGAACCTCAGCTGCAGGGGTGTCTAGTTTAACGGCGGCCATTGTGGTGAGACCTGGCATGGTGGCTCTGCTCGTGGATGTAGCTGATATTCCGTTCGTCGTGGTAACTGATGGTTTGTTCGTTGAGGACAACGGTTCGCCCTATGACGAGGATCACCACATGACCAACACGGTCCTGTGGGACGGCTAGGTTGCATCCGCTGGTCTCTGTCGTTCTAGTGTTAACTGTGACACCTGTTGCTGTAAATCTGCTACCATCTGTTTCAGCTCCTCAGTGTCACTGTTGGGCTGTTTAATGTCTAATATGGATCTGCACACAGCGCTTTGAGTCCCCACATCCATGACGGGTCCCCTAGAACGTTCTATGGCTTCCTGCTTGACTTCAGCGAAGGTGAGAGTCGGCATCATCCGAATCAAGTCCTGTAGCATACGGTTAAGATACTGGTCTCTCAGCCCTATAACGAATTGGTCTCTCAGTACCAGGTCACGAGGAGCTATAGTAGCCAGATGTTCCCCTTTTGCACAGACTTGTTCAAGGAGTATCTGAAGGGCATTTGCATATGTCTTCTGGGATGTCTTCCCATTCAAGCTGTGTCCGTCTAAAGAACAGGTATCGCAGTGTTCCCTGGTACGTAGTAGGTCCATAGGTCTTTTCCAGCACCCGCACCAAATCCTCCAATGTATGCTGCCCCCTGACCGTCTCCAGTCTGACTGTCGTCCATGCCTCCCCCTCTAGCGTCCGTACCGCCATTTCTGCCAAGGTCTTAGGGTCAATATTATACATTTCTCCCAGTTTCCGCACTTGTTCCGCCCATTCTGGTACGGGGTAGTTTCGCCCGCCAAACTTCCTGACCTGGTTTACAATGGACACTGGCGGCGGTTTCTGACTGTACACTGGGCCTGGGTGGAAATCCATTGGGGTCTCCCCGCGCATGTTCAAATCCTGCCGACTATGCCAGATGAAGTGACCGAGGGCAAGGTCGCCCATGTATATCCATGATCTGGCCCAGCAAAACTTCCACACTCAGATTCCATTTTAACAACCGTATCTTTACTGTTATACATTTTCCTTAACACAGCGGAACACAATAATAGACAGTACAAAATATGCCTATTCACAGAGATAACGTGTAATAACAAACTGTCCCTCACTTTCCCTATCCACACGTTACCAGTTCCTTTGCTCCAGGGGGTTATCTTCCCACGTCGCAGGCCTGTCTGTCACTGCAGGGGGACGCTCCAGCCGAAGAGAAAAACAACAGGGATTAAACAAAACTCCGTCCCTCCGGTCCAGACTGTAGTCCTTGGGGTTCAACAGGTAAGGGTGGAATGTTCGGCCTCTCAACAGAGGACCCGCTTACAGTTCATGGGCTCCAGGGTCTGTGAAGATGTCACCGTTGGGTGCTCCGCAGTGTGGGAGCTGGGAACAATCTGGATGTCAGCTTCCAAGAGATAGCGGTCATCCAGGCAATCTTCTATATCGCCTCTACAGGAGGACGCCAGCACACACCGACCTCTCTCTGCACACACCAGTTTCCCGGGCTCCCTTTTTCCCTCCCCTTCCTGTTCACATGACATCACAGGGGGAAGTTCTGCCAATACAGTTTGTTTCTCTGTAATCACATTCAGCATAGGTATAACTTCTGGCCACATGGGGGCAGTGTCTGTCACAGATTCTATGTCAATGATAATAGAACAGTCACAGCCGGCCAGCTCACTACACTAGCACAACTAACAAAGACAAAACTGTCATTCCCAAGAGGAAAGTCGTCTGTAGAGAATGAACTAGATATAGTAAGTTTCCCAAAAGAGTTCAATGTCCTTAAATGGGATGCAGAAACTTATGAATTACTACCATTGGTTTCCAATCAAAGGAATAGTAACAAAGTGAAACTATTTAACTTTATTATACTATTATTTGACTACTTTACTGATATACTAGATTGGCATATAAGATATCAACATTTTTTAAGAGGGGTTTCTGGCTGAGGAGCCTCTTTTTAGCCAGAGTTGAAAGCTTTTAAAAAATGCTGCTCCTGCTCTAGTCTGCACATCCCATCCATGTATTATTTAGATATCCCTTTCACTTCAAAGGTCTGTTTTTTGCATTCATTATTGTGATGTAGTTTACTATTAAAGCAGTTCTGCGGTGAAGTTGCATCAGAAAACCTTTTCAGTGCAATTCATTAATAAAGCCATATCAGTCTCACTCATGTAATCTCAGTGTGCTTAGGGTGCTTTGACATTCCATTTTGACCTCAGTTTGTTGGTCCTATTGCAGCTTACATTCGAAACTCCTCCCTAAAAAAAATGGGATTCGGACATAAGCGCCAAGGTGGCCATAGACTAAAATGATGTTGACAGAGTTAACGGGAGCTCTGACATACATCATTTTTGGGTATATACCCCTGCCAGAGGCAGACAAACAGATGAAGTCTACTACATCTGGATGTTCACCTCCAGTAGACGTACATGTTGCACGTCGAATGTACGTCAGAATGCACGTTCACTCTGTTGGTACCATTGTAGTCTATGACTCTTTTGAGGCATATGCCAGAATCCCGTTTTTTGGGGAGTCGGTAGGGGTTGTCGGAAGTAAGCCTGACAGGACCAATGAATGGGTGGCAAAATACAATGTCAAGCACCTTTCACAAAATTTTTAATGATAAACAGAACACAAGATTTATTTGTAGCTAAAGTGCAAAATACTTTTTTTTATCCAATTTTGCTTCTCCATTGCAAAGATATTAGCAATCCAAGTATTTGGCACTTAATGAGTTAACTTGTTTAAAGTGCAAATAGAGTTTTTCAAAGAGGGCATATACTTCTCCCTGTATGATGCTGACAATCATAACCTGGTACACTCAAAGGAAATAAAAAAAATAGGCCCCACAAATAGCTTGGAGCAGATGTCTCAGTGTTTGAGTTGTAAGGATACAGCTCTGATCGCCTGGTCTAGCCTCCTGCATGATTAGAAAGCATAGATGCAGGACAGCATAGAGGGTGGCAAGACTTTTTGTCCCTCCTTTACCAGCACTTAGCAACACCTCCTTATACAAGCAGGTCCCCTGATGACTTGAGCTTGGAAGAAACGCGTCAGGACGACAAGAAAGGGAGAGTGCAGGTCATGTGCATACAGGGGTAGCTGTGGACTGCCCTTGTAAGGGCAGGAGCTTTGGGGATAGCTTACTGTTAGCCTCATAGGGATTGACATAGGGATTGTCATCTCTGCTTTACCCGGGTGTTTATCGGACGTGGGAACATCTGGTGCGCCTATGCCTGCCTGATGGAATTGGTGAGACCGTTCCTTTTAGTTTGTTTAAAAGTTACAATAAGCATCTCTTACAGTACATGCTAAGCAAATTGTTTATTGTCTATGTATGCGCCTGAGGATATAGGGTGTAGGAATTGTACTCGCTCAGGTGCGGCGGATGACACTCTGAAGGCACGTTTCATTAAAAGTTCACTTTATTGCTCCATAAACCACATAGCAACAGGAACAACAGGTAAACAGTCTTACGTCAGACAGATGAATCCTCAATGTCCATAGTAGAGCTCCGCTCTCTCTCAGACCTGCAGGCACACAGGCTGTGCTATGTCCAGCACGTAGGCTCTCCAGCCTAAAGATGGTCTCTGTGTGCTGTTCAGGACGTCTGTCCCCACGTGGAACCGTCCAACACACAGGCCACTCTGCAGTGTCCAGCCAGGACACATGGAAGTGTGTCCACCCTGACAGACTCCCAAACACTCTCTCCATATGCTACACACACACACCTCTTTACATAGGTGTAACCACACCCAGGAACCCATCACATGATTAGACATGTGGTTCTGACATCACCACAGGTCCTGAAACAAACATAGATAGGCAAGGTTATGCCCCTTACCCAGGGGTGAGGTATATGGGTAGCCAGACCCTCCCATCTCTCATAGCTACCTGTAACCTGGACCCAAATATACTAAACAATTCCTTATTGCTTTATGTGTACTAAAGAAAACACTCCGGGTTACATCACAGCGACAAGCCTTCTCTGTGATACATACCTCCCGTCGACTATACAACCTTTAGCCACGCTACAAGGGATATGTGCTGTCTCTCATTTTTCTGGGTAGAGCACCTTGTGATCCCTGTCTCAGTAATAGAGGTTCCGCAATTACTGTCGGAATTTTACTAATCCTATTTTGGGCTCATTTGTATCTCTAATCCGTCACATATGGTTGAGACTTGGCCCTTCTGTGTTTTATATTCACTTGGGTGACGTGATTTTATGACTTTAGTGTATTAAAAGTTATGTTTTATTTTCCACTTTTTTGCTTTGTTATGAAAGCATAGATGACCAACACCTTTCAGATAAGGTCCCTATTTGGGAAGGGGCAACACAGTTGAGTTCACCTGCTTCACATTACAAACTCTTCTATCAGCTCTCCTCTTCTCCTAGCACTGTGAGCTCTGAACAGTACTGCCCCTCCTCACACTGCCTGTCTGGAAGTGAGAGCTCAAAATTTCAGTATCATACTTTTATCTGTTGGGCTCAACTTGTACTGCAGCAAGATCAGAGCGGGCTGCATCTCTTTTAGATGTAATGACTGCCCTGATCTTACTGCAGAGTGATTACAAGTGCTTGAGCACAACAGACATAAGTGTGATTACTAGCACCATGATCGGGAGAGCTGACACAAAAGTTGTAAAGTGACACAATAAAACTCAGTTGCACTGCTCCTCCCCCACACAGACTAAAGCAAGGGGATAGACCACAAGATCAGGGCTATCTGACATTATACATCTCACACATTGAAAAATCTGCTATAAACTATGGTGGGGGCATGCTCTTCTTTTTTTTAAGTGTTGCTGTCTGCTTATGATTCGTCAGCAAAATATAGGGAGAATAAGTACACGCCCCTCTAATAACACCCACAAAGACTTAAAAAATATTAACTGATTAGGTGCCAAATAATTTGATTGCTAATATCTCCGCAATGGAGAGGTAAAAGAAAAAAAAATGTTTAATTCCACTCTACAGCCACTAATATATCCCATGTCCATTTCAACATGAAACATTTGGTGAAAGGTCCTATTTAAGACAGTTTCCCTATTAATCACTTTCCGACATTGGGTGTAATAGTACACCGATGTTGGACTCCCCCTGTTTGGTGCGGGTTCCAGCGCTGAGCCCGCACCTTTCTGGGCACATGACAGCTGATATATACAGCGGCATTTAACTCGCGCTTACCGGAAGCATGTCACGAAACCAGCCCATCAGTGACCTTGTCACGAGATCGCAGGTCACCATTGGGTTAGCATGACAACCAGAGGTCTCTAACAGACCTCTATGGTTGTCATAGCCAGATTGCTAAGAACACCACCCGGTGGTTAGCGCTCATAGCAAGTGAGCATTTCTGCTACATACAGGTGATCTGATCATTGCCTGTATGTAGCAGAGTCTATCAAAGTAGCACAGCTTCTAGTCTCCCGTGGAGACTGGTGAAGCATGCAAAAAGTAAAAAAAAGTTTTTAAAAATGTAAAAAAATTAAAACAATTATAAAAGTTCAAGTCACCCCCCTTTCGCCCCATTCAAAATAAAATAATAAAAAACAAATACACACATATTTGGTATTGTGGCATTCAGAATCACCCGATCTATCAATATAAAAAAAGAATTAACCCGATCGTTAAATGGCACAACGATAAAAGAAAGTCAAAATGCCAGAATTAAATTTTTTTGATAGCCACAACATTGCATTAAATGCAATAACGGGCGATCTAAAGACTGTATCAGCACCAAAATAGTGTCATTAAAAACATCAGCTCGACTTGCAAAAAATAAGCCCTTACCCCTCCCCAGATCACAAAAAATGGAGATGCTACGGGTATCGGAAAATGGTGCGTGCAATTTTTTTGTAACAAACTTTGGCATTATTTTTAACCACTTAAATAAAAAAGAACCTATGCGTGTTTGGTGTCTATGTACTCATAATGACCTGGAGAATCATAATGGCAGGTCAATTTTAGCATTTAGCAAGCATGGTAGAAAAAAACAAAACAAACAAATCGACTGTGGGATTGGACTTTTTTTTGCAATTTCCCTGCAATTTTTTTTCACGTTTTCCGGTACTTGATATGTTAAAACCAATGATGTCGTTCAAAAGTACAACTCGGCCAACAACAAAAAAACCCCTCAAATGGCCATTTTGACCAAAAAAATAAAAAAGTTATGGCTTTGGGAAGAAGGAAAGCAGAAAACGGAAAAGCAAAAACAACAATGCTTCAGTTCGTTAAGGGGTTAATCTTTGTTAGTCCAAACTTTAGAATCTCCACAATCTCAAGTGCACAGTTTCTAAAAATTCTTTGTGCAACTACCATTCCATTCATTATTACAGGACATAAAGAGATAATTGTTTTTACAGTCCCATAGAATGAATGGAGTGAGTTCGGCATGTGAACTAACACTTTATTTGCACAGGAAATGTTGTGATGCCCATTCCAATGACAAATGGTGGATTCATCAATTAGACCACCAGTGGTCATACATTTATCATCGATCCATTAGGTAAGCTGTTAAAGGGTTGGCCAACTTGCAATTAGAGTGTAAACAGGCAAGGAATGTTCTAAAATTATTAATAAAGAAAGATATTCTCAACAGCTCCAACCAGAGAGGTAGCGCTGCTGAGTATATATATATTTTTTATTATTTCTAACATTTTCTGCTTTCTTTATTTAACTCCTTAGTGACAGAGACAATTTTACATTGAAGGGAGCCTGTCAGCAGGATTCTGCACAGTAACCTACAGTGTCAAGTTGCCACCATTATACTGATTAAAATGATACCTTAGTTGATGAAATCCGTCTTGTGGTTGTTGTTTAATCTTTATTTAAAGTTTTCAGCTAATGGGATTTTTGTGCTTTGGGGTGGGCCTGTCATAAGCCATTCATATGAATATGCAGCAGAGCACCACCTAAAGACCCCCCTCCCCCCCCACAGGCCGCCCTGGAGCTTGAGAATCTCATTAACTGAAAACTACAAATAAAGATTAAGCAACAACTACAAGACAGATTTCATCAACCAAGGTATAATTTTAATCAGTATAACGGCGTATACCTGACACTGTCTGTAGGTTACTGAACACAATCCTGCTGACAGGATCCCTTTAATGACCAGGCCGAATTTTTTAAATCTGACCAGCGTCAATTTATGTAGCAATAACTCTGGAAAACTTCAATTGATTCCACTGATTATGAAACTGTTTTGAAGGGCATATTGCTATTCATGAAAGTGGTAAAATTTGTTCAATAAGACGTGTTAATTTGTGAAAATATCAGAAATGTAGCATTTTTTTTTACCTTTTAATTCTCATGTCCTTAAACCAGTGAGTTATATCACACAAAATAATAGCATTTCCCACATGTCTACTTTATATCTGCATAATTTTTGCAAAATATTTTTTTGTTATAGGAAGTTAGAAGGGTTAAAAATTGATCAGCAATTTCTCATTTTTCCAACGAAATTTACAAAACTAGTTTTTTAGGCACCAGCTCACATTTAAAGTGACTTTGTGGGCCAATATGACAGAAAATACCCAAAAGTGACACCCTTCTAAAAATTGCACCCTTCAAAGCCTTCATAACCACAATCAATAAGCTTATTAACCCTTCAAGTGCTTCATTGGAGCTAAAGCAACGTGGAAGAAAAAATGAACATTTCACTTTTTTTACCAACATTTTTTACTTTAGACCAAAAATTAATTTTCACATGGGTAAAAGAATAAAATAGACTTAAAAATTTGTTCTGCGATTCCTCCTGAGTACGCCGACACCCCACATGTGGTAGAAAACTATTGTTTAGGTGCACGATAGCGCTCAAAATGAAGGAGAGCTATATGACTTTTTTTCCAATAATTTTTTATTGAACTTTCAAAATTTTACAAAGGGTGTGAAGGGGAAGGGAAGGGGAAACATGGGGAATCGGGGAAAAGGGAAGGCAGAAAGAGGGAAAAATGAATAAGGAGGAAAAAATAGGGATAGACAGGCAAACATACATTTCAGAAATACACATATTTAAGCGTAGCTTGATATTTCAGCACCTAAAATCAAAACAGGTATTAATAATCATACAAAGATTATGAGATGCAAAATCTACATAAAGTACAGAGTAACATAGTAACATAGTAACATAGTTAGTAAGGCCGAAAAAAGACATTTGTCCATCCAGTTCAGCCTATATTCCATTATAATAAATACCCAGATCTACGTCCTTCTACAGAACCTAATAATTGTATGATACAATATTGTTCTGCTCCAGGAAGACATCCAGGCCTCTCTTGAACCCCTCGACTGAGTTCGCCATCACCACCTCCTCAGGCAAGCAATTCCAGATTCTCACTGCCCTAACAGTAAAGAATCCTCTTCTATGTTGGTGGAAAAACCTTCTCTCCTCCAGACGCAAAGAATGCCCCCTTGTGCCCGTCACCTTCCTTGGTATAAACAGATCCTCAGCGAGATATTTGTATTGTCCCCTTATATACTTATACATGGTTATTAGATCGCCCCTCAGTCGTCTTTTTTCTAGACTAAATAATCCTAATTTCGCTAATCTATCTGGGTATTGTAGTTCTCCCATCCCCTTTATTAATTTTGTTGCCCTCCTTTGTACTCTCTCTAGTTCCATTATATCCTTCCTGAGCACCGGTGCCCAAAACTGGACACAGTACTCCATGTGCGGTCTAACTAGGGATGTGTACAGAGGCAGTATAATGCTCTCATCATGTGTATCCAGACCTCTTTTAATGCACCCCATGATCCTGTTTGCCTTGGCAGCTGCTGCCTGGCACTGGCTGCTCCAGGTAAGTTTATCATTAACTAGGATCCCCAAGTCCTTCTCCCTGTCAGATTTACCCAGTGGTTTCCCGTTCAGTGTGTAATGGTGATATAGATTCCTTCTTCCCATGTGTATAACCTTACATTTATCATTGTTAAACCTCATCTGCCACCTTTCAGCCCAAGTTTCCAACTTATCCAGATCCATCTGTAGCAGAATACTATCTTCTCTTGTATTAACTGCTTTACATAGTTTTGTATCATCTGCAAATATCGATATTTTACTGTGTAAACCTTCTACCAGATCATTAATGAATATGTTGAAGAGAACAGGTCCCAATACTGACCCCTGCGGTACCCCACTGGTCACAGCGACCCAGTTAGAGACTATACCATTTATAACCACCCTCTGCTTTCTATCACTAAGCCAGTTACTAACCCATTTACACACATTTTCCCCCAGACCAAGCATTCTCATTTTGTGTACCAACCTCTTGTGCGGCACGGTATCAAACGCTTTGGAAAAATCGAGATATACCACGTCCAATGACTCACCGTGGTCCAGCCTATAGCTTACCTCTTCATAAAAATTGATTAGATTGGTTTGACAGGAGCGATTTCTCATAAACCCATGCTGATATGGAGTTAAACAGTTATTCTCATTGAGATAATCCAGAATAACATCCCTCAGAAACCCTTCAAATATTTTACCAACAATAGAGGTTAGACTTACTGGCCTATAATTTCCAGGTTCACTTTTAGAGCCCTTTTTGAATATTGGCACCACATTTGCTATGCGCCAGTCCTGCGGAACAGACCCTGTCGCTATAGAGTCCCTAAAAATAAGAAATAATGGTTTATCTATTACATTACTTAGTTCCCTTAGTACTCGTGGGTGTATGCCATCCGGACCCGGAGATTTATCTATTTTAATCTTATTTAGCCGGTTTCGCACCTCTTCTTGGGTTAGATTGGTGACCCTTAATATAGGGTTTTCATTGTTTCTTGGGATTTCACCTAGCATTTCATTTTCCACCGTGAATACCGTGGAGAAGAAGGTGTTTAATATGTTAGCTTTTTCCTCGTCATCTACAACCATTCTTTCCTCACTATTTTTTAAGGGGCCTACATTTTCAGTTTTTATTCTTTTACTATTGATATAGTTGAAGAACAGTTTGGGATTAGTTTTACTCTCCTTAGCAATGTGCTTCTCTGTTTCCTTTTTGGCAGCTTTAATTAGTTTTTTAGATAAAGTATTTTTCTCCCTATAGTTTTTTAGAGCTTCAATGGTGCCATCCTGCTTTAGTAGTGCAAATGCTTTCTTTTTACTGTTAATTGCCTGTCTTACTTCTTTGTTTAGCCACATTGGATTTTTCCTATTTCTAGTCCTTTTATTCCCACAAGGTATAAACCGCTTACACTGCCTATTTAGGATGTTCTTAAACATTTCTGAACATTTATTATCTGTATTCTCATTTCTGAGGATATTGTCCCAGTCTACCAGATTAAGGGCATCTCTAAGCTGTTCAAATTTTGCCTTCCTAAAGTTCAATGTTTTTGTGACTCCCTGACAAGTCCCCCTAGTGAAAGACAGGTGAAACTGCACAATATTGTGGTCGCTATTTCCTAAATGCCCAACCACCTGCAGATTTGTTATTCTGTCAGGTCTATTAGATAGTATTAGGTCTAAAAGTGCTGCTCCTCTGGTTGGATTCTGCACCAATTGTGAAAGATAATTTTTCTTGGTTATTAGCAGAAACCTGTTGCCTTTATGGGTTTCACAGGTTTCTGTTTCCCAGTTAATATCCGGGTAGTTAAAGTCCCCCATAACCAGGACCTCATTATGGGTTGCAGCTTCATCTATCTGCTTTAGAAGTAGACTTTCCATGCTTTCTGTTATATTTGGGGGTTTGTAACAGACCCCAATGAGAATTTTGTTACCATTTTTCCCTCCATGAATTTCAACCCATATGGACTCGACATCTTCATTCCCTTCGCTAATATCCTCCCTTAAAGTGGACTTTAGACAAGACTTTACATAGAGACAAACCCCTCCTCCTCTCCGATTTTTACGATCCTTTCTAAACAGACTGTAACCCTGTAAGTTAACTGCCCAGTCATAGCTTTCATCTAACCATGTCTCGGTTATTCCCACTATGTCAAAGTTACCTGTAGATATTTCTGCTTCTAGTTCTTCCATCTTGTTTGTCAGGCTTCTGGCGTTTGCGAGCATGCAGTTTAGAGGATTTTGTTTTGTTCCAATCTCCTCACTGTGGATTGTTTTAGAAATGTTCTTACCTCCCTTCTGAGTATGTTTTCCTGGGTCGTCTTTGTACGAGTCTAATGTTTTTCTTCCCGTCCCCTCTTCTTCTAGTTTAACGCCCTCCTGATGAGTGTAGCGAGTCTTCTGGCGAATGTGTGTTTCCCAGGTTTGTTGAGGTGTAGTCCGTCTCTGGCGAGGAGTCCATCATACCAGTAATTCACACCGTGGTCCAGGAATCCAAATCCTTGTTGTCTGCACCATCGTCAGAGTATTATGAAATATATGAGTAATATAAATATATCAAGTAAACATGAGAGCCTGTCGCGTCTGGAAACAACTTGAGGTGATCCTGACACTAGTTGGAGGGAAAAGTCCAATTCTTTTAGTATTATAGCACGTGGAATAAATATCCTTTCAAGTGGGATACATGTTTGATGAAAACAGAGAAGAGAGTCCAGGAGAGGCCGTAGAAGATGTTATTACTGTTCTTTTCAGAAAGTCAATTCCTTCCTCTGGAGACGGGAGAGTGAACAATGTTGACGCGAATTTCAATTGTAGATTGGAAGTCATAGTCCATTGGTAAGATGCAGTATCCCAGCGTGTAAGAGTTCCAGTGTGGTTTGAGAGAATGATTTCCGTTTTTGTAGGGTATCTCTAGACAAGTCCTTGAAAAAAGATAAATTGTTGTACGGAGATGGAAGAAGTTTTGAGTCTCTTCTCAGCATAAGGAGATCGATTTACCCCAATAGGATAAAAAGACACAATAACATCTCGTAATGCTAATAGGGAGAGAGAGCGGCCTGCGAATTCTGAAAACCTTCTCATTCAGGTTTTTTCTTTATTTTTAGGTAGTAAGTGAAAAATCATTGTAGAAATATAGTCCTTTAGCTGAGAAGGCTGTACCGACTCCGGAATTCCCCTGATTTTTATGTTGTTTTTCCTTTTAAAATCTTCATAATTACTAGTGATGAGTAGTGTTGAGCGATACCGTCCGATACTTGAAAGTATCGGTATCGGATAGTATCGGCCGATACCCGAAAAGTATCGGATATCGCCGATACCGATATCCGATACTCCTTCAGGCCCTGGGATCCATATTAATGTGTAAAATAAAGAATTAAAATAAAAAATATTGATATATTCACCTCTCCGGCGGCCCCTGGACATCATCGCGGGTAACCGGCAGGCTTCTTTGTTTAAAATGAGCGCGTTTAGGACCTGAGGAATGACGTCGCAGCTTCTGATTGGTCGCGTGCTGCCCATGTGACCGCGACGCAACCAATCAGAAGCCGCGATGTCATTCCTCAGGTCTTAAATTCCTAGAATGAGGAGTTTAGTGCCTGAGAATGACGTCGCGGCTTCTGATTGGTCGCGTCCACAGGTCCTAAACGCGCTCATTCTAGGAATTTAGGACCTGAGGAATGACATCGCGGCTAGAGATGAGCGAAACGGGTCGAAATTTTTCAAAAGTCGCCGACTTTTGGCAAGGTCAGGTTTCATGAAACCCGACCCCTGTGTGGGGTCGGCCATGAAGTCGGCGATCTTTTGAATCTAGAATCGGAATTCTGATACCGATTCCCGATATGTTAATATCGGGAATTGGTATTGGAATTTAGATTTAAGTGGAAAATAAAGAATTAAAATAAAAAATATCGCAATACTTACCCTCTGACGCGCCCTGGTACTAACCGGGAACCTTCCTTCCTTAGAATCAGCCTTCCAGGACCTTGCGGTGACGTCGCGGTGACATCGCGGCTTGTGATTGGCCGCGCGGCCGCCCATGTGACCGCTCGCGCGACCAATCACAAGCCGCGACGTCACCGCGACGTCACCGAAGGTCCTGGAAGGGCTGATTCTTAGGAAGGAAGGCTGCCGGAAAGAAGCAGGGCGCGTCCGAGGGTGAGTATATACCTAATATATCACAAGCCGCGACGTCACCGCGACGTCACCGCAAGGTCCTGGAAGGCTGATTCTAAGGAAGGAAGGTTCCCGGTTAGTACCAGGGCGCGTCAGAGGGTAAGTATTGCGATATTTTTTATTTTTATTCTTTATTTTACACTAAAATATGGATCGCAGGGCCTGAAGGAGAGTTTCCGCTCCTTCAGACCCTGGGAACCATGGAAACCCAATGCATTGCATTGGGTTTCGAGTCTCGGCCGACCCCGACCCCGACTTTTTTATAGGATCGGCCGATTTCACTCGACCCGACTTTTGAAAAAGTCGGGTTTCGTGAAACCCGACCCGATCCTATAAAAGTAAAGGTCGCTCAACCCTAGTCGCGGCTTCTGATTGGTCACGTCGCGGTCACATGGGCGGCACGCGACCACTCAGAAGCCGCGACGTCATTCCTCAGGTCCTACGTGCTCATTTTAAACAAAGAAGCCTGCCGGTTACCCGCGATGATGTCCAGGGGCCGCCGGAGAGGTGAATATATCAATATTTTTTATTTTAATTCTTTACTTTACACCTCACTATGGATCTGATACCGATACCCGATACCGCAAAAGTATCGGATCTCGGTATCGGAATTCCGATACCGCAAGTATCGGCCGATACCCGATACTTGCGGTATCGGAATGCTCAACACTAGTGATGAGCGAATATACTAGTTACTCGAGATTTCCCGAGCATGCTCGGGGGTCATCCGAGTATTTTTTAGTGCTCGGAGATTTCATTTTCCTTGCAGCAGCTGAATGAGTTACATCTGTTAGCAAGCTTGATTACATGTGGGGATTCCCTAGTAACCAGGCAACCCCTACATGTACTTATGCTGGCTAGTAGCTGTAAATCATTCAGCTGCGGCGATGAAAACTAAATCTCTGAGCACTTACAAATACTCGGAGGACACCCAAGCGTGCTCGGGAAATCTTGAGTAATGAGTATATTCGCTCATCACTAATAATTAGCCATGCAGTTTCAAAAGGAGATGATGTCTTTTTGAATCTTCTCCAGAGAATCTGAGAGTATGGGTAGACTTTGAGCATGAATATAAGGCGAGATCTGATGATTTTTGTATAAAGAATCCATTATTTTTAGATCTTGAAGAGGGACATCAGAGACCTTGGTAGAGTTTAACTTAGAGTATTTAACTATGAAAGATAATGTATCTTTAAAGAGCTTCTTGGTAAAAGACTCAGATGCTTTTACTGTATTTGTTTGTTGAGGATAGAATATTTTAAATTCATTTTCAAATATATCAGTACCCTTTCCCAAAATATTTGCCGATGTTAAAAGGGCTCTACAGATATTAATCATAAAGCTCTTTGATGGGTAGTCGTCAGAAGCTGGTATGTTGTCTATTAAACAAATATTAGAGATATGGTCCCAAGTCCAGCACCAAATTTCTCTTGACCCAAATTAATTTTATTTGGCTGAAGTAGGGATTTTTCTATGGGCTCATGAATCTCATGATTAATAGAATTCTCTGAGGAAGAATGTTGGGATGAAATTTCGTCAGAATCTGTATCATTGGTAATATCACTATCCCCATATTCAGAGGAACCTGACATTTCAATAAACTCTTCTGAGTGGACACTCCCTAGCCCTTCAATTGAATAAGAAGAATTATCTGTGTCATGATTTAAATACAGCTGATCCGTTTGATCTTCTATGTCGATGCTATTTTTATTAACTGGTTCCATAGTGCAGGACAACAACAGTCGCACTCAAAAACGAAGTCTTTAAAATATCTTTGCCAAACAAACGTGGTTTTTTATTTTTATTGTGAACAAACACCAAATTTAGAGATATCACCGCAGTATTTCAAAGTTTCAGGGTAACGTTTCGACCCACTGGGTCTTTCTCAAACCCCACTTTAACAAGTAGAAACCGAGAAGGGCACGGATCCCTGGAGAGATGCAGGAGTCCCGTTAGGGGCTGGAATATGGCTGTTGCAGGTGCCGCAGACACCTGCAACAGCCATATTCCAGCCCCTAACGGGACTCCTGCATCTCTCCAGGGATCTGTGCCCTTCTCAGTTTCTACTTGTTAAAGTGGGGTTTGAGAAAGACCCGGTGGGTCGAAACGTTACCCTGAAACTTTGAAATACTGCGGTGATATCTCTAAATTTGGTGTTTGTTCACAATAATAATAAAAAACCACGTTTGTTTGGCAAAGAAATTTTAAAGACTTCGTTTTTGAGTGCAACTGTTGTTGTCCAGGACTATATTCTGGAGGATTCCTCCATGTTCAGTCTGCACCACCAATAGCGAGAGTGCACGTCTTGCCCTCTATTATGGTTCTATAGTGCAGGTAGAATTAGGAGATATTTTTTTAATTAATTCTTCAAAGCTTTTAACACAGAGAATCCTGGTTTCATTTGTTATGGATTTTTGATATGCCAACATTTATTTAAACGGGTTGCTTTAATTTATGGAGGGCATAGATCTATAATCCAAGGTTTTAGTATATAGCTGAGTACTATGAGTAGGAGAGCCAGACAAATTGTTGCATAGTCCTATGTCATCGCTCATACTTTGGTATTGCTTTTCTTTGGTTTTGGGGATATTTGCAGCTTTAGGGGTGGCACAATCCCGCAGTGTATAAGAGGACTGGTTGTAGCCATTCCAATGTATTAATAAAGCCCCATTGTCAGATGGGCTTCTGCATGGTTGCCCCTTATTGCCAGGGTCACCATGTATTTCCCCAGTGATTTTTGGGGTGATATGAGGAAGTTTAAGGGTGGCACACGTCCTTAAAATAGGAAGAGGCTGTGTGGCATCAGATGGCTGTAGCGGTGTTCTACTCATCACTTCCAGCAGCAGCTGCACATTCACACCGCTCTGATCCTCTCCCTCCCCCACTGCACCCACCTCATGATGAGGTATATTTTCACTCAAGTCTCTGCGATCCAGCCGAGCCCCAAAGAAACTCCCTTCCACTGGAGCAAAGGGGAATCCCCCCTGTAGGTCCCATCTCCTCCCTCGCTGACACCGCAGTACATGCCTGGTCTGTCCTGTCTTCACCGGCAGCCAGCGGAGATATTTCCGCATCATACTGGATCCTGTTCCTCTGGGCCTCACTCATGCCTGTGTCTTTGCTAACGTCACCTGGCACCTCTCCTTCACAGCAGCCGACGATGACTCAGCGCGGCCACTGCCTTTTCTTCATCCTGAGTCCCGGCTGTCAGGGGGAACTCCTGAGATCCTCCGGGGTGACAGCTTCTCTGTGGCGTTTTCCTTTCAGGTCTGCCTGTGTGGCAACCATATTGCCTGGTGGCCTTACAGCAGACAGAGTAGATGCAGAACCTGTTTTCTTTGCGAAATCCACTTTATTTTTCATTTTAATAGTTGCTGGCATCATCCAGATGATTTTTCAAGACTTTTAGTCCATAAATTCCGCTTTACATATGTCAATAGTGGCTTCATTTAGGGGATTCCCAGGAGCTCTGCAAGAACATGTCTGCTCCTGTCCCCTGCAAACCACACCCCTTGCTATTTGACTTTTTGAATGCAAAAATGGCTGGAATCGAGAGCCGATGCCATGTCTCATTTGGAGAGCCCATAATGTTCCTAAACAGTGGAAATCACAAACAAGTGACCCCATTTTGGAAACTAGACCACTCAAGGAACTATCTACATGTGTGGTGAGCACGTAGAACCATGAGGTGTTCACAGACGTTTAGAACATAGAGCCGTGAAAATAAAAAATCATTTTTTTTCAAATAAATGTACTTTAAACCTTTTTTTATTTTTAGAAGGGTAACAGCAGAAAATGAACCTCAAAATTTGTTTTGCAATTTCTCAAAAGTATGGTAATACTTCATATACACTGGGGAAAAGAAGTATTTGATCCCTTGCTCATTTTGTAAGTTTGCCCACTGACAAAGACATGAACAGTCTAAAATTTTAAGGGTAGGTTAATTTTTAACATTGAGTGATAGTAGAATATCAAAAATAAAATTCAGAAAATCACATTGTATAAACTATATAAATTTATTTGCATTTTGCAGTGAGAAATAAGTATTTGATTCCTCTGGCAATCAAGACATAATACTTTGTGGCAAAACCCTTGATGGCAAGCACAGTAGTGAGATTTTTTTTTGCAGTTCATGATTAGGTTTGCGCACATATCAGGAGGAATTATGGTCCACTCCTCTTTGAAGATCATCTATAAATCATTAAGATTTTGAGGCTGTCGCTTGCCACGTTGGAATGATAACTCCCTACATAAGTTTTCTATGGGATAAAGGTCTGGAGACTGGCTTGGCCACTCCATGACCTTAATGTACTTCTTTTTGAACCACTCGTTTCTTCCCTTGGCTGTATGTTTTGGGTCATTGTCTTGCTGGAAGACCCAGGCACAACCTATTTTTAATGTCCTGGCGGAGGGAAGGAGGTTGTCACTCAGGATTCTACGGTACATGGCTCTATCCATTCTCCTGTTGATGCAGTGAACTAGTCCTGTGCCCTTAGCAGAGAAATGCCCCCAAAACATAATGTTTCCACCTCCATGCTTGACAGTGGGGATGGTGTTCTTTGGGTCATAGGCAGCATTTCTCTTCCTCCAAACACGGCAAGTTGAGTTAATCCCAAAGAGCTCAATTTTTGTCTCATCGGACCATAGCATCTTTCCCAATCACTCACAGAATCATCCAAGGGGTCATTAGCAAACTTCAGATTGGTCTGCACATGTGCCTTTTTGAGCAGGGGGATCTTGCAGGCACTGCATGATTTTAAACCTTTATGGCGTTATGTGTTACCAATGGTTTTCTTGGTGACTTTGGTCCCAGCTGCCTTGAGATCATTAACAAGTTCCCCCATGTAGTTTTAGGCTGATCTCTCACCTTCTTCATGATCAAGGATACCCCACGAGGTGAGATTTTGCATGGTGCCCCAGATCGATGTCGATTGACAATCATTTTGTATTGCTTCCATTTTCTTACTATTGCACCAACAGTTTATTATTATTATTATTGTTATTATTATTATTTATTTATATAGCACCATTGATTCCATGGTGCTTTACATGAGAAGGGGTTACATACAAGTTACAGATATCATTTACAGTAAACAAACTAACAATGACAGACTGACACAGAGGGGCAAGGACCCTGCCCTTGTGGGCTTACATTCTACAGGTTTATGGGGAAAGAGACAGTAGGTTGAGGGTTGCAGGAGCTCCGGTGTTGGTGAGGCGGTAGCTTTGCTAGTGACGAGGAGGCAGCGGGGTCAGTGCAGGCTGTAGGCTTTCGTGAAGAGATGGGTTTTCAGGTTCCGTCTGAAGGATCCGAATGTGATTGATAGTTGGACGTGTTGGGGCAAAGAATTCCAGAGGATGGGGGATATTCAGTTGTCTCCTTCTCGCCCAGCATCTTACTTATGGTTTTGTAGCCCATTGCAGCTTTGTGCAGGTCTATGATCTTGTCCTGACATGTGATGTTCTGGATTTATTTTTGATATTCTATCTCTCAATTTTAAATTTAACCTACCTTTAAAATTATAGACTGTTCATGTCTTTGTCAGTGGGCAGACATACAAAATCAGCAAGGGATCAAATACTTATTTCACCCACTGTTTGTGGGGGAAAACTATTGTTTGATCACAGTACAGGGTCTCAGAAGGGTAGGAACACCGTTTGACTTTTGGAGCACAAAAATGGCTGGAAACAAGAGTGGACGCCATGTAGCATTTGGAGAACCCATGATGTGTCTAAGCAGTGGAAACCCCTACATGTGACCCCATTGTGGAAACTGTACCCCTCAAGGAATGTATCTTGATGTCTAGGGAGCACCTTGAACCCATAAGTGCTTCACAGAAATTTCTAACTAGACATGAGCAAACCTTTCAAAGTTCGGTTTGGATCCGCAAACCGCCTGATATTCACTTAACAAGTTCGCCAAACAGTTAGTTGAGCATATTGCCACCATTGAATTTATAGGGAGGCAAAACCAAATGCATAGACACCACCTTGAGGGGGAAAAAAGCTGACAAAACAGCTCACATTAGGGACAGACACCATGAAAAGTGACCTCAATTGACCCAGAATACAAATAGTATAATTGCACAGCATGGATGCATGGGACAGGGCTTGGACCAGCATTTCGAGGTTAAACATTGATCAGTAACAAGAGAATGAGTGACATGTGTAGGACTGGTGCTCTGAGAGCCCTGACAAATTCAGGCAACACACATGAAGGAGATCCAACTTGGGGTCCAAACATTTCCAAAAGTTAGGGGCAGACACCAGGAAAATTGGCATCAATAGTAGAAATTTTACAATGGCACAACAGCAGTCAGCCATGGGCCATGCATGAGGTATCAAGGTCTGGGTCAGCATTTAAAGATTTTAACTTAAGTTTAAATTAAGATGAGTTTGGTGGTGGACCAGTGTATGTTGGGGTTGCTGGGAGCCCTGATACCTCATGCAACAGCTCAAACTGTTTTTTGCATGTTGAGGCCCAAAATGATACCAATTAAACTTATGCAGCCTAACTATACCTGATAGTTGTGTCACTGAAAAATGTGGTAATGGTCATAACCACCGTTATTCATACACTGGGACTATGCTCTATATGATCTAATATAAAAAGTAACATGTTTCCTTTGAAATGTGTCAAATATATTTGAGGGGCGTCAAAGGGTTTCCTGGAAAATGTACCCCCCAGTCTGTCCAATGTCAGAAAGAGCTCGAGAGTATCACTGGATTAACTTTTATCTGACTAAGCCTTTTGGTCGGCCATATAGCCAACACATTAACCATTAACCCATATGTATCATGTTCAATACAAATAATGCAAATATGTTTCATAATTGAATGTGCTGCGCATAAACCCAAATTTGAAAGAAAAATTATCTGTTTGCTTTTTTTTTGCACACAGTGATTCTTTAAAACAGCCTTACGGGAAGAAAAAATAAACCGCATAAGAGTTGGAAGATTTCATTTCACACATAACAAGATTAGACATCAAATGTACCATACAAGTTTTCGGATACACAAAGCCCGAGGTCCAAATTTTGCAGAGCAGAAAATTATGAAATCATGTTCAAACTTGCTAATGTTCGCACCAGTCTCTACACTATAATGCAAGGATATAATAATATTTACTCAAACCATTAGACATAATTTACATTTTATACCAGTATTGTACTCAGGGAATCAGAGAAAATTTAATTTTCATTAAGCATAACTTGCATGGTCTAAGAAGAAAATGTATTACTCGAAGAAGTTACTTCTCATACTGAAATTTACTGTCAGATATAATCATTTATATTATAGCATGGAAAGAAGTTTTACTGGATTTTACCAAATCAGCCCTAGTGTAAGAAACTATATAAAGTATAGAATTAACACCTGCTGACTTCCCAGCTGCTCCAACACAACAACTCTGTTGGTCACCACCAGTCCTACAGTGATAAAGTCTCCTCCATCAGTCACCTGACTCAACAAGTACCGTATGTTTCTGACTATAAGACGCATTTTTGTTCCCCCAAACTTTGGGGGAAAGTGGGGGTGCGTCTTATAATCTGAATCTGTGTGCTGTGCTGTAGAGGAGGGGGAGCAGCTCTGGAGTGGTGTCAGGGGGCTGGAGTGGGCTGGCTGCGGGCTACAGAGACAGCAGGAGGTCCTGTGCTACCGCTCATTAGCCTCATGTAATATTCACTGCACCTGCTGTCCATCACCTCGGTGCTGAAGCTGCCGGAGTTGATTCACAGGGGAGCAGCGAATATTACATGTGCCTGCATCTCCCCCCCTCCCATCATGGATATGGCCCCATCACTCTTATATGCCCCCCTGTGCTGCTGGCAGGCACATGTCCCCCCTATGCTGCTGGCAGGTACATGATAAAATAGCAAACACTTAACTCACCTTCTTATGATGGCTCCATGCTCACAGCTCCTTTGTTGTGCTTCCTTTGTCTGTGCTGACATCTGATCATGTGATCAGCACAGCACAGTGGTCACATCACTCTGTGCCCAGGTCACATGATCCGATGCCTGGGAAACAGAAAGCACAACCGAGGAGCTGTGAGCACGGAGCCATCATCTGAAGGTGAGTTAGGTGTTTGTTATTTTATCATGTGTCTTCCAGCAGTACAGGGGGGGGCCTGTGTCTTCCAGCAGCACAGGGAGGCATGTGTCTTCCAGCAGCACAGGGGGGGCATGTGTCTTCCAGCAGCACAGGGGGGCATGTGTCTTCCAGCAGCACAGGGGGAGCATGTATCTTCCAGCAGCACATGGCGGGCATGTGTCCTCCAGCAGCACAGGGGGGCATGTGTCTTCCAGCAGCACAGGGGGAGCATGTATCTTCCAGCAGCACATGGCGGGCATGTGTCCTCCAGCAGCACAGGGGGGCATGTGTCCTCCAGCAGCACAGGGGGGCTTATGTCTGCCAGCAGCACAGGGGGGCATGTGTCTTCCAGCAGCACAGGGGGGCATGTGTCTTCCAGCAGCACAGGGGGGCATGTGTCTGCCAGAAGCAATGGGGGGCATGTGTCTGCCAGCAGCACTGGGGGGCATGTGTCTGCATCTGCCAGCAGCACAGGAGGGCATGTGTCTGCCAGTTGCACAGGGGGGCATATAGTGACCGGAGGGCCTGTATCTGCCAGCAGCACTGGGGGGGCATATTGTGACCGGGGGGGCATGTCCCTGCCAGCAGCACAAGGGGACTTATTGTGACCAGGGAGGCATGTGCCTGCCAGCACAGGGGAGCATATAGTGACCCGGGGCATGTGTCTGCCAGCAGCACAGAGGGGCATGTGCCAGCACAAGGATGGGGTTATATAAATATCAGGATGAGGGACATATGATTTGTAAGACAAACACTGGTATTATAAGACAGACCCCCATTTAACATAAAAAATATTTTTTTCTCTTTTTCTTCACCAAATTTGTGGGTGCGTCTTATGGTCCGAAAAATACGGTAAATGTTATTTCTTTATTTTCTAAAATTCTCTATTCTAGAGCTGATTTGAAAAGCAAGCAAACAAACCAAAATTGTTCTATACATGGCTGATGCTGGCTCTATCATACAGCCTGCATCTGCCCGTAAAAGCAGTGACAGGAACTAGCTGCAATCGCTGTTGTTTAACAATTTAGTTTGCCAGGGCAAATTACTTACAGTGAAATTTAATGGTTTTGTAAGCCTTATGCTTCCATGTGGGCACCCATTGGCTCCGTGGCTGGGCTTCAAAGGAGATCATTAATTTCCCTATATACTTCAATATAAAGTTCAATATTATTGTACTGCAGTGTATAGTACAATTGAGCAAATGACCAGAGGTTAAAAATGGTGAGTTGGCGACATAAAACAAATTTCTTTTTTACAAAGTTCCAAATTTTTGGAATTGTACATACCAGTAGAATTATTTTGCCCGGTCATTTCTACCTTATAATGAATTCTATAGAAAGGAAAACAAAAGATGGTTGCAGAATTACATTTTTTTACCA
Source organism: Ranitomeya imitator (assembly GCF_032444005.1). Lineage (NCBI taxonomy): Eukaryota > Metazoa > Chordata > Amphibia > Anura > Dendrobatidae > Ranitomeya > Ranitomeya imitator. The sequence continues at coordinate 70,395,093 of NC_091287.1, read as the reverse complement.
ATTCACCCAACTTCTTGAAATTTTTTTTTTTTCAGTCTACTGTAGCAAAGCGAATTAAGTGATTCAAAATTACAACTCATTCCGCAAAAATAAGGAATGATTACATGAAAATAAAAAAGGTATGCCTCTCATAAGGGTGAAATAAAATAAAGCACAATAAACAAAAATATACCATTTATAGAGGCAATAAGTATTCAAAATAATAATAATAATTTTATTCATATAGCGCCAACATATTCTGCAGCGCTTTACAAATTATAGAGGGGACTTGTACAGACAATAGACATTACAGCATAACAGAAATCACAGTTCAAAATAGATACCAATAGGAATGAGGGCCCTGCTCGCAAGCTTACAAACTATGAGGAAAAGGGGAGACACGAGAGGTGGATGGTAACAATTGCTTTAGTTATTCGGACGAGCCATAGTGTAAGGCTCGGGTGTTCATGTAAAGCTGCATGAACCAGTTCACTGCCTAAGTATGTAGCTGTACAGACACAGAGGGCTATTAACTGTATAAAGTGTATGAGAACATGATGCAAGGAACCTGATTATGGTATAAGTTTTTTTTTTAATGGGCCACACAGGAATATTTAGGTTAATTCATTGAGGCGGTATACCAAACTGAACAAATGAGTTTTTAGGGCACGCTTAAAACTGTGGGGATTGGGGATTAATCATATTAACCTGGGTAGTGCATTCCAAAGAATCAGCGCCGCACGTGTAAAGTCTTGGAGACGGGAGTATGAGGTTCTGATTATTGAGGATGCTAACCTCAGGTCATTAGCAAAACGGAGAGCACGGGTAGGGTGGTAGACTGAGACTAGAGAGGAGATGTAGGGTGGTGCTGAGCCATGGAGAGCTTTGTGGATGAGGGTAGTAGTTTTGTACTGGATTCTGGAGTAGATGGGTAGCCAGTGTAATGACTGGCACAAGGTAGAGGCATCGGTGTAACGGTTGGTGAGGAATATGATCCTGGCAGCAGCATTCAGGACAGATTGGAGCGGAGAGAGTTTGGTAAGAGGGAGGCCGATTACTAGAGAGTTACAATAGTCCAGACGAGAATGAATAAGTGAAACAGTAAGAGTTTTTGCAGAGTCGAAAGTAAGAAAAGGGCGAATTCTAGAAATGTTTTTGAGATGCAGATAAGAAGAGTGAGCCCGTAATCGGATGTGGGGGTGAATGAAAGCTCGGAATCAAGTATGACCCCTTCTAAAAAGGTTGGCATGATATCAGGAGAAGAAGTGTATAATTGGATGTTGTCAGCATAGAGATGGTACTGGAAACCAAATCTACTGATTGTTTGTCCAATAGGGACAGTATACAAAGAGAATAGGAGGGGGCCTAAGACTGATCCTTGAGGGACCCCTACAGTAAGGGGAAAGTGAGAGGAGGAGGAACCAGCAAAAGATACAGTGAAGGATCGGTCAGAAAGATAGGAGGAGAACCAGGAGAGAATGGTGTCCTTGAGGCCGATGGAGCGGAGCATAGTGAGGAGGAGCTGATGATCCACAGTATCGAATGCTGCGGAGAGATCCAAGAGAATTAGCATGGAGTAGTGACCATTAGATTTAGCTGTTATTAGATCATTACAGACTTTGGTGAGGGCAGTTTCAGTAGAGTGTAAAGAGTGGAAACCAGATTGAAGAGGTCGAGAAGAGAGTTATCTGAGAGATAGCAGGTAAGATGGGAGTGGACCAGGCGTTCGAGGTGTTTAGAGATGAAGGGAAGATTAGAGACAGGTGTATAATTAGCAGCACAGTTTTGATCAAACAGGATCATGGGGTGCATTAAAAGAGGTCTGGATACACATGATGAGAGCATTATACTGCCTCTGTACAAATCCCTAGTTAGACCGCACATGGAGTACTGTGTCCAGTTTTGGGCACCGGTGCTCAGGAAGGATATAATGGAACTAGAGAGAGTACAAAGGAGGGCAACAAAATTAATAAAGGGGATGGGAGAACTACAATACCCAGATAGATTAGCGAAATTAGGATTATTTAGTCTAGAAAAAAGACGACTGAGGGGCGATCTAATAACCATGTATAAGTATATAAGGGGACAATACAAATATCTCGCTGAGGATCTGTTTATACCAAGGAAGGTGACGGGCACAAGGGGGCATTCTTTGCGTCTGGAGGAGAGAAGGTTTTTCCACCAACATAGAAGAGGATTCTTTACTGTTAGGGCAGTGAGAATCTGGAATTGCTTGCCTGAGGAGGTGGTGATGGCGAACTCAGTCGAGGGGTTCAAGAGAGGCCTGGATGTCTTCCTGGAGCAGAACAATATTGTATCATACAATTATTAGGTTCTGTAGAAGGACGTAGATCTGGGTATTTATTATGATGGAATATAGGCTGAACTGGATGGACAAATGTCTTTTTTCGGCCTTACTAACTATGTTACTATGTTACTATGTAAGGGATGGATTTTTAAGTAATGGATGTATGATGTCATGCTTAAATGAGGAGGGAAAAATTCCGGAAGAGAGAGGTTGAATATTTTTGTTAGGTGAGAGGTGACAGCAGGGGAAAGGGACTGGAGGAGATGTGACGGAATGGGGTTACTGGTGCAAGTGTTTGGGCGAGAAGATGCAAGGAGCCTGATTACTTCTTCTTCTGTAACTGGTTCAAAGTCAGAGAGTGAGCCAGATGCAGTGGGGGAGGGAGGCCAGTGCATGGTATGAAGGGATTGGGAGATAATTTCCTGTTGAATGTGGTCAATTTTTTCTTTGAAGTAATTGGCCAGATCGTCAGCGCGGAGATCCGTGGTTGGGGCCTGCACTCTTGGGTTGAGTAAGGACTGGAAAGAGTCAAAGAAACATTTAGAGTTATTGGACAGCGAGGTGATGAGGGTGTTGAAATAGGATTGTTTGGAGAGGTGAAGGGCAGAGTTGTATGTTTTTAGCATGAACTTATAATGGATGAAATCTTTGGGTAGATTAGATTTTCTCCACAGATGTTCAGCGCACCTGGAGCACCGCTGAAGGAAACGTGTTGGCAGCGTGTGCCACGGTTGTCACCGTCTGTGCAGAGTTGTTCTATGTATAGGAGGTGCAGCTTCATCCAGGGCACTTTATTTATTCATGCATAAATTATATATGTTCATAGTTATTTCCAATTTCTAGTTGACATATAATGTATCAATATAGTATTATGATCAACAAATAAAGTAGCACTCTGTAGTGCTATAGCATGAAAACATTAAATATATAAAATGTGAATTGCATTACTGCTCAAGATAGTAGGAAAAACTGAGAATACTTAGTGCATAAATTTTCCAATTAATTTATACCCAGCAGCCATGATAAGGGGCTTTTTGTTGCTAGGAACCTATCTATTGTGAATTCTCTTCTAGGCTGAAGCCTACATTTATGTGGGTAGATAATTCTGCTATGATTAAAACCACCAGTGGCTCATGGGTGGAGTGCTCAGTAAGTGTCTATGCAAACAAATAACAAAAGATTAATTTCCAAATCAAAAACATGTGTGAAAAGGTGCTTGCTAGGAGCAGCTATCTCCACATATAACCAACAAATAAAATTGCATTTTGTAGCAGCTCTACAGAATGAAAATATCTAATATGTATCTTCTCCCCTTCAGTTTCATTCCATTGCTTCTTGTGCTTACATGTGCAAATGAGAATAAAGATGATCCCTCTAAACTGTGGCATCCCTTCAGATTTTTGTAGACAACTATTAAGTTTCCTCTTAGGCTTCATTTTTACAAGCTAAACATTCCCAGATCATTTAACCGTTCCTCGTAGGACATACTTTGCAGTCTGCTCACCATAATGGTAGCGCTTCTCTGAACTTGCTCCAGTTTTTCAATGTCTTTTTTAAAATGTGGTGCCCAGAACTGGTAACTGTATTCCAGATGAGGCCTGACCAAGGAGGAGTAGAGGGGGATAATTACTTCTCATGATCTAGACTCTATGCTCTTAATACATCCTCTCCTGTGTTTGCTTTTTTGCTGCTGCATCACACTGTTGACTTATGTGCAGCTTGTGATCTTTAGTACCAACAAATAAAGTAGCACGTTGTAGTGCTACAGCATGTAAATATGAATTAAATGAAATTTAGATTGCATTATTGCTCTAGAATATTGAAAAAATTGAGAATACTTAGCACATAAATTGGCCAGTTCATGGATGAGGCGAAAGAATTGGAGACTGACACCATGACAAAACATCCAATATGATAAGTTTTTTTATCCTCTACGGTGTGTAAATATACCTTGTATAGAATAGTACCTAAGCTGTCTAGACTAGTGATTTATCTATGTCTATATTTCAAGCAGGGAAAAATTAGGGCAAGTGAGGGCCAGCCACCATTGAATGGAGGGCAACAAATCATATATATAGGGTGCCAACCTCGGCTGCTAGGCAGGGACAGCCTAAATGTTTTTCCAGGGTAAAAAATAGGCCGTTTATCTGTGATATGACCTGGGATATTCATTTATTGTAACAATTGATTCATGACATCAGCATTATGTATTATTCAGATTTTAGTTACCTATAGCATTTGGTGTTATCTATTATTACAGACTGCTATATAGGTGAATCAAAACATAAGTATTAACTGTATATTGATGAAATAATTCTTTATCAGCACAGTGCACATGGTTAGGTGTTAAAATTAAGTATACTAAATAAATTCATGTTTGTAAGGTTCTTTTATGTCCACCACTAAACAGTGGAAACTCCCAACAAGTGACCCTACTTTGGAAACTAGACCCCTTAATGGACTTATCTAGATGTGTGGTGAGCACCTGAAACCTCCACATATTTCACAGAAATTTATAATGTTGAGCCAGTAAAATAAAAAAAAAAAATCACATTATTTCTACAAAAATGTTCTTTTAGCCCCAATTTCTTATTTTCACAAGGGTAACATGAAAAAATAATCCCTAAAAACTGTTGTGCATTTTTTCCTGAGTACTGTGATACCCCATATGTGAGAGAAAATTACTGTTTGGGTGCACAGCAGGGCTCCGAAGGGAAGGAGCGCCGTTTGACTTTTTGAATGCAAATTTTGCTGGATTCGAAAGACGACAGCATGTTGCGTTTGGAGAGCCTCTAATGTGCCTAATTAATCAGTAGTAACACCCCACAAGTGACCCCATTTTTGAAACTAAGCTCCTCTAGGATTGTATCTAGATGTGTGGTGAGCATTTTGAACCCTCAGGTGCTTAACGTGCATGCGTGAAACGCATCGGCATAGATAAAAATTGCATACATAATTAAATAAATATATATTAGCACATGGGAAGATTGAATAAATACAAAGCTTCCACTAGAATGAATAATTATCATGCAGATATGAGAGCAGATTAGCTGAAATACAAAAAGGACATAGCAGCATGTAATGGATTAGTGCAGCTATAGCAAAAATGAGATTCAAAAAGGATGAATACAAACTAACAGAGTCTCAACAGGCACGAAATAATGTCCATGACCATAGGGTAAGGGATAGTATACAGACTTCTCCTGGGCATACGGCCAAGATTACACAAAAATTTGTAACAAGTGTCTGTTTCATATCCACTAGAAATATAATGCTATCAGATCAAATAGGCATGTCTCAAGGGAGCCTATCACCTTCAAAATGGAAGATGAGCTAAGCCCACCGGCATCAGGGGCTTATCTACAGCATTCTGGAATGCTGTAGATAAGCCCCCAATGTATCCTATAAGATGAGAAAAAAGGTTAGATTATACTCACCTGGGCGGGTGGTCCGGTCTGGCGCCTCCTATCTTCATAGGATGACGCCCTCTTCTTCTCTTCACGCTGCGGCTCCAGTGCAGGTGTACTTTGTCCTCCCTGTTGAGGGCAGAGCAAAGTTCTGCAGTGCACAGGCGCCGGGAAAGGTTAGAGAGGCCCAGCGCCTGCGCACTGCAGTACTTTGCTCTGCCCTCAACAAGGCAATGTACGCCTGTGCCAGAGCCACAGCGTGAAGACAAGAAGAGGACGTCATCTGATGAAGATAGGAGGCGCCAGACCGGACCGCGACACCCATCGGACCGGATCGGGCCAGCCCCTGGGTGAGTATAATCTAACCTCTTTTTCTCATCTTTTAGGATACACCAGGGGCTTATCTACAGCGTTCCAGAATGCTGTAGCTAAGCCCCTGATGCTGGTGGGCTTAGCTCACCTTCCATTTTGGGGGTGACAGGTTCTCTTTAACATCTAAATGTAGGGGCATGATATATCCCATTACAGAAAGTCACAGTGAGCTGATGAGTCCACAGAACAAAGTATAGAATGGATTATTCCGATTAGGTAAATAGTGGCAGTTAAGGATATGCAGTCCTGTAACCTTAAATTGCGCAGGTACAGTCAGTGATCAGAGGATAATAGAGCAGAAGTCCATAGATTTTCATATATGACGGAATAAAAAGATATCCATTGTGGGGTCCCTCGGATGGTTAAGCAGAAGGCAAAATTTGAAGCAAAAAAGTTCCATGGTAAGTCAACATCTAAACCAATAAAAAAAGAAAAAAATATTTATTATAGAACACATAACAGAGACATGAATATAAAAACATTACAGCCCAAAGAGGTTAAAATAAAGTGTTGGGGATATTCAAAGAAAAGTCTTGAAACTGATGACTTCATTAAGGCCTTTTGGTGAGAGCGTATCTAAGGTGACCATCCATCGTGTTTCTTTATGGAGCAGTTTTTGTTTTAAGTTTCCACCTCAAATCCCCATGTAAACATGATCGATGCCACATACTGCAAAGCCTCTCGGATTGCTATTGTGGACTTCAAAAAAATGTTTGGGGATTGTTTTAAGAAGATGTGGTTCGGGACAATTAACTGAATTTTTTATGTCCCTAACATGCTCCTGCACACACATTTTTAAAGGCCTTGTCGTCATGCCAATGTAAATGCAATTACAGGAGCAGAGGGCATGATCTACCACTGCCTCCGTATTGCAAGTAATATGGTGCACAATTTTGAAGACTATCTCCAGCTGAGTTTGTAAAGTCTTTTGTTCTCAATATAAAACGACAAGCTGAGCAGACTCCACAAGGGAAACAGCCCCAAGGAGGCCCCTTCTTATTAGAACCAAAAGGATTATTTTTAGGGGAAACGTAATGACTATTGCATAAAATATCTCTTAGCATTCGTGATTTCCGCCATGTAATGAGAGGGTAAGGTGTTAGCTGATTACGTAGATCTCTGTCCGTGAGCAGAACCGACCAGTGTTTTTTGAAAATGTCGTTGACCTTAGTCCAGTTAGAGTTGAATCTCGTGATGAATCTTGGTGCTGATTCAACATTATTAGTTGAACTCCAGGTTGGTTTAGCCAACAGACTAGATCTATCATAGTGTAATGCTCGTGAATAGCCTCTATGGATATCTCTGTCCCTGTATCCTCTATTTTTGAAATGGGATGTTAAGTCTCTTGCTTGTCTATAAAATGTATTATTATCCGAACAGATGTGGCGAGCTCGTAAGAATTGCCCTATAGGGATAGAGCTTTTTAATTTCAGAGGGTGAGAAGATGTAAAGTGCAGGAGTGCTTTTGTTGCCGTTTTTTTTACAAAAAATATCTGTGCTGACGGTTCCGTCTGCAGATTTAGAGATTGCAAGGTCTAGGAAATCAACAGAGGTCTGACTATACTTCCAAGTTAGTTTGATATTAAGTGCATTGACGTTCAGATGGTTCAAAAAGGTGTCTAACTGCGACGTGGAGCTCTGCCAGATAAACAGAACGTCGTCTATATAGCAAAACCACGAGACAACAGAACTGTGCCCAGGTGTGTCAAGGACCGTATCCCTCTCCCACAGCCCCAGGAAAAGATTAGCATATGAGGGTGCACAAGACACTCCCATTGATGTGCCCTGGAGCTGTAGGAAGGGGTGGTGCTTGAACACAAAAGTTGTAAGTAAGTATGAACTGAAGGAGATCCAACAAAAATTTAATAAGATTAGGTTCAAAATTACTCATATCGAGAAAAAATTTCACAACTCGTATCCCGTGGTCATTCCCTATAGATGTGTACAGGGACTCCACGTCGCAGGTCACAAGCCACATATCATTTTCTTTTCAAATGTTTTTATTGAACATTTTAACAATTTTTTAAGACATCTGCATTTTATTTATATGTGTGATAGTTTGCATTGGTGATGGGGATAGGGGGGGTGAGGTATTGGGAAAGGGAGAGCCACATATCATTTTCAAAGGTGAGACAGTCCAGTTTCCTCAGGACATCGGTGGTGTCCTTGACAAAAGATGGGAGGGTCTCAACGCATTGTTTTAAATAAAAGTCAATGAACTGGCAGGCAGGCTCACAAAGACCCCCTATGCCCGATACCATGGGTCTGCCAGGTTGGTACAGAGGGTCTTTGTGAACTTTAGGAAGCAAATAGAAAGTTGTAATGATAGGATGTTCAGGCAGAAGTGCTTCTTTCATTTTACTGGAGATGGCAGAACAGTCCTCTCCCTCATCCAAAAGATGTCTTAATTCGCGTTGAAAGAGGGGCAGAGGTATAGTGCCCAGTTTTCTACAATGGTCGGGTCTGTTTAATTGCCTGAAGGCCTCTGCCTCATACAATCGAACTGACCAAATAATCACATTGCCACCCTTGTCCGCCCGTTTGATCACCGCATCCTTCATGGCCTTAAGTTCTTTAATTGCTTTTCTCAACAAAGGTGAGAGGTTATCCCGGTGGATGTGGGGGTCTAGCTCATTAATATCTCTCTTAACTAATTCAACAAAGATCTGAACTGGAGGACAGGCAGACAAGGGGGAATATATGTGAATGTCGATGCGGGAGCACCTGAGCTCTGGACTCTGCGTGGCCTCTGTTCAGTGGTGTTCTTCTTTTCAGAGGTGCAAAAAACTGTGGCTGACGGTACTTTTATGCAAGCCTAAAAAGATGGACAGGGCCAGATCATAGGCCAGACAGCATCCACAGTGCCTCCATCTGCCTCATTATAAGGAATCTTCCACCAGGGGTTACATCTGAATAATGCATTTCAGAGATTTACCAGGAAACCTCGATCTAAGCGCCCTGCTCAGAGCGCAGGATCAATGTGAACCGAGCCTTACGACTATCTTTTGGAGGTGGACTGAACAAATCAACAGCAGGTCAAGGAATGGTTTTATTTATTTTTTATGCCATTCCTCATGTGGTATAAGTTATTAGACAATTTTGTTCTATAGGTTGGTACAGTTACCATGATACCAGATTTATATAATTTGTTATGATTGGCTGCTGTGGATAGAGAAATAGAGAAAAGGTGCTTGCTCACAGAAATGGGAACAGCCAAAATTCGTATTCTATTCTCTTAAAGCACATGCTTGGCTACTGTCACACATTAAAATACACTTTTTTTTGCAAAAACTATTTTTGCATTGCTTTAATTTTTCCATATTTTTCCTTTCAAAGTCATGTGAGGGCTTGTCTTTTGCGGGATGACTTAACATTTTTATTAGTACCATTTTCAGAAACATGATATTTTTTGATAGCTTTCTATTCTAATTTTTGGGAGGCAGAATGAACAAAAATTAGCTATTCAGAAATATTTTTTTGTTTTTTATGCTATTCCGCAAGTGGTAAACTTGATAAAACAGCTTTATTCTTTACAATGATACCACATTTATATAGTTTTGTAATACTTTATAAACTGTCAGTGCTGCACTGACACAGCAGCTTTATTCTTCGGGCTAGTACGATGACAGCGATACCACATTTATATCCTTTTTTTGTTTTCGCTTTTTGCACAATAAAAACTATTTTACAGAAAAAATAATTATTTTTGCATCGCTTTATTCTGAAATCTATAACTTTTATATTTTTCTGCTGATGTCGCTGTATGGCAGCTTGATTTTGGCAGGACGAGTTGTCATTTTTTTTGGTACCATTTTCGGGCACATGACATTTTTTGATCACTTTCTTTTTCAATTTTTGGGAGGCAGAATGCTAGGGCTAGCGGAATGCACCAAGTAAATATAGATGCTATTATTGGTGCGTTCGCAGCCCGGGGTCCACTGTGCAGAAGGAGAACCTGCTGCTAGCAATTGTCGGCACTATATGGGGGTATAAGCGAACTCTGTTACTTCACAGAGCTGCACAGAAAGAAGATGCTGTGCCCTGTTAAAGTCACAGGGGAACACAGGTAACTGCTGAACTGATGGCAGTCAGTGGTCACGCACTCAGAAAAGCACACAAAACACTCCTCTCCGGTGGAACCGGAATTCTAGAGGCTATGAGCCAGCCTTGAATACATTCATACAAAACTCCTCACCGGAGGTGCCGGTATTCTAGGGGCTTATGTCAGCCAAACCCTGTCCACATACAGCCGTGACCACAATAGCAAAGCTCATACACATGTTGATACAACCTTTTATAGCTGCAGCAACTTCAAGACCTTAATAGAGGACCAATGGGAGCTGCTGCAGTACCTGAGCATGTGACCCCTGACCTCCAATGAGGTCTTACCTTGGGCATGCCCAGAAGGGGAAAAGCAGGACATAGTCCCAGAGACGTCTGCTCGCCGCTGACCAGTACTGGCTATAATGGCAGAACTTGAAAGAACAGCAGTAACCAGGCGCAGAGTATCTGCCTGAGCCAGACACTGGGACCGACATCTCCGCTGAGTAGGCTCAACTGTGTCTGGAGAAAAATGGGAGACCACAGCGGAGATGGCTCGAGATTCCCCCTGTGCAGAGGCGGGAACTCGTCACCTAACACAGAATGAACAAAACCCTGCAATTCAGGAGTTTTTTTTTACCATTCCACTTGTTGTAAAATTGATAAGGCATCTTTATTCTTCAGGTCAGAACGATTAAAGAAATATCATTTACCGTATATACTCGAGTATAGCTGAGCCGAGTATAAGCCGAAGCACCTAAATTTGTCACGAAAAACTGGGAAAACTTATTGACTTGAGTATAAGCTGGGTATGCATTGTCCTCTCATCACTATCGTGGTATGCATGGCTCCCCATCCCTGTTCTTGTATGCATGGCTCCTTATCTCCTATCCTTCTATGCATGGCTCCTTATCCCCAATTCCTGTATGCATGGTTTCTATAAAAAAAAACATATCCTACTTACCTTCCCTGCGTGCCCTCGCTGCATCTCGTTCTGGCGCCAGCAGCTGTTCCTGCCGAGTCATCATGTTTCCCCGCTCATTAAGGTAATGAATTTTTACGCCGCGCCTATGGGTTTGGAGAGCCGTGAATATTCTTTACTTTAATAAGCGGGGGACATGTGATCGCTCGGCCGGAAGAGCTGCTGGCGCCAGCCGGAACAAGATGCAGCGAGGGCGCGCAGGGAAGGTACCATAAGAAGGATGTGTGCTGGAAGCTGGTATTTATGTGCCAAAACCAGGAGTGTCTCCAAAACAGAGGACAGTTGTCAATCTTTGACTTATAGTTTTTCTATGCACGTTCTACTCCTGGTTTTGGCATTCAAATACTGATCAAAAAATACTGACGCGTGAATGAGGCCTAAGAGAAATGAATATTCACTGCCAGTACAGTGAATATTAATTTCTCTTTAGCAGTGGGCAAAGGCTCCATTAATTTCTCTTTAGCAGTGGAAGCAGCTCCTGCCTCTGTGACCCACTGCTCCACCACTCCCCCTCCCCCACTGTTTTTCTGGGACAATGATTCGTGTATTAGCCAAGGGGGGCATTTTCATGCAGTGCTGGGTGTCAGCTGTACACCCGGTGGCGATCAGGTGCCCACGGCTTCTTTGTGCGCAAACTTGCATGGACGCATCAATATGTCCCAGGTCAATAAGTACCTTCCAACCTAGAAGTATGGATAGGTCCAAAGTTGTGAAGGTGTTAAATTTGATTTGCTTTTGAAATAAAGGAATCTCCTGAAATTGGATCCACACTAATTCACAATATTCAGGGAAGGAGATTTGAATTGTATTAAATGAATTGAATTCAAATCAAATCTTCCAAGAGAGGTTTATAAAAAAATAATAAACTCTTATACTCACCTTTCCTGGGTGCTTCCCATACTTTTAGCACCATTGCTTTTTGCCTGTTCCTGATATCATACTGACTAGGCACCATGATCATGTGGGGCATGAAGTACATCATTGATGTTAATGATGTGTGCAATCTTCACATTATCACATCTTTGCAAACCACTCTGTTGGGTCTAATTAGTGATAACGCCCACTGGAAGACATGGAGGGTGAAGAATTGGAGGACTGGGATAGGAGTGACGGAGGAGCAGTTGTGTCTAATAGATTAACAGATCAATGTTACAATTATTCTACTGCGTTTTTTCATTTATTTATTTTTCCTAACCTATATACCTTCTTCGGCACCAGGGCTGTGGAGTCGGTAAGCCAAACCTCCAACTCCTAAGTTTCCATGACACTGACTCCAACTCCACCAAAATGGGCTCCGGCTCTGACTGCAGGGCAGGACTCTGACTCCACAACCCTGTTCAGCACTGTATTCTTAGTAACTACCCAGTCTGCCTTGGCACCATAATTGGCATCGCAGTAGAAGAGCAGCAATCAGTGGTGCTTTCATTCTATTTCCACTTTCCCATGTGTGTTATTAACCATCAAAAATACAATATTTTGTTGGAGAACCTCTTTACAATTGAAATCTAAACAATTTGTAGACAGTATAAATATTATAGAAATAGCATTAGTATAGTAAGTTTGTATCATCGCCTTGTAACCTTTATTTTACACATGAATTAACTTAGATTCAAAACAATGTATTCAATATTTTCAACCTTACTCTCAACAGGAAGAACTACTTGATTAAAGGTTTAATTTACTCACCAGTAACAAAAGGTTTTCAATTACCCCCTGTTTGGTTTTAAACTATTAAGGTATTGAGGTTTCTCATAATTATGGGAATTTTCATATTGCTCTGTTACTGTGTGAAGGTGTTTGATTACAGCTACATCCCCTGCACATAAAAACTTAATTATAGCCTGTTATTAATTCCATATTCCAAAGGCAATGTACGGCATTGTATTTTAGCTTGTAATGCAATTTATTGACTTATAGAGCATAGCTGCAAACTAAACTAAACTTTAAATATTGATGGCACTAATTGCTCAAATCTGACTTTGGTTGGTCTCAAACAAAATTCTACGTTGAAGCAATCTAAAGATTAAGTATTACTTTATTTAACAACGGTATAATTTTATTATTGTAACCAAGACCGAACTGACCTACCAGAGTACAAAATGTTCTGTTATTGCATTCATGCTCTGTGAAGCTGATTTGCAGTCAATTACTTACACAAGAATATATTTATTTAGCAAATAATCTATTTAAAGGGAAACTGTCACCAGGTCTGTCCTGCATTAGATAAGACCACCACCTTTCAGCCCTCATATACAGCTTTCTAATGTGCTGTATATATGTCCCCAATAAGGCCTTCAACAGGTCCAAGAGCCCCGGTGCATGCACACTGCAGTACTTTACTCTGCCCTAGGGTGCGCAGAGATGTGTGCCTGCCCCTGAGCATGATTCCAGGGAACACTGTGTGGATGATGTAGAACATGCCATCCATACGAAGCACAGGACGGCATCAAAAGAAGTAGGGAGATGCCTTATCAAGACCAGCGACACCCATTTGATCCAGCCGCCTTACAGGTGAGTATAATAAAAGGTGTTTTTTTTGTTGCAGGCCGGATTAGGGCATATACAGTATATAGCATATTAGAATGCTGTACTTGAGGGCTGAAAGTTGATGGCTGTATGTCATATGGGACAAACCTGGTGTTAGGTGTCGAGTTCCCGCCTCTGCACAGAGGGAATCTCGAACCATCTCTGCTGCGGCCTCCCATTCTTCTCCAGCCACAGTGGAGCCTGCTCAGCAAAGACGTCGGTCCCAGCCCGGTCCGCGCTCCGCTCGGGCCCCCTGACATTTTGTTCAGGCTTCCAAACGCCAACAACACTGTGGTGTAAAGACACCTACAGTGTTGTAAATGCAGTGGAAATGGGCACTGTAGCTTTAAGCTGTGGCCCGGGCCCAGTGCATCATGGTCCAGTTCGTGACGTCACACGCTGCCCTACTCCACTTCCTCATTCCGGAGCAGAGCAGCGTGCAGTGTGCCACGTGGCTGCAGTCGTGTGAATGGTGGACGACGGACAAGAAGAGGTAGCGGGGGACCGGATGAGACGATGGGGGACAGGCCGAGGTCGACGTGCAGGCTGCAGACTGGACGAGCAGGTGGAGGCGGCGGGCGAGCATGGTGAGTACCGTGAGGCATGAGCTGACTCTAGGCTCAGTGGTGACTGACTGGGTGGGGCAGCCGGCAGGGGGCCCACACTCCAACAGGGCCTGGAGGGGGGCTGCTGCACATTCCAACAGGGCCCGCAGGGGGGGCTGCTGCACATTCCAACAGGGCCTGGAGGGGGGCTGCTGCACATTCCAACAGGGCCTGGAGGGGGGCTGCTAAACATTCCAACAGGGCCCAGAGGGGGGGCTCTGCACATTCCAACAGGGCCTGGAGGGGGGAGGGCTGCTGCACATTCCAACAGGGCCCGGAGGGGGGGAGGGCTGCTGCACATTCCAACAGGGCCCGGAGGGGGGGGGCTGCTGCACATTCCAACAGGGCCCGTAGGGGGGAGGGCTGCTGCACATTCCAACAGGGCCTGGAGGGAGGAGGACTGCTGCACATTTCTACAGGGCCTGGAGGGGGGGGGCTGCTGCCCATTCCAACAGGGCCCGGGGGGGCTGCTGCACATTCCAACAGGGCCTGGAGGGGGGGCTGCTGCATATTCCAACCAGGCTCGGGGGCTGCTGCACATTCCACAAGGGCCCGGGGGCTGTTGCACATTTCAACAGGGCCCGGGGGGCTGCTGGACATTCCAACAGGGCCGGGGGGCTGCTGCACATTCCATCAGGGTCCAGGGGCTGCTGCACATTCCATCAGGGCCTGGGAGCTGCTGCACATTCCAACAGGGTCCGGGGGTGGTTGCACATCCCAACAATAACACATTGCAGGAATGAAAACAACACGGGCAGGAATGAAAACACAGGGGGCAGGAATGAAGACAACACGGGGCAGGATTCAGGAATGAAAACGGGGCAGGAATGAAAGCGGGGCAGGAATTAAAACGGGGCAGGAATGAAAACAGCACGGGCAGTAATGAAAACACAGGGAGCAGGAATGAAAACAACACGGGGCAGGATTCAGGAATAACAACACTGGGGGCAGGAATGAAAACAACACTGGGGGCAGGAATGAAAACAACAATGGGGCAGGAATGGAAACTAACTATACAGGGGGGCAGAATGTGAGACAGGGGGGACAATGTGAGACAGGGGGGCAGAATGTTAGTCACAGGGGGCAGGTATGGAAACAACACAGGGGGCAGAATGTGAGACACGGGGGCAGAATGTGTGACAGGTGGCAGAATGTGAGACACGGGGGCAGAATGTGTGACAGGTGGCAGGATATGAGACACGGGGCAGAATTTGTGACACAGGGGGCAGGATGTGAGATACGGGGCAGGATGTGAGACACAGGGGGCAGGATGTGAGACACGGGCAGGTTGTGAGACACAGGATGGAGACATATGGGGCAGGATCATGGTGCAGGATGGAGACATATGGTGCAGGATCACGGGGCAGGATGGATATGATGGAGACAGATGTGGCGGCAGGATCATGGGACAGATGGGGCGACAGGATCATGGGATAGATGGGGCGGCAGGATCATGGGACAGATGGGGCAGCAGGATCATGGGACAGATGGGGCAGCAGGATCATGGGATAGATGGGTCAGGATGGGGAGATCATATGGGGCAAAATGGATACTCATGAGGGCAGGATGTGAGCCAGGAATGAGATACATGGGCTAGGATGGCGGATATTATTACCATAGGGTCTAATTGAGGGATATTATTACTGCAGTGATGCATTTATTTTATTTTTTGAGGATAGTGTTTTAAATGGGGGGGGGGTGGTCCTGTTAATAATAATAATAATAATCTTTATTTATATAGCGCCAACATATTCCGCAGCGCTTTACAGTTTAACAGTTTGAAACACAGACAGTAACAACGTTAACAATACAATAATTAAAGTGAAATATAATTACCCTGCTCGTGAGAGCTTACAATCTACAATGAGGTGGGTAAGATACAAGTACAGGTGTGTATTTACAATGATGTATTTACAATGATGGTCCAGCCATCTTCAGGGGGTGGGGGGTAGATGGAGATAGTGAATGGGCTACACACACACACACACACACACACACAAACATAACATGACTTTGATTACTGAATGTGATAGGCCGCTCTGAACAAATGTGTTTTGAGCGAGCGTCTAAAACTATGCAAATTGTGGATGGTCCTAATATCTTGGGGTAGAGCATTCCAGGGGATTGGCGCAGCATGGGAGAAGCCTTGTAGTCAGGAGTGGAGGTACGTATTAGTGCAGAGGTTAGTCGAAAGTAATTTGCAGAGCGCAGCGGTCGGTTAGGCCGATAGATTATGTTACTGTGCAGAGCGACACTAGGTCACCTTTTTTTTCATCTGGTGTAGTATAGAAGTCGGGAAAAAATTAAGCAATGTGTTCTGCAAGCGGATCTCTAGATAACTATTTTATTTCCTTCAGAAATGAGTCCTGGCTGGAAGATGTGATGGCGGTCTGTGCTGGATAAAGATGGAAAGCGAGGCTGAAGGACTTCACCTAGAGACATCACTGGTGAGTTAGTGTGTTACCTGTACACAGACACTAATCTGTCATGATCCCAATGGCAGGGGATCACTAAAGGACAAGCACAGATACAAACAAGCTCTAGGGCGATGGAACCTGAGCTGACCGCGACCCTGAACCTAACACACAAATAAAAGTAGCCGGGGAACGTGCCTACGATGATCCTAGACGTCTCGCTCCAGCCGAAGATCTAACTTCCCCTATTAGAAGAAACACAGACCTCTCTTGCCTCCAGAGAAATCCCCCACAGAAATAGCAGCCCCCCACATATAATGACGGTGAAATGAGAGGAAAGCACATACGCAGTATGAAAACAGTTTCAGCAAAATGAGGCCCGCTAAAGCTAGATAGCAGAGGATACAAAAGTGAACTGCGCGGTCAGCGAAAAACCCTTCAAAAAACCATCCTGAAATTACTTGAACTCATGTGCCAACTCATGGTACATGAGGAGCAATTTCAGCCCACTAGAGCAACCAGCAGCAAGAATCACATATCTGCAGGCTGGACAAAAAACCAAATAAAGCAAAACACCAAAACAGGAAAATCCAAACTTAGCTTGACCAGAAGGTACTAGGAGCAGGGAGCAGAGGTAACAAGACACACTGGATACATTGATAACCGGCGAGGAAATGCCAGCAAAGCCAGGTTAAATAGGAAACTCCCATATGCTGATGGAACAGGTGGAACCCAGAAACCCAGGAAAGACAAGTCACCCAGTACCATCAGTAACCACCAGAGGGAGCCCAAAAACAGAACCCACAACAGTACCCCCCCCTTGAGGAGGGGTCACCGAACCCTCACGAGAACCACCAGGGCGACCAGGATGAGCCCTATGAAAAGCGCGAACCAAATCATCAGCATGAACATCCGAGGCAACCACCCAAGAATTATCCTCCTGACCATAACCCTTCCACTTGACCAAATACTGGAGTTTCCGTCTGGAAACACGAGAATCCAAGATCTTCTCCACAACATACTCCAATTCTCCCTCCACCAGCACTGGAGCAGGAGGCTCAAGCGAAGGAACAACAGGTACCTCATACTTCCGCAACAACGACCGATGGAACACATTATGAATAGCAAACGATGCTGGGAGATCCAAACGAAACGACACAGGGTTGAGAATTTCCAAGATCCTATAGGGACCGATGAACCGAGGCTTGAACTTAGGAGAAGAGACCTTCATAGGAACAAAACGAGAAGACAACCACACCAAGTCACCAACAAGAAGTCGAGGACCCACGCGGCGACGGCGATTAGCAAACTGCTGAGCCTTCTCCTGGGACAACTTCAAATTGTCCACCACATGACTCCAAATCCGATGCAACCTATCCACCACCATGTCCACTCCAGGACAATCAGAAGGTTCCACCTGACCAGAGGAAAAACGAGGATGAAACCCTGAATTACAAAAGAAAGGAGAAACCAAGGTAGCAGAACTAGCCCGATTATTAAGGGCAAACTCGGCCAGCGGCAAAAAGGTAACCCAGTCATCCTGATCAGCAGAAACAAAACACCTTAAATAAGTTTCCAAGGTCTGATTAGTTCGTTCAGTCTGGCCATTCGTCTGAGGATGGAATGCAGACGAAAAGGACAAATCAATGCCCATCTTAGCACAGAACGTCCGCCAAAATCTAGACACAAACTGCGATCCCCTGTCAGAAACGATGTTCTCAGGAATCCCATGCAAACGAACCACATTCTGAAAAAACAGAGGGACCAACTCAGAGGAGGAAGGCAACTTAGGCAAGGGTACCAGATGAACCATTTTAGAAAAGCGATCACACACAACCCAGATGACGGACATTTTTTGAGAGACAGGGAGATCCGAAATAAAATCCATGGAAATGTGCGTCCAAGGCCTCTTCGGGATAGGCAAAGGTGACAACAATCCACTGGCCCGAGAACAGCAAGGCTTAGCCCGAGCACAAACCTCACAAGACTGCACAAAAGAACGCACATCCCTCGACAAGGAAGGCCACCAAAAAGACCTGGCCACCAAGTCTCTAGTACCAAATATTCCAGGATGACCTGCCAACGCAGAAGAATGGACCTCGGAGATGACTCTACTGGTCCAATTATCCGGAACAAACAGTCTCTCAGGCGGACAACGATCAGGTTTACCCGCCTGAAACTCCTGCAAAGCACGTCGCAAGTCTGGGGAGACAGCAGACAAAATCACCCCATCCCTAAGGATACCAGAGGGCTCAGAATTTCCAAGGGAGTCAGGCACAAAACTCCTAGAAAGAGCATCCGCCTTCACATTCTTTGAACCTGGCAGGTATGAAACCACAAAATTGAAACGAGAGAAAAACAGTGACCAACGAGCCTGTCTAGGATTCAGACGCCTGGCAGACTCAAGGTAAATCAAATTTTTGTGATCAGTCAAGACCACCACACGATGTCTAGCACCCTCTAGCCAATGACGCCACTCCTCAAATGCCCACTTCATGGCCAAAAGTTCCCGATTACCAACATCATAATTCCGCTCAGCCGGCGAAAACTTTCTAGAAAAAAAACGCGCATGGCTTCATCACTGAGCCATCGGAGCTTCTCTGTGACAAAACCGCCCCCGCTCCAATCTCGGAAGCATCAACCTCAACCTGAAAAGGGAGCGAAACATCTGGCTGACGCAACACAGGAGCAGAAGAAAACCGGCGCTTAAGTTCCTGAAAGGCCTCCACAGCCGCAGGAGACCAATTAGCAACATCAGCACCCTTCTTAGTCAAATCCGTCAAAGGCTTAACAACACTAGAAAAATTAGTTATAAAACGACGATAAAAATTAGCAAAGCCCAAGAACTTCTGTAGACTCTTAAGAGATGTAGGCTGCGTCCAGTCACAAATAGCCTGAACCTTGACGGGATCCATCTCAATAGTAGAAGGGGAAAAAATATACCCCAAGAAAGAAATCTTCTGGACTCCAAAGAGACACTTTGAGCCTTTTACAAACAAGGAATTGGCCCGCAGGACCTGAAACACCTTCCTGACCTGCTGAACATGAGACTCCCAGTCATCAGAAAAAAACAAAATATCATCCAAATACACAATCATAAATTTATCCAGATATTCACGGAAAATATCGTGCATAAAGGACTGGAAGACTGAAGGAGCATTAGAAAGTCCAAAAGGCATTACCAAATACTCAAAATGGCCCTCAGGCGTATTAAATGCGGTTTTCCACTCATCACCTTGCTTTATTCGTATAAGATTATACGCACCCCGAAGATCAATCTTAGTGAACCATTTAGCCCCCTTAATGCGAGCAAACAAATCAGTCAACAATGGCAAAGGATACTGATATTTTACGGTAATCTTATTCAAAAGACGATAATCTATACAAGGCCTCAAGGAACCATCTTTTTTGGCCACGAAAAAAAAACCTGCTCCCAAAGGGGACAAAGATGGACGGATATGTCCCTTTTCCAAGGACTCCTTAACATAATCCCGCATAGCAGTATGCTCTGGCACTGACAGATTGAACAAACGACCTTTAGGAAATTTACTGCCTGGAATTAAATTTATAGCACAATCGCAATCCCTGTGAGGAGGAAGCGAACTGAGCTTAGGCTCCTCAAAAACATCCCGATAGTCAGACAAAAACACAGGAATCTCAGAAGGAGTAGATGAAGCGATAGAAATCGGAGGTGCATCATCATGAACCCCCTGACAACCCCAGCTTAACACAGACATTGATTTCCAGTCAAGGACTGGATTATGAGTTTGTAACCATGGCAGACCAAGTACTAGAACATCATGCAAATTATACAGTACCAGGAAGCGAATCACCTCCTGATGAACGGGAGTCATACGCATGGTCACTTGTGTCCAGTACTGAGGTTTATTCATAGCCAAAGGTGTAGAGTCAATTCCCTTCAAAGGAATAGGGACTTCCAGAGGCTCCAGACTAAACCCACAGCGATTGGCAAATGACCAATCCATAAGACTCAGGGCAGCGCCTGAATCCACATAGGCATCGACGGAAATGGATGATAATGAACAAATCAGAGTCACAGACAGAATGAACTTAGACTGTAAAGTACTAATGGCAACAGACTTATCAACCTTTTTTGTGCGTTTAGAGCATGCTGATATAACATGAGCTGAATCACCACAATAAAAGCACAACCCTTTTTTCCGCCTATACTTTTGCCGTTCACTTCTGGACTGAATTCTATCACATTGCATCATCTCAGGTGACGGTTCAGACGACACCGCCAAATGATGCACAGGTTTGCGGTCCCGTAAACGCCGATCAATCTGAACAGCCATAGTCATAGACTCATTCAGACCAGCAGGCGCAGGGAACCCCACCATAACATCTTTAATGGCCTCAGAAAGGCCATCTCTGAACTTTGCAGCCAGAGCGCACTCATTCCACTGAGTAAGCATCGACCACTTCTGAAATTTTTGACAATAAATTTCTGCTTCATCTTGCCCCTGAGAGAGGGCCAACAAAGCTTTTTCAGCCTGAATCTCTTGGTTAGGTTCCTCATAGAGCAAACCCAATGCCAGAAAAAACGCATCCGCATTAAGCAACGCAGGGTCCCCTGGTGCCAATGCAAATGCCCAATCCTGAGGGTCACCCCGCAGGAAAGATATAATTATCTTGACTTGCTGAGCAGGGTCTCCAGAGGAGCGAGATTTCAAAGAAAGAAACAACTTGCAATTGTTCCTAAAATTCAGAAAACGAGATCTATCTCCAGAAAAAAACTCTGGGACAGGAATTCTAGGTTCAGACATAGGAGCATGTACAACAAAATCCTGTATATTTTGAACCTTAGTAGCAAGATTATTCAGGCTGGAAGCCAAACTCTGGACGTCCATGATAAACAGCTGGGATCAGAGCCATTCAAAGATTAAGAGGAGGAGGAAGTAGCCAGGCTGCAATAAGGCTAGGCAGCAAACTCTGAGGGAAAGAGAAAGAGAAAAAAAAAAAAAAAAAAAAAAAACTTCCTCAGACTACTTATCCTCCTACTTCAGCCAATACAATTAACACTTTGTGGGCCGGTTATACTGTCATGATCCCAATGGCAGGGGATCACTAAAGGACAAGCACAGATACAAACAAGCTCTAGGGCGATGGAACCTGAGCTGACCGCGACCCTGAACCTAACACACAAATAAAAGTAGCCGGGGAACGTGCCTACGATGATCCTAGACGTCTCGCTCCAGCCGAAGATCTAACTTCCCCTATTAGAAAAAACACAGACCTCTCTTGCCTCCAGAGAAATCCCCCACAGAAATAGCAGCCCCCCACATATAATGACGGTGAAATGAGAGGAAAGCACATACGCAGTATGAAAACAGTTTCAGCAAAATGAGGCCCGCTAAAGCTAGATAGCAGAGGATACAAAAGTGAACTGCGCGGTCAGCGAAAAACCCTTCAAAAAACCATCCTGAAATTACTTGAACTCATGTGCCAACTCATGGTACATGAGGAGCAATTTCAGCCCACTAGAGCAACCAGCAGCAAGAATCACATATCTGCAGGCTGGACAAAAAACCAAATAAAGCAAAACACCAAAACAGGAAAATCCAAACTTAGCTTGACCAGAAGGTACTAGGAGCAGGGAGCAGAGGTAACAAGACACACTGGATACATTGATAACCGGCGAGGAAATGCCAGCAAAGCCAGGTTAAATAGGAAACTCCCATATGCTGATGGAACAGGTGGAACCCAGAAACCCAGGAAAGACAAGTCACCCAGTACCATCAGTAACCACCAGAGGGAGCCCAAAAACAGAACCCACAACACTAATCACTGTATACTATTTACAGATCTTCTGTGTATAATGGCACTTATGGTGATAGTATTGTGTTTTCTTTTATTAATGATCAGTATTGCAGTATTCAGTCACTATGTGGTGGTAATATGTTGTCCCTTGTATGTGCTATTATTTGGTCACTGTGGTGGTAATATGTGGTCTGGTCATGGTGTGGCGGTATTTGTTCCCTGTATGTGGTATTATTGGTCACCATGGGGTGGTAATATGTGATCTGGACATGGTGCCGTGGTATTTGTTCCTTGCATGTGCTATTATTCTTTCATTGTGTTGGTAATATGTGATCTGGACATGGTGTGGCGGTATTTTTTCCTTGTATGTGGTATTATAGGTCACTATGTGGTAGTAATATGGTGTCTGATCATGGTGTGGCGGTATTTTTCCTTGCTTGTGATATTATTGGTCATTTAAAATTTTTTTAAATAAATAAAAATATACCTAAATAGTATTGGATATTTTAACAAATGTTTAGTAAGCTACACTAGAGTAGAGTCCGGCCAGAAGAGTCTACCTTGTCTTGGTGGTGGATTAAAAAATCTTTTGGCCAAAACAAAAGCTGCTAGCCATTTATGTGGTGATGGGAAATGTAAATGGGTGATTGGTGAGGATGTGGTGCAGAAGTGGAGTTTTTCCAAGAGAGGGCAATGGGACTGTGGATGGTTCGAAGGGTGGAGGCGGGGCTGGGGTGGAGCCTGGGTGAAGTCTGCCAGTATGGGGCCCCCGAAATTCCTAGTGGCAGCCCTGGTCCCAGCATCTGTCTCAAGTTGATACTGTGCAACTATTTAATGCTGCCCTTCCAGGCTCTGCCTTTGTAGTCAGCACTGATCAGCAGTGAGCAGGTCTTTCTGGGATGAATTCCTGCTTTTCCCACACTGAGCATGCCCACAGGATGACCTCCCATTGGAGGTCAGGGGTCACATGCTCAGGTCCTGTTGCGGCTCCTATTGGAACATCTGGAAGGTCCCGTAGCACTGCTGCAATAAAAGGTTGCATGGCCGCTCGGCCATGCGCTAGTGTACAATTGAAAATGTGTGTGTGCAGATGTGTGAAAGTCGCTCATAAATCATCTCCCTTCCTAGTGTTGTTGACTGCTTGCGAATGGTGAATGCTTGCTATCTAGCGCCCGACTGTGCTATCTTCACCTAACACACGATACTGTGTCCTATTGCAGTGACCGCCAGTACGGCGCCATGCACTAATAGAGGGCTTTCCTGACCCAAGTCTGGGTGGTTAGTGGCGTCCACCAGAGCGGTACTGCACGCACTCTCGTGCAGTTAATTATTGTTTCCGTTTACTCTGACACCCCAGTAGTGGTGTCGAGTGCAAAAGGTCTAGAGGAACACTTTGCCTGAGTCTTGGGATAGAGTTCTGTGACTCCCTGCTTGCGCTCTTTGTGCAGTACTGCGGCCCTGTGATGCAACAGGGTTCGCTTCCTTCATACCAGGTGAAGCTAACCTGTGTGTGTATCCACATTATACTGCCATATAGTCCGTCATTACTCAGCAGCAGGTTCGATCTCTGCACTGTGGACCCCGGGCACCTTATACCATCTTCCTAATTATTTGGTGCGTTCTGCTAGCCCTAACATTACACTAGCACCAGGGACTGGCTAGTAATGGCGGATGAACAGCAACCCTTGCGGTACATCCAGCAGCTGGAGGGCAGGTTGGCAGCTCTCGAGTGCACAACCTCAGCTGTGGATGTTACCGCAGTAGCTGTTCAGGCTGCTAGCGTGGCTGCAGCAACTTTGCCCACTGCCACCCCTGTTCCAACCTTATCTCGTATCCTGCTGCCAGATAAATACTCTGGTGATAGCAAATCTTGTAGGGATTTCGTGAGCCAGTGCTCTATACACCTCGAGCTCCTGGCTGCACGTTTGCCCAAAGGTGGGATTCATTATTTCTCTCCTGTCAGACAGGGCGTTGGAGTGGACAACGCCGCTGTGGGAGCGTGGCGATCATGTGGTGCAGAGTGCTCCACTGTTCCTGAGCACTCAGAAACAGGTCTTTTTAGGACCTCGAGTCACCCATGATATGGCGCTCCAACTGTTGGCATTGACTCAGGACTCGTCCTTGGTCAGCCATTTTACCGTCCATTTCCACACCTTAGCATCTGAGCTGGAGTGGTGGGGATAAAGCTCTCATTCTTATATTTTGGAGGGAACAGGAACAGGAACCCTGTTCACACAGGTTATATACAGATGATCAGGTTTTTAAATACATCAGATAGGGATTGCATACATTAGTTAGGACTGCTCTGATAAGGGTATACCGTGAAGATTGGTAGAGCAGCTTAGTATACATTTTTTGCAAAAAACGTATCAACCAAATACCCTGTTTTTTACATCTTTTACTAGCACTTGCGGATTACTGCAACATTTTTTCAAACTGAGTGTTTTTGGTTTTACTATTCTCTTTTGTGTCTTCTTGTATTTTGGAGGGGGCTGGCTGACCATCTGAGGGACGCTTTGGCCACTAGGTAGATTTCCGCCACACTGGAGGAGCTAATAACAGTATTAACTCACATAGACCTTCATTTTAACGAGCGAAGGTTGGAGCGAGCCCAGTGTAGGCAGAGGTTTTGGCTGGCTCCCACCTTCACCAAACCTCTGGAATCTCCAGTCCAGGCACCCGAGTCACATTAGGCCATGGAGGTGTCATGAGCAGGATCTAAAGGTACCTTCACACATAACGATATCGTTAACGATATCGTTGCTTTTGGTGACGTTGCAACGATATCGTTAAGGAAATTGCTATGTGTGACAGCGACCAACGATCAGGCCCCTGCTGTGCCATCGTTGGTCGCTGAACAAAGTCAAGAACTTTATTTCGTCGCTGGATCTCCCGTGGACATCGCTGGATCGGCGTGTGTGACACCGGTCCAGCGATGTCTTCACTGGTAACCAGGGTAAACATCGGGTAACTAAGCGCAGGGCCGCGCTTAGTAACCCGATGTTTACCCTGGTTACCATCCTAAAAGTAAAAAAACAAACACTACATACTTACCTACCGCTGTCTGTCCCCGGCGCTGTGCTCTGCACTCCTCCTGTACTGGCTGTGAGCGTCGGTCAGCCGGAAAGCAGAGCGGTGACGTCACCGCTCTGCTTTCCGGCCGCTGTGCTCACAGCCAGTACAGGAGGAGTGCAGAGAAGCAGAGCGCCGGGGACAGACAGCGGTAGGTAAGTATGTAGTGTTTGTTTTTTTTACTTTTAAGATGGTAACCAGGGTAAACATCGGGTTACTAAGCGCGGCCCTGCGCTTAGTTACCCGATGTTTACCCTGGTAACCGGCATCGTTGGTCGCTGGAGAGCGGTCTGTGTGACAGCTCTCCAGCGACCAAACAGCGACGCTGCAGCGATCCGGATCTTTGTCGGTATCGCTGCAGCGTCGCTTAATGTGAAGGGGCCTTAAGTCCCGGACCGCTCTTGCACTCAAGGTCTGTTATGTCTGCCAGCAGTCAGGACATCTTGCCTCCAGATGTTCCCAGCGGTCGGGAAAACGTCTAATGGTTGTAGGAGGAGGTACACTAAACACGGCGATGTTTTCCTCCAAACTGTCCTTTAAGGGGACAATTACCATAGGCCCATCCACTCATATGGTAGAGCATTGCTTGGATTCCGGGGCAGGGGGCAATTTTATGTCACCTGCCTTCGCCCAATGACACGTAATACCCCTGATGATACTCGCCAAATCTGTGACCGTACGAGTGGTGAATGGGTCGACACTGCCCTCACAGATAACACACCAGACTATCCCATTTACTCTATCTATATTGCCATCTCATCAGGAGATTTTTTCCTCACTCATCATTTCTGAGGGAATTGATGAGGTCCTGTTAGGGATACTTTGGTTACAGTACTACTCCCCTCATATAGAGTGGTCCTCAGGCAGAATTTTGGGATGGAGAGAATCCTGTGAGGGTAGATGTCAGAGGGAGTGCATTCAGGTCGCTACTACTGAGGTACCCGCAGATCTTTCCTCTCTCCCCAAGCACTATTGGCCCTATGCGTACGTGTTCTCCAAAAGACCTGCGGAGACCCTTCTGCCTCATCGCCCCTATGACTGTCCTATTGACCTCCTGGGGAGCTGAGCCTCCCCAGGGTCGAGTCTATCCGTTATCTCTCCAGGAGATGGAGGCAATGTCTCAGCATATCCAGGAGAATCTGGCAAGAGGATTCATTAGGAAGTCAGTGTCACCTGCAGTGGCTGGGTTCTTCTTTGTGCAGAAGAAGAACGGAGAATTACGTCCAAGCATAGATTACAGGGGTCTTAATGCCATCACCATTAAGAAAAAGTACCCATTGCCCCTGATATCTGAGCTCTTTGATAGGCTTCGGGGAGCAAGGGTATTTACTAAACTAGATCTGCGGGGTGCTTACAACCTGATTCACATCCGTGAGGCGGACAAATGGAAGACACCATTTAACACCAGGGATGGGCACTATGAATACCTGGTGATGCCCTACGGGCTCTGTAATGCACCTGCCGTTTTCCAAGACTTTGTGAATGATATTTTCCGGGATATGCTCTCCACCTCGGTTGTAGTCTATCTGTATGATAATCTCATCTACTCTCCAGATATAGACTCCCACCGGAGATATGTTTGCAAAGTTTTCAACCTTCTATGGGCAAACTCCCTCTTCGCCAAGTTGGAGAAGTGTGTGTTTGAGCAGGAGTCCTTGCCTTTCCATGGCTATATCATCTCCACCCAGGGATTGGCTATGGATCCTGCCAAGCTACAGGCTGTGACTGGCAGGAACCCCATTCTTTTAAAGCGGTGCAGCGCTTTATGGGGTTCATTAATTACTATCGCCAGTTCATGCCCCACTTTTCAGCTTTGGTAGCTACCTTGGTTGCCCTCACCAAAAAGGGAGCAAATCCCAAATTGTGGTCAGAGGAGGTCTCCGAGGCCTTCCTCTCTATTAAGTCCCACTTTGCTAGCACTCCCATTCTACATCGCCCCTATGTAGATAAACCTTTCATAATGGAGGTGGATGCCTCATCTGTCGGTGCTGGAGCAGTCCTATTCCAAAAGGATGCTCAAGGTCAGAAGCATCCTTACTTCTTTTTCTCTAAGACCTTCACACCGGCGGAGAGGAATGATTCCATCGGGGACAGGGAGTTGCTAGCCATGAAGTTAGCTTTCTCGGAGTGGAGACACATCCTGGAGGGGGCTTGCTTCCCTTCCAAGTCTACACTGACCACAAGAATTTGGTCCATATACAGACTGCCCAGCGGCTAAATTCTTGCCACGCCAGATGGTCCCTGTTCTTCTCCCGGTTCCATTTCACCCTCCATTTTCTCTCCGGGGAGAAGATCATTTGTGCCAATGCTCTCCTCGCTCCGTAGTGTCATCAATGGAGGAGGCGGAACCTCGGCTTATTGTCCCTTCTGAGATCCTGAGGACTGAGGCTCCGCTTCTGCTAGAGTCTCTGTCCCCGGGCAAGACTTTTGTGCCATCAAATTTGCGACCGGAGGTTCTCTCTTGGGCTCACTCGTCCAGGGTGGGTGGACACTTTGGGATGAAAAGGACATTTGAGCTTCTGGCGAAGATGTACTGGTGGCGGTATATGGCCCGTGACATCGGAGACTATATTCGGGCGTTTGTCTCCTGCGCCAAGATTAAGTCTTCTCGACAATGGCCTGCTGGGTTGCTTTATCCCCTGCCGGTGGCAGACAGGCCCTGGGAGATGGTCGGGATGGATTTTGTGGTGGGCTTACCCAAGTCACGTGGCTGCACCATCATTTGGTAATCACCGACCATTTTTCTAAAATGGTGCACTTGGTGCAGCTTCTACGGCTACCTTCTGCATGGGCCTTGGCAGCATTGTTTATAAAACATATTTTCCGCCTACACGATATGCCGGACAAAATTGTCAGTGACCGGGTCCTCAGATTGCGTCTCGGTTCTGGAGAGAGCTTTGTCACCTACTCAGCGTCGAGTTGAATCTCTCTTCAGCGTACCATCCTGAGATGAATGGGTTGGTAGAGAGGGCCAACCAGACCTTGGTCACATATCTGTGAGATTTTGTTTCAGCCAGGCAGGATGACTGGGCATCCTTGCTATCGTGGGCGGAGTTTGCGCTGAACAATGCCGTAGCCAACTCCACTGGGCATACCCCATTCCTCTCTAACTACGGTCAGTATCCGCGGGTTCCTGTGCCCATTCCCGTGTCTTCCGCTGACTCCAGGGTGGCAGATTGGGCTGTGGAGGCATGGGACATCCAAGGAGAGAATGAGGTCCTCCGCCGATGCACATCCACGCCCCGCTCCGATCTTTGCTCCTGGCGATTTAGTGTGGCTCTGCACCCGTAACACCAGGCTGCTAGTCCCTTCAAGGTCCTTGAACAGGTTAACCCTGTGATCTACCATCTGGCCCTTCCTCAATACCTAGGTGTCACCGACACCTTTCATGTGTCCCTCTTAAAGCCTGTACACATTTTCTGGCTTTCCGACTCATCTGCCGGGACATCGGGTTCATCTACGGACGATTACGAGGTGAACACTATCTTGGGGTGTAAGGTGCTACGTGGTAAAAATTTTATTTGGTGGATTGGAAAGGTTATGGCCCAGAGGGCAGGTCCTGGGAGCCTGCTGAGCACATTCGAGCTCCACAGCTCATTGCTGCCTTCGAGCATAGCGAGATCCAAGGAGGGGGGTAATGTTTGGTGTCAAGTTCCCACCTCTGCACAGGGGGAATCTCCAACCATCTCCGCTGCAGTCTCCCATTCTTCTCTCAGTGGAGCCTGCTCAGCTGAGAAGTTGGTCCCAGTGTCTGGCTCAAGCTGATACTATGTGACTGGTTAATGCTGCCCTTCCAGGCTCTGCCTTTGTAGCCAGCACTGATCAGCAGCAAGCAGGTCTTTCTGGGACTAAGTCCTGCTTTTCCCATACTGAGCATGCACACGGGACGACCTCCCATTAGTGGTCAGGGGTCACATGCTCAGGTCTTGTTGCTGCACCTATTGGACCATCTGGAAGGTCCCGTAGCACTGCTGCTATAAAAGGTTCTCATGGCCGCTCGGCTATGCGCTAGTGTATACTTGAAAATGTGTGTGTTTAGGGGTGTGAAAGTCGCCTATTAATCATCCCCCTTCCTAGTGTTGTTGACTGCTCCCAAATGGTGGATGCTTGCTATCTAGCGCCCGACTGTGCTATCTGCACCTAACACATGATACTGCGTCCTATTGCAGTGACCGCCAGTATGGCGCCGTGCCCTAATAGAGCGCTTTCCTGACCCAAGTCTGGGTGGTTAGTGGCGTCTGCCAGAGCGGGACTGCACGCACTCTTGTGCATTTAATTATTGTTTCCGTTTACTCTGACATCCCAGTAGTGGTGTTGAGCGCAAAAGGTCTAGAGGAACTCTTTCCCTGAGTCTTGGGATAGAGTTCTGTGACTCCCTGCTTGCGCTCTTTGTGCGGTACTGCGGCCCTGTGACGCAGCAGGGTTCGCTTCCTTCATACCAAGAGAATGCCAAGAGTGTGCAAAGCAGTCATCAAAGCAAAAGGTGGCTACTTTGAAGAACCTAGAATATAAGACATAATTTCAGTTGCTTCACACTTGTTTGTTAAGTATATCATTCCACGTGTGTTAATTCATAGTTTTGATGACGATGACTTACGCGTGAATGTACAATTTTCATAGTCATGAAAATACAGAAAAATCTTTAAATGAGACGGTGTGTCCAAACTTTTGGTCTGTACTGTATCTCATACCACTATTATTGAAAAAATGCCCAACTATAGAATGGACAAGGCAAATGTTAGGTGGATTCATAACTGGCTTTGTGATCTGTCACAGAGAGTGGTCATTAGAGGATCTGTCAAGTATTTAATAAATGGAATGTAATACCTTGTAAAATCCCTTAGTTCCCTTGATTCTGCCGTTTTTTCTCTTTTTTGAGATGCATCGCTCTATTGCAGAGATAAGCACATCTGTAATTTTTAGAGCGCAATGTGTGAATTCTCTGCTTGTAGCACAACTGGAAGTTTGTTCAGAGTTGTCTCTGGGGAGCACACTTTCACCCCTCCCTCCCAGACACCGCCAATCACAGTTCAGTAGCTGATCAGGCAGTCTATCACTAACAGACGCTGCAGAGATGTGATTGCCAGCATCTAGATGGGAGGACTGAAAACACAATTCTGGAAGAGTAGATGTCATGAAATTTCCAATTGGACTGTAAGCAGAGATTTCACATACAGTGCTCAAAAAGCAACAAATGTGAATATGTCTTCAATGTGGTGACATAGTGCAAAACAAAAAAATAAGTGGAAATAAGATGCAGAATCAGGTGAATTCAGGTATTTGTACAAGGTATTTAACTCAATTTTGTTTAGCAAGTGATAGGTAAACTTTGAATACTAAGTTTCAACAATTTTCTCTCATTGGTAAAAGAAGCAGAATTTGTTTATATTTATTATGTGATTATAAAATGGCAAAATATTTCAAATATAATGAATGTAGTTTTGTATGGTAAAATTGTGTAAAACGACTCTTAAGAGTTGAGCTTCCCTTTAAGCCAGAGGCATAGCTAGGGGTTCAGATCAGGTGGGAGAGGGTGAAACATCTGAGTGGGCCTCTAAGGGTATGTTCCCATATTCAGTAAATGCTGCGGGTTGGACGCTGCCCACATTTGTAGCATCCAACCCGCAGCGGCCAAATGTTACAGCATAGTGGATGTGATTTCAACAAATCCCATGCCCACTATATGTGCACCGGCAGACCGCAGCATGTCTATTCATCTTGCGAAGACGCAGGTCTCCTCAAGATAAAGTTCACCTGTCAAATGTATTGGATGCGGTGATTCCACACGGTTCAATGAAAACATGCAGAATCACCTGCGTTCAAAAGTCGGCACGCTTTGGACACAGTGGAAATGTGCTGCGTCCAAGGCGCTGCCTAATACAGAATGTGTGTACATAACCTTACCCGTAACTTTGATTACATCTATGGTGGCACACTGATATTATCACCATGTGTGACATATAGTGGTAAATAGGGTTGAGCGAAACGGGTCGAAATTGTTCAAAAGTCGCCGACTTTTGGCAAGGTCGGGTTTCATGAAACCCGACCCGACCCCAGTGGGGGGTCGGCCATGAAGTCGGCGATCTTTTGAATCTGGAATCGGAATTCCGATCCCGATTCCCGATATGTTTAAGATATCGGGAATTGGTATCGGAATTCAGATTAAAGTGTAAAATATAGAATTAAAATAAAAAATATTGCAATACTTACCCTCTGACGCGCCCTGGTACTAACCAGCAGCCTTCCTCCTTCGAATCCGCGCTTCTAGGACCTTGCCGTGACGTCGCGGTGACGTCGCGGCTTGTGATTGGCCGCGCGGCCGCCCATGTGACCGCTCGCGCGGCCAATCACAAGCCGCGACGTCACCGAAGGTCCTGGAAGGGCTGATTCTTAGGAAGGAAGGCTGTCGGAAGGAAGCAGGGCGCTTCCGAGGGTGAGTATATACCTAATAGGAATATACTCACCCTCGGAAGCGCCCTGCTTCCTTCCGACAGCCTTCCTTCCTAAGAATCAGCCCTTCCAGGACCTTCGGTGACGTCGCGGGTGACGTCGCGGCTTGTGATTGGCCGCGCGAGCGGTCACATGGGCGGCCGCGCGGCCAATCACAAGCCGCGACGTCACCCGCGACGTCACCGAAGGTCCTGAAAGGCTGATTCTAAGGAAGGAAGGTTCCCGGTTAGTACCAGGGCGCGTCAGAGGGTAAGTATAAGGATATTTTTTATTTTAATTCTATATTTTACACTTAAATATGGATCCCAGGGCCTGAAGGAGAGTTTCCGCTCCTTCAGACCCTGGGAACCATGGAAACCCAATGCACTTCATTGGGTTTCGAGTTTCGGCCGACCCCGACCCCGACTTTTTTATAGGATCGGCCGATTTCACTCGACCCGACTTTTCCAAAAGTCGGGTTTCGTGAAACCCGATCCGATCCTATAAAAGTGAAGGTCGCTCAACCCTAGTGGTAAATACTAGTCCTGCAGAACACACAAGTGATCACAGTACAGTTATAAATGATGATTAACAGCTGAAGTTCTTTCTGATGGAGTAGTTGAATTTTCACATTTTTGCTATATGGCCCAAACTAACATGGAAACTTCTTCCATCCAGGACATGTCTGCAGAGATTACAACAAAGACACATTTGACTACCCACATTCACAGCTCCGTCCCCACCTAGACTGAACCTTCATAAACTCCTCATCCTACTGATACCCCAATACTGAGCCGCTGCTGCTGTATGTGTCCATATTACTACACCTGCTACTTGGCACAATAGCAGCGCTCCTCTTTGTGCCCCACATAATAATGCTCACCGCTGTGCCCCTTACATAATAATAATGCTTCCTATGTTCCCTTTAGATGTTAAAATTGTTCCCTAAAAATATTAAAGCCCTGTGCAAATACCTAGAAAACAGTGTAACATTTTTCCCCTTTGACGACCATAATGCTCGCATGACAATGGTTTTTAAGTACCTACTTAACATTTAATAATGTCCACTAAAATCGCTATGTACAGCGCCCCTATACACAGAATGGTGGGCCCACAGCTCTGTTATACCTACAGTAGTATGATACCTCCACAGCTCCTTTATACATAGTATGATGTCCCCACTGCTCCCCAAACACACTATAATGACCCCCACATGGCCCTCATCTACATATATAATTGTCTAAGGGTTTTTCCGTCTGTCTGTCTGTCCTGGAAATCCCGGCTCTCTGATTGGTCGAGGCCGCCAGGAATCGACCAATCAGAGACCGGCACAGCATCGACGTAGAAATCCCGTGTCTCTGATTGGTCGAGGCCGCCAGGCCTCGACCAATCAGCAACGGGCACAGCGACGATGATGTCATAAAGGACGTAGACATCTCACGTTTCTGATTCAGCGACGGGCACAGTATCGACGTAGATGTCATAATGGTTGCCATGGCGACGATGATGTCATAAAGGTTGCCTCGACCAATCAGCGACGGGCACAGTGTGCCGCGAATTCTGGATTCATCATTGTCCATATACTACGGGGACATGCATATTCTAGAATTCCCGATGCGTTAGAATCGGGCCACAATCTAGTGCTATATAATGGCCTCCACAGTAGTTTCCACACTAGCCTTCAACTGTTTAATGCCCCCCACATTAGCTCCAACACTGTATAATGGCCTCCACAATGAGCCCCAAACTGTATAATGGCCACTCCATTAGCTTCCAAGCTGTAAAGTATAATGGCCCCATATTAGCCTCCCAGCTGTAAAATGGCCCTCATATTAGCACCCAAACTGTGTAATTGCTCCTGCATTAGAATAAAAACTGTACAATGGCAGCTGCATTAGCTTCCACACTTTAAAATGGTCTTCATATTAGTCCCCAACCTGTATAATGGGACCATATTTAGCCCCCAAACTGTATAATGGCCCTCATATTAGCTCCAAACTGTATAATGCACCTGCATCACCTCCCACACTGTATAAAGACCCACACTGTAAACCCCAAACTGTGTATTGACCCCTGCATTATCTCCAACACTGTATAATGGGCCCCACATTAGCTCCTATACTGTATAATGGGCCCCACATTAACCCCTATGCTGAATGATGGTCCCCACATTTATTTATTCATTTTATTCACTTATTTAGCATCATTAA
This sequence comes from Ranitomeya imitator, assembly GCF_032444005.1. Lineage (NCBI taxonomy): Eukaryota > Metazoa > Chordata > Amphibia > Anura > Dendrobatidae > Ranitomeya > Ranitomeya imitator. Next base: position 70,360,967 of record NC_091287.1, on the reverse strand, counting down.
TTCTACAGCACTTCACAGACATTATCGGCAATGTCCCCATTGGGGCTCACAATCGAGATTCACTATCAGTATGTTTTTGAAGTTTGGGAGGAAACCGGAGAACCCAAACGAAACCTACACAAACACGGGGAGAACATACAAACTCCTTGCAGATGTTGTCCATGGTGGGATGTCAGGATATCAGAGTCCCGGTGTGGTACGATGATGTCACTGTGCCGGGACTTTGATGCCCTGTGTGTTCGTCAGTACCCCAGCCGTTCCCTAGACCACAGGCTTAAAGTGACCTGCAGTCTACAGAACAGAGAGCAGTAGTACAGAGCAGGGATTAAATGTATTGACAAGCTGAGCATGCTGATACAGCTAAGTGTAGCGTAGATCCAGGTGGGCTTCTTTGAGCGTGGGGCCCAGGGCAACCGCACCCTCTGCCACTTGTATACAATATTTGCTAGGTAAATGTTTCTTTAAAAATTATGACAACTAAACATGATTAAAAGTACATGAACATTTTCATGTAATTAGTATTCTTATTTCTATTGCTTGGTGGCTGTCAATTTTGTTACCGTAGTCCAGAATACCCCCTAAGGGTATTTCTAAGGCATTGCCTAAAGGCACCTGTCACAGAGACTCTTTTGTTTGTTGGGCGTAGGGAGGGAATTGTCATGTTTTGTTGAAAGAATACTATTAATATTCACTGGAACAAGTTATTTCAATCTTTGCATGTTTTCATAGTTAGGTTTGCAAATACTAATATAAAACATGCAGAGTAATGGGATCAGCTGTCACTTACCCTTTGTGGCCTTGTTCCCATGTACTGTAAATACTGTGCTTTCTGCTGCATTTTATGGTGCAGAAATCCACTGCACTTAGCAACGAAAGCAAGGTGAATGGTAATTAATGAAAATGCATGGCCACTGTGTGTTTAAAGATGCTGTCTAAGGGCTCACTCACACTGACGTATAACACGGCCGATGTTTTATCTGATAGCACTCAGCCCAATGTTATACTATGGGGCAGCTCATATCTGCCATTATTTTCTAGTGCCAATTTGAGAAAACATTCACAGCATGCTGTGGACTATGTGCACCCTTACAAGTCTATGGGTGCATGTGAAACATCGACTGTACTCAGATGTCATCCGAATGCAGTTCAATTAATGTGGTGTAGGGATCTATACTCACTCAGCTGCGGTTGAAGTAGGCACAGAAAGCGGTATTGCTGGATAGAAAAACAAAAGAACAGCCTTTTCTGGCACAAAGTGAAAAACAGACAGGAAACAAGTATCCCATATTGTACTGCGGGTCCGCCCGCTCAGGTCAGTGTCTTTAGCAACACACACTGGCGATCACCCCTCCAGCCACTGCCCCTGAATGAGAGACTCAGCCTCCATTTTATTAGGCAAACCACAGCCTTGGGGGTGGGATATGTGAGTGGTCATTCCCAACCATCTCTTATGACTAGTGATAAGCGAGCGTACTCGTTGCTTGGGTTTTCCCGAGCACGTTCGGGTGACCTCCGAGTATTTGTTAGTGTTCGGAGATTAAGTTTTCATCACGGCAGCTGAATAAGCTTGATTACATGTGAGGATTCCCTTGCAACCAGACAACCCTCACATGTACTCAGCCTGGCTAATAGCTGTAAATCATTTAGCTGCGGCAAAGAAAACGTAATCTCTGAACACTAACAAATACTCGGAGGTCACCCGAACGTGCTCGGGGAAAACCTGAGCAACGAGTATACTCGCTCATCACTACCTATGACTGCTCATAAAACCTGGCACTAGAAAGGCCAAATAACTCTCTCAGCACTATATGTGCTGGAGCATGCTTCCGAGTTCACATCACCGCAGCTAATAGCTGCGATGACACATTTCTCCCCTCAAGGACTCGTCCTGCGGCCATCATGCAGTGGACACAGAGAATGGAGAAGATGGAGAAATTAAGTACTCCATCTTCTCCTCACTTGTGCTGTGATTCTCTCATAAGAGGGAGTGAGATCACACTAAGATGACACTCGGATCAAACCGTGACAGATTATTAGCCAAGTGACATTACCACAATTGGCCCGATTCACTTGCATGAAAGAATAATCGCTCGTGTGAGTGAATCCTAGCTGTGCGTCTTTTGGTGCTTTTTTCCTCTACATCTATCTATATAATCGTCTAAGGGGTACTTCCGTCTGTTTGTCTGTCTGTCTGTCTGTTTTGTCTGTAATGGAAATCCCGCATCGCTGATTGGTCATCAATCAGTGACAGGCTTACTCCGGCCACGAATTGGCCCCTCCCTACTTCCCTCCAGTCAGTGCTAGTGTGTCGCCTCATCCCGGACCAACTTTTTACTAAGTAAAAAGAGATAATGTTAAAAAAATTAAAAAAATTAAAAATCCTGCTATTCTCACCTTCCGTCGCCTCCGCAGCTTTCCCGCTACTCGCAATGCTCTCGGCAGCTTCCGTTCCCAGTAGTGCATTGCGAAATTACCCAGATGACTTAGCGGTCTTGCAAGACTGCTATGTCATCACGGGTTATGGCGCGAGATTTAAACATCGCTTCGCTGATTGGTCGCGCCCGGCCGGCCGCGACCAGTGACAGGTGCTGTCCAGCCGCGAATTGGCGCTAGATTTAAACCACGCTTCGACTGAATCAGTGACCATCCCAGATCAACTTTTTACTATTGATGCATTATAAAAACATTATATTCTCACCTTCCGAAGTCAGACACAGTCTTTCCCGCTCCTCGCGCTCCGGTCTCAAGAATGCATTGCGGCAATGCCCCGAGATCACCCGGGTGGCGATGGAAGGTGAGTATATAACTATTTTTTATTTTAATTGTTTTTTTTAACAGGGATATGGTGCCTACATTGCTATATACTACGTGGGCTGTGTTATATACTGCATGGGCTGTGTTAAATACTACGTGGCTGTGTTATATACTGCATGGGCTGTGCTATATACTATGTGGGCTGTGTTATTTACTGCGTGGGCTGTGCTATATACTAGGTGGGCTATGTTATATGCTGCGTGGCCTGTGTTATATACGGCGTGTACTGTGCTGTATACTACATGGGCTGTGTTATATACTGTGTGGGCTGTGCTATATACTGCATGGCTTGTGTTATATACTGCATTGGCTGTGCTGTATACTACGGGGGCTGTGTTATATACTGCATGGGCTGTGTTATATACTACGTGGCCTGTGTTATATACTGCGTGGGCTGTGCTATATACTAAGTGGGTTGTGTTATATACTACATAGGCTGTGTTATATACCATGTGACTGTGTTATATACTACGTGGCTGTGCTATATACTACGTGGCTGTTATATACTGCGTGGGCTGTGTTATATACGACATGGCTGTGTTATATACTACGTGGGCTGTGTTATATACTACGTGGCTGTGCATTCTAGAATACCCGATGCGTTAGAATCGGGCCACCATCTAGTGCTTATATGAGGATCCTGAAAACCGCAGTTGCATTAATAAGTGCAGGATCCCAGATTCTTTGCACTAAGAAAACTGCATTACAAAAAAACTGTTTCAAATCTGCAATAAAAATGCAGCAAAAAAGGAGAGTGCGCAGAAGAAAAAAAAGCTGCAAAAATATAATACTTAGAACATATTATTATTGAATATATTAGTGCTGCAGTTTTACAGGTGGGAATATGACCAGAATCTGACTCTGTAACAACACAATTAACAACTGCAGAAACAGAACTTCTAGGGAGCCTAGAGTGGGGGTACAGGAGCATGTTCGGGATATTGTCGCAGCCAAGATGCAGGCCGACCCCTCCCTACCATTCCCCAACACTTTAGGTCTTATCATTACAGGTCTCATATGATTAGGGGCATTGACATTTTATACGCTGGGATTAGGGGCGAAAACATCAGGAACCTTTTAGCCCAAGCGAGAAGCTGGATTGATACACTTGACACATTGACCTCAAAGGCCTGAACGAGTCACTTAGCTTCTCCTCATTTCTGTAGATGGCCGTTGGTCTTTTGCTCTCCCTTTTATTTTTTGCACAGATCCTCTCCACGCAATAATCATTTTAATCGGTTGTTTTTAATTTATATTTGAGTTAGTATTGTTTATTAATTTTTACATTATGTTCATAGTTTGTTCACCATATTGGTGCATTCTTGACGCTTCCTGGCCGCAATTACCATCCTATGGGCCAGATGTGACCTCTAATAAAAGAAATAGGGATGGCAACAAGCCTGGATTATACATTAATTATATTTATAATAATGTTGGTTATGTATATTTTAAGTCTTTATAAATACTTGTGAGTTTTATGTATCAGTCATTTTGGGCATTATTGTATTCCCCTGTTTATTATATGATTTTGGTGGTTAGGAGTTCTATTTTACTTTGATCATTTTATAATAGTTGTGAGAAGTCCCTTTTAGGCCACGTGCACACATTGCGGAAAGTGGTGCAGATTTTTCCTGACTGATTTTGGTAAATCTGCAGGTAATCCACACTGCAGATTTCCTGTGGAGTTATGGCGGATTTACAGCAATTTTTTTGCTGATTTAGAGCAGATTCCACCTGTGGTTTTACACCTGCGGATTCCTTTTATGGAGCAGGTGTAAACCGCTGCGGAATCCGCACAAAGAATTGACATGCTGCGGAATAAACAACGCTACGTTTTCAAGCGTTTTTTTCAATAGGTTTACATGGTACTGTAAACTCATGGAAAACTGCTGTGAATCCGCAGGGGATTGATCGCTGCGCATTCGCAGCAGTTTTCCACAAGTTTACAGTACCATGTAAACCTCTGGAAAACAAAATCCGCAGTGCCCATGCCGCGGAAACGTAACATTGTTTATTCTTCAGCATGTCAATTCTTTGTGCGGATTCCACAGCGGTTTAAACCTGCTCCATAATAGGAATCCGCAGGTGGAGTCCGCACAAAATCCGCAAAAAAACGGGTAAGTCCGCATGAAATCCGCAGTGCGGATTACCTGCGGATTTACCAAAATCAGTCCGGAAAAATCCGCACCACTTTCCGCAATGTGTGCACGTGGCCTAATAAAAAAAATGAGTACATATTGAGTTGTGGTTTGTGTTGGTGCATGGAGCTAAATAAATTCATAAAGTACTAAGATGGAGGCGCATATGATTTACATTTTTATTTTTTTTTAAATATACTCTTTCCCCTTTGATGGAAAAGCATCCAACTGAAAATTGTCATATATGTTTTTACTGTATCTTAAGTTTTTCCCTGGTCACAGTTTTATAGTTCTAGTAAGAGAAGCTGTACACTTTACAAGAGCACTGAACCTGTTATCAAGGGGTCAGCTAAGGACTTCTGAGAGCACAAAATAATATCTTCCATGCCGTCTTACATTCCCATGCTCAATCTATTCTTTACGGAATCCAATAAAAAAGCTGCTGACATATACAGTACTGTATTTTGAGGTGTACGAGGAAAAAAGACAAAATGCCATTATTTTATTTAAATTTCCATTTATCTTGTATGTATATCAGCTTAGTCAAAGGTGAATTAAATGGGATGTTAAATCAGGTTAACCATTCTATATGTACTTAGAGGCCATTTTTGGCTCAGAAAATCAGCAAGAAAAATATGTAAAAAACGTGTTCTATTGTTTTCACTGGAGACACCTCATTGTCACTGATATGGTTTGTTATTTCTGCCTAGTTTCTTTCGTTTTTGTTTTTTTTATAGCACATGACCCTGGTAATGTCGAGCAGTTGGGGTAAGTAAACAGCACCACCCCTCACCCTTGATAACACCCCATGACCCATGCCCTATTACCCCTAAATAAAGACTCCAACTACATATTCTTTTGGAATAATGTCGGCCACAGCAGCCTTTTTATTTAAATACAAACAAACATAAATAAATTATAACATGCAATAACTTTAAACTAGGAGGGGTCCTTGGAGCTCCCATGGATCTGGTGATCAAAAACACAGCATAACGTGAACGTTACCAAAACCAAATTACTCCCAGCCGATACCGCCTGGCTCAGGAGCACCAAAACCCCAGCGGGTTCCCTGTTCATGTTACAATTCCCGGGGAACCGACCACCCCCGCCGGAACCCCCCAAGTCACCAGATCCAAAACCAGTTTTAACACAAAATACCGGGGAGCCATAAGCCAATGAATCCCCCCAACCAAATTTCCATCAATTCCAAGGACTCCCCCCAGCCACCACAACGAGGGACTTTGAATACCTTAAAGACCCGAGACCCCACCACTCCGAAACGCTATGGCCTTCTCCACACCTTCCTGCAGCCCAAGCGCCCAAAAATCAATCCCAACGGCATTCAGATGCACACCGTCTGCCAGCCAGAACGCCCCATCACCTTTTTCCAACTCAAAATGCCTTACGGCTACTCATAGTAACATAGTAACATAGTAACATAGTTAGTAAGGCCGAAAAAAGACATTTGTCCATCCAGTTCAGCCTATGTTCCATCATAATAAATACCCAGATCTACGTCCTTCTACAGAACCTAATAATTGTATGATACAATATTGTTCTGCTCCAGGAAGACATCCAGGCCTCTCTTGAACCCCTCGACTGAGTTCGCCATCACCACCTCCTCAGGCAAGCAATTCCAGATTCTCACTGCCCTAACAGTAAAGAATCCTCTTCTATGTTGGTGGAAAAACCTTCTCTCCTCCAGACGCAAAGAATGCCCCCTTGTGCCCGTCACCTTCCTTGGTATAAACAGATCCTCAGCGAGATATTTGTATTGTCCCCTTATATACTTATACATGGTTATTAGATCGCCCCTCAGTCGTCTTTTTTCTAGACTAAATAATCCTAATTTCGCTAATCTATCTGGGTATTGTAGTTCTCCCATCCCCTTTATTAATTTTGTTGCCCTCCTTTGTACTCTCTCTAGTTCCATTATATCCTTCCTGAGCACCGGTGCCCAAAACTGGACACAGTACTCCATGTGCGGTCTAACTAGGGATTTGTACAGAGGCAGTATAATGCTCTCATCATGTGTATCCAGACCTCTTTTAATGCACCCCATGATCCTGTTTGCCTTGGCAGCTGCTGCCTAGGATCCCCAAGTCCTTCTCCCTGTCAGATTTACCCAGTGGTTTCCCGTTCAGTGTGTAATGGTGATATTGATTCCCTCTTCCCATGTGTATAACCTTACATTTATCATTGTTAAACCTCATCTGCCACCTTTCAGCCCAAGTTTCCAACTTATCCAGATCCATCTGTAGCAGAATACTATCTTCTCTTGTATTAACTGCTTTACATAGTTTTGTATCATCTGCAAATATCGATATTTTACTGTGTAAACCTTCTACCAGATCATTAATGAATATGTTGAAGAGAACAGGTCCCAATACTGACCCCTGCGGTACCCCACTGGTCACAGCGACCCAGTTAGAGACTATACCATTTATAACCACCCTCTGCTTTCTATCACTAAGCCAGTTACTAACCCATTTACACACATTTTCCCCCAGACCAAGCATTCTCATTTTGTGTACCAACCTCTTGTGCGGCACGGTATCAAACGCTTTGGAAAAATCGAGATATACCACGTCCAATGACTCACCGTGGTCCAGTCTATAGCTTACCTCTTCATAAAAACTGATTAGATTGGTTTGACAGGAGCGATTTCTCATAAATAGTGTTGAGCATTCCGATACCGCAAGTATCGGGTATCGGCCGATACTTGCGGTATCGGAATTCCGATACCGAGATCCGATATTTTTGTGATATCGGGTATCGGTATCGGAAGTGTAAAATAAAGAATTAAAATAAAAAATATTGTTATATTCACCTCTCCGGCGGCCCCTGGACATCAGCGGGAGGATCCGGCGTCCGGCACGGCTTCTTTCTTCAAAATGCGCGCCTTCAGGACCTGTGGAATGACGTCCCGGCTTCTGATTGGTCGCGTGCCGCCCATGTGACCGCCACGCGACCAATCAGAAGCCGCGACGTCATTCCTCAGCTAAAGTCCTAGAATGAGCGCCTTCTAGGACCTGAGGAATGACGTCGCGGCTTCTGATTGGTCGCGTGGCGGTCACATGGGCGGCACGCGACCAATCAGAAGCCGGGACGTCATTCCACAGGTCCTGAAGGCGCGCATTTTGAAGAAAGAAGCCGTGCCGGACGCCGGATCCTCCCGCTGATGTCCAGGGGCCGCCGGAGAGGTGAATATAACAATATTTTTTATTTTAATTCTTTATTTTACACTTTAATATGGATCCCAGGGCCTGAAGGAGAGTTTCCTCTCCTTCAGACCCTGGGATCCATGAGGATACATTCCGATACTTGATGTCCCATTGACTTGTATTGGTATCGGATATCGGTATCGGCGATATCCGATATTTTTCGGGTATCGGCCGATACTATCCGATACCGATACTTTCAAGTATCGGACGGTATCGCTCAACACTACTCATAAACCCATGCTGATATGGAGTTAAACAGTTATTCTCATTGAGATAATCCAGAATAACATCCCTCAGAAACCCTTCAAATATTTTACCAACAATAGAGGTTAGACTTACTGGCCTATAATTTCCAGGTTCACTTTTAGAGCCCTTTTTGAATATTGGCACCACATTTGCTATGCGCCAGTCCTGCGGAACAGACCCTGTCGCTATAGAGTCACTAAAAATAAGAAATAATGGTTTATCTATTACATTACTTAGTTCTCTTAGTACTCGTGGGTGTATGCCATCCGGACCCGGAGATTTATCTATTTTAATCTTATTTAGCCGGTTTCGCACCTCTTCTTGGGTTAGATTGGTGACCCTTAATATAGGGTTTTCATTGTTTCTTGGGATTTCACCTAGCATTTCATTTTCCACCGTGAATACCGTGGAGAAGAAGGTGTTTAATATGTTAGCTTTTTCCTCGTCATCTACAACCATTCTTTCCTCACTATTTTTTAAGGGGCCTACATTTTCAGTTTTTATTCTTTTACTATTGATATAGTTGAAGAACAGTTTGGGATTAGTTTTACTCTCCATAGCAATGTGCTTCTCTGTTTCCTTTTTGGCAGCTTTAATTAGTTTTTTAGATAAAGTATTTTTCTCCCTATAGTTTTTTAGAGCTTCAATGGTGCCATCCTGCTTTAGTAGTGCAAATGCTTTCTTTTTACTGTTAATTGCCTGTCTTACTTCTTTGTTTAGCCACATTGGGTTTTTCCTATTTCTAGTCCTTTTATTCCCACAAGGTATAAACCGCTTACACTGCCTATTTAGGATGTTCTTAAACATTTCCCATTTATTATCTGTATTCTCATTTCTGAGGATATTGTCCCAGTCTACCAGATTAAGGGCATCTCTAAGCTGTTCAAACTTTGCCTTCCTAAAGTTCAATGTTTTTGTGACTCCCTGACAAGTCCCCCTAGTGAAAGACAGGTGAAACTGCACAATATTGTGGTCGCTATTTCCTAAATGCCCAACCACCTGCAGATTTGTTATTCTGTCAGGTCTATTAGATAGTATTAGGTCTAAAAGTGCTGCTCCTCTGGTTGGATTCTGCACCAATTGTGAAAGATAATTTTTCTTGGTTATTAGCAGAAACCTGTTGCCTTTATGGGTTTCACAGGTTTCTGTTTCCCAGTTAATATCCGGGTAGTTAAAGTCCCCCATAACCAGGACCTCATTATGGGTTGCAGCTTCATCTATCTGCTTTAGAAGTAGACTTTCCATGCTTTCTGTTATATTTGGGGGTTTGTAACAGACCCCAATGAGAATTTTGTTACCATTTTTCCCTCCATGAATTTCAACCCATATGGACTCGACATCCTCATTCCCTTCGCTAATATCCTCCCTTAAAGTGGACTTTAGACAAGACTTTACATAGAGACAAACCCCTCCTCCTCTCCGATTTTTACGATCCTTTCTAAACAGACTGTAACCCTGTAAGTTAACTGCCCAGTCATAGCTTTCATCTAACCATGTCTCGGTTATTCCCACTATGTCAAAGTTACCTGTAGATATTTCTGCTTCTAGTTCTTCCATCTTGTTTGTCAGGCTTCTGGCGTTTGCGAGCATGCAGTTTAGAGGATTTTGTTTTGTTCCAATCTCCTCACTGTGGATTGTTTTAGAAATGTTCTTACCTCCCTTCTGAGTATGTTTTCCTGGGTCGTCTTTGTTCGAGTCTAATGTTTTTCTTCCCGTCCCCTCTTCTTCTAGTTTAACGCCCTCCTGATGAGTGTAGCGAGTCTTCTGGCGAATGTGTGTTTCCCAGGTTTGTTGAGGTGTAGTCCACCATTCCTGGCCACAAACGCGGACACCGCTCTGTTGACCTTGATCCTGGCCTTATTAATTTTTTCCAAGGACCGCATATTCCTCCACCGTTTTCGCGGTACAATCTCCGACCAGACCACAGATATAACCGCCACAACCGCAACAAGTCCTGCTTGATATCCTTAATTAGTTCTCTAAATGGGCGCATCCCCAAATCATTACCTCCCACGTGTAGCACCAAAATATCCGGTGACCTGTTCAAAACTACCGCAGCATTGATCTCCTTCAGCACCCTGTTCCAGGCCAAATCTCTAAAACCAATCCACCGGACCACTGCTACCGACCGATCGAACCCGAGTTGTCTACCATCCGACCGAACGTCAGCGCGCCGGGCTCCCCAATGCACATAGGAATGGCCGAAAATCCACACCAAAAAAGGTAAGGAACCTAAAAAATACAAACACAAAAGGTCAATCCACCAACTGAAAAACCACCATTTTTCAAAACAAACCTCTTCAAGACTAAACCACACACCCCAACTTAACACCTAACATAACTGCGATATCTATTCGACTTCCATCTCCCAATACGCTTGATAGCCTCCGAATCCAAACCTCCAGCAGCCGCATCCGAAGCCGCCCCAATCCGAAATGAATGAGGAGTAAAACGCGAATCATCCAACCCCAACACATCAAGCGCTCTCTTGAAAATCGTCTGGAACTGATATCTTGACAAAGCAGAACCGTCCTCATGACAAAGTAAAGATCCCTCCCTGTGAGGCCCTAGCCCCCAAAAACCTTTCAAACAACTAACTAGGCACATCAGTGAACCAACTACCGCACCCAGCTCAATTTTTTTACCGCGCCCCACCTGATCAGTCTTGGATCGACGCAACCAGAACTCAACACGCCCTTCAGACAACAGAACATCCCTTGCCAAAATTCCCCCAGCTGTATACTTATTAGGAGACAGCAGTTCACTAATTCTCATTGCACCAAAATATGCAAACGAGAAAGCCAAACTGAAAAGACGTTGTTCAAACAGTGACCCGCAACAGTCCCCCAAAATCTCACCCAATCGCTCCAACATCGCGAAAGACACGGGACGCCGAGAATCCAACCTACCATATTGTCTCCAGAAACCTTTTACCGCTTGCCTCACCAGGAAAGCTTTGGACAAATCACACTGCCCTCTCAATTTGAAACCAAACGCCAAAGCAGCCAGCAAGCGTGATACCTTCGCCCACGACCAACCTTCAGCAAAACCACGGCTAATCCAGGACAACAAAATCCCCACCTGATCATCTGCATTACCTCCACCCGGGCATGATGCCAAGACCCCTTCCCAAGAATACCAAACCATCTGATAAGCCTCCCATGTTTTGGGAGCCAACGACGACCTTATCAGATCTTCAGCGTCCCCGATGCCACGAGCCAAAGGTCCGCTGGGCAATCCAAACCGATGGTTTCTGCCTCCGGAGCCAAAGACCGGAAACGCTCAAACTGGAAACGAGAAAGAGAATCAGCTATTGAATTCCTCGCCCCAGGCACATGCGTCGCAGTGACCTGTGAATTCAACTCCAAACAAGATAGGACCAATCGCCTGAGAACCCGAACCACAGGCGGTGATGAAGCAGTAAGTCCATTCACCGCACACACCACCCCCATGTTATCACAGTTAAAGCGAATGCGCCTGTTGCGAAATTCCTGCTTCCACAAATGAACCGCCACCAGGATCGGAAAAATTTCCAATAGCGCAATGTTACAGACCAGCCCTGATGAAACCCACTCCGCCGGCCAGGGTGCAGCACACCATTGCCCCTTGAAGTAAGCCCCAAAACCACTACCCCCCGCCGCGTCCGTAAACAAATCCAAAGAATCATTGTCGACCGCCTCCTCCATAAACAAGGAACGACAATTGTAAGATCCCAAAAAGGAACTCCAAACCACCAAATCTTCTTTCAGCTCCGCTGACAAACGAATGAAGTGGTGCGGTGCACGGACTCCGGCCGTAGCACTCGCCAACCTCCTGGAAAAAACTCTCCCCATCGGCATCACCCGACACGCGAAGTTGAGTTTTCCCAGTAACGACTGCAATTCTCGCAAGGTCAATTTCTTTACACGCCGCGCCCGGGCCAAATCTTCCCTCAACCCTTCAATCTTGTCTGCAGGAAGCCTGAACTCCCATCCGACCGTATCAATGACAATCCCCAAAAAACTCAAGCACGTGCACGGCCCTTCTGTCTTACCGGGGGCCAAGGGAACCCCAAAACGTTCACACACCTATTCATCAGCCCGTAAGAGGCGAGAACAACGATCTGACCCAGCCGGGCCCACACATAGGAAATCGTCCAGATAGTGTATCACCGAATCACAATCGGAAACATCCTTGACCGCCCACTCCAAAAACGAACTAAACATCTCAAACAAAGCGCATGATAGGGAACAACCCATAGGTAGACACCTATCTACGAAAAAACCCCCATCCCAAAAATAACCCAAAAGCTTAACACTATCAGGATGAACCGGCAACAGCCGGAACGCCGCTTCAATATTCGTTTTGGCCAACAGGGCCCCACGACCGAACTTGCAAACCCAAGCAACAGCTTCATCAAATGACGCGTAAACCACCGAGCAAAGCTCAGGCGCAATACCGTCGTTAACGGACAACCCACGCGGGTAAGACAAGTGGTGTATCAGACGAAATTTACCCGCTTCCTTCTTGGGAACCACACCTAGAGGTGAAACCACAAGATCCTCAAACGGAGGAGACAAAAGGGGCCAGCCATCCTTCCCAGCGCGACCTCTTTCTTCAACTTCTCTGACACCACCTCCCTATGTAACACCGCCGACCTCAAATTTTTAAGCATCCGAGGAACCACAAACGTAGGGGCCGGAATAACAAAACCATCCCGAAAGCCTTGATGTAGCACACCCGCCGCTTCCTTCCGGGGGTATCTATTTAGAAAGGGGACCATCTTTTCCAGCCTCACTGGCGTCACCCCCTTGAGAATTCCCAGCCCCTGACGTGGACTTAGCTTTTTTAAAACATTTTGAGGCCCCATGGGAAGAGCCACTGCAGTGTGAACACAAGTGCTTGAATTTGCAGTTAACCCCAAACTTGCATTGCCCGTCGTTGAACTGCCAACACAAACCCGCTTTGTGACCCCCCGCCTGACTGGACTGTCCTGCCGCCCCCGCCGAACTGGATTGACTACTCTGACCGGAACTACCGGCCCCCCCTTGAAAGGAATGACCAAACTTATACTGCACCATCACACGCAGCCAAAGCCCGATATCCTTCTGATCCCAGTGAAGAGTTGGACGTATAGCCTTCCGCTGCCGGAATTGCTCGTCGTACCTCAACCAAGACTGCCCACCATAAACCCTATGCGCCTCTCCAATAGAGTCCATGTAGCAAAACAGGCCCGAACAATTCTCTGGCGCCTTCTCCCCAATTACACTCGCCAAAATAGCAAACGCCTGCAGCCAATTTATGAAAGTCTGAGGAATCAAACGCCACCTCCGTTTCTCCTCCTCCTCCTTCTTGCTATCCTCCGTCTTCCCTTTGTCCAAGTTAAATTTTTCTAACGGGAGCAGCAAAAAAATTTCCACATACTCATCCTTCATGATTTTTTCTTTTACCTCCTTCTTAAGATGCGCCCCCAAAGGGCCCTCAAAACATACATAGACCTCCCCATGAGCCCTATCATCTAAATGAATACGACACTCCTTCTCTTTCTCCGTTTGCACCGAAACCGAAACCGGGGCCCAGGGGCCCGACGCCACTTCATTTAAACCTGTGACCCTCTGCGACCCCCTCCACGCAGCCAAATGCCGTTGATCACTCATTCCCCTCTCCAAACGCACCAACAAATCCCTCACATTCGCTAACACCACCCCGACACCCCCCACATCAGACCCGTCAACACCACTAACCCCAAAACCCGTCGCCGAACCCCCCTGTGCCCCCACACGCACAGGAGAAGGCAAACACTGTACAGGTATCAAAGACATGGACAAACACTCACCAGGCTGCGAGGGAGCTGTGATCCCCCCAGCCGGAGTCCCAGGATCCAGCCGCCGCTGTCCGTGGAGATCTAACACGTCCGGAGGCAATTGCCACAGGGGGGTTTGTGCAGAATCTTGCTGTGATGACGCGGCCCGAGGTGAAGGAAGCGCTGCCTGTTGCGTCCCTGATGGCTGGCGCTGATCTGCCGCCCAAACGCCCGAACCCCCGTCCCCACTGGGTGAGGCCGCCGCTGTGTCCATCAACCCGGCTGCAGGGGCAAACCCCGCTATGGCGACCGGGGTCAGCCCCGCACCCGGACCTGCAGGGCCACCCGCAACCGCTCCTCTCCCTCGTCCTGCTGCAGGTGAGGCAGAGGCAGGCCGCGCGGCAGGAGCATCAACGCCGCGGCCCCCAGATATACTAGGCCTCAGATGCTGCCAGGCTCATGCTGGCTCCACCCCCACATTGCCGCGAGGTGAAGGCCTTGCAGCCGCCGCCGGACCCCGCCTGGCAGTAGGATTCCTCCCAGGCCGGGGCCTGCTAGTGCCGCTATTTATAGGCGCCCGGCCTGGAGGGTCCCTGGAGGGGCTCCTGCGCCGACAGGGGGCCCGGGGAGCTGAGTCAGGCGACAGGCGATCCGGAGGCCTGGTCCGACGCGCGCGCCTCACCGGAGACGCCGCCGTCGTCGCTGCTGCTGTCGCCGCCGACCCTCCGCTCCCGATAATTCCAGCCACCTGCTGCTCCAGCCAGCCTGGAGGGTGCGCTGCTGCCGCGGCCCTCAGGCTCTCCAGGATCCCGTCCACAGTGGCCATAGTAAGTGCACACTTGTTGCCCAGAGAGCGGGAACTGACCAGGCCACACCCCCCACTGCCTAGTTAAACTCACAGTTCCCTCTGTTCCCTCCTCTTGATTATTAACCCCTCCCTCCATCCCAAGGTCATGATGGGCCTACCCTTACGCCGCGGGGGGAGGGGCGGCTCCAGCTGCGGCCATTACTTTCTTTTGGAAAAAAAATAAAAATGAGAAATCTTGCAACTTTAACACTGGCCACTGGGGCTTTTTAGCTCTAACTTCCTGCTGTTTCAGGAAACTCACATGTACAGACACTGACCCTAGCTTTAAGGCTAAGTGCGGAATTTTCCGCAGCAGATTTGCAAAATCCACATTGAAAAACCGCTGCAGTTTTTACTGCGGATTTACCGCGGTTTCTTTTGCGGTTTCCTCTGCGGGTTTTCACCTGCAGATTTCTATTTTGAGCAAGGGCAAACCCGCAGCGAAATCTGCAGAAAGAATTGACATGCTGCGGAAAATAGACCGCTGCGTTTCCGCGCGTTTTTTTCCACAGCATGTGCACTGCGGATTTCATTTCCCATCGCTTTACATGGTACTGTAAATGCATGGGAAACTGCTGCGGATCCGCAGCAAAATCCGCAGCATGTGCACATACCCTTAGGCTATATGCACACGTGGCGGATTAGGCTTAGGAATTTCTGGTGCGGATTCTGCCTCTCCTGGCAGAAAATGCACCTGCGGATTTGTCGCCTTTTTTGTGCGGTTCAGCAGCGTTTTTTGTGCGTTTTTGCTGCAGTTTTCTTGCAGATTTGCTACGTTTTTTACCCCTGCAGTTTTCTATAATGGAATGGGTACAAAAATGCTGCAGAGCCACAAAAAAGAAGTG
This sequence comes from Ranitomeya imitator, assembly GCF_032444005.1. Lineage (NCBI taxonomy): Eukaryota > Metazoa > Chordata > Amphibia > Anura > Dendrobatidae > Ranitomeya > Ranitomeya imitator. The sequence continues at coordinate 70,345,071 of NC_091287.1, read as the reverse complement.
ACATGCTACTTCTTTTAAACCGCAGGGTTTCCGCAGCGGATTTTCCGCAAAGTGTGCACAGATGTTTTTTTTTCTCATTGATTTACATTGTACTGTAAATCAATTGCGGATTTGCAGCTCTTCTGCACCTCAAAAAACGCTGCGGATCCGCACAGAATCCGCAACGTGTGCACATACTTTTATATTGAAGCATCTAATGAGTGTGTGCAAAGATAATTGAGAAGGGAGGGAGAGGAGGAGCACTGTGACATTGCCTATTGCACTTGGTGGATCCTGTGTAATCAGTTGTGTATAGAGCTATTACCTGTTATTATAATCATGCCTCTGCTGTTAAGGGGGCTGCTGAAAACTGTTTGTGAAAAAACAATAAATCTTGTTTCCCAAGTTCTGTTTTTTCTTATACATGAAAAAGGGTCCGTGTTTTTATTTCAGTGTGTTAAATCAATTTTTAGTGTGTGTCAGTTTTTACAATCCTTATAGCATCTATTATTCATATATGAAAAGAAAAAAAATCTTATCTTCTCCTACGCGTGAATTAGTAAAATACGGACAGCACATGGGTGACATTTCTGTGCTATTTTTCTATTTAATCACTTGGCCATTGATTTGCAATGGCAAGTTTGATCCACAACACATATCATTATAGAACAAAATGAAAAAATTCACATGAATTCTTATAAGTCTGTAATCTATCCACAAGAACAAAACAAGAGCACACATAAAACAACAACAAAATACCCAAAAAAAACATTGCGACACTGGCCTATGAGTCTATGAGTGGTGAGCGTGAAAATGGAAAGCATGAAAATACATGACTACTTATTTTGTTTTCAAACCCTTAAGAACACAATAGCTTTATATTTTTGCATTTTCATTTTTCCTTTTTTTAACCCCTTCACAATGCGGCCAATTTTTCATTTTTTGCATTTCCTTTTTTTTTCACTTCTTCCAAGAGACATAACTCTTTTATTTTTCTTTCCACATAGACATATGAGGGCTTATTTTTTGCAGGACGAGTTGTACTTTTGAATTACACCATTTATTTTACCACATATTGTATGGGAAAATAGGAAAAAAAATTCCAAGTGCAGTGAAATTGTGAAGAAAGCACAATTCCGATATTTTTTGGGGGGAATTATCTTTTTACAGCATACATTTTGTGGTAAAAATGACCATCTATTTATATAACTACCTTAAATTGTCTGTCATCCACTTCAGTCTGGACGTCCTCGAATCCCACAATCCACCGTGCCGAACCGGAAGTACGCCGACCGCCATATTGGAATACCCAAGTGATGGGTATTCCAATATGTCACCCGCTGGTGGTACCAGGCCCTTGCGTAGTACCCCCACGGGTCATTGCTGGATCCCCTGCTGCTGGGACTCCCCCGCCGCAAGAACCCCATGCCGTAAGGACCCCTCCCCACCGCTGGAATCCAGACCGCCGCTGGGATCCCAGTCGCACCCACGTCACCACCCTCCCAATGCGACAGCTTTTGATAGCTTTTTTTTGCAAGGCAAGACTATTTTTTTATTAGAACCATTTTGTGGTACATGTGACTTCATGATCTCTTTTTAACAGCCTTTTTGTGGAATTGTGGCTACCGAAAAAACGCAATTTTGGAGTCCTTGAATTTTTTTCTGTTTACAATGATTACTGACCGGGTTAATTGTTTTTATATTTTCATAGATCGGACTTTTCTGAATGCGTCAATACCACATATGTGTATGTTATTTTTTGGGGGAAAGTGTGCTCACTTGAACTTTTAGTCTTTTTTTATTTTTTCATGTTTTTAAAACTTTTTTTAAACTTTTTTCTGTTATGGTTAGCTCCCTTAGGGCACTTGAAGACTCGATCATCCAGTCGCTTGTGCTATATGCAATGATGCATCAGCTGAAATCACGGTCTCCTTTGAAGCCTGGCTACAGGCCTTGAGATGGTCCTTCAGATCTCTGAATCTCCTTGCAATCATCTACACATGGAAATACACTGTCGTTATTTTGGTTCACTGAACAGTATTCCCCAATTTTTATCCACAATCCACCTAATGTCTTTCCACTGGTTGTTATATGTGGTTATAAAAATGGTTCTCAGTATTTCGCACAATCTTGGCTGTAATGTATCCTTATGATCAATCTTCCGACAGTGTTGATATGCCCTTGAAATAATTTTACGTGGGTAGCCCCTTGCTGCAAACCTTTCCAATAAATCGCGTGCTTGTAGTTTAAAGTCTTCTGTGCTACTGTAATTCCTTCTGAAGCATAAAAATTGCCCCTAAGGCATACCATTCTGTATATGGAGAGTGTGAAAGCTCGCATAATGTAACATGGCAGAAGGTTATGTGGTCAGAGGAGCCCTAAAACAACTCTTTGATATCAACTTCACACGCCATCTTTGGAGGAAGATGAATGATGAATACAACCCCAAGAGCACCATCTCAATCGTGAAGCATGGTGGGGTAAACATCATACTTTGGGGTGCGTTTCTGTAAAGGCGACAGGGCTACTGCACTGTATTGAAAGAAGGATGGAGGGTCATGTATCGCAAGATTTTGGCCAACAACCTCCTTCCCTCAGCACTGAAGATGGGTTGTGGCTGGGTCATCCAGCATGAAAATGATCTGAAACACACAGCCAGGACAACTAAGGAGTGTCTCCGTAAGAAGCATTTCAAGGTCCTGGAGTGCCCTAGCCAGTCTCCAGACCTGAACTCAATAGAAAATCTTTTGAGTGAACTGAATCTCAATGTTGCCTAGTGACAGCGCTGAAACCTGAAAGATCTGGAGAAGATCTGTATGGAGGAGTGCAAGTAGCATAGCTATGGAGGGCCAGAGAGGGCCCCTTCCCATGAAGGGGCCCACCCAGAACCATGGCCATTTATGTCATGAGTCAGCACAGAGGGAGAGCATAGCAAATTGCCTGCTTCCCTATCTTCCTGAGACGCTGCACACTGGCTGGCAGAGTCCTCAGTGCAGTGTAATGTGCAGCCAGAGCTCACCTGATAAGTTTCTGACAGGTTCTGCTGTCAGTGCTGCAGTCAGCTCCGCTGTGCCTGCTCTGACTCTTGCATGCTGGACCTCCCCTGGGTCCTAGTGCTCACTGCTGATTTACCTCAGACACTGCCAGGGCCTGTGCTCATCTCATGCTCTTCACCTGCAGCACTTTGATCAGAATTTTCCAGTGGCATCTATAAACTATCTGCCTGCAAACTTCATCTGAGAGTGGCTAGAATGTATTAGGCTAATTAAATTCAGGTATGTTATAGTCACTGGGGGGTGAATGAGAGGATGGGGCAGGGTGGGAATTGAATGAGTAGAGGAGGGAGGACAGGGCGGGGGGCTTATTATACTTATTATTACAGTGTTTAGTGTTCTTCATAACATCACATGTAATAAGTGCTGTTTTGGGGGCTGATGGGGAGGTATGGGGCTTATTATTCTTACAGCCGGGGTCTTATTATAAGCCCACCCTGTGAGTATAACAAACCCCCATACAGGAACCACTGCATGAGCTGTGTTATGCGTAGTAAATGTCATAGTAAGTAACTTATTATTATAATAAAGTTATTAAAGCTCTCATGAGTCATGACAGGTGATAAAGGCCGCTTATGGTCTGTGCAGTGTCTATCAGCATCAGCTGTAGTGTCCCAGGCGGACATGTTTGTCTCTGTGAAGGTAGGTGTACACGGTCAGTAAATGCTCTGGGTTGGATGCTACTTGTGCAGCGTCCAACCATCCAGTCCAAATGTTACAGCATAGTGGATGGGATTTCAAGAAATCCCACACCCACTATGCTTGCACAGACACCCGCGGCTCCCCTGTGGAGACGGACATGTGGCGCGTCTTTCCAGACTGCAGCATGTCTATTCATCTTGCGGACATGTGAGTCTCCGCAAGATAAATGTCACCTGTACTATGTATTGGACTTGGTGAATCTGCACGGTTCAGTGAACACATGCGGATTCACCTGCATTCAATAGCCAGCTGCGCAAATTAGTTCAATGTGAGTAAAATTTCAGTGGGGCCTCATATAGTGAGGGGGCTATTATACAGCATGGGAGCTAATGTGGGGACCACTATACAGTGTGAGAACTACTGTTGGGGCCATTATATAGTTTGTGAGCTAATGAGAGGACCATTATACAGCTTGTGAGACAATGTGGGGACCACTATACAATGTGATGACTACTGTTGGGGCCATTATACGGTGTGAGGACTATTGTTGGGGCCATTATACAGTTTTTGAACTAATATGGGGACTACTGCGAGAGGCCCTCATACAGTGTGGGAGCCAATATAAAGTGCGGGGACTACTCTGGGGCCTTTATACAGTGTGAGAGCTAATATTATCACCATTCTACAGTTTAGGGGCCTTCATATAGTGTCATGACTACTGTAGAGGCTAACATAAAGTGTGAGGGCCAATATATAATATTGGGGCTACTGTGGGAGCCATTAGACAGTGTGGTGGCCATTATATAGTGTGGGTGTTACTGTGGGGGTCATTATATTGTGTTTAAGGGAGCAGTGGGCCTATCATACTGTGTATAGAGCAGCTGTGGGCCCCTCATACTGTGCATAGGAGAGCTGTGGACCCACCCTGCTATGTATAGGTCAGCTGTGGACCCTTGATACTGTGCATAGAGGAGCTGTAGCCCCATCATACTGTGCATAGAGGAGCTGTGGGCCCATCATACGGTATATATGGAAGATGTGGGCCCCTCATACTGTGTATAGGGGAGCTATAGGGGAAATATACTGTGTATAGTAGAGCTGTGGATCCCTCATACTGTGTATAGGGGAGCTGTACATTTTAGGGACTCAGGGGACAATATTAAATGTTAAGTGGGCACTTAAGAAGCATTATTGATATAGGGACACTCAGAGTTTTGTGACTGTCAAAGGTGGCATTATTTATACCTCGAGTGGAAACTGTTTTCACAGGGGTACAGTGGTGGCCTTAAGAGGATCCCTGTTTTTGTACAGTAGGTGCATTAATAGGGACACATGTGGCAGACGCTGTTCAGTCCTCCAGCACACTATGTGTTGAGAGGGTAAATTGGCCATTTTAAGGGCTGGGTACGCATCACCATTTTTTGGAAGTGCTCTGCGTTACAAAGTGCACTCGGGAAAATAAACTTCTGTTGTGCGCTTGCATATGCCCGCTCTATTCTGTTGGGGGATCATTATCAAACTAGCATTGTGCTGTTGTTTTGTGGGGCTGAGTTAGCATATCTTTAGTTGATCTGCTGCTATGTCCACTTGGTGGCACATACCATTTCAGGAAAAAATTTGCTCTGTGAAACAATCCCATCAGACTTCTTCCAGCGAACTTGACATTTCCTTTAATTTCTCAATCCGTTTGCCCCTTTTTCCCTTGTTTCTTTCAGACACATTTGCACCAATCAAAGCTAAGTCTATTGACTTTATATCATCGCTCCAAATCACCAATTTCAAATCTTTAAAAGTTCTCTTTTCGTATTTGTTTGCAAACTCCAACAGACGCGTCTTATGACAATATTGAAATTGAAGTTTCTTCACCTTTTTCTGGGCCACTATTCCAGACTTGTGTAATGTGCATTGCATGGTGTTTGAATCAATGTTTGCGTTCTCACTATTATGAAGCATATCAGCCACCTCCACTGCCTTGTTTGTAGCCCCAGAACTGATAGACCTTGGAATGAGCCAACTTGTTGACTCCAATATTTTGCCTGGATGTCCAACATTTGGCTTCTGAATGGATGGACGGACTTCATTTCGTATTCTTCCAACTGTCATGGCACTCACATGATGCAGTTTGGCTATTTTCTTGGCCAAAGGACCGCTAATGATGAGCTAGATGATGCTGTTTTCTCTTTTCTTGGGAAATCAACTTCGTGGCTGCTCCTCAATTCAAACCAATGACCTTTCACTTGGGAATCAATCGATCCATGTCTGTCTAAACAGGCTACTTTTTTAAGCCTTAATATCCTTATTTGCATTATTTATATATATGTTATAAGTATTGTGCTAGCAGTATATACCATTTTCATGTTTGGTGTTTATATGGTATGTCTGAACAAGATCTAACATTATTAAGCACAGGATAGCACCTTTAATTATTTTTATTTTTATGGTGCTCTTAATACAGACTCCAGACTTTTATTGGCAGAATTTCACATTCATAATATGATGGCTAATTCCTCACTGGTTCTTTATGCACCATCTTACAGATGGGTGGATTAGACACTATTGTGTTGTGGTCTGTTATACTGTTATGGCCATTTGTGTTTTTTGTGTTTTTAATATGTCTTTGTTTTGGCTTGTGTGTTATTTAATAAATAACTATATGTTTTAGTTAGATGATCCTTGTCTTTACATAACTTCTTCCTTGCTTTTTTAGACTCGACCAGTCATATACGTGACCAAGCACCTAACAAATTCCTTAACCGACCAAAGCAACTGAGAGTCTGAAGGAACAAACAATGCCCAGGCTTGATGGTCACCCTGTAGGAGCGAAATTACAATCCTCACTCTTTGCTCCTCAGTTCTGGAAGAGTGAGGAAGTAACTTAAAGTATAGCTTACTGGTCTCCCTATAAACAACAAACTTGTCATGCCCCCCAGAGTACCTGTCAGGCAAAGCAATCTTGGGCTCTACCTGGGATTGCTTGGAAGTAATGGTCCCTAAACCAGCCGTGTCAGGTTGTTGAGCCACTAGCCACAGTGGGAAGATCTGTCACCTCTAGGCTGAGCTACTGCAGTTGACCACACAGAGGAGTAATAGGATCCATAATTGATTAAAAAAATAGTCTGGGCCACTGTTAATGTCATGACTCTGTTGTCGAATATCCTGGGGCCAGGGGCACCTTCCTTGTCTCTAGTGCTAGGGGCTCCCTAGCTATCCCTGCTCCCCAGATTGCTTCTAATAGTGAAAATGCCAGGGCCACATACTCTTGCTGAGCTGCCCATAATCTGAACCTGCCCTTAATCTGTTCTCTCACTCACCTAGAGCAGTGGGTAGTAGTAGTGTATGAATATACACAAACCAGACTAACAAGGGATTAGGTAGGGGGATAAAGGAGAATACCAATCACACTAATAGGCACTCACAAACAACAGAGTGGAACACCGGAAAATGATGGAAGGAAAAAACAAATAGGGGAGGATGAGGAAATGCACAGAACCAAATAACCAAGCAAAAGTCTTAAGATAAACACTCCTCCTCAAAAAACTAACTACTCCAGCTCCAGAGCCAGGCAGCAAGAAGCTAATATTGGCTTCCCTGGGAGAGACCAACACTGAACAGCTGAGACCTTCAATGCTAAAATCTCTAGCAGCTCTCAACTGAAAAGTTTAGCCCCTGCGATGCTAGCAGAAACCTGCACCATTTAATATGAGGGTGAGGTGCTTCTAATCAGTGCAGAAGTGCGAGAATTCAGACGCTGCGGTCTTCTGGCTCCTCTCTGTTGCTGTAAACCCATGACACATGAGTAATAAAATACTGTAATGCTAGGAGAAAGTAAATGTGAATTTTATATTTCAGCTTCAAATTAAATCTTTTCTTGAAGCAGGACTTTGTATATCTGAGTATGTTACATGCAGATAATCCCTATTCATGAAAGAAACCAAGTGTTCCTCATACCACACATGAAAAAACAATTGACATCAAACTCGCAGATCTGCAACCAAATTGACTCAGTGTTAATTTATTCTCAGTCTCCATTGCCATTGTTATTACAAATAATTCCACTTTCTTCCTCCTAGAATGTGCATTTGAGTACTGTGCAAAGATAAAAATCTAGAGACATGTTAAGATTAATTAAATAAGAGTCACATGAAATACCTCATAGTGTGAATAGCAATTATATTTACATCTGTTCCAGAAAGAATGGGAAATTAAAATCATTATTTTTAGTTGCTTTGTTGATGAAACAGCCCTTCTTTATCTGCTTTTGATATAGTTGCTTGAAATTAATGCTTTTAAATTAATAATTGAGAGAAGTTTAGATTTATTTTCTGTATTTTCCTCTATAAAGTTTCAATAACATTCTGTGAGTACCATTGCCTCCATTCTATTAAGACTGTTAGGCCAGCGTCACACTTGCGAGTTTTACGGACGTAAGAGCGCAGAAACTACGTCCGTAAAACTCGCAAAAAAATACGGCACAATTATTCTCTATGCCCCTGCTCCTATCTGCCGTATTTTACTGATCAGTATTATACGGCTTTCTACGGCCGTAGAAAATCGCAGCATGCTGCGTTTGTCACCGTACTGCGCAAGAAATACGCCAATGAAAGTCTATGGAAGCGTGAAAAATACGGATTACACACGGACCAGCAGTGTGACTTGTGAGAAATACGCAGCGGTGTTAGAGAGAAAAGCCGGCAATTCAGTGCGATGTACAGTAAAATCACACTGACAGCTTACAGTAGAATAGGTAGAATAAATATGTACACATAGAATAGGTATATATATATATGTCAGTGAGACACATATATATATATATATTCTTACTTCATACAGCCGCGATATAGCAAAAAGTCGGTAATTCAATTACCGGCTTTTTGCTATCTCGCGCTGTATGAAGGAATAATATATATATATATATATATATATATATATGTGTCTACTGACATATATATATATATATATATATAGACAGTATATATGTTTTTATTTTTTTTTAACACATGGATCCCTTGTATAGGCGTATGTCGGTTTGGCAAGCCTGCGATAAAAACACGCAGTACGGCTGCCATACGGATTACATACGGAGGATGCCATGCGCAAAAAACGGTGACACACCCTGCCTACGGAGGAGCTACGGACCACTATTTTCGGGACTTTTCAGCGTATAACGGCCGTAATATACGGACCGTATTTGCATACGCTGAGTGTGACGCCGGCCTCAGAGGACATAAAGGTTTGCCAAAGTACTGTGAGTGTAGGGAATGTGGCAGTCTTGCTCTCTTTTTCACTTCCCAGCTGTGTCCAACTAGTGTTGCTGAGGTTCTTATCCTTTTCAGTGAGAAATCAGAAAGCCAGATTTCCACTTGAAAATCATTAGGCCTAATATTGGGGTGCAGCCAGGAGGCCCAAATAGCTACTCCAAATCATTTGTGATAAAATAGTTTTTCAGTGGCAAATCAGAAGGCCAGGTTTCCACTTAAAAATCATTAGGCCTAATATTGGGTTGCAGCTAGAAGGCCCAGTTTGCTAATCCAAATCGTTTGTGCTAAAACTGTGTTTCAGTGAGAAATCAGAAGGCCACATTTCCACTTAAAAATCATTAGGTATAACAGTATTGTTCAGGCACACTATCTAAGAAAATAAATAGTGTTCATTTAGTGACAGGTGACTGACAGGTGTGGGCCTAAGATTGTGAAACAGCAGGTTACAAGAGGGTAAGGGTACATACAACATGAGTGGGAAAAGGCAAGGTCGTGGTAAAAGGGGAATAGACTTGGTGATTGAGGTGTACGTGGGTTAGGTGTTAATGTTAATGAAAGCTCAACTGAGCAAACACCATCTTATCCTATCCAAAGACCACTGACATCATCTGTAACTGGACAAGCTACTACACTCCATTTCTTTGGCAGTGCACAGCAGTTTGCCTTGTAGATGAGGGCCAGAAAGAGCGTGTGATTCAATGGATGGCAAGCACAGCATCAAGTGGCCTCTCCTCCTCTTCCTCCACCTTAACACAGCACACAGTACAATCCTAAGAGGTGGCACCCCAATCACCCTTGTTTTCCCCCCTTGTCACAAATTTCCAAATGTCTAACTGACTGTGGGGAAGCACAGATGAACACCACTGCAGATGGGCCATTCTGCAGTGGTGTTCACACATTCTATTCCATGGGCATCAGAGGTCTGCTTCAAAGATTCACAGTAGCCAGAGAGGGAAAGCATCTGCGCCGATGCCCAAAATTTTTTCATGTTATATCCAGGGCCAGATAAAGTAGAGTCCGAGCAGAATCCAGACCCTCATCACCAGATGTTAACCAACGAGGATGGAGGTGATCTTGATGAGACTCAGATACCAGAGGTGCACGCAGACTGTACTATAGTGTCAGGGCACAAAGATGAAGAGGATGACTCTCAGGGTGAGGAGTGTGAGAGCACAAAGGATGACAATGAGGTTGTAGATCCCACTTGGTGTGACCCCAGAGGTATGCAGTTGAGTACCTCATCAAAGGAGGTGGAGGAGAAGGAAGATGAGGTGGTTAAGTTGAGGCTTCCAGCACAGACACGAAGTGATGCAACCACAACCAGCAATGGATCCTTAGCCTCATCTCTTGCTGTGGCTAGCACCAGTCATGAGTGTGCATTTCGCAGGGGTGACAAGGGTTTCCTACCCTGGACCTATTTTGAGACAGCAAAAGATGACAGAACTCACATTATCTGTCACATTGTATTTAAAAAAAACTCAGTAGTGGAAAAAATTGCAATAATTTGACAAGTACATGCATGAACCAGCACATGTTCGATAAACATGCCTTAGTATGGGAATCTCACTGTGCTGACTAATGAGCCTTGCCAATCACTGTCATCCCTTCAACCACGTCTGCTGCATCTGGCTCCTCCATCACTGTGCTAAGTCTTTGCACACAGGTCTCCATTGGCAGAAACTCCACTTGTTTACCTGTCACAGTCGGAGTGATTGAGAACCTGTCAGCTGTTACAGAAGTAGACATGCCTGCTGTTTTGGTGTTGCCTAGCACAATACATCTTTCTCAAACCACTATAACATCTCCACCGGCACCTCACCCACAGTCCAGCAGTTTGTCCTGTACTCCGTACTCCACCCTCTCTCAGTATAGCAACCAGCCCTCGACCCCACAGTTGTGGTCATGTAAAAGAATGTTTCCTCCTACACATGCCAAAGCTAAGTGCTTGAACTGTTTGCCATGGAAATGCTGCCTTTCCACCTGGTGGATACAGATGATTTCAGAAAGTTAATAGCCATTGCAGTCCTTCAGTACCAGTTGCACAGTAGCCATTACTTGTCTAAGAAAGTTGTGACTGCTCTATACCAGCATGTCACAGACAACATCACCCATCCTCTGAAAAAATCTATGTCTGCCAGGGTGCATCTCATCATTGACACCTGGACAAGCAAGCATCACTGGTGAGTGTGGGGCAGGTGGCCAAGGGGCTTCACCAAGAGTCTTTAAATTCCCAAGGCTTGCAGGACAAACCTTTTTATCTAACAGTTCCTCCAATGCTTCTGGCTCCTCCACCTCGTTTAGGGTCTCCAAATTGTCCTCAAAATCTCCCTTAATCTGAAACACATTACAACAGTGCAGATAGATTCCCCCAACCTTCGTACTGCACAACCATGGCTCATTACAATCATGTAGTGTTAAAATTAACATGCCTTGGAGATTGCAGCCACACAGCTCCAGAATTATGAACACTTATCCAGGCCAAGTTAGAGCAATGGCAGGCTGCAACTAAACCAGGGAAAGCCATATGCGCTAATGGTGCAAACCTGGTGGCAGCCCTATGCTGGGGCAACCTCACACATGTGCCTTGCATGGCTCACGTCCTCAACCTGGTGGTGTAGCAATTTCTCCACCACTGTCTCAGCCTGGATGCGCTGCTGCAGAAAGCACAGTTGCTTTGTGCTCATTTCCATCAATTGCACCCTGCAGGTCATCAACTTTCATCGCTACAGAGGTCTTTTAGTCTACCAGTTAACCGTTTGATTAGCGATGTTTCAAAATGGAGGAGTTCCACTCTGCACATGTTGCACCAACTGTGGCAGCAGCAGTGAGCCCTGGTGCAGTATGTCCTTTTGCATAGCTTGGGCCAATGCAGTTCAAGCGTGGAGCAAATCATGCTTGCAGAGTGGGCACAGATGGAGGACCTCTGCACGCTCTGCACAGTTTTGAAATGGCTACTAAGATGTTAGCACTGGCGATGCCATTATCAGGATCTCTATTCCAGTCATCTACTTACTGGAGCACACTTTGAATAGTCTGCATGAGGAGGTGGTGGTCCCAGAGGAAGAGTTGGAAGCAGAGGAGGATGAGGAAGGGATAACAATGTTTAAAATTTCTGGTCTTTTGTTGCACAGGTGGTTGCCATGAGAGGGTGGCTTAAAGCAATTGAGGGGGAATTATGGTACCAGACAAACTGTTAGTGAATGTGAAGGAGGAGGATGAGGTGGAAAAGGTGATGCATGTGCATGTCAGGAGATGAAGTAAATAATGATCCCCTCTCTGTTGTCCGTGGTTGGTAGGAGGGGATGAGGAAGCAACCATGAGGGTTACCCCACCACCAACACACCATGGACTTGGAGCTAATGGAAGCGCCTGACATGTGAGTGCCTTCTTGCTACACTGTGTTCAACATGATCCTCATTTTTTTAGGGTTAGAAATACTGCTAACTACTGGTTGCTACTCTGCTAGATCCACGGTACAAGAGTACATTTAGCCAGATGTTTCCACCCCTTGAAAGGGACGCGTGCATGCTGGAAAATTGAAATAAGCTTGTAGACAATCTTAATAGTGGTTTTCCCCAAAACAGCACTGAGGCACAAAGTGTGCATCAAAGTTCTAGACGTCTAACCCCGAGAACATCAATGCGCCATCGCAAAAACATTAGCATAAGCAGCAGCAGTGTAAGTGGTATAAGCAATTTCTGATAGTCGATTCACACATGTTTTAAACCAGCCCGTGCACCATCAGAAAAGAGTACAAGTCTGACTCGTTGCGAACAACTGGAAAAGATGGTGCAGGAGTATCTGGAGCTCAATATCAATGCCATTGGGAGGGTGAACCCTTTTGCATTTTCATCTTCAAAAATGGAAGAGTGGCCTGAGCACAGCTGTCATGCCTTGGAGATTTTGTCATGTCCAGCAACCACTGTTCTCTCGGCACATGTCTTCAGCGCTGCTAGTGGTGTACTGACGGATAAGCGCATTTGGCTGTCCCTTGAAAATGTAGACCTCCTAACTTTCATCAAAATGAACAAGTCATGGATCTCCAATGACTTTTGCACCCCAGTTGCAGACTGGGCAGACTAGGCGATGTTTTTTTTTTTAGTGTCATGTATTGAACTTGCGTTATTGATGTCTGTGACACCTTTGTTGTGGCTTTTTTGCCTGCTGTGGCTACTGCTGCTGATGTTACAAACAATTTTTTGAAATGTGGAGACTCGAAGTTGGGTCTCCATCTAGTATGTTGCCTGTAGTAGAAGGTATGTCAGAGGCCAATTGTACTGTCTCTACTCTCTGGAAATTTATGCCACTTTAGTGGAGTGTGATAATAATTTTTTTTTTAAATGTGGAGACTCCAAGTTCGGTCTTCATCTGGTGGGTTGCCTGTAGTAGAAGGTGTGTCAAAGACCTATTTTACTGCTTCTACTCTGTGGAAATTGATGCCACTTTAGTGGTGTGTGACAATATTTTTTTTTTAAATGGGGAGACTCGAAGTTGGGTCTATAGCTGGTGGGTTGTCTGTAGTGGAAGGCGTGTCAGAGGCATATTATAATATTTCTACTCTGTAGAAATTGATGACACTTTAGTGGTGTATGACAATAATTTTTTTGAAATATGGAGTCTCCAAGTTAGGTCTCCATCTGATAGATTGCCTGTAGTGAAAGGTGTGTTATAGGCCTATTATACTATTTCTACTCTGTGGAAATTTATGTCACTTTAGTGGTGTGTGACAATAATTTTATTAAATGTGGAGACTCAAAATTTGGTCTCCATCTGGTGGGTTGCCTGTGTAAGTAGGGCTCCCAGACACCATGTTACTTTCCTTACATTTTTCTATTAATAGTACTGTATGAAACTAATGCTTGTCTTGTGCCACCTGAGTGTGGCTGGAAAAATAATTGGAAGTGTTGCGTGAGGTATCAGAGGTCCCAGCTAAGTAGCTTTATACTGCCTCCTTAAACACCTGGTCATCATTGAAGCCTCAATTCAAAGCTGTAAATGCTGGCTCAGACCCTGATACCTCATGCATGGCCCATGGCTGACTGCTGCTGTGCCATTAGAAAAGGTTGTACTGTGGGTCAATTGTTCAGTATTGATCAGTCAACTACATGTGCTACTTTCCTTACATTTTTCTACTAATTGCACTGTATGAAACTGATGTTTGTGCCATACAGCATGCGTGGACGATGGTTGCTGCTGTGCCATTTGCAAATTTCTAATGTGAGTCCTTTGATGCCAAGGGTGTCTGCCCCTAATTTTAGCTGTTTGGGAAGATTTTTGTCACTCTATAAGGTGTTGTGCATATGTTTGGCTTGGCCTCCCAATGAATTTAATGGGGTTCGGGTACGTTTGTCGAACTGGACCGTCAAATTGAACCATACCTCAAAAGGTCACTCAACTCTATTTCACATCACCCAGGAAACCTAAAACTTGTTTCTTGCCTGCAGATCATGGCATATTCTTTGTTTGGCTAATGTTACTTTGTTTACCCAAATCCTCACTTTCACCTCATCTTCCTTCCTGGTTCATGCTTCTAACTCATGGCATTTCTTCAGATTACAATACCTTCTCCTCATTTAGCTTGACTGCTACTCCATCCATGACCTCTAGCTATATTCCAACTTTGCTTCTTCACTACAGCATACCTGATATGAGCCAGTGCCCCTTTTTTTGTCTTTTTTTACTTGCACAAGTTTATTGCAAGCTCTAAATTTGATGGCTTGCTAATATTTCAGTAGAGAAGGAAGACATACTAAAATAAATGGAAAGTACCAGAGGCTTTATTTTTATTTAAAGTGTGTTATACATATGTTACACTGGATGTTAGGTCATAGTGGTTGTCCTGATTCAACATACATATATTATCAGCAATAACAGAGTACCACATAGGCAGGCAAGGTAAATACCATTATCATGGGGGAAGATTGGTTAGGCTCCAAGTTGTGGACTTGCAACAAAAGGGTGAGACAGGATTAGAATTTTCAACGCAGTTATACACTATTCTCAGAGCGGCCGGTGGGCACAGCTTCTGGTTACTGAGTAACATAAATGTTTGGTAGAAGGATGGTCAATGGACGTGTCCTCCACCATTCAGCAAAGGGATATAGATCTGATTGTATACTATCCCATGTAGGGTGTGGAGGGGAGGTTGCACAGGCATATGTGAAGAGATGGAGGTATCCGGATAACAAATATCACATACAGTTAGGTCCAGAAAAATTTGGACAGTGATGCAAGTATTGGTATTTTAGCTGTTTACCAAAACATTTTCAAGATTCAGTTATACAATAAATACTAGATGGTGGCCCGATTCTAACGCATCGGGTATTCTAGAATGAATATGTATGTATGTATGTGTATAGCAGCCACATAGTATATAGCACAGGCCACATAGTATATAGGAACCATAAAGTATATAGCAAATACTACGTGGCCTGTGCTATATACTATGTGGCTGCTATATACATACATACATATTCTAGAATACCCGATGCGTTAATACAGGCCACTCAGTATATAACAGTGGCCACACAGTATATAACACAGCCCAAACAGTATATAACACAGCCCACATACTATATAACACAGCCCACACAGTATATAGCAGCCACGCAGTATATAACGCAGGCGACGTAGTATATAACACAGGCCACGCAGTATATAACACAGGGCATGTAGTATATCGCACAGCCCACACAGTATATAACACTGCCCATGTAGTATACAGCTGCCACGCGGTATATAACACTGCCCATGTAGTACATAGCAGCCACGCATTATATCACACAGCCCACACAGTATATAACACTGCCCATGTAGTATATAGCAGCCACGCGGTATATAACACTGCCCATGTAGTATATAGCAGCCTCACAGTATATCAAACAGCTGACGTAGTATATAACACTGCCCATGTAGTATATAGCAGCCATGCAGTATATAACACTGCCCATGTAGTATATAGCAGCCACGCAGTATATCACACAGCCCTCGCAGTATATAGCAGCCATGTAGTATATAATGCAGCCCACGCAGTATCTAACAAAGCCCACGCAGTATTTAGCAGTGTGGGCACCATATCCCTGTTAAAAAAAATAATTAAAATAAAAAATAGTTATATACTCACCCCCTGGGATCCAGCGAAGCTCTCCCGACGCGCGCGATGCGACCGCCAGCTTCCATTCCCAGGATGCATTGCGAAATTACCTAGATGACTTAGCAGTCTCGCGAGACCACTAAGTCTTCTGGGTAATTTCGCAGTGCATCTCTGGGAACGGCAGATGACGGCCGGCGCGAGCGCATCGTCGGACTATGGAAGGTGAGATTAGCAGGTTTTTTGTTTTTTATTATTTTTAACATTACATGTTTTTACTATTGATGCTGCATAGGCAGCATCAATAGAAAAAAGTTGGGGACACACAGGGTTAATAGCAGCGGTAACGGAGTGCGTTACACCGCGGCCTGTTACCGCTGCCATTAACCCTGTGTGAGTGGTGACTGTAGGGGATTATGGAGCCGGCGCTGGGCACTGACTGCAGGGGAGTAGGGGAGGGACTAATTGGACTGTGCCCATCACTGATTGGTCACGGCAGCCAAGACCGGCAGCTGGCGAGACCTGGATTTCCATGACGGAAGTTGCCGACAGAAAGACGGAAGTACCCCTTAGACAGTTATATATATAGATGGGATTAAAGTACAGACTCTCAGGTTTAATTTAAGGATTATCACATGTTAATTTAAGTAAGGGTTTGGGAATTAAAGCTCATTAATATATAGCTGCCTCTTTTTGAAGGGACTAAAAGTAAATGGATAATTTTCACAAAAACTCTTTAACGGGCTGCGTGGGGTATATCCTTGTTAAACCTTCATCAGTTAAGCAGATAAAATGGCTTGAGCTGATTACAGGTGTAGAATTTGTATTTTAAAGCTTTTGATGGGAACCAACAACATGTGGTCAAAGGAGCTCTCAATGGAAATTATATGGACCACCATTAGGCTGAAAAAAAGAAGAAATACATCAGATACAAAGAAGAAATATTAGTGGGTAAACCAACAGTTTGGAACATTTTAAAAAAAAAAACAGGGCACTGGTTAGCTTGAGAACTCAAAAAGGCCTAAACATCCATGGAAGAAAACATTGATGGTTGATCACAGAATCCCTTCCATGGTGAAGAAAACTCCCTTCACAACATAAAGAGAAGACTACAAATACAGAGAGTTCACCACAAGGTACAAACCGTTAATCAGCCGTAAAAATAAAAATGTCTTTGCCAAAAAATCTAAAGAAGCCAGCTCAGTTCTGGAAAAGCATTCTTTGATTAAACTAGGATCTGTAAAGCAGTGTGGAATTAATGCCACTTTATAAGTGAGTAAAATAAAATAATAATAAAATAAAATCAACCTGTACCAGAATGATGGGAAATAGAAAGTATGGAGTAGGGCAGAGACAGACTGCTGTATTTCCTGTGCGAGAATCGCATCGTAAACCTTGTACTGGCTGTCGGCTTTCCTGACCTGAGCTTGACAGCTGCATAGTAATGCATCATGCTGTTTTGCTCAGGTCAGGAGAGGTGCCAGATCAGTCCGTGCAGTGCGATACGATTCTCGCACGAGAAATACGGCAGTCTGTCTCTGCCCAAAGGCCTAGAATGGTTCATAAACCAAAGCACATCCTTTGTAAAACACAGTGGAAGCAGTTTGATAGCATGAACATATGTGACTTCCAATGGCACTGGGTCACTAATGTTTATTGATGATGTGACTGTAGACAGAAGCAGCTTTATGAATTCTTAAGTGTACAGGGTGATACTTTCTATTTAGATTCAACCAAACACAACAACGTTGATTGGATGACACTTTACAGTATGGATGAACAATGAGACTCAAATCATAATGTGAAGGTATCCAAAGAGTTTTTTAAGGCAAAGAAGTGGAATGATCGAGTATGGTAAAAATTGTTTGTCGAATTCTGTGGGTCAGTATGATTACGGTAATTCTAAATTCATACAAGTTTTGTGTCTTACTACTTTTTCATTTTTTTTCAAGTAGTTAAAGGTTAAAACTTCATAAATTTGCTTTTATATGCCCTTAGCTATGTTGATGATAATTTAAATATGTTATTACTCTTAAAAAAATTACTTAATAAGAAAAATAGCAGAGATAGAATTTATTCACAGGACTCCGGTCCGTTGGCCATGGCAGTAATTTGATTCCGCTTGACGGGAGACCTATGAATCCTCCCTCATCACCCGACATTCCCGACTCTACATTTGCTTAACCGGATTGGTGAAAAGTCATCACTGTGAGTGGGGGTTAACCAAATATGTTAAGAAGTTATTCAAAGGCATTCTGTGAAAACCAATGTTCTCTTTAAGTACATTGTTACATTTACTCTGGAGAGTTTCTAAAGAATTCTTTCAAGAGTTGTATTAAAAGTGTTGAATCCTACTCGGCTTTCATATCTAATTAACGTATAATCTGAAAGTAGAATTTCATATTTTCAGAGATAATATTTCTCCAGCTAATGTTCATTTCTTCACAGCTGTATCAATATGATTTTGACTAATTTTTCAAGTGATAAATAGAAATTTTTATAGAATGTGAATTTTTTCATTGTCTTTTTAACTTCAAATTACATAACTAGGAAATCATCGTTTTTAAATGGTGTCATGAAACAAAAATGTCTTGTCTATTGCCTATTTTTAGTGCTCAACAAATGTTTCATTTTAAAATACCAGAGCAGATGTATATCAACTGAAAGTAAACAATCTTAAAAATCATAAATAGACATGAGTGAATGAATACGAGGCAATTCCGAAATTTTACAAAAAACATTTTGATTATCCTAAATCCAAAATTGCCCTAATTTTGCTGATTTGTAGAGGGTTGAAAAACAAAAACAACAGTTCCTCTTTTAGACACAGCATCTCATTAAAAAATAAAGCCTGTAGCTGTACAAGAGAAGCATGCGTTGCTGTCTGCCAAATGTTTTGAGCAAAATGAAGCCAACTAGATGTGTCATGCAGCATGAGCCATTGTGGAAAATGTATCGCTCTTTCAGATTATCCACATACCTAATTTGGAGGTGTCCGTGTGTCTGTGCACAATGAGTCAACCACAGCTGAATCGTGTGTCTGTGCACAATGAGCCAACCACAGCTGAACAATAACTTAGGTATCCATAGTTACTACCACTACCAGCTAACTGCTTGGGTGTAACCATGGATACCTTAGGAGAGGAGCTCTCCCTGGTGGGGAGTTAAGGCATAAGCCTTTTTTGATTGTTAGCCTGTGAGTTAACACTGTGAGGCAACATTATGAGGTAACACTCTGAGGCAACATTGTGAGGCAACACAAAGGGCAACAGTGCAAAGATGGATCAAATTGAGCATGCTGCTGCACGTAGAAAAGCGAATCGCATACGGATGCATAACCTGCGTCTTAATGAAGCAGAAGAAGAACGAAATTGACGAAGAACTGCTGATGCAGCCCGACAGAGTGCGGCCAGAGCAAGAGAAATGAATGAAGTAACTGAATCACGTGGAGCATCTAATGCTGCACGGCAATGAGCAACATGCAATGCACAAAGTGATACACATATTTCACAAAAAAGAGAACAAGATAGAATATGCAAGAGCCACTCGACAACGGCAAATTACATTTGCTGCTAGAGGCCTTCGCCATCAAATTGATGAGACATGTATTGGGGAACTGAAATTTCGATGTCAGTTCTGCAGACTAAAAATTTAAAAGACGAAATGGACCAGGACAAAACCTTCCCTTCCTGCTGCAAGAGAGGGCGCACCCAATTACTTCCCATTCGTATGGATGATCAATTAGTCAAGTTGATGAAAGGAGACAATCAGCGCTCCAATAACTTTATGGCTAATATAAGGCAATACAATAGCTTGCTTGCTTTGGCATTAATGGGAGCACAAGTAGTGCCACCTCCTGGGCATGGTCCATACTGTTACAAGAAGTCAAGCAAATAAAAAGTGCCTCCCAGCACTGCTATCATCTCTTGGAAAGAAAATAAAAGCAATTGACCCACTCGCAAGAGCCTTCACAATGATGAGGGAATTTGAAATAGGGGAAAAGAGGATTGCTGAATTAGAAAATCACGTTCCACTCGAAACAACAATGTCAATTATAAATGACTACAATGATGACCAGAGGCGCTACAATGCACCAAGGTGCAATGAAGCAATGAAGTAGCTATAATTTTTCAAAATGCAATGGGTGAACTCCCATTTAATAGGGACATCGGAGTTCACCTCAAAAGTGAAAACCCAACTGTTCAAATCAGCTTTCTTCACAGAAAGTGTGATGCAATGACATATCCACTTCTATTCCCATATGGGGACAGTGAATGGACAATAAGTTTGACAACTCCAATTGCTCTAAGTGTGCAACATCAAGGAATTGGTGACATTCATCTACCATCCATACCAGTGGATCAAGATCGACAAGAAAAAATCACCCTGTTTGCCATTCGTGACTAGTTCAATCCCCTTTTAAATGCTGGTAAGTTGACGCAACAATTTATCGTTGATAGTTACGTCAAAATTGAATCCGACAGGATCGAATATATATAAGCAAAATCAAAAGGCATTACGAGTCGACAGTTATGCCGGCGTTATGCATCACATCCATAATGCTGCGTTACACCAAGGGCTAAAAGCTGGGACACCAGTAATTTTACCGTCCACTTTCATTGGAAGCCCAAGAGCTATGCAGCAAAATTACCAAGACACCATGAAAATCATTTAGAATTGAGAGTCCTTATTGGTTGATACCTTTTAATGGCTAACTGAAAAGATGGTCACAAATTGCAAGCTTTCGAGACTACTCAGGTCTCTTCATCAGGTATTAAAAGGTAGCTTCAAATCTCAGAGAGACAGAAGAGAATGGGAATATAAGCGGATGGTGACCTTTGACACTCAGTGCAGGAATGAATGTGTCACATGGATTTATGTCTTTTTACATCAACTAAAGAATGTACCCCTCAGACCATGTGGGGTCATCATAACAGAACCAGACCCCAATCAGAGGACAATAAAACATTACTTATCTATGAACTGTTCCAATATTTATGGACATAACTGTTTATCACTCACATAATGGTAATTCTGCTTCATATCACCTGTCTTATCTATGGCGTTTTTCTGTGATGTGTTGTTCATAAATATGTGATTCTTCAGAATTTTTTTTAGTCTATGCCTAATGAAGAAACCTGAGTTGTCTCGAAAGCTTGCAATTTGTTACCATCTTTTCATTTAGCCATTAAAAGGTATCAACCACTGAGGACTCTCAATTCTAGATATTTTTCTATCCACTAGCTAACCCCGGTACCAAGATATATATTTTTCCTGTATCAAGACGCCATGACAATTATCTGATAATTCGGAAAGCCAGATCTTTTTGTTATGATGACCTGTAACCCATAGTGGAAAGAGATGACTGAAAACTTAGAACCATGGCAAAGACCAGAGTTCAGACCAGATTTGGTTGCACAAGTATTTAAAATCAAACTCCAAGCTATGCTTAACAAGATTTTGAAAAAAAAAATTTTGGGCCGTGTAGTTGCCTATGTGCATGTAGCAGAATTTCAAAAGCGTGGACTACCATACACTCACATGTTTTAAATCCTCGGAGAGGAAGATAACCCAAGGGACAAAGAAATAATTGGTCTCTGCTGAAATCCCAAATGAGACAGCAAATCCAAAACTGCATGAGGCAGTGATGAAGCACATGATTCATGGCCCATGTGGAGAAGATCAACCTGGTGCTATATGCATGACAAATGGTCAATGCGCAAAAAAGTTCCCAAATGATTTTAATACAGAGACAAACCCCAATGTTGATGGTTACCCACAGCACTGTCGACGCAATACTGGGAACACCAGACGCGGAACGCGAGAAATTGACAATAGATGGGTAAATCCATAGAACCCCTATTTATTACTCAAGTACAATTGCCATATCAATGCTGAGATATGTGCTTCAATAAAAAGTATTAAAAGTGTTAAATATCTTTTCAAATATGTATACAAAGGACATGACTGTGCCAATATCAAGTTTGATACATTAAACTGGAAAGAACCAGCCATTAAAAGGCTTGCTGTTCACCTTGAAGACATGCAGTAAGTGTTCTTCGAAGATGGTAATGTGGATTTGGTTATTTCGGACTTAAAAGCCTCTATTCTGCAGGCTTATTTTGAGCTAAACAGAGTTGATGCTTCCGCCCGTGAGTATTTGTACAGTGAAATCCCTGAACACTATGTCTGGGATAGAAAAGCTGTACCAGAAGGATGGAAAAAACGACGGGCTCAATTTGGGAAAACAATTGCCCGAATGTATACAGTGTCTTTAACAGATGGTGAGCTTTATTACCTGAGACTCCTTTTACTTCACGTAAGAGGAGCAAAGTCTTATGCTGACTTAAGGACTGTCAATGGAGTCGTACATGACATGTATAAAAATGCACGCATTGATCTTCATCTTTTGGAAGACGATTCCCAATGGGAAGATGGTATAACGGATGCAAACCAAACACGCTGCTCCTTACCTGTGGAGCCGGAATTCTAATGGTTATTAGCCAGCCCTGAATTAACTCATAAGAAACTCCTCGCTGGAGGTGCCAGCATTCTAGGGGCTTATTTCAGGCAGGTTCCTGACCACACACACGACCACACTGGCGCTGAGCTTGTACATATTTGATACTAGCACATGGCCGTGCGGTCATGAGAATCTTTTATAGCTGCAGCAACTTCAGGACCTTCCCAGAAGGACCAATCGAAGGCTGCCACAGAACTTGATCGGGTACAGGGCCTTCCTGGAGGACCAATGGAAGTTGCTGCAGTTCCTGAGCATGTGACCCTAGACCTCAACTGAGAGATCTTACCCTGGGCATGCTCAGTGTGTGCAAAGCAGGACTTAGTCCCAGAAAAGCCTGCTCGCAATGCAGGGTACAATAGCAGAGCCTGGAGAGGCAGCAATAACCCTTTGCACAGTATCAGATTCAATGAGACGCTGGGACCGACGTCTCCGCTGAGCAGGCTCCACTGCGGCCGATGCAGAATGGGAGACCGCTGCAGACATGGTTCGAGATTCCCCCTGTGCAGCGGCAGGAATTCGACTCCTAACACCTACCATTCCAAGTTTGGCCTTAGAATTACATCAAATGAGACCACAGTGTCAAAAATTAAACCAACCTCACTTCAAACAAAGGGAGTCAGCTGTCATTATTTGAGATGAAGTAACAATGACTCCTTGATTGAATATGAACGCTGTGGATAATTTGTTCCAAGACATATGTGGAAAAAAAGATCATTTGGTGGAAAAGTTTTCATAAACGGTGGTGACTTTCGTCAAACTGTACCAATAGTGGAAGGTGGAAAAAGAGCCCTAATTGTACAGTCCACCATTAAATACTCAAAATACTGGAATCAGTTTTCACGGTTCAAGTTACAACAGAATATGAGAATGTCTCAGGACGTCGTTGAGTACAACTCATGGCTACTGAAACTTGGCAATGGAGAGTTGTCAAGGGTATATGGTCTACCAGAAGACACAATTGAAATCCCGAATTCTTTTATTGAAGAGGGTGATTTAATTACAGCTATTTTTGGTGACTCAATTGAGAATATGCAACGATAGAAGCAATTGTCAATAAAGCAATTCTTACGCCATTGAATGATGACGTTCACGCCTTGAATGACAAAATTCTTAGTCAAGTTCAAGTTGAACACTCAACATATCACTCTGTCGAAACAATTGCGGAAGAGGAGGGTGTGATTTTCACAGATTACCCTGTAGAGCAGTGGCGTAACTACAAAGTTATGGGCCCCGGTGCGAACTTTCAAATGGGGCCCCCCACCATGCCAAAATATTTTCCACCCAAATTCACATTTTCCCTATTAATATTGCACACTATAGCTTTATTGCAAAGTTGTATAGTGTGACCTCAGTTGCATAACTATCCAGTGCCCCATCCTGGCATATATTTGTCCCCCGTACTGCCATTGTTATGTAATGTATAAAAGAAAATAAACCATTATACTCATCAGGGGTTAACATAGAAGTCATGGGGATCCATATGAGAACTATAATGTACTCCTTATAGTATAATACACTCCCCATAGTCCCTCATATAGTATTGTACACTCCTCAGTCCTCCATATAGCATAATACACTCTTCGTAGTGCTCCATATAGTATAATACACTGCTCAGTCCTCCATATAGTATAATACACCCCTCATAGTCTTCCATATAGTATAATACACTCCTCAGTCCTCCATTTAGTATTATACACTCCACATAGTCCTCCATATATTAAAATACACTGTTCAGTCCTCCATATAGTATAATCCACTGCTCATAGTGCTCCATATAGTATAATGCACCCCTCATAGTCCTCCATATAGTATAATACACTCCTCAGTCCCCCATTTAGTATTATACACTCCACATAGTACTCCATATATTAAAATACACTGCTCAGTCCTCCATATAGTATAATATACTCCTCATAGTGCTCCATATAGTATAATGCACCGCCATCGTCATCCATGTTGTACAATTCACTTCCCATAGTATGATGGACCATAGTTCTTCATATAGTATAATATATTCCCCATAGTCCTCGATTCAGTATAATGCAGCCCACATATAGTATAATACAGCCACCCCACAGAGTATACTGCAGCCCGGCCATACAATACAATGTAACCCCCATAGAATATAATGCAGCCCCCCTCACAGTATAATGCAGCCCCTCATACGGGGCAGTGAGAAAGACATGAGCAAATGGTGACTAGGGGGCAGGGGACAAGGACACAAGGGGAGTAGGGGAGACAGGCACAATAGTAATATAGGGGGGCTAGGGAGCAAGGAAGACAGGCACAAGGGGACACTTGGGGGCTAGGGGGCAGGGGAGAAGGTTAAAAGGGGACTAGTGGGCAAGGGAGACTGACACAAGGGGACAAGGGAGACTGGCACAAGGGGACACACAGGGACTAGTTGGCCATGGAGACTTAGAAGGGGACACACAGGGACTAATGGGCAAGGAAGACTGGCACACGGGGACAAGGGACACAAGCATAAGGGGACAAGGGAGACAGGCGCAAGGCGACACACAGGGACTAGTTGGCAAGGGACACTGACACACGGCTACACACGGGGACAAGGGATAGAAGCACAAGGGGACTCATAAGGACTAAGAGGAAGGGGAGAAGGGCACAATGGGACACACGGGGACTAGGGTGCAATGGAGACAGGCACAAGAGGACACAAGGGGACTCCGAGGGCAGAGTAGATAGGGACGCAAGGGGACAGAGGAAGATGGGGGGGGGAAACTTGGGAGGAGGGAAGAAGGGGGCACAGGGATTACAAGGACAGGGTAGATGGAGAACACACGGTGAGAAAGGTGACAGGGGAGACTTGAGAGCAGGGCAGACGAGTCACACGGGGACAAGGGGCAGGGAATGCATGGGGGGTGCAGGAGGACTCAGGGCATGGGAGATGAGGAGCATTGGGAGACCAGGGGAGGAGGAACAAGGTGTGTACGGGGAGCCCAGAGGAGCACCATGACCTGAACCTGGGGACCTACTAAGACATGGGGCACGGGACAGCAGGGAGGAAACGGGGCTGGTGTCACAGGGGGCCAGGGACGCTGGGGGCCGAGACGGCGACACACGGGCAGCAGACACACCTCACTTCCGCCGGTCCCGTACACCTCCATGTTCATCCCCGGATCCTCCATATGGCTGAGCCGCTGCGGCATCCCCCTCCTGGGCGGCTTGGTCCACGTGCCCCCCACTAGCTCCGGCACTACCTGTTCCCGGTCCCAGCAGCCGCCTCAGGCTTTGCCAATATGGCGGCCACCATCACCAGAACCTGCAGAGCTGAATCCTGACATTGCAGCTTCTGAATTCTCACAACGCATGCACTGCACACTACTAGGATTCTCCCTTGCCGGTGGACGGTCATGTCAGCACAAGTATGCGATTTATATACCTCTGGCCACATTCCAACTAGACATGCCCGGCCTCGCTCAGTTCATTTTCACTGACGGAGGCTACACATGTCTAGTCAGCATGTGACCGCACGTATGTAAATCGCCAGCACGACAGAATCCTGACAGCGTGCAGGGCGCACTGTGAGAAGTCAGAAGTCTGCAGTCACAAAGAATGACTGCAGACTCATTACAAACCTGGACAACCCCTTTAAAGCTCCTAACATAAATAAAAACATGAGAGTTAGTCAGTATCACAAATAACATTTACATCCAGGTACCTTATAGATGACGTCGTCTCTGGAGCCATTCTTCTTTTCTTCATCTTGTCCAGATCCCATGATGAGTTTTCTCATCCACAGCCGTCTCTGCAGACTTCCATCTTTTCCGCTCTTTTGCAGAAAGTCTCCACAAGATGCTCTTAAAGATACAAGTGTCATTATAATGCTCTGGAATAAAAAATTGCCCCTCACTATATTGTCTGCACAAAATATGACCCCCACACTGTCCTTCTTATGGTACATACTCTTCACACTGACCTCTCCTTTCTATACCGGCCCCCTCTTCACACTGTCCACTCACACTGTGTCCCCCCTATAGGGCCCAGTATTTATACTCCATATTTATACTCCATCCTCCCACCCTGTGTGCATGGCTCCCCCATCCTTCTCCCCTGCGTTCACGGCTCCCCCATCCTTCTCCCCTGCGTGCTGGGCTCCCCCATCCTTCTCCCCTGCGTTCACGGCTCCGCCATCCTTCTCCCCTGCGTTCATGGCTCCCCCATCCTCCCCTGCGTTCACGGCTCCCCCATCCTTCTCCCCTGCGTTCACGGCTCCCCCATCCTTCTCCCCTGCATTCATGGCTCCCCCATCCTTCTCCCCTGCGTTCACGGCTCCCCCATTCTTCTCCCCTGCGTTCACGGCTCCCCATCCTTCTCCCCTGCGTTCACGGCTCCCCCATTCTTCTCCCCTGCGTTCACGGCTCCCCCATCCTTCTCCCCTGCGTGCATGCCTCCCCTATCCTCCCACCCTGCATGCATGGCTCCCCATCCTTTTTCCTTGTGTGCATGGCTCCCCATCCTTTTTCCCTGTGTGCATGGCTCCCCGTCCTTTTTCCCTGTCATACTTACCTCTTACCGCGCAGCACAGAACAGAACTTCCTTCCTGGCATCTCTTCTGCAGCGTCTTCCTTCCTGTCTTCAGCGGTCACATGATAGCGCTAATTAAGGTCATGAATATGCGCATATTCATGATCTTAAATTAGCGGTACCATGTGACCGCTGAAGACAGGACGCGCTGCCGGCGCTGAGATGCAGTTGCAGCCACCGCTGGAGGAAGGTGAGTATTACGTCTTCAGGGAGGGGGAGCGGGAAGGAGGGAGGAGGGGGGGCGGGAAGGAGGGAGGTGGGAAGGAGGGAGGGAGGAGGGGGGGTGGGAAGGAGGGAGGAGGGGGGCGGGCACTTGACCCCAGAGTTTTATAAAAAAAAAAAAAAAAAAAACTAGCAGCGCAAATCCAGTTCTGCTGCCCTCTCTTCTGCCGCTAGTAGCGTCCCTGGCCGCACTGCAGGGGCCCCCCAGAGCTGCACCGGTTGAACCGGCGGTATGTCCGCCCATGAACATGGTGTCGGCCGGTGCCTCTGATCTGCCGGGGGGAGGGCCCCTGACCAGCCCGGGCCCCGTCGCAATGGCGACCGCTGCGACCGCGGTAGTTACGCCACTGCTGTAGAGTTTCTTAAAGGGACTCTGTCACCTGAATTTGGAGGGAACAATTTCCAGCCATAGAGGTGGGGTTTTCGGGTGTTTGATTCACCCTTTCCTTACCCACTGGCTGCATGCTGGCTGCAATTGAAGTTCATTCTCTGTCCTCCGTAGTACATGCCTGCACAAGGCAATCTTGCCTTGTGCAGGCATGTACTTTAACACCAGAACTAATTCTGATGTCTATTATATCAAAGTTCTGGTGACTCCACTTGGGTGTAAAGAAATGAGTTTTGGTTAATGTTTACAGGCCTTTTATAGGTTATTTGATGCAGTGGAGGTATAGGGTTCAGAAGTGATTTAGGTATGTGACATGGAGGAGAGAACAAATACGAATTTCAACATGGAGCAAAGCTACAAGGACACTGAGAAACGCCAACATTCTCTGTCACAAAGGAAAGCAGGTACCATGAAGCGAAAAAAAGACATTTTATTCAGAGCAAAAAATGACTCCGATTTTTATATACATTTTATATTTTGTGCAAAATTGGTGTTATTTACACCCTCTCCCATGTATGCAGTGAGTATATATATCTCTGTAATTGAAAAAGGAGGCACACGACAAAGCAGATTGATAATAAAAGTATGAGAGTTATGAAGCGAAATATAGAGTGTAACAGAGCACAGTATCAATAATGTAATGTCTATTTATAACTTGGAAGAAACCTAATCCCGGAGTTCAGGATACTGACATGCATAATCTGTCTTGTGTAAACTTTTTAAAGGTACAAAAATCAGAATAGTACAGAATCAGGATTCTACATAGAGAGACTGAGAGTTAAAGAAAAGGAGTTGTCCAAAATGATCTATTCAAATCCAATTATTTATGTTAAATATGGTTTTCAAGGTTTTTAAGTATTTTTCTTTTCTTTTTAATTTTCAACTTAACTGTGTTAAAGTCTTGAAACCTTGCCGTTTTCTCTCTGACCACTAAGCCTTATAATAAGCTAACATTTACTGTTTTACAAAAGATCATTATATAGCAGTTAATAATAATAATTTTATTTATATAGCGCCAACATATTCCGCAGCGCTTTACAAATTATAGAGGGGACTTGTACAGACAATAAACATTACAGCATAACAGAAATACAGTTCAAAACAGATACCAGGAGGAGTGAGGGCCCTGCTCGCAAGCTTACAAACTATGAGGAAAAGGGGAGACACGAGAGGTGGATGGTAACAATTGCTATAGTTATTCGGACCAGCTATAGTGTAAGGCTCAGGTGTTCATGTAAAGCTGCATGAACCAGTTACCTGCCTAAGTATGTAGCAGTACAGACACAGAGGGCTAATACTGCATAAAGTGTATGAGAACATGATGCGAGGAACCTTTTTTTTTTTTTTTTTTTTATTATAAATAGGCCACACAGGGATCGTTAGGTTAATGCATTGAGGCGGTAGGCCAGTCTGAACAAATGAGTTTTTAGGGCACGCTTAAAACTGTGGGGATTGGGGATTAATCGTATTAACCTAGGTAGTGCATTCCAAAGAATCGGCGCAGCACGTGCAGTTATTTTATTATCATCACAAGCAGGTTTACAATAAAATATATCTTCCAAATATAGGATCACATCTTTCACAATAAGTGATGGCTACTCAATTACCTTATCACCTCCTGGGTTACGGAGCATGCCCACAACACTCTCCCATAGAAGTCAATAAACATCTTCAAACTGTTTCCCCTGGTCTTATACAGCTGTGATAAAGCATAACTATAAATGCTAGCTGCCACCATAACCGTGTGCATTAAATAGAAGAAAAAAATCTACTCTTAGACAATAATAAAAATTAAATTAGTAAAACAAATATTATGATCATGCTAAAAACAACATTACTAATTATTAGAGATGGGAAGATCTTGCAAAATTCTAAGTTGATAAATCGTACAGGTTTTACTTGGAAAGTCGATACACTACAGGCTATTATGTGCACATTGAATGTCCATATCATGCCCTGGGATATCCACCAGTGTTTCCCCCAAACTCCAGTCCTCACGGCCACCACGGGTCATGTTTTCAGGACTTCCATAGTATTGCACAGGTGATAGAATGCGTGATGCCTTGATGATACTTTTACCACCTGTGCAATTCTAAGGAAATCCTGAAAAAATGATCTGTTGTTGGCCATGAGGACAGGAGTTTGCGAAACATTGCTTCAGATCAAAGTGCATAATAAACGTTAAAAAAAAATGCTTACTCACCTTAACTAGCCCCCCTCGCCGTCTCCTACCTGCCATCTGATTCTGCATGCCTTCATCGCGATGCATCTCCAGCCATATGTTCACTCTAAGGCCGGGAACACACACAGCGAGATACGTCCAAGTCTCGCAGGTTAAAATCAAGCTCTGGCACCGCCACTCCAGAGCAGAGCGTGCAGCCGCATAGCAATAAATGGAGCTGCACGCTTCGCTCCGGAGTGCCGGAGCCAGAGCTTGTTTTTAACCTGCGAGACTCGGCCGTATCTCGCTGTAGTGTGACTCCGGCCTAAGCCAGGACTTCTGGATAAAAATAATAATACTAAATATAAAAATAAATAATGAAAAAAAATAAAAATACTATGATTCATAGCTGGACAAGTTGTTTTATAAAGTTTCTTTTAGCAACGTTTACTTGCTCATATCCATATCATGCAAATCCACAATGACATGTTATCATTTCAGGTCCATTAGGGCACAATACAACTTATGGCCCAAGCTGTCTTGGTCAACTGCTACTTTTCCCTTTTCTCTTTATTGGGTCCAGGTCACACTTGCAAGTTCAATGCGATAAACTCACGTGAGTCACTTCCATCAATACCCAGCACTGCTGCCGGCACTCGGAACCGGAGCGTTCAGCTGTATGTATTTCTATGCAGCCGGACACACCAGTCCCGAGTGCCGGCAGCAGTGCCAGGACTTGATGCGAGAGACTCACGAGAGGTTCTAGCATTGAACTTGCAAGTGTGACCCCGGCCTTAAAGTCCTGCTATCCTGGTTTGCAAGAATAAACCATTATTAACCCGTAGGATTTCACCTGTCATTCAAGTATTAACTTGAATGCTTATTAGTCAGTAATTACTGTACACCACTTTTCATTTGCACCAATTTTGACCTCCCTTGTCACTGGACTTTGATAAGCATAAAATAAATTGCCAATCTAAACAATGTTTGTTTTAGTCCTCGTATATATTAGATAAAAGTTGTAAAAACTTGATTTTGGTTGGATTACCGGACCATGTCTCCCTACACGGAAGAGAAGGATTGGGTGCTGTGACTCCGCAGGCAACTAAACCTCTGTCAGACGAGTCTTTCCACAGAGAAAACATTAATGCTCTCCTCAGTATTTGGAACCTACAAGAGTCGGCTATTGGCCAAACACTCAGTTGGCCAACTGTTCTCTAAAGTAACACTTAAGAAAGACCTTTCACCCAATTTTTTTTATGTTGAGTTGGATACACGATGTAATAATGGATGCAGAACAAAATATATATTTTTTTTAATTTGTCCTCTACATGGCAGAAGTATTAGAAGTCAAAGTATTTGGCACCTAATGAGTTAACTTTAGCCAAGTCCAAGTGGGTGTTAATAGATCCTTTTCACTGGGGGCATGTACTTCTTCTCTATGTATGCACTGCTATCTGATAGCACTCTCTTAGACTGAACAACAGTAAAGTGTCCAAATACTTTGATTGCAAATATCTCCGCAATGTAGTAGAAAAATAAACAACTATTACATTGAGTGTCCAGATCAAAAAATAATAAATTTGATGAAAGATCTTCTGTAAGACGAATTTGTCATCAGGTTTTTGCTACAAAATCTGAGAGCAGCATGATGTAGTGGCCGATACCCTGTTTCCACGAATGTATTACTTATTGGGTTGCTTTCTGTAGTTATATTTGCTGCAGATCTAGCAGTTCTCTGAATGTTGAGCTCTGTATAACCCCGCCCACATCACTGATTGGCAGATTTCTGTGTACACAGAGCATAGACAGAAAACTGCCAATCATATGGTGGGGGCCTGGTTATACACAACTCATGAATATTCAGGACTACCAGACAGCATGATTACTATTCCTCTAGCGATAATCTCCTGCTGATAAAACAATTATTTTTATCAAAACTAAAGCAAACAGCCTAGCAAGTGACACATCGCTGCAACGAGGGTCTTTGGCTCTACATCATGCTGTTCTCAGATTAGGTAGCAAAAACCTGGTGACAAATTCCCTTTAAGCAACAGAACAGTAAAGAAGAACACATTATAGGTTTACAAACTAAAAATCAGTCATTGTATTAATGTATAATTCTGTAATTTTCTTCTATACTTACTTTTACACTTTGTCAAATGCTGGTGATTTTCTTATTATTTCATTGATTATTTCCTGCAGATAAAAGCTATTTACACTAGTTTCCCACAAGGCTGTGCTATGGTAAATGTATTACAAGTTGTGCACCTGTTTTTCCATTACAATGTTTGTTCAAGACATAAAGCAAACCATAAATGATCTTTAAAGCAGAAACCTTGAAACCCTGAAAGAATGGATATAAAAAAATGTACGTACATTGGAAATGGCATCATTTTAGCTGCAAATACAATAGTCAATTAACCGTTGTAGGTTCACAATATTTTGGACTCCTGAACCAGACACAGTTTAGCTGTTTTTAATTTGTATTAGTTTAATGACTAACTTTTCTATTTGGTTGGGATAAAGATATGATTTTTTTTTCTAATCTTTTATTTTTAAAAAGTAGTAATATATATATATATATATATATATATATATATATAGATATATATATATATATATATATCTATATATATATATATATATATATAGATACTACCCCAACACATCAGACTCGCGCCTACCATAGAAACCTTCAAAAAGAACCTGAAGACTCATCTCTTCCGACAAGCCTACAGCCTGCAGTGATCCTCAACCTACTGAACAGCCGCACAGCCAGCTCTTCCCTCTCCTAGTGTATCCTCACCCACCCCCTGCAGACTGTGAGCCCTCGCGGGCAGGGTCCTCCCTCCTTATGTACTCGTGTGCCTGTTATCTGCTCATGTTTAATGTATTTGTCTATATTTGCCTCGTATTCACATGTAAAGTGCCATGGAATAAATGTCGCTATAAAAATGTATCTAATATATAATTGCCTAGAATACTACTTCCTGCAATTTGTGCCAACTTCCTGTCCGGAGCTAATGTCCGGAGCTAATGTCCGGAGCTAATGTCCGGAGCTAAGTGACGTCAACAGTGTCCAGTGTCTGATTGGTTGCCGCCTGCTGCGAGCGACCAATCAGAAACGTGCCGTACTGTGACACACTCCGCCCACCATTTTGGTGTGATTTTTGAATTTTTACCTCACAGCAAGTTTCTACTGCGTGGAGGCGGGCCCAGTGACGTTGCTCTTCAAGCTCCTGCCGAATTTCGTCAAAAAAATGATAATACCATTTACCAAAACTATATATATTTAGTTGTGAAGTGGTTCAGTGACATTTTCACACCAATTTTGAACTTTTGTTTTGTGTTTTCTCCATATACTGCCTATTATTCACTGACTGTTATACTGAGAGACTGCCGTTTATTAACCTCTTCTTTGCCACATTGGGTATATTGCTCTATTATTTGCCACATAAGGACATTGTCCATTATTGCCCAGCAATTTCTCTGCAATGTAAACTGCCTATTTATTAATATCTGCATTCCTGCAAAGAACTATTGCCTATTATTAACTGGCTATTTTCCTACTACCTGACACTGCCTCTTATTAACCTGTTGTTTGCCACCACCGCGCTTAAAGCTGTTTAGCTTAGCCAACATGAGCTCTAATAGTAAGGATACTAATGACACAGAGCTAACAAGAATTGTCAAGAGCTGTTGAGTGCAGCCATTTTTTGTTCTTTCTTACTATTATTTATTAATTGTATTATTCTTACATTTGAATAAATAAAGTATATATGGATTCTAGACTCCCGATTCTTTAGAATCGGGCTGCCATCTAGTAATAATAATAATAATAATATATATATATAGATATATATATATCTATATATATATGTTTTTTCACATTTTAATCCATATTTTACTAAAAAATAATGTAGTGTTGCCTTAAAACAGACTTATTTTTAGTAGAGATGATCAAATTTGGTGAGATTAGAATTCAGCAAATAAATTTAATTTCACGGGGAAATTTGATTTGAATCAAGGTTATTGCTTAAGACTACCAGATTTACTGTAAATTTAATTTGCATCAAAATTATCTGATGAAAATTAAATACTGAATCTTTCGTATTATTCTTTGGGGTCTCTTACTTTACGTGTATGTGTATTTTAGCTTATATTCATTTCTCTTAAAAAATCAGAAGTCTTTCATGGATATTTTTTTAATTTTTCACAGTAGCTCTAGTTACACGGTAAATCCTCTCTGTTCTGGTGACAATTATCACTGTTAGGGTTGTGTTGAGTAATTAGACCCAGCAGTTTCCTGCTGCCAGCGTCTTGTCACCCACATGACCAGCAGTCAGATGACCGAATGGACCGATACAGTCAGTGCACTTCCTTTATTCTATACACAATGTTAAATGAAAACTGTATATTTATTTATATTTATTCCCCGGTCCTCATCAATCTCCGATTGCCAGATACCCAAACTGCTGAATCACAGGGACAGCCAGCCTAAACCAGTACCATTGTGTAAATGGGGTAATTTTTAAGCATGACAGATAAACATTCAATGATAAAAAAAACAAAACAAAAAAGTAAAGTAATTGCCTAATTATTTAATTTTCTTCCCCCCCAAAAAAAAAATATCTACATAGGATTCCTACTAGAAGATTGCCTCTTTTGACTTTCAGCCAATGATCTTCAATCTTTATGCTGTCTTCAACAACTTTAGAGTTTACTCACACTGGTGTAGAGTCTCTCATGCGAGAGAATCGGGCAAAGTTAATGACAGTTGGGTCAAAGTCTGTAAACATTTGATCCAAGTTTCACCTTAGTGTGATCTGATTCTCTTGCATGAGAAAATCGCAGCACATCGGATGTGGACCTGCACTCAGATGGCATCCGAGTGCAGTACAATGTTTCACACACACCCATAGACTTGTATGGGTACGCATGATCTGCATTCCAGAGCCACTCGCAAATTGGCATGAGAAAATATTAGCAGATCTGTGCTGCCTCATAATATAACATTGGTCTGAGAAAACATCTCATAGCAGTCCACCATGTTATACACCAGTGTGAGCGAGCTTTCACCCTGAGACTTTTTTCACTGCTGTTTGTTACCCTACTTTACATGATATATTTCAGAATTTACGTATACCTACTAAATCAGAATTGGAATTTATAGGTAAAAATACTTCTAGAGTAATGACTTGCTTAAATCATGAATATAAAGCAATGAATACATTGAAAAGGACAACTAAACCACTGGCTTCAAATGAAAAAAAAGTAATCAAATAAGCTAACAAAGGCGTAAAAGTCATTGTACCGTACAAATGGTTGCATTTACGTTTCTGCACTCTCTGATAAGGGAAACAGTGAAACCTACACATGGGATTCATCAATCAATGACTAACAAGTAACAGGAAAAAACCTGTGTTTGAGGGAGAATTATCTTATAGTACAAAAATAACTTTTATGTAAAATTCTGTAATATAAATTGTATTTCCCAAATGTTGTCACGATGTTTGAAATGTCATACTCTTATGTCTACATTATTTGCATTTAATAATTATTTATCCATTACACATACAACTCCTCCATATTTTTACCACCAGAACGTTCTTACCAGATAACAGATATTAATTACTTTTAAAA
Source organism: Ranitomeya imitator (assembly GCF_032444005.1). Taxonomy (NCBI): domain Eukaryota; kingdom Metazoa; phylum Chordata; class Amphibia; order Anura; family Dendrobatidae; genus Ranitomeya; species Ranitomeya imitator. The sequence goes on along the minus strand of NC_091287.1, from coordinate 70,309,564 downwards.
AGTTAAAATAAAGGAGTCTTCCATGTTACTTAAAAACTTGGCAACAGCCAACAATAGTGATTAAATAAGTAAAGATTGTATCCTTTCCTGGTTATCACCACTGTAGATGGGTGAATCCAAACAGTGAAGTTCAGGGTCTGTACCGAACATTTAGTGTTCGGGCACAAACCCCGAACACGGACTTCTCCGTGAAGTCCGTGTTACTGTTTGGGTATGGCACCCCGAACATCGAGTGTTTCACATGCTGTCATCTGCAAGACAGCGCAAGAAACATTGGTGGCTCTGATTAGCGGTAAGATTATTACCACCAGTCAGAGAGCTGCAGTTCCCACCCTGTCAAATGACAGTGTGATCCAGTAGCTGTGAAAAGTTGACCTCCGATCACAGAGGCATTGACTTTTGAGAGACTACTTCTCCCATCATCCTACGCCTGCTGTTGCTGATAAAATTGAGAGCGGATGCCGCTGATGGGAGTATTCATCAGCCAGCACTTGTGCTATAAATAAATACATTAAAAAAATTATGCCGGGTTTCTTCTCTTTTTGATAACCAGCACAGGCTAAATTGCCAGGTGCAGGTTGCAACTCTCAGCTGTCAGCTTTTTCTTGGATGATTAAGAATAGAGGGGTCCCCAAAACAGTTTTTCTAAATTATTTATATAAATAATATAAAAAAACGGCATTGGGGTCCCCTCCATTTTTGACAACCAGCCAAGCTGAAGAAGACAGCTGGGGTTTGGTATTCTCAGGCTGGAATGGGCCATGGGGCCAATCTAAAAATAACAGCTCGCAGCCGCCCCCCAAAAAGACATATCTTAGCTGCACACTTTGACTGGCACTTCCCACTTGCCCTGGTGCTGTGGCAAGTGGGGTAATATTTGTGCGGTTGATGTCAGCTGTTTTATTGCATTAGCATCAAGCTCACAGGTTGCAAACAAAAGTTTAACCCTGTACTGTAATGTCCATGACCAGGTAACTCATTAATCAGGTGTATAAAAAATCACTATCTTTAAAAATATGTGATCATGTATACAATTGGACTCCTTAGTTCAGCACCAAAAAAGGGCAAATGAAAACATAAAGAAAAAATAGTGCACCGGGAACCATTCAATTATAAAGAACTTTATTAATACATGATTGCAAAAACACAAAATAACACATAAAAATCATTAATCAATAGTGAGCAAAGAACATGTGGCACCACAGCCAGACGAGACAGATGTCTTAATATTTAGCTGCAAACAGAGATACAAATATCACATATAAGGATTGGACAGCACGTAGAGAAAGCCTTGTCCCATACTGTAATATATGAAAGCAGTGCTAGTCAGCGCTAAAATGCATAGTGAATAAGCTCTCAATAGGGAAAAGGGAATCTTACAGTGCTGTTAAACTACCAAAATGCATAGATTGACGATGAAAGAGCTAAGACATGAATTACCTGTACTACAGCGATGGCGCCACATCCCCAACGCGCGTTTCGGCGGCGTGCCTTCTGATAGAATCTTTTTATGTACCTAAAGATTTTAATAACGCAAACTGAGTTCAATTATCGTAGATTCTGCTTTTTTGCTGCATATTTGTATTTTAGACTATCACAAAAATGTAGTAGACTGTGGTCCTGAACTTTTTATCATTTAACTCTATGGCTCCATTGGGGATTTTGTTTGAATACCGTATATTGGGAATTCAGTTAGAATCACCACATGCACTACATGAACTCAGTGTGAACAGGGCCTTAGAGGCTGCAGATGCTACAAACATGCTAAGCATTGGATCTTCCATCCTTCTTTCCCCTGGTACAATGCAGGACTCCCAGATAAGTATTTTGGAAATCAATATAACTTTTCATTCTTCAATAAATCTAGGTTATTTTTAGTTTATTGCATTCTGAACACAGTGAAAGGAAAGAAAAATAATTCAGTCTACATGTATTTACAAGTCAGAACCTGACACTGAATAACAAACTCACATCTCTCAGAGGCATCCATTATTCTTTGAATTTGCATTTTGTATTATTTATCATTTTTTATTTGGTAATCTGACATTTTTTTTTAACCCAGCTCAGAACAGACAGGCTGCAAAAGTTTAAAACCTCAAAGGGAATAAAAGATGGGTAGTATGAACTAAAGAGAAAGCCCAGCAGGCAATGACAAGCTGTAAAAAGATAGACCATACAATAACAGAAGGAGAAAATGTATATTAATTTGTGGAAAAATGGGCATTTCTGGCAATTTTGAGGATATTTGTGAGCAAAAATTTTAATTGCTTAATCTAGTCATTGATTTAGAATTCAATTGTTGGGTTATTAACACGCAAGGCTGTGTGTAGAGTTTATAGTACCCTAGGCACTTTAAGGCTGAATTGATGCTAAGATACTTTATTTTGACACAACTGTGAAAAAAATGCACTGTTCGATTTTTGAAAATGCCAGCAAAAATATTGACATTTTGCAGTGGTAAAAATGCACTATGTGCGCAACATGTCATCGCAACCTTGGTGATCTTTTTATTGGTGAATCAGGCAGGTAAGGATCTTGTCACACACAGTATAGTAAAGGCTAAGTGCAACATGAAGGGATAAGGGAAAAGGAACCAAACACTAAGGAAGGGGGGAGTGGAGACCCCTAGACAGATATAATGTCATTCTGTCTGCCCTATCATCCCTATATAGGTTCTGCACTAGTGATGAGCGAACGTGCTCGCCACTACTCGTTACTCACCCGAGCATCACTATGCTCGGTGTACTCTGCGAGCAGCAAGCATTTCCAGGATTATTCGGCGGTAACTGGTATCTCCACCCAGCATTTTTGGCGGACTTTAGAGACCCAATCACCTAGCAGGGAATGTCTGCAAGGCCATGAAATGCCGTAGTCATCTTTGTTGTGGTCGTACAGTGATTGGCTTGGCCAATCATCATCATCCTGAGTATAAGAGACCTGGCGCCACCCTGCTCGCCGCATTCTGCTCCAGATTCAGCGAGAGTAGGAAGAGCTGCTGCCGAGATAGGGTCAGAATCGTGGTTTTTATAGTTAGTGTAGGTGTGCAACTCTTAAATCCACAACTCCTGAGGAACCAACAGTCCTTTTTAGGGCTAATTCGTGGGTCCTGATATTGCAGGTAGGCAGAGCACAGCATATCCACATCAGTGAAAGGCCTGCAGGCACTATATAGCTCCCACTGCAGCCCTCCCAAAGCTCCATAACTGTCTGCTGCTGCAGCTTCTTTGCCATATACCTAGTTGCATTTTTTTTCCCCAAAATTCACCCCCCCCAAAAAAATATACAGTGTATTCTGTCAGACTGAGGCCTGTTTAAAAATCATAGTTTATCAGGCATACGTAGCATAGTTGTGCGTGCTAGCCTTGTGCCACTGTTTTTTTGTTTTGTGTGTTTTAAATTCACCAAAAAGGCCTCATATATCTGCGTGCTCCAAGTTTGGCCATTTAGGCCATTTTGCCACTGTTTTTGCTGTCTGCTACTCTACTTGTATACAGCACTGTTTTGCATTTTACAAAAAACAGGCCACACATTTGGCACTGTGGTATTTCCTTGACAGTCCTCATATATTTGCATGCTCCAAGTTTGGGCATTGTAGGCCAGATTACCACTTTTTTACTGTCTGTTACTCTAATTATATACCACACTATTTTGCTTTTTTTTAAAAACAGGCCACATATTTGGCACTGTGGTATTTTCGTGACAGGCCTCATATATCTGCGTGCTCCAAGATTGGGCATTGTAGGCCGGTTTACCACTTTTTTTTGTTGTTGCTGTCTGTTACTCTAATTATATACAGGCCTTTCCCCGGGAAGGAACAACCACGGGAAGGGCAGCATCCTTTGAAGGAAAGCCACCTATGCCAAGCATGGTATCCATCCACAGGCAGCTGTTTCGGGGTTTTTGCCCCTCATCAGTGTGGAGTAGGAATCTGGCTATTAGGAGCAGTGCCTAGTAAAAAGGCTATAAAGGCACAGATGATTGGCCTCGGGGAGACCAAAACATCCAACACCGCGGAGACACCATCACGTGTTTCTTAACACAGTGATTCCAGAACACTGCCCCCATCCCTTATGGGAAATATGCAGATGCATGAAAAGAAGCTGCGTTGAGAAACACGTGATGGTGTCTCCGCGGTGTTGGATGTTTTGGTCTCCCCAAGGCCAATCGTCTGTGCCTTTATAGCCTTTTTACTAGGCACTGCTCCTAATAGCCAGATTCCTACTCCACACTGATGAGGGGCAAAAACCCCGAAACAGCTGTCTGTGGATGGATACCATGCTTGGCATAGGTGGCTTTCCTTCAAAGGATGCTGCCCTTCCCGTGGTTGTTCCTTCCCGGGGAAAGGCCTGGCTATTCACTGCTTGCGTCAAGAAACACGTGATGGTGTCTCCGCAGCTTCTTTACATGCATCTGCATATTTCCCATAAGGGATGGGGGCAGTGTTCTGGAATCACTGCGTTGAGAAACACGTGATGGTGTCTCCGCGGTGTTGGATGTTTTGGTCTCCCCAAGGCCAATCATCTGTGCCTTTATAGCCTTTTTACTAGGCACTGCTCCTAATAGCCAGATTCCTACTCCACACTGATGAGGGGCAAAAACCCCGAAACAGCTGTCTGTGGATGGATACCATGCTTGGCATAGGTGGCTTTCCTTCAAAGGATGCTGCCCTTCCCGTGGTTGTTCCTTCCCGGGGAAAGGCCTGGCTATTCACTGCTTGCGTCGAGAAACACGTGATGGTGTCTCCGCAGCTTCTTTACATGCATCTGCATATTTCCCATAAGGGATGGGGGCAGTGTTCTGGAATCACTGCGTTGAGAAACACGTGATGGTGTCTCCGCAGTGTTGGATGTTTTGGTCTCCCCGAGGCCAATCATCTGTGCCTTTATAGTCTAATTATATACAGCAATATTTTGCATTTTTTTAAAAACAGGCCACATATTTGGCACTGTGGTATTTTCGTGACAGGCCTAATATATCTGCGTGCTCCAAGATTGGGCATTGTAGGCCGGTTGGTTTACCACTTTTTTCCTGTCTGTTACTCAACTTATATACAGCACTATTTTGCATTAAACTAAAAAAGCAGGCCACATATTTGGCAGTGTGGTATTTCCGTTACATATATCTGCGTGATCCAAGTTTGGGCATTGTAGGCCGTTTTGCCACTGTTTTTGCTGTCTGTTACTCTACTTATATACAGCACTATTTTGCATAAATTAAATTCACAAAAAGGCACAAAAAATAGAATACAGTATGTTATGTCAGGCTGAGGCCTGCCTGGTGTTTGTGTTTGAAAAATTGTAGATTTGCAGGCATACTGATCAGATATTATTTCGCTCCTAATAAATATATTTGTGTTGAACATTTGAAATAGTGCAGTAGTCCATTTAAAATGGGCAAGGCAAGGGGCAAGGGACGGTGAAGTGGACGTGATGCTGATGGTGCATGCAGAGGACGAGGCCGCAGCCAAGGTTAAAGTGGGCCACAACAAAGACCCACATCTTCTCGCTCGACCTTCCTGTCCCAGTTTCTAGGAAACTGCAGCACACCACTATTGAAGCCAGAGCAGTATGAAACGGTTGTTGATAGCGGATAATGCTTCCAGTCACTTAGTCACCACCACCACCACTACCATGTCTTCCACATGGTCAAGTCTGAGTAGCCGTGAGTGTGGCCCGGATATTCCTCACCCTGATCCTCCTTCCTCCCACCATGCTGAGTGCCCTCAGACAACTAACACACTTGGACACTCTGAAGAGCTGTTCAGTTTTCCATTTCAAGATTCTGGACCTTTGGCCTGTCAACTTGAAGTGATGACAGCTGATATCACATGTAGAGATGCCCAAAGCTTTGACCAGTCCTGATCACATGAAGGCAATGGTGGGAAAGCATCAGAAGAGGTGGACGATGATGAGACACAATTGCCAGAAAGTCAGGAGGAGGAGCAGGGTGCGGATATGAAAGACGAGGTGTGAATGACTATGTGACTGACCCAACCAGGCAGGAGGACATGCTGAGCGAGGGCAGCAGCACACAAGGGGAAGGAGGCATATGAGCCCAAAAGGCAGGAAGAAGCAGTGTGGTGGCCACAGACAGAAGGTGTGCATCCATTCCCCGTAACACCAACATGAGTGAAGTTGCCATTTCAACTTTTAGATCTTCCCAAGTCTGGTTATTTTTTAAAGACTCTGACGAATACACCAAACAGGCCATTTGCAGCACCTGCCCGCATCAGCAGGGGTAGCAAAACAACCAGCCTGACCACCACCAGCATGATCAGGCACATGGCAGCAAAGCACCCGACTTTGTGGGCCAAACCCCAGGCCCCAGGACCACTGTCCGCAGGTCACACCACTGCTTTTGCCCCTCTTTTGCGTAGAAGCCAATCCCCAATATACCGTACATGTGACGATGCCTCTAGCCCTGCATTTGTTGTTGCCCACAGTCAAGCAGCACCATCATCAAGCTCGTCCTTGTCCCAGCACAGCCTTCAGTGGTCTATACCCCAGTCTTTGGAACGCAAGCGGAAATAACCAGCCAACACTGTTGTGAATTCAGTGGTCAAGCTCCCTCCTGTGGTCATGAGTGGTACTTCGGCTGGTTCTGTCTATGAGCTTCCTCTGGTGGATGTGAGTGGGGCTGCGGCTTCTGAGTTTCCTTCCTCAGGTGACGAGGTTAAGTCGTTAGGTGCTGCTCTATTTAACTCCACCTAGTTCTTTGTTCCTGGCCTCCAGTACTGTTATGAACAGGTGATTCAGAACCACAATGGACCTAGTGGTTAAGAGCACACAAAGTGACCTGATAGTTACTAACATAGGACGAGTTCTGAGACGTGGGAACTCTGCTGACCGCAATCCCTAATCCTATCATACCACACTAGAGGTAGCCGTGGATTGCGCCTAACGCTCCCTATGCAACTCGGCACAGCCTGAGAAACTAGCTAGCCCTGAAGATAGAAAAATAAGCCTACCTTGCCTCAGAGAAATTCCCCAAAGGAAAAGGCAGCCCCCCACATATAATGACTGTGAGTTAAGATGAAAATACAAACACAGAGATGAAATAGATTTAGCAAAGTGAGGCCCGACTTACTGAATAGACCGAGGATAGGAAAGATAGCTTTGCGGTCAGCACAAAAACCTACAAACAACCACGCAGAGGGGCAAAAAGACCCTCCGCACCGACTAACGGTACGGAGGTGCTCCCTCTGCGTCTCAGAGCTTCCAGCAAGCAAGAAAAACCAATATAGCAAGCTGGACAGAAAATATTGCAAACAAAAGTAACACAAGCAAAACTTAGCTTATGCAGGGCAGACAGGCCACAAGAACGATCCAGGAGAAAGCAAGACCAATACTGGAACATTGACTGGAGGCCAGGAACAAAGAACTAGGTGGAGTTAAATAGAGCAGCACCTAACGACTTAACCTCGTCACCTGAGGAAGGAAACTCAGAAGCCACAGCCCCACTCACATCCACCAGAGGAAGCTCATAGACAGAACCAGCCGAAGTACCACTCATGACCACAGGAGGGAGCTTGACCACAGAATTCACAACACAACGCCCCACAGGCCACAGTCCTAAATTTTAATATTTCTCTTCTGCTTGAGCTAGAAATGTTGCTTTTAGGCTCATTGAGATGGAAGCTTTCGCAACCTGATGGCGGCGGCCGTCCCAAGGTACTCGGTCCCCAGTCACCACTATTTTTCCTGGTGTGCCGTAATGGCATTACACCAGCATGTGTCCCACAACATTACCCATACCCTCAACAATGCTGTTACAGGGAAAGTCCACCTAACTACAGACACATGGACAAGTGCTTGTGGGCTGGGACGGTACATCTTACTGATGGCACACTGGGTTAACATAGTGGAAGCCGGAACCCAGTCAGACCTTGGGATAGAACACATCCTCCCCACGCAGAGGATTGCTGGCCCTACGTTAATCAGGGTTGCCCCCACAGTCTACAGCTTCTGCACCTCCTCCTCCTCTTCTTCATCCTCCATCTCTGAAATCAACACATCAGTCAGAAGTTGGAAGCACTGCAGCACTGCCTCAGCCAAGCTGCAACAGGCTGTGCTAAAGCTAGTCTGCATAGGTGACAAACCGCACAATGCAGAAGAGTTGTGTACAGTGCTGAAAGAGCAGTCAGATATTTGGATGACATCGCTGAACCTACAGCCAGGCATGGTCTTGTGTGAAAATGGACATATCCTGGTGGCGGCTCTGAGGCAAGGTGAGCTCACACACGTACCTTGCTTGGCCCATGTGCTTAACCTCGTGGTTTAACATTTTCTGAAAAGCTACCCAGAGCTCCTGGATCTGCTAGTGAAAGTATGCCATCTGTCTGCCCATTTTAGAAAGTCAGCTACAGCTTCAGCTGCCCTTGCCATGCTTCAGCAGCGTTTGCAGCTTCCAGCTCACTGACTGGTGTGTGATGTCCCCACGCGCTGGAACTCTATGCTGCATATGTTGGAAAGAATTTGTGAGTAGAAGAGGGCATTTGTTGACTACCAACATCAACAAGGCCATCGATATTCAGTTCAGACTCCACATATAGGGGGATTACACTCAGCCCAGCCTCATGTCTTCTCAATGTGGATTGGTAGGCAATGAGGAGGAGAAAGAACAGGAGCTACTTTTATGTGCTATAGATGGTACTGCAAGCACAGCTGTCATACCATCTGTTCAGCGTGGATGGCTTGAGGACAGGGATGAGGAGGATGAGGATGAGGAGGACAGCATGGTCAGCTGTCCTGTTGGTGAAGACAAAGAAGTCTTGCCTGATAGCAGTCTGGCATGCATGGCTGACTTTATGTTGCACTGCGTTTCACGTGACCCTCACATTATAAAAATGTTAGGTGACATTCACTACTGGTTGGTGACACTTCTAGACCCATGCTACAAAAAGAACTTTCAATCTCTTCTGCTAGAGGCAGAGAGGTGTACTAAAATGTTGCAGTACCAGAGGGCCCTTGTAACAGAATTACTTAGAAAATTCCCATGTGAGAACACTGGCAGCAGACGTCAGAGTTTGTTGTACAACCAAGGAGTCCAAGCAAGAGAGAAGAAGTACAATCCAGCTCAGGCAGGGGAACAATGGCAAAGTTCTGGGACAGTTTCCTCAGACCCTCCCATCGTGACATAAAGGCAAGGGGTGCTGTCACAAGAAGTGCAATGTTTGGGAAGATGGTGAGGGAGTACCTTGCAGATCGTACAAATTTCCTCTGTGATTCCTCTGTGCCTTTTAATCATTGGGTATTCAAACTGCACACGTGGCATCAACTGGCTCTCTACACCTTGGAGATCCTAGCCTGCCCTTCTGCTAGCGTTCTGTCATAGAGGGTTTTTAGTGCCACTGGTGGAATTATAACAGATAAGCGCATCCACCTGTCAACTGAAAATGCTGACAGGCTGACTCTTATAAAAATGAACAAGGGCTGGTTTGGGAAAGACTTCTGTACACCACCAAGATAAAACAGCGAAACATAACCTCAAATACATTCTCTTTTTTGGGGAGGTGTATTCTCATTCACCTCTTCACAACCACACATGGGAATATGCTTCCAGATTTGGTCTGTTTGTTCTTATCCTCCTCATCATCATCCAGGACACCTAGATGACCAGGGTGAATGTGCTCTCTACGGTCATAGGCCGATGCATTTTGGGCAAGGGGGCTGTGATGGCACTATTTTATTTAGTAAAAAAAGGACCCCACATTGGGGAATTGGGCATTACATTACATTGGGCCTACTTCTTAACTCTGTCTCCTGCAATGTGTCCTTTAACTGCAACAGATGAGCAGGGTGAACGGGCTCTGTACGGTGAATGCGGTGGTTTTATCTAAATCCTTGTGGCTTTAATTTTCTAGGGTTTTTTGGCCCCCCGTCTGATGACTCCATGATATCTCAGTTTCATACAACCTTGAAAGCTGGCCACTTGAAGGCCTGGGTGAAACTAGAGTTACTACATAGTGTAAATTACTATATAAGACCAGAGAAACATGACTAAGACAGATGCCAAAACTGGGGTACCTGTACATGTACAGTTTGCTGATACCTGCATAATTGGGGACGCCAATGCAGTGTAGATAATCTCCCAGGGGTTCTCTGTCTTGGTGTTGCTTCTCTGATATTCCACACGGATGATGTTTAAAAGCTTCTTGTGGATGATGTAAGTATACTGAATGTAGTTAATCTTCATATATACGTAATCGCTATATGAATTTAATCCTTATATGTACTTATTAACCTTTGTATGTTAACAAATACAAAAGTGTACGCACTCACACTATTCAATCATACTATTCCTTGAATTTTGTAGTTTGCAATACAATAGCGTTGCATTGCAAGTATTAGCCTTATTTAAAGCCATATCTGAACCTTAGTGTTAAAAACGTGTTAAATAAAATTGCCAAATTCTCTTGTAAATAATTGTGCAAAGAGGGAACCATACCATTAAAAAAAAGGGTGGATTTTCATGGGCCCATCCAGTATGTGGGTTCAAAGGCATAATGGGGTACATATGACTGACTATGCAGCAGGGCTGGCCTTGCTGCCAATGTGTAAACCAAAGGAGTACTGGAGTACAAAATACATATTGTGAGGTGGATTTTCAGGGGCCTATACAGTATGTGGGTTCCAAGGCGTAATGGGGTGCATATGACTGACTATACCACAGGGCTGGTTTTGCTGCCAATGTGTAAAACAAAGGAGTACGGAGTACAAAATGCATATTGTGAAGTGGATTTTCATGAGCCCATCCAGTATGTGGGTTCCAAGGCGTAATGGGGTGCATATGACTGACTATGCAGTATGGATGTCCTTGCTGCCAATGTTTAAAACAAAGGAGTACGGAGTACAAAATGCATATTGTGAAGTGGATTTTCATGAGCCCATCCAGTATGTGGGTTCCAAGGCGTAATGGGGTGCATATGACTGACTATGAAGCAGGGCTGGCTTTGCTGCCAATGTGTAAAGCAAAGGAGTACGGAGTACAAAATGCATATTGTGAAGTAGATTTTCAGGGGCCCATCCAGTATGTGGGCTCAAAAGCTTATTAGGGTGCATACGAATTGGTAGCCGAGCAAGCCTTGAATTCAATGCAACACTTTTTCAGGAGTCCCCCCTGGACATCTTATGACAGGGGTATTGTGGTGCGTCATAATCCTTGGCAGCCCATCCACTCACAGCTTAGGCTACAACTGCTTAGGAGACCCACTGTTTAATAATGGCCCTTTAAGAAGATTAATGCCGCCTGATGCACCAGTAAACATAGGCTCTGTGACTTTTAGAGTCCCTCAATCATAAATGAAACAAGGTGGGTCTGCTTATGTGTCACACACCACATGGCAGCTGGGGTTGTTAAATTTTACAATGACATTACCCAGTGAATGCATTTTTAGTGGTTGAAAGCAATGTTAAAGTTGAAAAACGCTTCCAAAAACACTGCGTCTAAACTAAGCCTAAGTGGGGGAGGAAATTTTCGGTCTGGGGTTAATTATTTGGCCTTACAGGTAAGTCACTAACCTGCAAAGGATGTACCTTGACATATTTCCAAGCATAATCTGGCATGAATCTCGGAAAAAAATGTTTACAGCTGTGAACTAGGAGTCAGGAATGCTTCCAGGGGCGATCCCCATGATGTTTTCACAGTGTCATTTGAGCAATGTTTCCATCATTTTCAGATGTTTTTAGACCTTAAAAGGACCCCTGGGGGGATCACGGTAAAAATACTCGGGTCTCCCATAGACTTACATTGGGCTCGTTGTTCTGGTCTAGTACCCAAGTATACCAATCTGCTCGACCCAAGCAACGAGCACCCGAACATTTTAGTGCTCGCTCATCACTAAACATCATCAATTTAGAATACAGCATGAGTGCATAAATACAGCACCAAACCACCATCAGTAGACGAATACAGCACCAGAACCACCTCCAGTACACGAGAACAGCACTAGAACCACCATAACTAAAATAGTACAACATCAGAACCACAATCAGCACATGAGGACCGCACCTGGTATTATGATTTGTGGTTTTGTCCTGAGGAAAATGTGTATATTCTTCAAAACATATAGACAAATAAACTTCATTTTATCTGGTACTTCACTGACTTCATCCATCATCTTTCATCCGAATATGCAGCACATGATTAACCAGTTCTCCTCCCACCTTTATACTTCCATGTGGGTCTGCAGCAGCCTTTCTAAGTGATTTCTGTGGTTGTGGTTTTAAAACCTGAGCCAGAAGAGCAATTCCCTCACCCACTTGTCTTATGTTTTAACCCCTGTCTGACATTGTGAGTAATAGTACAACGATGTCGGACAACCCCTGTTTTGGTGTGGGCTCAGCTTATGACAGCTGATACATACAGCTGACATGTGCCCATAACCACCGTGGGTGGAATGGCGATCCACCCATGGCTGTTAACCCATTAAATGTCACTGTCAATCTCTGACAGCAGCATTTAATTTGCGCTTACGGCAAGTGCGCTGGAAATCTCGCCCATTGGTGACTCCATCACGTGATCTCGGGTCACCGATGGGTTGGCATGACAACCAGAGGTCTTCAGCAGACCTCTATAGTTGTCATAGCCAGATTTCTATGAGTGCCGTTCAGTGGTTGGCGCTCATAGCAAGTGACCATTTCTGCTACATACAGGCGATCTGATCATCGCCTGCATGCAGCAGAGCCGATCAAAGTACTGCAGCTTCTAATCTCCCATGACTATTGGAGCATGTCAAAAGTAAAAAAAAGTTTTTAAAAATATTAAAAAAAATTAAAAACTATAAAGGTTCAAATCACACCCCATTCGCTCGATTTAAAATAAAAGAAAAAAATCAATTATACACATACAGTATTTAGTTTCGCCGCATTCAGAATCACCCAATCGATCAATGTAAAAAAAGAATTCACCCGCACGTTAAACGGAGTAACGAGAAAAAAAGTCAAAATGCCAGAATTTCCTTTTCTTTGGCTGCCACAGCATTGCATTAAAATGCAATAACTGGTAATCAAAAGATCATATCTGCACGAAAATGGTATAATTAAAAATGTCAGCTTGGCGCAAAACATAAGCCCTAACTTGACCCGTGATCACAAAAAAATGAGATGCTACAGGTATCAGAAATGCCACAATTTTTTTTTTTTTTAGCAAACTTTGGAATTTGTTTTCACCACTTACATAAAAAAGAACTTAGACATGTTTGGTGTCTATGAACTCGTAATGACCTGGAGAATCATAATAGCAGGTCAGTTTAACCTCTTTTTTTTGAGCATGGTGAAAAAAACAACTGTGGGCTTGCACTTTTTATTTTTCAATTTCACTGTACTTGGATTTTTCCCCATTTTCCAGTATGTTAAAACCAATGGTGCAGTTCAAAAGTACAACTCGTCTTGCAACAAACAAGCCCTCATATGGCCATTTTTGACCAAAAAGTAAAAAAAGTTATGGCTCTGGGAAGAAGGGGAGCAAAAAATGAAAATGCAAAAACAAAAATACCTCTGGTCGTTGAGGGGTTAATATGTTAAGACCCTATTGTACTATTATTTTACTCCAGCTTTATATTGTAACATTAACACCATACAACACCCTGAAACCACCATCCTCACCGTCAAATGTGGTGGCATCATCATGCTGTGGGGATGCTTTTCTTCAGCAGGGACAGGAAAGCTTGTCAGTATTGATGAGAAGATGGATGGAGTTAAAGGTAACCTGTCACCTGAATTTGGCGGGACTGGTTTTGGGTCATATGGGCGGAGTTTTCGGGTGTTTGATTCACCCTTTCCTTACCCACTGGCTGCATGCTGGCCGCAATATTGGGTTGAAATTCATTCTCTGTCCTCCATAGTACACGCCTGCACAAGGCAAGATTACTAGTACAGGCGTGTACTATGGAGGACAGAGGATGAATTTTAATCCCATATTGCAGGCAGCATGCAGCCAGCGGGTAAGGAAAGGGTGAATCAAACAACCGAAAACCCCGCCCATATGACCCAAAACCGGTCCCGCCAAATTCAGGTGACAGAGTCCCTTTAAGTACGCGGCAATCTTGGAGGAAATCCTGTTGGGAGCTGCAAAAGACTTGAGACTGGGGCATAGGTTTACCTTCTAGCGGGACAATGACCTACCCATACAGCCAGAGCTACAGTGGAATGGTTTAGATCAAAGCATGTCCATGTGTGTAAATGGCCTAGTGACAGTCCAGACCTAAATCCCATTGAGAATTTGTGGCAAAACTTGAAAATTGCTGTTCACAGACTATCATCATCAGATCTCACTAAGCTAGTTTGCAAAGAAGAATGGGCAAATATTCAGTCTCTAGTTGTGCAAAACTGGTGGGTGGTCTTACAAAGTATTGGACTACAGGGGACTGAATACAAATGCACAGTTTTCAGATTTATATTTTTAAAATATTTACAAAAACCATATATAATTTCCTTCACATATCACAATAACTTTCTACTTAGAGTTGGTATATCATATAAAATCCCAATAAAATACATATTAATTTGTGGGTGTAACATGAAAAAATTTGGAAAATTTTGCAGGATATGAATTATTTTTCAAGGCACTGTAGCTGTTGGCCTAATGATCGATTGGCCGATAGTTAGCTAATACTGTGTGTGTGGGGACCTTAAGAGTGAAGTCTTAGGCTATGTGCACACGTTCAGGATTTCTCGCAGAAAATTCCTGAGAATTCCGGACATTTTCTGCAAGAAATCCGCAAGAAAACCGCATGCATTTTTGCCGCGGTTTTGACGCGTTTTTGCCACGGTTTTGCCGCGTTTTTGCCGCGGATTTTTCCGGACACTTCCCAATGCATTTTGGAGTGGGAAATCCGCAAAAAAAACGGAAAATTAATGAACATGCTGCGTTTTTTACCGCGATGCGTTTTTTTCACGGAAAAAAACGCATCATGTGCACAAAACATGCAGAATTCATTCTAAATGATGGGATGCTTATTGTATGCGTTTTTTTGGTGGTTTTATAGCGTTTTTATAGGGAAAAAATGCGAAAAAAACGCGAAAAAACCGCAACGTGTGCACACAGCCTTAACCTAGTGTAAATCACTCTGCAGATTATCATCATAAAGTAGACTGTAAAGTGAAGTCCCTAATTAATCAGACACGTAACCAAACTTATTTAAAAAAAATGTGTCCAGTGTTATAAACTTGATGTTCTCTCTACTTTTTTGCCTTTCTTCCACCTCCCCCTACGTTCAGAGCGGGTAATATAAAATCATAGGTCCACACATGCCCTACATTCTGAGAATGAAAGGGTTTTGAACAGGATTGACAGTGATCATTTTCCTACCCCCAGGCAGTGACATTTGCAAAACTTCATGACTCATTGTGTACCATGTTTGCTATTAAAAAAATCAATAAATTTTATTCAATGGTATCAAAGAAAGAAAAAACATTGGAGTATAAAATGGTCAATAGTATAAATAATGCAATATGAACTTCACATAATGATACTAATATATTTATATATTCTTTTTTACTTTTTTAGTATGCATTAGATCATTCTTAAAATATTACTGTTGACACACAAAGACATCTAGATGTGAAGGAGTTAACAGTAGATAATATACAGCGAGGAGAAAGTGGGAGTAAAATAACGTGACAGGTACAGCAGCTGAGTCAATCTGTTGAGGAAGTTCATCAAGGAACAAATGTGACTGCTATGTGTACCGTAAGGGCGACTGAGCCTAATTCAGTGATCTCCAGTGATCTGTGCCAGAGGTGGAGCTGCACTGCCCGGATCTAGTTGATTTGCACACATCTGCTGGGAGATCTCACACCATTTCATTCTGCTGAACTTCTCGAGCTGAGAATCACGCTATTTGTGTACTAATAGCTCGTGCTTGCTCGTAGAGCCGTGCTGTGTTTTGCAGCCCAGCATCACATTGTCTGGAATATCCCTCTGACAGAGCTCATCTACTTGGGACCCTTTACGCTTCCACATTAAAGAAAGAATATTAAAAAGCGTAACACGCTGCCATAGACACCATACAGTCGTAGGATTGCAACTCTTGTGAGGTTCCTTTGGGACTTGGAAAAGAAAAAAGAAGTTGACGGAAACACTTATTCCACCGACATGAACCAAACAGCTGGTGCGACGAACAATGTCAGATGTCCCTCCACCAAGGGACCTAAGGTAGGACCCAAGCATTTGTCTAACATGCTGTCTGTTTAACATGTTGTGTGCCTTACTGACCGGAGGCAACTTGCATAATATTAAGAGTTTTAGGTGATTTAAGGATTTCTGCGGGATTGGTGTGATGGCAATTGTTGCATTTTATTTCAGAACCTTTCAAAGTTCTTGTCATTCTTTTGGCGCTGTCCGGAGAGTCCAGTGCTGAAATGCAGACATTTCTTTAAAAAAATGCTTAGTGCTGTATTAACCAGTGGGAAAATATAGCTCTCAATAAGATTAACTAAAGAACAGTCCTCTACACATATCGTATGTATCTGGGCTATGCTCAAATAACATTATGTGCATCTAATCTCACGGCTGAGGTTATTTCTCCCTGCAGCTGATAGAAGTACATTTAGATTGCAGCAAGTGTAGGCTTAAGCCAGCAATAGACTCAGTATAAGTTGTTCACGCATAGCCTTGAGCTGCTGCAAAACGCCACGTAAGGGTTAATATGAAAATCATCCTAAGCTGTGGACATAAGGATATCACTTCACCCTGGTGAATGCCTGTGCTTTCTATTTTATTGATTTATAGAAAGCGCTGCTGATAGGACATGCATCAGCTTCACCTCTAATAAGGCATGTACAGTAGTATACGTGTAAATGACAAGTCTACTCATCACCATTTTTCATTATGGCACTACCCACAATGCCGGAGAGAGATGTCATCTGTAATTATATCCAAGTCTCTATCTTTGTATAGTCCCAGCAGGGGCAGTATCTCATTCGAGAAGGGTTGGAATTTTTGTATTTAACTTTCTGGATGCAAAGTAAAATTAACATTTTGATAATAAATGTGAGCAATTTGTAGGCTCGTAATTGAAAAGTAAGATTTAGGAAGTGAAGAATGTTGCTTAATGTGTCATTTATGGGTACATTTATGCTTCTGTGCTTAATAACACAATGTGCTTTAACCATTTAATAAGGAATTGCATATTCTTGTAAGGATACTGTTGCAATCTGGATTTATACTGACATGCTGCAGAAAAAAATGTGCCAATATATATTTGTCATATCTTAAAATAAATCCAGGCACTTTGAGATACAGTAGCTGTAATTTTATAGTTAACATTCTTTTACTCTTGGACTCTGGTAACATTAGCGTCAGAAGTTATCTTTTAGACTTATTCAAATGGTTATTGGCATATCCCCGAGGACATTAATGACTTTAAGGCCGGTGTCACACTTGCAACTGCAATCCCAGAAACTCACGCGAGACTCTCGCCTCAATATGCGCCGCTGTCGCCGGCACTCGGGACCGGAGTATGTGGCTGCAAGTATTTCTATGCAGCTGAACGCTCCGGTCTCGAGTGCCGGCAGCAGTGCTGAATATTGAGGTGAGAGGCTCGCACAGATTTCTCGCATTGCAGTTGCAAGTGTGACATAGGCCTAATGGATATCATCTTGTATTTTTTATGAAAAAAAAAGTGTTGCGGATTGTCCTGTTCCTACTGTTAAAGTCATTGAAAAGGAGAAATGACCAAATAAAATTGGGAAAAATTGAATTCTACTCAAATTTTACAATAATCGCCAAAATGTTAATTTTTTAAATTCCTCTCTGCGCCGACTCGGCAAAATGGCATTTGCTTTCTCACTATTTTAATGAAAAAATAATGGATCTTCAAAAGGTATAAAAAATAGATAAATAGTTAGCCATTTCATTACTCATTGCCCGATGTCTGATCCTCGCCAAATCTTTTAATCCTTCGCCATTCACAATGGAACCTTCAGGCCTCCCGCACTGTGCAGGATCTATGGGTGTCAAGCATCTGGGTGGGTTCTGTACAAGCAAATGGAAGGTCAAGGGACATGTCATGATGTTATGGCGCAATGTCTTTCTGTGCACCTGCGCAGAGCACTCCCGAATGCCATGATTCCAGAAGGCCTGGCATAGTATCAGAGGACCTAAGATTCCAACCTAAGCAAGAGGCTGAGAGGGTGCAGTGAATACTGGACAGGTGGTGGTAAGTAGCAAAGGAGCTGGAGAGGTGAGCAGATTTTTATCTGATTTTAACGTATTGCATATTTATTATGCTTTGGTGTCTGGAGGAATCCCAGAGCATAATAAGGCACATTAAATTAGTGGAGATTAACATCTAATAACTTCAGAGAATAATCGCGCTAATAGGAAGATTAAAATGCCTGATCCCCACATCTTTATTGAAAATGGTTACAAATACTTCAATGGAGGTTCCACACACCATCAGTGGGAACAGAGAATAAAACCTTTGTACAATTGGTGAAGAAAGGTTAAACTTGATGGACCTAGGTCTTTTTTCAACTTCTGTAACTATGTATCTATGTAACTATGCATGGCTCACACATAAATGGTGGAGTGACATGGTTAAGAAGCATTAGAGGAGAGAATATCATAATTCTGTGCATACATACACAAGGGCACAAGTCTTGGAAATGTTTATCCACAGTGTAGGTTGTAAGTCATCCCGTGAACTTCATATTTCTTAGACAATGTGGAAAGTTTTATGAATTATTTAGAGACTTGAAACATTCACTCACAGAGAGGAACTTTCAACCTCATCCTTAAGCCATTTTAATTAACTCTGAAGCATGATGAGGTGTCTATTTTGCCACTGAAGATACTGTATATGTTATGTATTTATACACAGGGCAAAAATTCTACTTTGGTGTCCAATAACAATGATGCATTTTTATTATAAAAAGTTGCAAAAACAAAATGCTTGATTCATCAAGACCAGAGTTGTTCACGTCAGTTTTGAAGAGGTGGCATGCTGGAGTCAGACGCCCTTCATGATTCAGTGGCATCGAACAAGTGAAGTACAACTCTGTGTGTGCCTCACCATAACTCCTTCTTCGGTTCCTGCTGGATTAAGATTTGTGGCATAGTGAGCACCATTGCTAGTAATGAATTTGACAAGTGGTGGTCACCACACCCGCCCCCCATCCTGCCCCAGCTCAGCCTGGAGCTGGGAGAAACTGTTGTGAAGACGCCAAAAATTGCAAAATTTAGGCACAGTTCCATGTTGCATCTAAATGTTGTGAATTTTCTAAGCTTTTACGACATAATTTTGGGATGAAAACTTTGATGCATCAGGCCCAAATTGTCCAAGAATCACAAATTATCTTGATTCGATATATGATCGTTTGGTGCTCCCTCACTGGAAAATCAGCTTGATCAAGTAAACTTCTATCTCTTAAGGTCTTCAGGTTGGACAATTAGGCAGAACTCATTTAAGCTTCAATTCATTGCAATCTCTACATGGTGATACACACTGACAACATTTACTTTACGCACATGTACCAAAACAGCTAAACTATGAGTTATTTTTATTGATAAAATAAAGATAATTATGATTCTTACTATGAAAATTTATCTATAAGGAGTAGTATGAAGACATATGTAGTAATCTCTGAAGTAAGCTCCAACCAACATCGTTATATATTATGTATTGCTGCTCCTAGATTTATAGGAGCCTTGTTAATATGGGACCTCGGCAACGCACTGTCAATTGTTTATTTGCCAGAAGTCAAGAAGACATACAGTATATGTCATGGACTTGCAGTCATGTGAAAATATCATATAATTTAATTGTCTATGGGCATTAGCATTGTACATGAAAATCTATCGGTAGACTTACATTAATAAAATAATGAATGATCCTTACATGTGTGGCTAAATATATCATTTATAAGCATAGTACTATATTCTATTCAGTCTCACAAAGCAGAAGTATGAGGCACAGAAGGAAAAGTAATGGGCTGAAGACAGTGATTGTGTTGTGATGTAGAAACCCATATCCCAGGAAGGTGGTGGCCAAAATTCATTCTCTTGTGAAAAGCACATATCTGTGGAGGTGACACCTGGCTGTCCTGTTCCTCTCGTGGCTGGTTGCTGTTGTGTTGTGTACCACATGCTGAGAAAAGAGCACACACTTACTGATGAATGTGATTCAAGAGGTAGAGGCACATACCTCAGACATCAGACAACAAATATGCCGGACAGAAGATGTGGAGGGTAGGTCTTACTTTTGGTAGCTATCTCCTTTGCATTTGGGCCTACACTCTTCACTTGCCATTTGCTCTATTGTGGCATCTCAACTTTTCAGTAATTTGGCAAATCCTCATCATGTGCAGTGAATTAGCACTCCCATTGTCCTCTGTTCCTGGTCAAACCATTTTCTTCCCCAGTGGTAATTTTTTAGCAGGTCCTCCTGCTGGATAGCTATACAAATGACTTCTGGACTCCACTTTTCTCAGACTAAACTGCCATCACTGTACTCCAAGCTGTGGCCTTTATTAATCTTTTACTACACACACCAACTAAAAATGTCACCATAAAATAGTCCAATTTGATTAACGCTCTATCACGCTAGGGTCTGTGTAAAAAATGATTAGTCTTGTTCCTTTAACCCCTTCATGACCTTGGGATTTTCCGTTTTTCCGTGTTCGTTTTTCGCTCCCCTCCTTCCCAGAGCCATAACTTTTTTATTTTTCCATCAATTTGGCCATGTGAGGGCTTATTTTTTGCAGGACGAGTTGTACTTTTGATTGACATCATTTGTTTTACCATGTTGTGTACTAGAAAATGGGAAAAAAATTCCAAGTGCGGTGAAATTGCAAAACAAGTGCAATCCCACACTGGTTTTTTGCTTGGCTTTTTTGCTAGGTTCACTAAATGCTAAAACTGACCTGCAATTATGATTATCCAGGTCATTACGAGTCCATAGACACCTAACATGACTAGGTTATTTTTTATCTAAGTGGTGAAAAAAAATTCCAAACTTTGCTTCTTTGCTTAAAAAAAAAAAAAAAAATTGTGCCATTTTCCGATAATCGTAGTGTCTCTATTTTTCGTGATCTGGGGTCGGATGAGGGCTTATTTTTTGCGTGCCAAGCTGACATTTTTAATGATAGCATTTTGGTGCAGATATGTTCTTTTGATCGCCCGTTATTGCATTTTAATTCAATGTCGCGGCGACCAAAAAAAACGTAATTCTGGCTTTTTGAATTTTTTTCTCGCTACGCCGTTTAGCGATCAGGTTAATGCTTTTTTTTATTGATAGATCGGGCGATTCTGAACACGGCGATACCAAATATGTTTAGATTCGATTTTTTTTTATTGATTTATTTTGAATGGGGCGAAAGGGGGGTGATTTAAACTTATATTTTTTTTATTTTTTTCACTTTTTTTTTCCTTTTTTTTTTACTTTTGCCATGCTTCAATAGCCTCCATGGGAGGCTAGAAGCAGGCACAATGCGATCGCCTCTGCTACATAGCAGCGATCTTATGTTCGCTGCTATGTAGCAGAAAATCAGGTGTGCTGTGAGCGCCGACCACAGGGTGGCGCTCACAGGTACTGGCGATCAGTAACCATAGAGGTCTCAAGGACCTCTATGGTTACTATTAAGAAGTATCGCCGACCTCTGATCATGTGACGGGGGTCGGCGATGACGTCATTTCCGGCCGCCCGGCCGGAAGCGGTAGTTAAATGCCGCTGTCTGCGTTTGACAGCGACATTTAACTAGTTAATAGGCGCGGGCACATCACGATTCTGCCCGCGACTATTACGGGCACATGTCAGCTGTTCAAAACAGCTGAGATGTCCCGGCTTTGATGCGGGCTCACCGCCGGAGCCCGCATCAAAGCGGGGCTTCTGACCTCGGATGTACTATCCCATCCGAGGTCAGAAAGGGGTTAAAGGGAATCTATCACCATGAAAATGCAATCCAATCTGCAGGCGTTATGTTATAGAGCAGCAGGAGCAGAGTAGGTTGATATATAGTTTTGTGAAAAAAAGATTCCGTATATCCTGTGTATTAATCATTTAATCCTATGCTCTTTTTGGGATTTTCGGTTCAGTGGGCGGTCCTATCAGTGACTGACAGCTACCTCTATGTGGACTATTATACAAAGAAAGCTGTCAGTCATTGATAGGACCGCCCACTGGACTGAAAACTAGCAGAGGATTAAATAATTAAAACACAGGTTCTACTAAACCTGTTGTCACAAAATTACATATCAATCTACTCAGTTACTGCTGCTCTATAACATGATGCCTGTAGATTTCATAGTAACAAATTTCCTTTAATTAACAGGCTCAATAATACAGCATATCTCATAGAAACAATCATAAAGATCAGTACTCATCATCATGTACCCACAGTGTAACTCAGCAGATATAGAATGTAGCAGTAATGATGACAGTTTCTGTATCCAAGTATCTTCATGTATAGGGGGAATAACTTTATGTGGTATGGCTCTGAGTGTAGAAGGCTAATAAGTAGTGTTGAGCGATACCGTCCGATATTTGAAAGTATCAGTATCGGATGGTATCGGCCATTATCCGAAAAATATTGGATATCGCCGATACCGATATCCGATACCAATACAAGTCAATGGGACACAAATATCGGAAGGTATACTGTAATGGATCCCAGGGTCTGAAGGAGAGGAAGCTCTCCTTCAGGCCCTGGGATCCATATTCATGTGTAAAATAAAGAATAAAAATAAAAAATATTGATATACTTATCCTCTGATTGGTCGCTGAGCAGTCATGTGACCGCTCACGCGACCAATCACAAGCCGCAACGTCATCGAAGGCCCTTTACGCGCTCATTCTTCGGAACGAAAGCAAGGCGGCTGCAGCGGTGACGACCAGGGCGCGTCAGAGGGTAAGTATATCAATATTTTTTATTTTTATTTATTTATTTTTATTTATTTTATTTTTTATTTTTATTCTTTATTTTTCACATTAATCTTAATCCCGATACCGATTCCCGATATCACAAAAATATCGGAACTCGGTATCGGAATTCCGATACCGCAAATGCAGCCATTTGGTAAATTCAAAAAAAGTTCAGTGATATTTCAGTTTTTCTTTTTAAATAAATTTGCAAAAAATTACTACATTTCTGTTTTTTTTCAATCAAGATGGGGTGCAGAATGTACATTAATGAGAAAAAATGAACTTATTTGAATTTACCAAATGGCTGCAATAAAACAAAAAGTGAAAAATTTAAAGGAAACTGAATACTTTCGATACCCATTGTATAAACACCCCAGTACTGGTGAGTCAATTAGAGCCAGGGAAAGATTGCCACTGGGAGCTAGGGTCTGAAGGCCCCGGAAGAAGTCGGCAAAGCAAACTGCTGAGACCTTCTGTGATACCCGCCCGACCGCCTTATTATATCAGGAATTGAATGCCTTACAGCTAACCTGTCTAGGTATGTGGATTTACAATTAGAGCAGTGTGTTTCACTTTTACCAGCCCATCTAAGAGATACAAAACATATTCTAAACCTCCTGAATAAATGCACGTGAAAAGAAGAATACATATTGGGGTCTCTGGATGTTACCTCCCTCTATACTGTGTTTAATCATGAAAAAGGTGTGAGGCATCAGAATATTTTTTAACTAAAACAGGAAGGTACCTCAATGATCAGGTTGATTTTTATTAAAAAGTGTATGCATTTTATACAAACAATTATCTTAAATATGAGGTGCACTACTACACCCAGCAATGGGGCACCACCATGGGAACCAGCTTCTACATATATTACTCTAGAATCCCTATCAGAGGGAGCATTTAGATAATCCCAATACCTCCCCCTAAATCCAGGTTCACAATTTCAGATTTTAAAAGCAGATGTGTGAATGACTTCAGGCGGAATATTTTTTTATTCCTGACTTAGGAAATTGTAATCCTGAAAGCCCTACCAAGTCGAAGCATTACAATACAATAACACCTCTGAATTTTCCTGCCTCTACAAAGATGTGTTTTCATTATAATTTCAACATTCACATTAATGATGGACACCGCTGTTGAAATAATACTACGAGTGTAAAGATGCGCCATTATATTTACTGAACAATAAAAGTTGTCATTTTAGGCAATCTTGGCTTATACAGTGGCGCCATCAAACTATTTTTTCACACTTTGCCGAACGTAAGATCAATATATTTAATATGGCAGTGTATGCAGTCTGCATTAATAATGTATTAAGGTCTTTAGGGAGAAAAGGATTCAAGACTGCATGATTTACCTTAACCGAGCCTTAAATCTATGTTTTGTCTATGCAGTCCCATAGCACAGCATTTTATTCATCTTGTAACAAAATAATATCAGGGAAGACTGCTAACTAATCACATCAGGTGTATACTAAAAAGCAGTTTGTATCTGTATACAGTAGAAATAAATAATTCTACTGACGAAAGAAAGATGAGCGGATCTTTTGAAATTTGAATTTGCCGACTTGCTTGATTCTCAATACTTGTAAGGCTTGTAATTGTTTGGAAAATACACATTAGGAGGGAGAGAGAAAGGACCCTGCTGACCATAAGGGCTTACACTCTACAGGAGGGAAAGAGAGAGAGCAATAGGACCCTGCTGACTACACAGGCTCAAAATCTACAGGCGGAAGAGAGAGAGGGGCCCATACAGACCATAAGAGCTTACACTTTACAGGAAAAAGCGAGAAAGAGAACTCCGCTAACCATAAGAGCTTACACTTTACAGGAGAAAGAGTGGACTCTGGAATTATATGAGCTTACACTGTACTGTAGAGAGAGAGGACTCCGATGAACAAAAGAGCTCATAATCTACAGGCAAAAGAGAGAGGACTCCGCTAACCATAAGAGCTCACACCGTACTGTAGAGAGAGAGGACTCCGATGACCATAAGAGCTTACACTTTACTGTAGAGAGAAAGGACTCCGCTAACCATAAGAGCTTACACCGTACTGTAGAGAGAGTGGACTCCGATGACCATAAGAGCTGACACTTTACTGTAGAGAGAGAGGACTCCGATGACCAAAAGAGCTCATAATCTACAGGCAAAAGAGAGAGAGGACTCCGCTAACCATAAGAGCTTACACCGTACTGTAGAGAGAGTGGACTCCGATGACCATAAGAGCTGACACTTTACTGTAGAGAGAGAGGACTCCGATGACCAAAAGAGCTCATAATCTACAGGCAAAAGAGAGAGAGGACTCCGCTAACCATAAGAGCTTACACCGTACTGTAGAGAGAGAGGACTCTGCTAACCATAAGAACTTACACCGTATTGTAGAGAGAGAGGACTCCGATGACCATAAGAGCTTACACTTTACTGTAGAGAGAGAGGACTCCGATGACCAAAAGAGCTCATAATCTACAGGCAAATAAGAGAGAGAGGACTCCGCTAACCATAAGAGCTTACACCGTACTGTAGAGAGAGAGGACTCCGCTAACCATAAGAACTTACACCATACTGCAGAGAGAGAGGACTCTGCTAACCATAAGAGCTTACACCGTACTGTAGAGAGAGAGGACTCCGCTATCCATAAGAACTTACACCATACTGTAGAGAGAGAGGACTCCGCTAACCATAAAAGCTTACACTTTACTGTAGAGAGAGAGGACTCCGCTAACCATAAGAACTTACACCATATTGTAGAGAGAGAGGACTCCGATGACCATAAGAGCTTACACTTTACTGTAGAGAGAGAGGACTCCGATGACCAAAAGAGCTCATAATCTACAGGCAAAAGAGAGAGAGGACTCCGCTAACCATAAGAGCTTACACCGTACTGTAGAGAGAGAGGACTCCGCTAACCATAAGAACTTACACCATACTGCAGAGAGAGAGGACTCCGCTAACCATAAGAGCTTACACCGTACTGTAGAGAGAGTGGACTCCGATGACCATAAGAGCTGACACTTTACTGTAGAGAGAGAGGACTCCGATGACCAAAAGAGCTCATAATCTACAGGCAAAAGAGAGAGAGGACTCCGCTAACCATAAGAGCTTACACCGTACTGTAGAGAGAGTGGACTCCGATGACCATAAGAGCTGACACTTTACTGTAGAGAGAGAGGACTCCGATGACCAAAAGAGCTCATAATCTACAGGCAAAAGAGAGAGAGGACTCCGCTAACCATAAGAGCTTACACCGTACTGTAGAGAGAGAGGACTCTGCTACCCATAAGAACTTACACCGTATTGTAGAGAGAGAGGACTCCGATGACCATAAGAGCTTACACTTTACTGTAGAGAGAGAGGACTCCGATGACCAAAAGAGCTCATAATCTACAGGCAAAAGAGAGAGAGGACTCCGCTAACCATAAGAGCTTACACCGTACTGTAGAGAGAGAGGACTCCGCTAACCATAAGAACTTACACCATACTGCAGAGAGAGAGGACTCTGCTAACCATAAGAGCTTACACCGTACTGTAGAGAGAGAGGACTCCGCTAACCATAAGAACTTACACCATACTGTAGAGAGAGAGGACTCCGCTAACCATAAGAGCTTACACTTTACTGTAGAGAGAGAGGACTCCGCTAACCATAAGAACTTACACTTTACTGTAGAGAGAGAGGACTCCGCTAACCATAAGAACTTACACCGTATTGTAGAGAGAGAGGACTCCGATGACCATAAGAGCTTACACTTTACTGTAGAGAGAGAGGACTCCGATGACCAAAAGAGCTCATAATCTACAGGCAAAAGAGAGAGAGGACTCCGCTAACCATAAGAGCTTACACCGTACTGTAGAGAGAGAGGACTCCGCTAACCATAAGAACTTACACCATACTGCAGAGAGAGAGGACTCCGCTAACCATAAGAGCTTACACCATACTGTAGAGAGAGTGGACTCCGATGACCATAAGAGCTGAGACTTTACCATAGAGAGAGAGGACTCCAATGACCATAAGAGCTTACACTCTACAGGCAAAAGAGAGAGAGAGAAAGGAGTCCACTGATCATAATAGCTTACACTCTACAGGAGAGAGAAAGACACAGAGAGAAAGAGAACCCCGTTGACCAGAGCAGCTTTCATTATACAATAGAGAGAGACTTACCCAGTGATTCTGGATAGGTAAAACAACTCTGCCATACAAACTGTGCTCCACTGGGAGCCGCTGGGCCTGGTACTGACCACTACTGTACAACGTATCATAATACCTATGATTTCAAAGCTGCATGGAATCATGGGATGTACTGCACTGCAACGCAAAATGTTGTTAGCCCACTCTCTGATGCTTCAGTAATGTGGAAAACAGCTTTTCAAAATTGAACTTGAAATTGTTCCCACATGGATCGATCTGTTCATCGCTCTATACTTTTAAATATTCAGAAACAGGCGTCTGCTGTTCCCAAAACTGTAGCAGAATACACATTCCTTCGCAGGTTACAGGTAAGGCCTCATGCACATGATCGTACTGTGGCTGCATAAATCTTTCAATTTAGATAACCAGAGAAACTATCACATATGTCATAATAGTCATGCTCTGATAGAAGCATCACCCACTCAGGGATATACAGCATTTTCCTAATATAGTGTTTGAGGCGCCATACAGTTCACTCGGGGGCTATACAACTTCCTTGTGCAGACCTGTAAATACTCTGTAAAGGCTCTTAGATTCCCATTATAGCAAAGTTCTTTTCTATATGGTCTCTGAATTATTCATACACAATATCACTGCAAGATTTTCTTAAAATTGGTTCTAATTTCAGTCTTGCAATGGTAAAGAAAAGTTGCATTAATTTTACTTTATCAAAACTTTATAGAAAAACTATTTCAGAAAGAAGAAGCCGCTTTAATATTTTGAGAAAGCAAAGAGCCTCAGTATACGATTTCAATATTAGGAAATTGTGGAAAATCTTAAATGGTAGGTAAATAATAAAAAAAGTAAAAGTAAAGTAATAAAAAAGAATGAATATGATGCACAATTAGCTGTTAACTCATAAGTACATGGCTTCACTAATGCAATCAGTCTGTCTCATGCTGCCTGTGGTTCAAGCAGAAGAATCTCTTTTCAGGTTCTCTTTAAATCTATTAGCTATGATTATGTTGGGACCCTCAAAATAAAAGGGATGCCATGTCCTCCATTTGAATGGATCAGTTGTCAAACATCCATACTTTTACTTTATTCATGGGCGGATGGATAGCTGAGCACTGTGCAGAATGAAAGGAGCAGAAATCTAAATAGGTGTAAAGGAAACTGGATCTTCTTGACTAAGTCCACCTAAGACTTTGCAAATAAAATGGCAAAGGGAATCTATTGCCAGTTTTTTTTGCAACGTTTTAGATGTAGCATATAGCAGAGGTCAGAAAGCTGACACTCTTGATTAGCAGCTTTCTTTATACATTGTAACTTGACAGTAAGCTGATAATCAGTGCTGAGGACCTGGTTGTACCAGGAAATGGATACCTAGTCCGGTGGTGATAATCTCATACTGATAAAACACTTATTGTATTGACACAACAGCACACATCCTAAAAAGTGACACATGAAATAAATCAGTGCCTCAGTCTACATGACGCTGCCCTCAGATTAAATAGCAAAAACTTTCTAACAGTCACTTTTAAATATTGTATATTTTTTCAGAAATACAAAATACTTACTCTTTTCTTTTGCAGCACAAATTAGATGAATTCATGTTTGGACTGAAAATCAATCTGAAGCCAATGATCTGCTCTGCTCTAATTCAATTGATGTATTTGATACTTCTATGTTGCTCAGCTAATTTCTTACTAAAGCTTGTGGTATTATGTAATATCATGTCCAGAAATGTATCATGATAATTATTGTATTTGGAATGAAGGGCAGCAGCACAGCTTTAGAGATCTTTTATTAGTAAGTCCCTTTTACTTTTTATTTGGTCTACCCCATTACCTCCCTATGGATGGCTGTGATTAGTGCTGAGCCTTTCATGGCAACTATTAAGATTGGAGATAACTCATATTTGCCCATTTCTATGAGAGAATCCTGCCTAATAAATGACCACTGATCAGTTATATGGAAGCCGATCATTGGACGTTTATTGGCAGGGTGGAGCGCGGTAATTTGCTTTTTTGCACTGCATGCTGTGGCGGCACTGTCGGTCGAAGAGAGGGGAGAGTGGGTGTGGCTTACAGTGGCTGATGGGAGATTTGTATTCCTCTGCCTTTCAGTTGCCATCATGCAGTGGACACATGAGGAGAGGTCATTTTGTGTTGAAGCGTATTTTTCAAATGCCCACTCGATCATTGCAGTGCAGCGTGCTTTTCGTTTACAATTCGCTGTTCCTCCACGCGGACGTGTTCCTGGACGGCAATCAATTGTAAATTGGGTGAATGCATTCAGAACAGCAGGGAATGTGTCATGTGTACGAAGGGGACCTGAGAGAAGGATTACAACACCACAAAACATCGAGAGAGTTAGAGCAGCAGTACTGCAATCTCCGAAACGCTCTGCTCGGAAGCAATCATTTGCTCTTGGCATTTCAAGACGTTCTCTCCACCGGATTCTTCATGATGAACTGAATTTTCACCCGTATAAAATGTGCGTGGTCCAACATTTGTCAGCATGGGACTATTTGACACGGCGGACCTCTTGTGAAGACATGTTAGCAACGATACCCCGTGACGCAATTGTGTTTTTTTCTGATGAGGCACATTTTCACCTCAGTGGGTGTGTAAACAAACAAAATATGCGTTACTGGAGTGAAACAAACCCCAGAGAAGTTCACGAGAGACCTCTGCATTCGGACCGCGTCACTGTGTGGTGCGCCATATCACGAGTAGGCATCATTGGTCCTTACTTTTTTCAGGATAATGGTCGTGCCATAACTGTGAACTCCGAACGGTACTTGTCTATGATACAGGATTATTTTCAGCCGGCTCTTGAGGCAATGGAACTAGAGGATACATGGTTCCAACAGGATGGTGCCACTGCACACACAGCGAGGGTTACCATGAATTGTTTGAGGCAAATGTTTCCTGGACGGCTTATCTCTTTGAGGGGAGATGTGAACTGGCCAGCACGCTCACCAGATTTAGCCCCATGCGATTTTTTCCTTTGGGGTTACCTGAAGTCTAAGGTGTATATCAACCGTCCCAACACCTTGGAAGACCTAAGGAACAATATTGAAGCTGAAATTGGCAGAATACCAGTGGACATGCTTGTTAGAGTTCATGAAAACTTCAGAAAACGTATGCAGCAGTGTGTGGATAGCGAAGGTCAACATTTGCCAGATACACTATTTAAAACCATGTAATTTAAAAATTCCATTACTGTTCAGTATAATTAAAATATAAAATAAATTTTTCTAATGATCATAATTTTTTTATTTCATTCCCAAATCAGCAAATTACCGCGCTCCACCCTGTATAAAGCAGAATTCACCGCACACTCTAGTAGATTATCTATTACAATACGGCAAGTTTATTGTCAAAAATATGGGAGCAAAAAGGAGTATATATACACTGGAAAAGGGCGACTACAGAGAATGATGTTTTGACCCCTCTGGGGTCTTAATCATACTGTCGCTGCAAAATAAAGAAAGTGGTATCAATCTGTCACAATGAACATGGCACATATGAAGTATAATATGCAACAAAAAATAACATAAAATTATCCCTGGTAAAGGATCATATAAACAACAAAGTAAAACAGGATTTCATTAAAAGTGCATCAAGTCAAAAAAATTCAGTGACATGGTATCTAACAAGTATCTGTTGAAGCAGAGCAAGATAATATAGAAAGTAGTATAGCAGAGATCATGGTTTACCTTAATCCAGATGTAGTGAGTAGGTAAGGAGCAAGCATAGAGATTAGAGTCCCTGGGGAATCCTATAGAGGCTGTAAGGAATGGTGATACAGCTACAAAGGTTGTTCCAGTGAGAGAATAAGATAAGTGGTTGGACAAAGTCCATTATACCTAATCCGTTAGGCTGCGGTGCCTAGTTGCAGGTGAAGGGCCCGGCTCGGCTAGGGACCGGTAGGGATTCAGGGTATGTTATAGGGTCAGAGCCATATTACTAAGGCTAATGGGGATAGTAGCACTAAGTTACCTTGTGCTGTCAGATGCTAAAGCGGCGCTCCAGCTCCTTGCTGCTGTGGCGTGCTTTACATGTGGCATAAATAGTGGTATGCACTGCCGGACCGGAAGTGCGTTGTCCTGCCCGGAAATGACATTGTGCTACCTAGATGTTCATACCGCGCATGTGTGGCCGTTGTTACTAAGCATCATCCAGCTTTCCTAATCTCAGCAGTGCATGCACAGTATGAGCATCTAGGCAGCGCAACATCATTTCCGGGCTGGACGATGCACTTCCAGTCCAGGGGTGCATACCACTATTTATGATATCATGCCATGACATTTCTCATAATGACTATCAGATTGGATTACTGTTAGTTGTACATGCAAACATAGAAAAGGTACAAGGATAAGGAGGAGTGGGACAATTTGTCCAAGGGCTTTCTCCATAGTGCAGGATGGTCTTATCCTAGGGATGAGCGGACCAATGGAAGTTTGGGTTCACCAGGTTCGACCGAACTTTAGTCCAAAGTTTGGGTCGGCACCATAACTGTACTCGAACTTAAATCAGAACCCCATAGAAATCCATGAAGACCCTAACTTTAGAGCTGGAAAAATCTCTCTCTCCTCCCCAGACTCCAGAACTGTAAAACGGACTCCCAGGAGAAGTCCGTGTTCAGAGTTCAGCATTTCAGCACTTCAACTTTATAGTTCGAGTTCACTCATTCTCCTACAGGCTCTCTCTGCTATTAATGATATGCCAACTTTGATAATTTAGGTAAAGGTTTATGGCCCCCATAAGATGCTCCATATTATATGCCCCGTACACTGCTCCATAAAGGTTTATGGCCCCCCATAAGATGCTCCATATTATATGCCCCGTACACTGCTCCATAAAGGTTTATGGCCCCCCATAAGATGCTCCATAGTATATGCCCCTGTACACTGCTCCATTATGGTTGATGGCCCCATAAGATGCTCCATAGTATATGCCCCGTATGCTGCTGCGATATATATATAAAAAAAAAAACATACTCACCGATCGTCGCTGGGCGCCGGGTGCTGGGGGGCCTGAGCAGGCGGGGACACCGGCGCGCTGTGGGGGTCAGGTGCTGGAGTCGCCACTAGTTCAGGCCCCTGACACTTGCTATAGTCACCTGGCCCTGATCCAGTGCTGCGTCCCCTGGCTGTGACTGTTCAGTCAGAAGGCGGCACGCATTAAGCGCGTCATCGCGCCCTCTGAACTGTGAACGTCACAGGCAGAGGACCCAGAGGACAGAGCGGTGGGCAGCGCTGGAACGGGACAGGTGAATATAGCTCATACTTACCCTCCTGGCGCGTCCCTGATATCCGTTGGAGATCGCGGTGTGCGTTCAGTGCTTATGCATACCGCAATCTCCTGGGAGCGTCACTCTGTGGGGTCCAGACTGCATCGGCGCTTGCGCTGGCGCAGTCTATAAAGGCTTCAGACAGAGTGACGCTCCCAGCCTTATATTATAGATTTGCAAACTCTTTTCTAGGTATAAGTTCGTTGTGACAGTAGGACGTGTTGCACAGTTTAACTATTGGAAGTGTAACCAAAAATGAGGGTGTATAAACACTACATATGAATCAAAGTAATATACTGTACATATGATATACTGAACATACACTGGAGACGACGCAGACTGAAAGTCAATTGACTTTATTGTCTGGCCTTTGTATTATATTGCCTAAAGTGACTCATTCATAGACAGTTTAATATGTAATGTGCCTGTTCGTGGCTTTTTTTTAAAAAAAACACACGTGTATTCGATATTGACCAGGAAACCGTGAATTATTGAAGTGTAGCTTTTCCGAAATGCAGGAAAAGCAATAAAACTATTTACTGTATGAAATATTCTCATTCCAGAAGGTATTTCACTTGAGAAATTGCTCTTTGACTCTTATGCTATGTTCCATGAAATGCAGTTTTCCTCAATAGGTGTACATTTCATAAATCAATTGCGTACAACAAAATGAGAAGAGAGTAACACAATAAAGGTCTTTGTGTCCTCCATTCTCGTCATCAGAGGCTGAGATCTCCGGACTGTTGTATATGTTTGTTTTGCTAAGTGTGAGTTTATTAATGTCTCCCTTGTGTTGTTCTATTTGCTTTGTGTATACCAGATGAAATTGCTTTCAAATTTATTAGTATGGATTACATTAGATTTCCTAATGGCTTCGCATCACAATAATGCATAGCCTGATGGTAAGATTGACTGAACAATCTGTTGAAGTGGGATTAGTACTGCGTTGCCAAAGCTTTTCCATGCTACCATGATGTCTCAATCAAATACCTTTTAACTTGAAACACTTTTCCAAGAAAAATCATCAGAAACTACGAAAGGCAGGGTCATCATACTCATAACTCATGAAAAAAACAAGCCAAGGACTGTACATGTGAAGGGGTGCATATGCAAGCGCTTCTCACAGGGAACTAGTCTTAAATAAGAGTTAGGTGAAAAAAATCTGCTGCTATTATAGCTGTACTCATACTGCAAAAATGAAATTGATAAGCACTTCCTAGCAAAATGCAGGTGCAGGTTCTTCTGGCTAGCATGCAAAGAAATACATCGCACCCTACGACACATGCTAACATTGGATATATGAAATTTTAATGGAATTACTGATAAATAGTTTATACTTATAAATTTGAAATATTTAGTTCACATTTTGATCAAAGTGAATATGCCCATCTGGCCAGAAACAACTTGGTTGTTCTGCCATGGTGTATTATACCGTAGCTCGTTATAGTCCAAATTGCTTGAAGCCATAGAGACATATTGGCATACAGTTTGGCATGCTGTACGTATATTGAAAAATATTTATAATAGTGTTGCGTGCAATGAAACTATCAGGGCACATAGCTCTGGAAGAAAAATAGGCACTACTGCTTCAGAAGTGTACATGCTCGAAGAAAGGACCACTCTTGACTTAATGAGCAGCAGCATCTACCTCATACCGGTCTCCTCTACAAGTCTTCACTCCCTATACCGCAATGCTTTTGACTACACAATATTCTTTGATAATTCTGCTTGCTTTTTTTGTTCTAATCGGATTTCTACCTGTTATGTCCTTGATAAATACCATTGTTGATCAAAACGTTGGATCTTTTCTTGACGGATAAAAATAAAAATATTCATTTATTGCATCATGATATTTGTTCGGTGCTGAGATTTTTTGCCTGTATCAAGGCACATGGAGCATCTACAGCTCCTTAGTATGGAGCCAGAAGGACCATTTGTTGCACTGCTTGAGACTATGTTTCCATTTACATCATTGGCTTCATTCGCACCTTAAGCCATGATGATCTACTGGATCTTTCCCCTGACTGATAATATAGTCAGTTGGGATTCTGTTGACATGTCTATTACTGC
Organism: Ranitomeya imitator; assembly: GCF_032444005.1. Classification (NCBI taxonomy): domain Eukaryota; kingdom Metazoa; phylum Chordata; class Amphibia; order Anura; family Dendrobatidae; genus Ranitomeya; species Ranitomeya imitator. The sequence goes on along the minus strand of NC_091287.1, from coordinate 70,275,206 downwards.
ATGCAGAATTTGTCTTACAATGGTTGTCCAGGATGAACGTTATTCAAGTGACTAGGAGATACGGTGCAGTATCTGGCATTGGCCATTAAAGGGAACATGTCAAAGCCAAGTTTGCATCTCGGCTTCAGGAAAATGGCCGCCGCGATCTCCATCTGCGCACGCGCGGCATCCCGCGGCCATTTTCCTGAAGCCCCGTGCAGCAGAGCACTCCATCTGCGCACGCGCGGCCTCAGGAAGATGGCCGCCCCCACCGATGACAAGGGTACTAGCGCAGATCGCACGCTTTTTCTTCACCTGCGCGTAGTGGATTCGGCACTTGGACATGCGCACACCACTACGCCACCAACAGAAAGCTGGGGAAGAAACAGCGATGTCACCACGCCCACCTGACCTGACCAACCTGATTGACAGGCGAAAACGGCGACTTTGGTAATGTATTTCGCAGCATAGGTGGGGAATTAGAGTACACTACATACACTATTGTAACGCACAGCGCAGGCCGTATTTAACAGTATTTTCATCTCAATCTGAAAAAATGGGGTGACAGGTTCCCTTTATGCAAAGTATGGAGGCTTCTGTGGTCTGTCTTGTAAGTTGCTTATATTTATTCAGCAAGTACCAGCACAGAAAACAGCCTATCAGTAAGGACTGTTGGGTGTTGGAACCCCCCCACCAATCTGATAGTGATGATCTTACAGATAGATCAACAAACTAAGTCCTTGACAACCACTATACAGTAAAAAATGACAAAACTGCCAAAGGGCTTCCATTGGAGGCTTTAAATGGCAATGCACTCAAAATCTGAGATTAATTATGGAGCCTCTAAAGGGATAATCCAGGATTATAATTTTACTACAGGCCTAACTACCTGCCTGTTGTGCCTGTATGCAATCACTACCAACATAGAATGGTATATATAATTAGACAAATGGAGTCAAAAACTGTATTTTTGATAAAAAAAAGTTGTAACATTTATTGAATAACACAGTATAAGTAATTCCACATTAAGGTTTTTAGTACAGAACACACATAATCAATTAAGGGTCACTCTATGAGCAAAGGATACAGGTAAATTATCCATGCACCCACACTAATGTTTTATAGTCCGACCTGAGGTTCAAGTTCAATCAGTTGTATAGTCTAAGTAATGGTAGTGAACACTAACTGTCCCACTAACAAACCCAATCATAAAAGTACATATAAGACTGAACCTCACCCATGATAGTCATAGTGTGGACGTGGAAACGCCAGCTCCTACGCGCGTTTCGCGTAGGCTTCTTCGGGGGGCCGTACAGAGTGTGTCACTGAAAGGTATTTATAAAACTACCGCACCTGATGTTAATCCCAGAATGGTCACAGACCGCTCCTGAAGGCAAACCAGCAACTTCCACTGATGTCACATTGACAGAGCAGCTCTTCCTCTTGCGCACTGCTCTGTAGACTGGGCATTACTGCCGATATTATTCTAATTGACCAGCTCCCCACTCCCTAACTGAGAGGAGTCAGCTGTCAATCAGCATGACACCGGCAGTCATATCCTGTCAACAGAGCAGCCCGGAAGAGGATGAGCTGCTCTATTGACATTGAGCAGCAGAATCGCTGGCCGGAGCGGTTGTTGACCCTCTGTGCATCGGGTTGATCAGGCAGGTAGTTAGCAGGTAGTTATTTTTTAGGCCCATAGTAAAAATAAATAATTATCCTACATAAACTCTTTAGGTATCACCAAATGTAGACTAGAAGGAGCCCTTTGAAAACTCAACAAATAGTTGATTATTTTTTCTTTCTCTTTCTGAACAAAATGGTAAATTACTGTATGCTATAAGATGTTAATGGACATTGAACATATATAATGACCTATTGATATAGGAATGTAAAGGGCACATTAAGCTTTTTAAGTATTCTAGATTATAAAATTAGCTTTAATTTCATTATTTCCTTATTTTCCATGCTGATAATTTTCTATACCTGCTACATTACTTGGTTTTTATATTATTATGAGCATAGTTTTATTAACTCTGAATCAAACAGCCTGAACAGCACCATGTTTTACATTTGTATCTGGGGATATCCATCTGCTGGAAGGTTGGTTTGGTTTAAAAATGCACAGAAAATCTAGCTGGCAGAATGTCTATTGTTTGAGGAAGCTTAAAGGTACCGTCACACTTAGCGACGCTGCAGCGATACCGACAACGATCCGGATCGCTGCAGCGTCGCTGTTTGGTCGCTGGAGAGCTGTCACACAGACAGCTCTCCAGCGACCGACGATCCCGAGGTCCCCGGTAACGAGGGTAAACATCGGGTAACTAAACGCAGGGCCGCGCTTAGTAATCCGATGTTCACCCTGGTTACCAGCGTAAAAAAACAACTGCCTGACTGCTGGCCATAAAGTGAAAGTGAAAGCACAGCACAGCGGTGAGTCACACAGCGGTGACTCACCGCTGTGGCTGTGCTCTGCTTTCACTTTATGGCCAGCAGTCAGTGCAGGAACCAGACGGCAAGGGACAGACAGCTGAATGTAAGTATGTACTGTTTGTTTTTTTACGCTGGTAACCAGGGTAAACATCGGGTTACTAAGCGCGGCCCTGCGCTTAGTTACCCGATGTTTACCCTGGTTACCAGTGAAGACATCGCTGAATCGGTGTCACACACGCCGATTCAGCGATGTCTACGGGGAGTCCAGCGACGAAATAAAGTTCTGGACTTTCTTCCCCGACCAGCGATCTCCCAGCAGGGGCCTGATCGCTGCTGCCTGTCACTCTGGACGATATCGCTAGCAAGGACGCTGCAACGTCACGGATCGCTAGCGATATCGTCTAGTGTGACAGTACCTTTAGAGAGCAGATCAGGTTTTTGGCACCTTTAAATAAACCATTGGATGCGGTGTGGCTCAAATGTAATTATGTGTATCACAAGGTTTACAAAAGTACTTAAAGGCATGATCTACTTTTCTGCACTGTTTGTTTCTCTAAATTTTTAAAACATAAAGTTGACCTTTAAGTAAGCCCACTGGAACACATTATCAAACATTGCATGAATAGAAATTTTATAACACATTGCTAAAAAATTTAATTCTTTCAGTACATAGAAGATTTTGATCAGAAACAAGGCAGCAGAGAATTTCATAATGCCCATTATTAAGGAAGATTCACATGCGCTATTTTAGTCCACATTTTAAAATGCTTATGTGATTGTGCAATTGATGCATTTTTATTCTCTTCTGTACAGAAGAGCACGAAAGAGCCTTGAGGCCCCTGTTAAAAATAGTAGCACAAAAGTTTGAGATAAAAAGTAAGGATTTTAGGTAATTTATTAATAATCAATAATCAGTTTTTTAAACGTATGCCATCCGTTACTGCATGTTATGAATTAAACTCACCAATATTAGTCAATGGCCCCATGAAAAAAATGTGTAGCGGATGAATGTTGTCTATCTGTTTTACTGTTTAACAGGTAGAGGTGAGTGAACCAAAACTGTAAGGTTCAGAGTCCATACTCGGTATCGAACTCCAAACACAGACTTCTTCCTGTACATCCAGTTTCCTGTTCAGGTTCAGCAGACTAATAAAGCTTGTGCCTGACACTGACTGCAAGTGAACTTTGAAGTCTTGTTCTCCGAACTTTCTCAGAATGAGACTCCAAAGGATTGGATGGGCGTCGCTTGACATTTCACTATTGGATTACTCTCGGAACTTCCTGGATTTATTTTTAATTTATAAATGGGTAAACTAGTGAGTGTGGTGGAAGTCTGTGTTCAAATAAAGTATTTTTTAGTGTGTGTGTATTTTTACTACTAGGTTAGTAATGGGGGTGTCTGACTGACACCTCTCCGTTACTTACCTCTGTGCTTAATGTCAGTCAGCTGCTGATATCAACCTCAAAAAAAATTAGCCCGATTGCTAAAACATCAGGGCAATAGGGAAGAGACAAGGGTGTTATGATCCGGTGACCTTGGAGCAGCATGAGAACTTTCACTGGAGAAGGTGGTCACTATACTGACCGCAATCCTGAACTTAACACCGCAACTAGAAGTAGCCTTGGAGTGTACCTAACAATCCTAGACACCTCGTCACAGCCGGAGGACTAACTACCCCTAAAGATGAAAATAGGAATACTATCTTGCCTCAGAGCAGATCCCCAAAGGATAGACAGCCCCCCACAAATATTGGTGGTGAGTCGGAGAGGAAAAAACATACACAGGCAGAAAAACAGGATTTAGCACAGGAGGCCACTCTAGCTAAGTAGAACAGGATAGGACAGAGTTCTGTGCGGTCAGTATTAAAACTCTTCAAAAATATCCACAGCAGAATATACGAAAACTTCCTACATCTAACTAAAGATATAGGAGCGTATATCTGCAACTCCAGCGAATCCTACAATCAGAGCAGGAATACAAACAAAAACAAGCACACAGCAGTGTGCCACAGACACAAAAAACCAAACACTTATCTTTGCTGAATTTGGCAGCTAGCAGGAGAAGCCAGAAAGTGATCCAACACTTCACAAGGAACATTGACAACTGGCAAGGGCTAATGAATCCTGCACACCTAAATATCCCAGTCAGAATTGTAATCAGCAGATATACCTGGCCAGGACTGCGACTCAGACACAACTGCATTCCCACCTACAACCACTGGAGGGAACCCAAGAGCAGAATTCACAACAGTACCCCCCCTTGAGGAGGGGTCACCGAACCCTCACCAGGGCCCCCAGGACGATCAGGATGAGCCAGATGAAAGGCACGGACCAAATCAGCAGCATGGTCATCAGAGGCAAAAACCCAAGAATTATCCTCCTGGCCATAACCTTCCATTTGACCAGGTACTGAAGCTTCCGCCTCGAAAAACGGGAATCCAAAATCTTCTCAACAACATATTCCAACTCCCCATCAACCAACACAGGGGCCGGAGGATCAACAGAGGGAACAACCGGCTCCACATATTTCCGCAACAAAGATCTATGGAAGACATTATGGATAGCAAAAGAGGTCGGAAGCGCCAGTCGATTAATAATCTCAGAAATCCTATAAGGACCAATAAACCGAGGCTTAAACTTAGGAGAAGAAACCTTCATGGGAACATGACGGGAAGACAACCAGACCAGATCCCCAACCCGAAGCCGGGAACCAACACACCTACGACGATTAGCAAAACGTTGAGCCTCCTCTTGCGACAACACCAAATTGTCCACCACATGAGCCCAAATCTGCTGCAACCTGTCCACCACAGAATCCACACCAGGACAATCAGAAGGCTCAACCTGCCCAGAAGAAAAACGAGGATGAAAACTAAAATTACAAAAGAAAGGCAAAACCAAGGTAGCCGAACTAGCCCGATTATTAAGGGCAAACTCGGCCAATGGCAAGAAAGCCACCCAATCATCCTGATCAGCAGACACAAATAAGTCTCCAAAGTCTGATTAGTTCGCTCGGTCTGGCCATTTGTCTGAGGATGAAATGCAGAAGAAAAAGACAAATCAATGCCCAGCCTAGCACAAAAGGCCCGCCAAAACCTAGAAACAAACTGGGAACCTCTGTCGGACACAATATTCTCCGGAATATCATGCAAACGAACCACATGCTGAAAAAACAACGGAACCAAATCTGAAGAGGAAGGCAATTTAGGCAAAGGCACCAAATGAACCATCTTAGAGAACCGGTCACAAACAACCCAGATAACAGAAATCTTCTGGGAGACCGAAAGATCAGAAATAAAATCCATCGAAATATGCGTCCAGGGCCTCTCAGGGACTGGCAATGGCAAAAGCAACCCACTAGCACGGGAACAACAAGGCTTGGCCCGCGCACAAGTCCCACAGGACTGCACAAAAGAACGCACAACACGTGACAATGAAGGCCACCAAAAGGACCTACCAACCAAATCTCTGGTACCAAAAATGCCAGGATGACCAGCCAACACGGAATAGTGAACCTCAGAAATCACTCTACTAGTCCATCTGTCAGGAACAAACAGTTTCCCCACAGGACAGGGGTCAGGTTTGTCAGCCTGAAATTCCTGAAGAACCCCCAGGGGAAATGGCAGAAAGGACCACCCCCTCTTTCAGAATACCGACCGGCTCTAAGACCTCAGGAGAATCAGGCAAAAAACTCCTAGAGAGGGCATCAGCCTTAACCCCTTAGTGACCGCCAATACGCCTTTTAACTGACCTGAGATGTAAGAGACTTATATCCCCATACAGCTGACAATCCAGTAGCTATCAGCTGTCCACTATAGCTGACAACTTGCTGCATCAGCCATGATCAGTGTTTGCACCATCCAAATCTATTTAACCCCTTAGATGCTGCTGTCAATAGTGACTACATCATTATAAACGGTTAACAGACTGTGGGGGCTTCCTCTTTATCCCAATTGGTGGTCTCAGATCATGATTGCATGGTCCTGATGTTTGTCATGGAAATTCATGACCAAATAGTGGCCTTAGAGTCTGTCGGCTGTAGTAACCTGTTCAGCAGTTAGTGACATTTAGGTGATAAAAATACAGATTTTCATTTTTCTCATGCCACTTTGCATTAATTCCTGAAAATCACCCGAAGGGTTAACAAACGACCTGACTGCAGTTTTCAATATGTCAGGGGGTGCTGTTTTTAAAATGGTATCACTTGTGGGGATTTCCCTATATATAGGACCCTCAAATTCACTTCAAACATGGATAGGTCCCTAAAAAAATACATTTTGTAAATTTCCTTGAAAAAAATTTAAATTGTTGCTACATTTTTAATCCTCCTAAAATGCTAACAAAATAAAATAACATTTTGCAAATGGTGCTGATGTAAAGCAGACATGTGGGAAATGTTATTTATTAATGTTTTGCTGTGGTATGACTATTGGGATTAAAGGGATAATCATTCAAAGTTTGAAAATTACTAATTTTTTAACATTTTTTTCAAATTTCTGATATTTTTTATAAATAAACATAAAGCATATCAACCTAAATTTACCATTATCATAAAGTATAATGTGTCACGAAAAAACAATCTCAAAATCACTGGGATTTGTTGAAGTGTTCCAGAGTTATTACCACATAAAGTGACACTGGTCAGATTTCAAAAATTTGGCTCCGTCACTAAGGGGTTAATATTCTTAGAACCCGGAAGGTACGAGACCACGAAATCAAAACGGGAAAAAAACAAGGACCATCGAGCCTGTCTAGGATTCAGCCGTTTCGCAGACTCGAGGTAAATCAAATTCTTATGATCGGTCAAGACCACAATACGGTGCTTAGCTCCCTCAAGCCAATGTCGCCACTCCTCAAATGCCCACTTCATAGCCAACAACTCCCGATTGCCGACATCATAATTGCGTTCAGCAGGCGAAAACTTACGGGAAAAGAAGGCACACGGCTTCATTAAGGAACTAACAGGATCCCTCTGAGACAAAACGGCCCCTGCCCCAATCTCAGAAGTGTCAACCTCAACCTGAAACGGAAGAGAAACATCCGGTTGGCGCAACACCAGAGCAGAAGTAAATAGACGTTTAAGCTCCTGAAAGGCAGAGACAGCCGCAGAGGACCAATTCGCCACATCAGCGCCTTTCTTCGTCAAATCGGTCAAGGGTTTAACCACGCTGGAAAAATTAGCAATGAAACAGCGATAAAAATTTGCAAAACCTAAAAATTTCTGAAGGCTCTTCATGGATGTGGGCTGAATCCAATCATGAATGGCCTGAACCTTAACCGGATCCATCTCTATAGACAAGGGAGAAAAAATAAATCCCAAAAAAGAAACCTTCTGCACCCCAAAGAGACACTTAGACCCTTTCACAAACAAAGCATTGTCACAAAGGATCTGAAATACCATCCTGACCTGTTGCACATGAGACTCCCAATCATCGGAAAAAATCAAAATATCGTCCAAATATACAATCAAGAATTTATCAAGATAAGTCCGGAAGATATCATGCATGAAGGACTGAAAAACAGATGGAGCATTAGAGAGTCCAAATGGCATCACAAGGTATTCAAAATGGCCTTCGGGCGTGTTAAACGCAGTTTTCCATTCATCACCCTGCTTAATACGAACAAGATTATATGCTCCTCGAAGGTCAATCTTCGTAAACCAACTAGCTCCCTTAATCCTAGCAAACAAATCGGAAAGCAAAGGTAAAGGGTATTGAACCTTGACCGTGATCTTATTCAAGAGGTGATAATCTATACAGGGTCTCAAGGAACCATCTTTTTTAGCAACAAAAAAGAACCCCGCTCCCAATGGTGAAGAAGATGGTTGAATATGCCCTTTCTCCAAAGACTCCTTAATATAGCTCAGCATGGCGGTATGTTCAGGCACAGACAGGTTGAAAAGTCGACCCTTAGGAAACTTACAGCCTGGAATCAAGTCAATAGCACAATCGCAGTCCCTGTGCGGTGGAAGGAAGCTGGACTTGGGCTCATCGAATACATCCTGAAAATCAGACAAAAACTCAGGAATTTCAGAAGAGGAAGAAGAGGAGATTGACATCAAAGGAACATCATTATGAACCCCCTGGCAACCCCAACTAGTCACAGACATGGACTTCCAATCCAACACAGGATTATGTACCTGCAACCATGGAAAACCTAGCACGATAGCATCATGCAAGTTATGCAACACCAGAAATCGACAATATTCCTGATGGGCTGGCACCATGTGCATGGTCACCTGTGTCCAAAATTGGGGCTTATTTTTAGCCAAGGGTGTAGCATCAATGCCCCTTAAAGGAATAAGGTCCTGCAAAGGCTGCAAGGGAAAACCACAACGCTTGGCAAACTCAAAGTCAATTAAATTCAAGGCGGCGCCTGAATCCACAAACGCCATGACAGAAAATGATGACAATGAGCAGATCAAGGACACAGATAACAGAAATTTAGGTTGTACAGTACTGATGGTAATTGAACTGGCGATCCTCTTTGTCCGCTTAGGGCAGACAGAAATGACAAGAGAAGCATCGCCATAATAATAACACAACCTATTTTGAAGTCTGAAACCTTGTAGTTCCGTTCTAGACAGAATTCTATCACACTGCATAGGCTCAGGAATTTGCTCTGAGGATAACGCCACAGCACGCACAGTTCTGCGCTCCCGCAAGCGCCGGTCAATCTGAATGACCAGAGACATAGAATCACTCAGACCGGAAGGCGTGGGAAACCCCACCATAACATCTTTAACGGATTCAGAAAGCCCCCTTCTGAAAATTGCCGCCAAAGCATCATTATTCCATTTAGTCAACACAGACCATTTTCTTAATTTCTGACAATACAATTCTGCCGCCTCTTGACCCTGAGACAGGGCCAACAAGGTCTTCTCAGCTTGATCCACAGAATGAGGTTCATCATATAATAATCCCAAAGCCTGAAAAAAGGAGTCAATATTAAGCAAAGCCGGATTCCCAGATTCCAGGGAAAACGCCCAATCCTGCGGGTCGCCACGCAGCAGGGAGATTACGATTTTTACCTGCTGAATTTAATCTCCAGAGGATCGAGGTCTCAGAGCAAAAAACAGTTTACAGTTGTTTTTAAAACTCAAAAACTTGGACCTGTCACTAGAAAACAAATCAGGAGTAGGAATCTTCGGTTCTAAAGCAGGAGTCTGAACAATATAATCAGAAATACCCTGCACCCTAGCAGCAAGCTGGTCTACACGAGAAGCTAATTCCTGAACATTCATGCTTGCACCAGGCTCCTCAGCCACCCAGATATTAAGAGGGAAGAGAACACAAAACAGACTGGAGAAAAAAAAATGGCTCAAGACCTTCTTCCCTTCTTCTGAGATGCATTTAACTCATTGTGGGCCAGTTGTACTGTTATGATCCGGTGACCTTGGAGCAGCATGAGAACTTTCACTGGAGAAGGTGGTCACTATACTTACCGCAATCCTGAACTTAACACCGCTACTAGAAGTAGCTGTGGAGTGTACCTAACAATCCTAGACACCTCGTCACAGCCGGAGGACTAAATACCCTTAAAGATGGAAATAGGAATAGTATCTTGCCTCAGAGCAGATCCCCAAAGGATAGACAGCCCCCCACAAATATTGGCGGTGAGTCGGAGAGGAAAAAACATACACAGGCAGAATAACAGGATTTAGCACAGGAGGCCATTCTAGCTAAATAGGACAGGATAGGACAGAGTTCTGTGCGGTCAGTATTAAAACCCTTCAAAAATATCCACAGCAGAATATACAAAAACTTCCTACATCTAACTAAAGATGTAGGAGCGTATATCTGCAACTCCAGCGAATCCTACAATCAGAGCAGGAATACAAACAAAAACAAGCACACAGCAGTGTGCCACAGACACAAAAAACCAAACACTTATCTTTGCTGAATTTGGCAGCTAGCAGGAGAAGCCAGAAAGTGATCCAACACTTCACAAGGAACATTGACAACTGGCAAGGGCTAATGAATCCTGCACACCTAAATATCCCAGTCAGAATTGTAATCAGCAGATATACCTGGCCAGGACTGCGACTCAGACACAACTGCATTCCCACCTACAACCACTGGAGGGAACCCAAGAGCAGAATTCACAACACAAGGGTAAGTGCCAGAATTGGCATATACAATATGATACGCCAATACTAGGGCAGCTGCAGGCAGATATTTGTAGGTTGGAAATGACCCAATAACCAGCCTATTAATGTCACCCCACAGCTGTCTGTTTTCACTTTGCTGGTTATTAAAAACTAGATTGTGGCCCGATTCTAACGCATCGGGTATTCTAGAATATGCATGTCCCCGTAGTATATGGACAATGATGATTCCAGAATTCGCGGCAGACTGTGCCCGTCGCTGATTGGTCGAGGTAACCTTTATGACATCATCGTCGCCATGGCAAACATTATGACATCTACGTCGATACTGTGCCCGTCGCTGATTGGTCGAGGCGAATTCGCGGCAGACTGTGCCCGTCGCTGATTGGTCGAGGCAACCTTTATGACATCATCGTCGCCATGGCAACCATTATGACATCTACGTCGATACTGTGCCCGTCGCTGATTGGTCGAGGCAACCTTTATGACATCATCGTCGCCATGCTGTGCCCGTCGCTGATTGTGACATCTACGTCGATACTGTGCCCGTCGCTGAATCAGAAACGTGGGATTTCTTCGTCCTTTATGACATCATTGTCGCTGTGCCCGTTGCTGATTGGTCGAGGCCTGGCGGCCTCGACCAATCAGAGACGCGGGATGTCCACGAACTTTATGACATCATCGTCGCTGATTGGTCGAGGCCTGGCAGCCTCGACCAATCAGAGACGCGGGATTTCCAGGACAGACAGACAGACAGACAGAAAAACCCTTAGGCAATTATATATATAGAAGATAGGGTAGACCCTTTTTTAATTAAAAAAAACTACATGGGGTCCCCCTATTGTTAATAACCAGCCAAGGGAAAGCAAACAGCTGTGATCTGGTGTTATTAGTCTAGTAGGGGGCCAATATCCATGGATTTTCCTAACCTATTAAAATCAGCCTTCAGCTGTCTGCTTTGCCTTTGCTGGTTATTAATCCCTTCACCCCATGCCATTTTCCATTTTTCTTCGTATTTCGCTCTCCTTTTTCCCAGAGCCATAACTTTTTTATTTTTCTATTAATATGGCCATGTGAGGGCTTATTCCTTGGAGGATGAGTTGTACTTTTGATAGTCACCATTAGTTTTACCATATAGTGTACTGAAAAGTGAGAAAAAATTCCAAGTGTGGTGAAATTGCAAAACAAGTGCAATTCTACAATACTTTTTTGTTTTTCTTACCATGTTCACTAAATGCTAAAACTGACCAGCCATTATCATTCTCTAGGCCAGTATGAGTTTGTTGCTACCAAACATGTATATGTTTCTTTTTACTTAAGACATGTAAAAAATTCCAAAGTTTGTTAAATAAAAAGGTACAATTTTCCAAGACTTGTAGTATCTCCATTTTTCCACCACCTAATTGCTATGATAGTGTAACAACTCACTTGGTAAATACACCAGAAACTTTGGTAATACACCAAAAACAGACCCCGAAGTCCCAAGTGGTTCCTGCCTGAGCTGATATGGCCCTAGCCATGGGCTAGAAGATGGCAACTCGGACCTATGCTGAATGAAAGGCTGTCAAATGCTTCATGCTCCTCGTAAAGAACCTAAGGGCAGATGAGAGTGCAAATTCACTCAGAAGGGCAAGTGTACTGCACTTGTAAGAGTTCCCAGAGTGAGTAAAACAAACCACATAATGCAAAATAAAGGATTATGTACTGTTAAAGATTATGCCACCAGTTCCTGAAGAGAAACAGAAGATAGGTGCAGGGTAAAGAACATGAACAGCAGAGAGATAAACCATAGCTGGACTTTCACTGACTGGCTTAAAGGGAACCTGTCACCAGTTTTTTTGCCTATCAACTAAAAATATCATCTAATAGAGTGTGAGCTATACCTTCCCCAACTACTTGTGAAACCCCCCGAGCATTAGTGCGCATGCTCCGGAAGTACTATGTCCCTGAAGTCTTTCGCTGTGTTCCGGGACGTGCATGCGTACTAATGCTTTTCGGCTTTGCCCGCAGTTGGGCAAAGCATACTGCGCACGCGCAGAAGGCAATTTGAAGGCGCACGTGCGGGACCTGTACGCGAACAATGCTTTTTCCAAGAATAGAATGCGTACAGCACGCCGATTTGGGGTTGGGCGAGGGGCCAGAACCAAGGCCCATCGGACCGGACCAAGGATATTTCCATACAGCGCGGGAGAAATATAAAAGGTTCTTATGGGGGATTCATGGGGAGTCGGGGGGGTTTCACAAGTAGTTGGGGAATGTATAGCTCACACTCTATTAGATGATATTTTTAGTTGATAGGCAAAAAAACTGGTGACAGGTTCCCTTTAATCTACAGCAGTATGCCTGGACATCTAAATGAGACTATCATCAGCACGAAATACCAGCATGGGGAAAGTATATAAACACATGTTACCCTAAAAAAATGACACAAGTATAAACAAACTAAACAACAGGCGAAAAGGTCTTTCTGCTGAGGCTCGGCGGACAGAGAAGCCAAACAAAAAGCACAGGCACAGGCTTAAGATTTCAAACCCAGATACATAATAATAAATGATAATCTTTATTTTTATATAGCGTTAACATATTCCGTGTCTTTGGAATGTGGGAAGAAACCAGAGCACACAGAGGAAACATACGCAAACTGTTTGCAGATGTTGTCCTTGGTGGGATGTGAAACCAGGACTCCAGCGCTGCAAGGCTGCAGTGGTAACCACTAGTGTTGAGCATTCCGATACCGCAAGTATCGGGTATCGGCCGATACTTGCGGTATCGGTATTCTGATACCGAGATCCGATACTTTTGTGGTATCGGGTATCGGTATCGGATCAATAGGGATGTGTAAAATAAAGAATTAAAATAAAAAATATTGATATGCTCACCTCTCCGGCGGCCCCTGGACATCACGCTGGTAACCGGCCGGCTTCTTTGTTTAAAATGAGCGCCTTCAGGACCTGCGAATGACGTCGCGGGTTCTGATTGGTCGCGTGTCGCCCATGTGACCGGCACGCGACCAATCAGAAGCCGCGACGTCATTCTCATTCACAAAACTCCTAATTCTCGGAATTAAGGACCTGCGAATGACGTCGCGGCTTCTGATTGGTCGCGTGCCGGTCACATGGGTGGCACGCGACCAATCAGAACCCGCGACGTCATTCGCAGGTCCTGAAGGCGCTCATTTTAAACAAAGAAGCCGGCCGGTTACCAGCGTGATGTCCAGGGGCCGCCGGAGAGGTGAGCATATCAATATTTTTTATTTTAATTCTTTATTTTACACATCCCTATGGATCCCAGGGCCTGAAGGAGAGTTTCCTCTCCTTCAGACCCTGGGAACCATGAGAATACCTTCCGATACTTGATGTCCCATTGACTTGTTTTGGTATCGGATATCGGTATCGGCGATATCCGATATTTTTCGGGTATCGGCCGATACTATCCGATACCGATACTAGTATATCAAGTATAGGACGGTATCGCTCAACACTAGTAACCACTGAGCCACCATGCTGCCCTACATGACACTAATATAACATAACTTGTATTATCAACTCTTAAGGATTAATTGTTAATACATTGTACCGTCACTCTAAAAAATAGTTAAAAACTACAGTATTGAGTTTACCTAAATTATAAATCTATAAACAGTTTTAGAGAGATATAAGATTATCCAGTACAGAGACATGCATAATACCATGAGAATATCTAGTGAAATGTATCCATGTGGATAGATTTATCTGTCTGCCAGCGTGCGATTGTCATGGGGCACTGCCAGTGGATGCTTTGCAGCTTTTAGTTGGGCTTCCACAGAAAGACTTAGCTCATGCCACTCCATCTAAGAGATCTCAAGGCTTGACCTTGCCTTCACTCTTTAACCCCTGTGTATAGATTTGAACCTAAACCAGGACCCCTGGGATGGGTCCACAGAGTAGATGCTGGCCGGGGGACTATTCCAGCAGTGGATGGTTAGGAAGCCACGTCAAAGCCAATATGTCATTCTGAGGATCAATGCACGCCTTGTGAGTTGAACCTCACCTTCCTAAAGAATAACATAAGCTGTAAAAATATAGATGTAGCATTTCTTAAGCTAACTTGATTGGCCCATTTGCCATCAATGTAAACTATATTAATAGTGCAATTACTCATACATATTGCATCACAATAGCTTCACTACACAAATTCATTTAGGGCAACATTACTTTAATTCAAAAGAGGTAAATGGATGAATATTTGTTTGGCACTTGCCGTGTCTGTAAATCCCTACTCCTTCTATGTTTTGAAGTCAAGTTGGCAGTCATATTTATTGATTGGCAGCTTTCCCTGTATGCCATACAGTAGATTTCAGTCACTAATGAGGAACACATACTTGAGTCTTAATTATTTACAGGTTTTTTAAGCCATGATGAAGATAATCCAAACTTTCCCACAATGATCTGGATGTGTTGTAGAGGTGTCACTGATATGACTGCTCTCCTCATTAGCCGGAGCACACTGACAGGAGCGTAATTGCTCCTGCAGTGTTTAGTGCTGAGCTGCAATGAAAAAGTTCAAACCTGATGGACCCCGGTGACTTCACTGATGGCATCGCTCTCTGCATAAGAACTTTCTCACAGCAGCTTAGCGTTAAATAATGAATAATTAAAATAAACAGTATGGGGGTCTCCCCCATTATTGACAACCAGTCAAGCTAAAGCAAATAACTTATAGTTGCAGCTGTCAGTTTTTCCTGCACTGGTTATCAAAAATACAAGAGACCCCAAGTAAATTTTTAATTTAATGTATTTATTTATAGCACAGTCCCCCGCTGTTGAATACTCCCATCAGAGGCACCTGCTTTCGCTGTTATCAGCATCAGCAGGAGTAAGCTGATTGGAGTCGTACTCTCTCATCAGACGATGCATCTGACCTGAGGTAACCTTTTAAGCACCATTCACAGATGCAGGCTCACGCTGTCATCTGGGAACGGTAACTCTCTGTCCACGGTAATGATCTTACCGCCAATCACTGCTGGTGTTTGACCTGTTGTCATGCAGATGACAGCTTGGCAAACAAAGGATGTTCAGGACCCCCATTCATGTGAATTGGTTATGGATTGGAGCTTGAGTACCTTTCTGGTACCCGAACCAAACTTTTTTTTAAATCTTATGCCAAACCCGCGGGACGAGAACATCCACAACTTCGCCAATCACTAATAACAACTTTAAAAAAGCGAAAATTATTTCATGAATTTTTCACAGTTCAAAAGTTACTAACAGAGGTATTCACATAAAAAAACCTGAAAGTACAATGCTGATTTGGGCTCTAAGACTGAATACAGACAACTGTTTAACCCAAACCAATCGTGGGTCTAATGAACTGAACTAGCAGCTTCACATATAACTATGTGGCTTTTTCTTCAAATCGGGAGACTCGTAGTCAGCTGCACAATTTCATCAGCTGTACATGTAATGTGAAACATGGATTCAGCTTTATGCAAAAAAAAATTGTAGATTTAAATAAATAACATTCAGTTGTTATAGGAAACAGGCAATGGATATTTTCTTCATCAGTCATTGTGCTATATGCATATACTGTAAAACTTAGGACACTTTCAAATGGACAATTTGATCAGCTGTACATGTAATGTGAAACATGGATTCAGCTTTATGCAAAAAAAACATTGTGGATTTAAATAAATAAAATTCAATTTTGTTCTCAATTGTGTTCATTGAATAAAATGAATGCAATACAAATATAAATATTTCAACTTTACATTACATTCTCCTTTATCATAAGTACTCCTTCCATATATTTCTTCCTTTTTAATGTGTCGTCTTCAACTTCAAAATTGCAACGGCAGAGATCAGATGAAAGCTTTGAGCACAGCAGGTGACAATGGGTCTGAAGAAAGCCCTCTGATCTCTGGCTTCATGTCACAGAGTACATAGAGTATCCTATTGGTATAATGTCCAATACTATCCATAGAAATCTCATAAATACAGCAAGAGTATAATAAGTCCAGAAAAGTATGTAAAAATGAAAATCATATTCCAGCTTATAACATTACATTCGGTTGTTATAGGAAACAGGCAATGGATATTTTCTTCATCAGTCATTGTGCTATATGCATATACTGTAAAACTTAAAACTTAGGACACTTTCTCCATTTTAGTTTTCTTTTTACAAGCTGTTTAATAATCTGCTGTAACTTGTAGCCACATCAACATATTGTATTATTTAGGTAATCTAGACTGGGAAGAAAAAAATGACTTGTTCTTCTTTCTAAAAGTTCCACTTGTATGGTTATTGGTGTGCAGAAAAAATGACAAAAAATGGCAACTAAACCTAAAGTGTGCACACAGATGCCTGATTCAGACGCCTGTTTTTTTTCTCGCATATGAAGGAAAAATGGCTTGATTTTCATCACTGTTCTGGATGAGATTTTGATCAGTGTTTGGTCAGTGTGTCAGATTATGCTATCAGTGATTCTCTCAAATACCCAAGAAAGAAATTACAAAGTTTCTCCTACCCATAAGAAAGCTAAAAATGAAATTGCAAAGATGTTGCACACATTTGGTATCCATTTGCTGTCTGTAATTTCCACGGGCACATAGACTTGTATGAGTGATTTTGATTCATGACTTGGATCAAAAATCAGATTTTTTTTGTGGACACATGATCTTGTAACTTGTGACCAGCCCCAAAGACAATAATGAGTATATGTTCTATCCAACACACAGAATACATAAGTAAAAATATATAATTGAGGCCAGAAACAACTGAAAACACCTGACCTTTCCCAATTCAGAAGATGCAGATCTAGTTGGACTCCAGACTAAGGGTACCGTCACACAGTGGCATTTTGATCGCTACGACGGCATGATCCGTGACGCTCCAGCATCGTAACAATATCGCTCCAGCGTCGTAGACTGCTGTCACACTTTGCTATGTACGACGCTGGAGCGATAATTTCATGACGTATGTATGATGTAGAAGCCGTTGGTTACTATGCGCACATCGTGCACACCTTTGTTACACGATGCGATCATGCCGCCACAGCGGGACACTGGACGATGAAAGAAAGTGTCAAACGATCTGCTACGACGTATGATTCTCAGTGGGGTCCCTGATCGCAGGAGCGTGTCAGACACTGCGAGATCGTAACTATATCGCTGGAACGTCACGAATCGTGCCGTCGTAGCGATCAAAATGCCACTGTGTGACGGTACCCTAAAGGTCTGGGTGCTTGCTGATAGAGTGAACACTTGGATCATCTCAGTCATCTGTTCCTTCAGGCAATAGTCTGGAATTTGTGCAATGCCTGTAACATGAATGCAGCTGCATAGGGAACCACCTGAGGTTACTGCAGGTTGTAGGCTTGCTGGAAGAGGTGAGTCTTCAGGTTCTTTTTGAAGGTTTCGATGGTAGGCGAGAGTCTGATGTGTTGTGGTAGAGGGTTCCAGAGTAGGGGTGATACGCGAGAGAAATCTTGTATTATTTATTAACCAATGGTAGTCTGAAGTGAATTGGCACTTCGTTCAAAATGCAACAACCCTATACCCAAAACCGTGTGGTAAATACGGTAGAGTGAAGACGCGATCCAATAAGTAAAAACATTTTTTATTGAAACATTTTAAAACATATAATTAAGAAGCAGAAAGTGCTGTAAAGGGGAAACTGAACAAATCTAATGGAAGAACTTGAAAATAGGGTTATAATAATAGTACAATGCAATGATCCCTCATACCATGGTCCCTTGTATACCCCAAAACCAATAACGAAATCTCTCTTAGCAAAGGTGCTATAAGAACATGGAAAATCATCCAAAAGATAGCTGTGTTCTCAGTTAGGGTAAGCGTATAAAAAATAGAGCTAGTGGAGACTTAAAGATATCAGAATCCACTATATATGCATAAAGACTCCCATGGCTCTATAGTCATAAATGGAATAAACCCTAATGCTTAGTGAAGAAATACACTATGCAAAAAGAAGGTACATTGTGTATTTGAGAGATTAGACTGCCAGTAGTGATCTGCTCAGAATCCCCTCACCCCGACGCACGTTTCACTGACAGCTTCTTCCAGGGGCGTGTGTTTAAAAATGTTTCAATAAAAAATAGTGTTTACGTTTTGGATCACTTTATCACTCTACCATTTTTACCACACGGTTTTGGATTTTGGGTTGTTGCAATTTTTGCTCTTAGCAAAGATTTAGTAATTAAAGGTGATTTGAATAAACAAGAAATTTATTTAGATTACAAATTACAATTAAGAATGAAAAGATAAAGATAAGAAATAAAAGACACACGGGCACAGAGGAACCAAATCATAGTGGCAGAGGTCTGGCTTGTCCCCCCAAAAGGTGCAATATTATGATAAAAATTCTGACACCCAGCACCCCGCCGATCAGCTGTTCTAATTAAATCAATAGGGGACGGATTTACAGTTCTTAGCCTTGGCTCCTGTACAGATGACAGAATTGGGCTGTGCAGCTCACTAACTGAACAGCTTTGGCTGCTGCCAACACCGAGAACAGCTGAATGGCAAGGAGTTGCCAAGTAGGGTAACCCCCAGATCAGACATTGGTGAGCCATCCTTAGGATAGCCATCAATGTTAAAGTAGTTGGCAACCTCTTTAATTCTTCTCATTAGTGTTGAGCGATACCGTCCGATACTTGAAAGTATCGGTATCGGATAGTATCGGCCGATACCCGAAAAATATCGGATATCGCCGATACCGATATCCGATACCAATACAAGTCAATGGGACATCAAGTATCGGAAGGTATCCTCATGGATCCCAGGGTCTGAAGGAGAGGAAACTCTCCTTCAGGCCCTGGGATCCATATTAAAGTGTAAAATAAAGAATTAAAATAAAAAATATTGTTATATTCACCTCTCCGGCGGCCCCTGGACATCAGCGGGAGGATCCGGCGTCCGGCACGGCTTCTTTCTTCAAAATGCGCGCCTTCAGGACCTGTGGAATGACGTCCCGGCTTCTGATTGGTCGCGTGCCGCCCATGTGACCGCCACGCGACCAATCAGAAGCCGCGACGTCATTCCTCAGGTCCTAGAAGGCGCTCATTCTAGGACTTTAGCTGAGGAATGACGTCGCGGCTTCTGATTGGTCGCGTGGCGGTCACATGGGCGGCACGCGACCAATCAGAAGCCGGGACGTCATTCCACAGGTCCTGAAGGCGCGCATTTTGAAGAAAGAAGCCGTGCCGGACGCCGGATCCTCCCGCTGATGTCCAGGGGCCGCCGGAGAGGTGAATATAACAATATTTTTTATTTTAATTCTTTATTTTACACTTCCGATACCGATACCCGATATCACAAAAATATCGGATCTCGGTATCGGAATTCCGATACCGCAAGTATCGGCCGATACCCGATACTTGCGGTATCGGAATGCTCAACACTACTTCTCATTTATCTTTTCTCTGCTCTATATAGAAACAGACAGTCTCTTTTGCCTACATGAGTCAACTCCTGGCCCAGCTGCTCTGCGCCTCCCCCCTGCCAGGGACTTGGCAGTGAGCTACATTTGCCGTTCTAATGATGACTCATGCAGGGGAAAGAGAATTCATGTTTCTGCCTAAAGTTTAGAAGGATTCCACTAGTCTGTTTTTAATCATGTGATGTCATAGACCTAAAAGGAAACAGAAGAATTAAGTGGGTAGAAAGGCAAGATGAGCAATTGTGAGTACACTGTGCTACTGTATATAATATGATAATTGCAATATGTTAAGAGGATAAAAACTATGATTTTTCTTTAAAGAAGCACTCTCAATACTATTGTTTTATTAAATTATGTAGTGTAGTATGTGTGTATATATGTATTAATATACTCGCTTAGAGCAGCTTTCTCTGGGATGAAGTGCCATCCCACTCCTCTTCTCAGTGATGTCTATACCCTTCAGATTCTCCAGGTCACTGTATGTGTGAGACGGACGTCTCTTTTACAATGTAAGTTTATGGAGCCTCGTTCTCACGCTATTTAGGCTTACATTGTAAAAGTCCCTATCAGGTCATGCTGCACTCTGCAGTCGGCAGAGATGTGACATCACTGAGAAGTAAAGCAGAACAGGGCAGGATCCCTGAGAAGGCAACCTTAGGTGAGTATATTATTACACTCACAATACACACCATACATATATACACAGATGTAATGAAAAAAAAATCATTAGAGGTCTTCTTTAAGGTTTTGGGCTCCGGTGCTCAGGAAAGATATAATAGAACTATGGCAAGTACAAAGGAGGGCAACAAAATGAACAAAATTGGATGGGGGAACTACAATACCCAGAAAGATTAGCAAAATGAGGATTATTTAGTCTAGAAAAAAGACAACTGAGGGGCGATCTAATACCATGTATAAGTATATAAGGGGACAATACAGATATCTCTCCGAGGATCTGTTTATACCAAGGAAGGTGACGGTCATAAGGGGACATTCTCTGCGTCTGGAGGAGAGAAGGTTTTTCCACCAACATAGAAGAGGATTCTTTACTGTTTAGGGCAATGAGAATCTGGAATTCCTTGCCTGAGGAGGTGGTGGTGTTGAACTCAGTTGAGGGGTTCAGGAGAGGCCTGGATGTCTTCCTGGAGCGCAACAATATTGTATCTTACAGTTATTAGGTTCTTTAGAAGGACGTAGATCTGGGAATTTATTCTGACGGAATATAGGCTGAACTGGATGGACAAATGTCTTTTTTCAGCCTTTCTAACTATGTTACTATGTTGCTATGTTTAAGTGGCATACCACTCTTATTAAATCAGGCACATCTGAAAAATGGCCTCTGTGCACTTCGCCACAAATCTTACTCCAGTCAATGACTGTGGTAAGAGTTTTTGCGTAAGGTACACCACAGCTTGTCAAGAAACCACCGGAGACTAGACGGAGGTCGACATGACTTGGGGATGGGTGGACTGAGAACTCCTGCAGCTATTGTTTGTATTGCGGTGTAGATTTTAAACAAGAGTGTTGTTGCTTTAAGAGGAAGGAGTTTAGATGTTTGTGCCTGGTGTATTACTGTGAGGAGGGTGGGGCTTATATAGGGGAGGCAACTCTGGCTCTCCCTCTTTCTCTCACAGGATGGACAGGAGGAAACATTACCCACCCTCCCGCCCTGTTTATAATCTCTGTCCTTAAACTTTTTAATTATTGCTTGCATAATGATAAATGCTTTATTGTGTTTTTGAATTTGTCATTGTATATCTTGTACCAGGTTCAATTGTATACTGGCTATAAAGAGTTATTATTTGCGGTAACCTTCTAAGCCCAAGGGAAGGGCAATCCTTCAGCCATGGTTCCCTGGAGGTTTCCTCCACAGGGGTTTTTTCCTCTCCTGAGCGCTGTAGGATGACTCTTTGTGAGTCGGGGCTTTGCCAAGTTTAGTCCCATTAATGCCTTTGCTGGGACTCCTAGTTTTTAAGTTTACAAAAATGATTTAATTATTACAAAAAAAAAAAAAAGGCGTCAAATGAGACTTGGAATTTATAACCCATCACGGCTTTGCAGTTTAGGAGTCAGGTGGAAGTTGCAGACAAGTTAAGGTGGACTCATTTTAACTAATAGAGGATGTAAAACCTCATGGTGGTGAGCAGGCTCGGCTTTGGTGGCCAGCCTCAAGGACGTTGTAATGGTAACATCAATCAGGGGCGGGCACAGTGGTTAATTAAGCACAGGAGTGAGGATAATAGGGTCATTGGTGCCCTGAAAGTTTACTGGCTCTGCTTGAATGGCAAGCCAGTGTGTGCTGCCCTTTTATGACTGTCTGTCCTGGTGCTGTATGTCAGACAGCTGGGGATATCGCAGTACTTGTGAATCCCAATGTACTAGCACTCCACCTGACTCCTACTGTGATTATTTAATCCTGTGATTTGAATAAAAGCTGTGGCCATTTTGACAACCAAAATAATGTGTTTTGTGTATTTATGTTAGTACCTAGGTTTACAGTAGCTATGGTGGTTTTAAGAAGGAGTGGGGTCCATCCCATATCCAAAAGTCATGAATTAGAAAAGCTTGTTCCAACCATGCCCAACGCACGCTTTGCCCATTTTATAGTAGCTGGGAAAAAAATGGCATAAAAACAAAGTTGGAAAGTTTTCGCTCAACTACACATTGCACAATAATTTGGTTACTTTGTAAAGCAATTTAAATAATCACGTTAATGAATCGAGACTACAGATTTAACAAGAATACCATGTCATCTATCAAAAGATGTACAAAAGTGTTATCTTGTCCTGAAGAGATGTTAAAATATCATCTCAGTGATACAGTGTTTGTGCCCAAACGCATAAAACACCATGTACTTGTCCAACTTGTTAGTACAGATATTTTTTTAATTCATCTTTTATTTGCCACCATTTCACAACTAACTTTGACTTCCTGTTTTCCTGCTGATTTTTAAATTGCTCTGAAGTTTCTATTTGATGTGAAAATTGTCATTACACTTTTCAGATACATTTTTTCTCCAGGTGTAGATTGGAAAGGCGTCATGATATTCTAGACATCAGCCCAGCTGCTTGGAATTGTAGCTGACCTGTTTTGATGATTTTTTTTGTGTTAACAGAATATCAGAACAGCAGCTATCTGGAAGAATAATTGATCTCATTTTATATTTAATATATGCAATTTTTCTTTGTAAGTAACACAGCATACAAGAAATACTTATATCTGGAAAAATGAAAAAAGGAGGTTTGAAAGAATTATAAAAGCAGTAAAGCATGCTGGTTATCTTTCTACTATCTATCTATCTATCTATCTATCTATCTATCTATCTATCTATCTATCTATCTATCTATCTACAGAATCTATCCATCCCATATCTACAGGGGCTGGCTGGCCCTTTTCAGCCTGGGGGGCAATCACAAGGCAGTGGTCCTTGAGTTGCAGTGGCCCTCCATTTCCCTGCTTGTCTCTGGCCATTGCATTAAAGCAACAGAGATAACAGATAGATATTGGATAGACAGACAGATACCAAAAGGAATGAAGGCCCTGCTCGTCTTGACATTATACACAGGAGCTTTGTATTTACTGTCAGTTTACAGGTAATACAGGGATCACCAGTGACATTATACACAGGAGCTCTGTATAAAGTGTCAGTGTACAGGTGATACAGGGATCACCAGGGACATTATACACAGAAGCTCTCCATTTAATGTCAGTGTACAGGTAATACAGTGATCACTGGTGACATTATACACAGGAGCTATGTATATAATGTCGGTGTACAGGTAATACAGGGATCACCAATGACATTATACACAGGAGCTCTGTATATAGTGTCAGTTTACAGGTAATGCAGGGATCACCAGGGACATTATACACAGGAGCTCTCCATTTAATGTCAGTGTACAGGTAATACAGTGATCACTGGTGACATTATACACAGGAGCTATGTATATAGTGTCGGTGTACAGGTAATACAGGGATCACCAATGACATTATACACATGAGCTCTGTATAAAGTGTCAGTGTACAGGTAATGCAGTGATCACCACTGCCAGTGACATTATACACAGGAGCTCTGTATAAAGTATACAGTGTATAGTGTCAGTGTACCGGTAACACACTGACTCATCAGTGACGTCTCTAGATGAAGTCCTTCATCTTTGCTTTTCTTTTTCATCCAGCACAGATTGTCATCACTTCTTCTAGCCAGGACTCTTCTCTGCATAAAATAACACAGTTACCTAGAGCACATTCCCCACTTTTTCCCTTTCCTCTACACTACACATCTGAATACAGAGGTGCAGCCACAATCAATATATAATTGGTTATTATGCAACCTCATAGATTGTAAGCTTGCGAGCAGGGCCCTCACTCTTTTTGGTATCTGTCTGTCTATGTATCTATCCCATATCTATCTATCTATCTATCTATCTATCTATCTATCTATCTATCTATCTATCTATCTATCTATCTATCTCTCTATCCCATATCTATTTATCAATCTATCTGTCTATCCCATATTTATCTATCTATCCCATACCTATTTATCAATCTGTCTATATATCCCATATTTATCTATCTATCTATCTATCTATCTATCTATCTATCTATCTATCTATCCCATATCTATTTATCAGTCTATCCCATATCTATCTATCTATCTATCTATCTATCTATCTATCTATCTATCTATCTATCATACTATACTGTCGGGGTCGTCACGACAATACCCTTCATCCACCAGTCATTCCAAATCAGATTTAAAGCAGTGGTACCGAAGTGAAGAATGAGTCAGACACAATGTTGGTTCAAACTCAGAGTCTGCTTATGCTTCCACACGTAGTGGTAACCTCACAGCAACTGAACTGTTTATTTCATATACATAACATTATATAGTCCATTGGGGGAAGGTGTGCAGAGGGCGGGGATAGGCGGGGTTTAAGCAATGTATCTAGTATTCAGTCCTTCTGATTGGCTATGACATCATCTGATGAATCTTCCTTTGTCCACATCTTGTTAAGTTTCCATTTCTCCAGAAACGATACTTTAGCTTCAGAAACGAAAGTAGATTCTTGGCAAGTACAAAAACTAAGGCAAAAGTGAATACTGGCAGCCATCTTAAATACAGTTAAATTTGCATTTAGCAAGCAAAGGGGAAAAACTTATTGTTTCACAGCATAAGAATATATAAAAGTACAAAGGGTATAAAAACGTATATTTTTACCTTGACAATCCCCCCTAAACACTAAGTTTTTCCCTAAAAAGAAAAATCCTTCGAGACTGTCCATGTGATGGGGAAAGGGGAGGTGGATTTCTTCATCCAGACACCTCAGAAGCTCTCCCCTTGTGAGAGGCCTCCAGGCAGCTGAACCCTTCACTAGCTTCACATGGAGTTCTCCCGCTGTCCCTAAACTAAATCTCTTTGCATCATCTGAGAGTAAGGGGTTTTGTCTAACATCTTGAGGGGGCGTACTTAGAGATTTCCCCTGGATCAGTGCCATCGCACTCTGGTGGGTCTACGTCTTGTTTGGGGAAGGTGCCAGTCGGAGTTGCCTCAGTGATAACCTTTTTATACAGGGGAATAACACAACAGAGGATTATCGATCCAACTACAAGGAGAGCAATCAGTACTAGACAAGCTTGTTGAAAGAATCCTTTGAGCCCACCCAACCAACCGGAAAAGAAAGATGTGTCTACTCCTGCATTAGTTTTTAATTCTGCTGCTAACCCATTTATCTTCTTAAGGGCTATCATGGTCTTTCCATTTACCCCAGAGTTCTGAGAGATATAGGTACAACACTCCTCTCCCACCATCCCACAGACTCCTCCTTCCTCAGCTAAGATCATATCAAGGGCTAGTCGGTTTTGGAGGGTCATTCTAGTGTTAGGGCGCAACTCCTCAACTATACCCTGCAAAGCATCACAGGTAAAATTGACAAACCTTTGTTCACTGTAATATGTGTAATTCATCCAATCAACATTCTTATTAATCTGCACCTGTGGATTAAAGAAGCAAAGCCAACATAGATCTGGTTCTCGGCTTTAAATTGGTCAGGCACCCCCCTTGGCACTCCAACGCCATCGACATATACCAATGGATCTTCTTCATAACTCATGTGGAGCTGATCAAGGCTTCTCCTCTTTCTGGTATATTCATCAGGTGTCTCCGGATCCCAAGGTAAAATCTTGAACTGCATAGCTAGTTTAACAAGGGTGCATTGACCTGTCCAGGTATTAGGCAACCTAGGACGGAGCTTACCATCTCCACATAACCAATAAATGTTGTACATGTACTGTGTATGTTTAGTTAGAAAATCAGTATCCAGGGAACTGTTCTCTTTACAGAAACCTGTCTTGAAGACCCCTACTGATGTACCTGTAGTGTCATGGGAATTATAGCAGGTATAATTATCAGCTAACACAGTTATCCCTCCTGGGACCTTTAGTTTAGGTGCTTCATGAATTAGTGGGACATAATCTGAGCAATCAGTGGGCTTTAGACCCTTCAACAGATTCATAACACAGACAGTGGTATTGTCATCAGGAAAAAACAATGCATATGTGTATAGATGTGTATTCGCTGCAGCACAAGCAATACATCCTACAGAGATATTCTGGACTCGTACATTGTATCTTACCCATTCTAACCATAAATTTGTCCTTGGGGCTGTTTGTGTTTCTATGGAGAAAACTTCTTGCCAACTAAGACCTGGAATGGGGATTACTTCGTTAACTATATTTTGCAAACCTTTACCTGGGCCTGTTTTAGCTGTACTGGTAACGGGGGCCTTGGTTGGTCTGAAACTAATATCCTGGAGCTGTATATGGCCTAAATTCCCATAGTATCCACTATTAAACACATTATGAAAATACCTTCCCAGCACAATTGTTATCTCTGGTAACACATATATAATACTGGATAATTCCCTCTACCACCCGCTGAGTCTCGGGGCACTTGACTACATCGCAGAAATCAAATCACCAGATATTTACCGGGGCCGTTAGGTTTACCCAAAGAATAGTGGCACCGGAATTCTTATTTACAATAGGGGCCGAGGAGGTAGGGGCGAGGATGGCCCCCAGCCTCAGGACCAAAAACAACAGCAACATTTTCCTTCGATCACCATTGTGACTAAGCGCTGGTTCGGTCTCTTTTGCAGTGTGCAGCGTGGATCCAGGTGCTCTTTCCTTCAAGTTTTATTGACATAGCTTTTCACGACCATAAAACCACCAGGCTTCAAATTGTGACCAGTGTCGGTTCCTGCTGAACCTGGAAGGGAAGAAAAAACTAAAACATGGGTGTTAGCAACATTTTTACTAAACTGAATAACATATTGAACAGCACGGTCAGTTTCCTCTGACAACTACTGAGACTTGAAAATTTACAACTGAGAACCTAGCACCAAACAATATCTCATATGGGGACAGGCCATGTTTTGCAATAGGGGTAGTACGAATGTGTAAGAGCCCTGGCCATGGAGCCGTAGTCTCCTGCATCATTTTGGTCAATTGTCCCCTCAGTGTGCAGTTCAGCCTCTTAACTTTCCCACTGGATTGTGAATAGTACGGAGTATGGAGGGCTACAGTGGATCCAAGCATTGTCAGAACCTCCTGATACACATGAGAAGAAAAGTCCGGGCCTTGGTCACTTTCAGCAACTTCTGGAACACCATATCTGCATATAACTTCCATCACCAGTTTCTTTGCTGTGGTCTTTGCAGTCACGTTGGTAACGGGGAATGCTTCTGGCCAACTGGAGAACATGTCGACAACCACCAGACAATATTCATACCTTCCAGACTTCGGCAACGTGATGAGGTCCACCTGGAGCCTTTGGAAAGGATAGTCGGGCTTAGCAAGATACTTCGGGGGTACACGTTGAAGTTGACCGGGATTGCAGGTCTGACAGATACCTCGATATGTGGGACCATGCGCCCACGTGACAATAGCAGGGTACATCTGCTTAGGGAGACACACAAGTTGGTCCTTTTTCCAGCGACCATGTCCATATGTGCTCCATCAGCTTTCCACTGCTTCACTTCTTCCTTTGGAGACATTCTCTGCATCGTCATTAAGCGGTCTCGCAGGGTCCGGTAGAAAACCTCAGTCTGGCATAGATCATCAGGTTCCTGTAGAGTCAGTGTTTCTTGTAACTGTTTACGCAGAGAGCGTGTGGTCACCATAGCTGGTATGGTCAGTTCAACGGGTAGGAGAGCAGCGGCTTTTTGCTTGCATATCTGCAGAGGCATTACCAACAGTCTGTGGACTGTTCCATGGTACCGTGCTCCTTAACTTTGATAATGGCCACCTGGGTAGGTAATTCGATTGAGTCCATGAGGGCTTTAACAGCTTCAACATTCTTCACTGAGTCCCGGCGGTAGTAACAAATCCTCGATTGGCTCATAGGCTCTGAAATCATGAACAATACCAAATGCATACTGTGAGTCTGTGTATTTATCAGCCCGCCTGTCTTTGGCCAAAGTACATGTAGTAGACAGAGCCTGACGTTCTGCTTCTTGCGCTGACAGGGTGGAAGGGAGTGAGTGCAGCTCCGCGCCATAAGTGTAAGATGAATATACTCCATACCTTTGTATGCACTTCATATGACTACATAATAAATCTCCTTTAAGACAATACTTTTAGATTTTTCTTACTAATGTAGTAATGGTACTAGAGATTATTCTCATATACAGGTCCTTCTCAAAAAATTAGCATATAGTGTTAAATTTCATTATTTACCATAATGTAATGATTACAATTAAACTTTCATATATTATAGATTCATTATCCACCAACTGAAATTTGTCAGGTCTTTTATTGTTTTAATACTGATGATTTTGGCATACAACTCCTGATAACCCAAAAACCTGTCTCAATAAATTAGCATATTTCACCCATCCAATCAAATAAAAGTGTTTTTTAATAACAAACAAAAAAACCATCAAATAATAATGTTCAGTTATGCACTCAATACTTAGTCGGGAATCCTTTGGCAGAAATGACTGCTTCAATGCGGCGTGGCATGGAGGCAATCAGCCTGTGACACTGCTGAGATGTTATGGAGGCCCAGGATGCTTCAATAGCGGCCTTAAGCTCATCCAGAGTGTTGGGTCTTGCGTCTCTCAACTTTCTCTTCACAATATCCCACAGATTCTCTATGGGGTTCAGGTCAGGAGAGTTGGCAGGCCAATTGAGCACAGTAATACCATGGTCAGTAAACCATTTACCAGTGGTTTTGGCACTGTGAGCAGGTGCCAGGTCGTGCTGAAAAATGAAATCTTCATCTCCATAAAGCATTTCAGCCGATGGAAGCATGAAGTGCTCCAAAATCTCCTGATAGCTAGCTGCATTGACCCTGCCCTTGATGAAACACAGTGGACCAACACCAGCAGCTGACATGGCACCCCACACCATCACTGACTGTGGGTACTTGACACTGGACTTCAGGCATTTTGGCATTTCCTTCTCCCCAGTCTTCCTCCAGACTCTGGCACCTTGATTTCCGAATGACATGCAAAATTTGCTTTCATAAGAAAAAAGTACTTGGGACCACTTAGCAACAGTCCAGTGCTGCTTCTCTGTAGCCCAGGTCAGGCGCCTCTGCCGCTGTTTATGGTTCAAAAGTGGCTTTACCTGGGGAATGCGGCACCTGTAGCCCATTTCCTGCACACGCCTGTGCACGGTGGCTCTGGATGTTTCCACACCAGACTCAGTCCACTGCTTCCTCAGGTTCCCCAAGGTCTGGAATCGGTCCTTCTCCACAATCTTCCTCAGGGTCCGGTCTCCTCTTCTCGTTGTACAGCGTTTTCTGCCACATTGTTTCCTTCCAACAGACTTACCATTGAGGTGCCTTGATACAGCACTCTGGGAACAGCCTATTTGTTGAGAAATTTCTTTCTGGGTCTTACCCTCTTGCTTGAGGGTGTCAATGATGGCCTTCTTGGCATCTGTCAGGTCGCTAGTCTTACCCATGATGGGGGTTTTGAGTAATGAACCAGGCAGGGAGTTTATAAAAGCCTCAGGTATCTTTTGCATGTGTTTAGAGTTAATTAGTTGATTCAGAAGATTAGGGTAATAGGTCGTTTAGAGAACCTTTTCTTGATATGCTAATTTATTGAGACAGGTTTTTTGGGTTATCAGGAGTTGTATGCCAAAATCATCAGTATTAAAACAATAAAAGACCTGACAAATTTCAGTTGGTGGATAATGAATCTATAATATATGAAAGTTTAATTGTAATCATTACATTATGGTAAATAATGAAATTTAACACTATATGCTAATTTTTTGAGAAGGACCTGTATATAGAGAGAAGAAAGGAGCTATTACATTTAGTTTTGCAATATCAGATTATGTTAGGTCAGTAATTAAACCCCTTAAGGCTTTCCTGAATTATACTGTGTGTAATTTTGACTCATTATATGAACATTCCTTTCTAATTTTATATATAATCCTGTTTTAATAAATAAAGCTTGCTGTTAACATACATACACAGGCACATTAATCCTTTCACTTCCAGACTTTTGAGACCAAGCAAATGGTTACAGTGATGTCAGTTATTTTTTATTTATTCATTTTTATGGCGCCAACATAGCCAAAACGAAAAAGACGTTCCAGCTTCATAAAATAGCAAACATCTTTATTTGGAACAATTACTGTAGTTAAAAAATTCCATGCTACTGTGGTAACCCATTTCGAACGTCACTGCGTTCTTTGTTAACCCCTTCATGACCGGGGGATTTTTCGTTTTTCCGTGTTCGTTTTCCGCTCCCCTCCTTCCCAGAGCCATAACTTTTTTATTTTTCCATCAATTTGGCCATGTGAGGGCTTATTTTTTGCGGGACGAGTTGTACTTTTGAACGACATCATTGGTTTTAGCATGTCGTGTACTAGAAAACGGGAAAAAAATTCCAAGTGCGGTGAAATTGCAAAAAAAGTGCAATCCCACATTGGTTTTTTGTTTGGCTTTTTTGCTAGGTTCACTAAATGCTAAAAATGACCTGCCATTATGATTCTCCAGGTCAGTACGAGTTCATAGACACCTAACATGACTAGGTTATTTTTTATCTAAGTGGTGAAAAAAAATTCCAAACTTTGCTAAAAAAAAAAAAAAAAAATTGCGCCATATTCCGATACTCGTAGCGTCTCCATTTTTCATGATCTGGGGTCGGTTGAGGGCTTATTTTTTGCGTGCCAAGATGACGTTTTTAATGATAGCATTTTGGTGCTGATACGTTCTTTTGATCGCCCGTTATTGCATTTTAATGCAATGTCACGGCAACAAAAAAAACGTAATTCTGGCGTTTCGAATTTTTTTCCCGCTACGTTGTTTAGCGATCGGGTTAATACTTTTTTTTAATTGATAGATCGGGCGATTCTGAGCACGGTGATACCAAATATGCGTAGATTTGATATTTTTTTTATTAATTTATTTTGATTGGGGCGAAAGGGGGGTGATTTAAACTTTTTTGTTTTTTTTAGTTTTTTCACATTTTTTTAAACTTTTTTTTTAACTTTTGCCATGCTTCAATAGCCTCCATGGGAGGCTAGAAGCAGGCACAACTCGATCGGCTCTGCTACATAGCAGCGATCTGCTGATCGCTGCTATGTAGCAGAAATGGAGGTGTGCTGTGAGCGCCGACCACAGGGTGGCGCTCACAGCCACCGGCGATCAGTAACCATAGAGGTCTCTGGGACCTCTATGGTTACAATATACAAGCATCGCCGACCCCCGATCATGTGACGGGGTCGGCGATGACGTCATTTCCGGCCGCCCGGCCGGAAGCGCTAGTTAAATGCCGCTGTCTGCGTTTGACAGCGGCATTTAACTAGTTAATAGGTGCGGGCAGATTGCGATTCTGCCCGCGCCTATTACGGGCACATGTCAGCTGTTCAAAACAGCTGACATGTCCCGGCTTTGATGCGGGCTCACCGCGGAGCCCTGCATCAAAGCAGGGGAGCCGGCATCGGACGGTATAGTACGTCCGATGCCGGTAAGGGGTTAAAGCTTCCAACAAATACTCGGATGCATTTTTATGTTTTATGAACCAATGAAATTGAACGGGCAAATCACATGGTATATAGATTGAATTTAAAACAAATTGCACATGTGTACATAGACCTTTTAAGAAACATAGCTATTAAATCATTGCACAATAAACATTATCTATATTATAACGCTGGGAGCGTCACTCTGTCCGAAGCCTTTATAGACTGCGCAGGCGCAAGCGCCGGCGCAGTCTGGGCCTCACAGAGTGACGCTCCCTGGGCGATCTCCAACAGAGAAGCAGGGACCGCCAGGAGGGTGAGTATCGCCTATATTCACCTGTCCTGCGTTCCATCGCTGAGCGCCGCCATCTTCCCGGTCTTCGGCCTGTAACCTTCAGTTCAGAGGGCGCGATGACGCGCTTAATGCGCGCCGGCGCCGCCCTCTGACTGAACAGTCACGGCCAGGAGACCGGGAAGATGGCGGCGCGCAGCGCTGGAACGCAGGACAGGTGAATATAGTAAGTGCTGGGGGGCCTGAGCTGGCGGCGATACCGGCACCTGACCCCCACAGCGTGCCGGTGTCCCCGCCTGCTCAGGCCCCCCAGCACTCGGCGCCGAGCGGGTCAGAGGCAGTATGGGGACGCAGGATGGAGCAGCACATAAGGATGGGGATGCAGGATGGAGCAGCACATAAGGATGGGGACGCAGGATTGAGCAGCACATAAGGATGGGGACACAGGATGGAGCAGCACATAAGGATGGGGACGCAGGATGGAGCAGCACATAAGGATGGGGACGCAGGATGGAGCAGCACATAACAGGATGGGGACGCAGGATGGAGCAGCACATGAAAGGATGGTGACGCAGGATGGAGCAGCACATAAGGATGGGGATGCAGGATGGAGCAGCACATAAGGATGGGGACGCAGGATGGGAGCAGCACATAACAGGATGGGGATGCAGGATGGAGCAGAACATGACAGGATGGGGACGCAGGATGGAGCAGCACATGACAGGATGGGGACGCAGGATGGAGCAGCGCATGACAGGATGGGGACGCAGGATGGGAGCAGCACATGACAGAATGGAGGCGCAGGATGGAGCAGCACATGACAGGATGGGGACGCAGGATGGAGCAGCGCATGACAGGATGGGGACGCAGGATGGAGCAGCGCATGACAGGATGGGGACGCAGGATGGGAGCAGCACATGACAGAATGGAGGCGCAGGATGGAGCAGCACATGACAGGATGGGGACGCAGGATGGGAGCAGCGCATGACAGGATGGGGACGCAGGATGGAGCAGCGCATGACAGGATGGGGACGCAGCATGGGAGCAGCACATGACAGAATGGAGGCGCAGGATGGAGCAGCACATGACAGGATGGGGACGCAGGATGGAGCAGGGCATGACAGGATGGGGACGCAGGATGGAGCAGCACATGACAGGATGGAGACGCAGGATGGAGCAGCACATGTCAGGATGGGGACGCAGGATGGGAGCAGCGCATCACAGGATGGGAGCAGCGCATCACAGGATGGGGACGCAGGATGGGAGCAGCGCATGACAGGATGGGGATGCAGGATGGGAGCAGCGCATGACAGGATGGGGACGCAGGATGGAGCAGCACATGACAGGATGGGGACGCAGGATGGAGCAGCGCATGACAGGATGGGGACGCAGGATAGAGTAGCACATGACAGGATGGGGACGCAGGATGGAGCAGCGCATGACAGGATGGGGACACAGGATGGAGCAGCACATGACAGGATGGGGACGCAGGATGGAGCAGCACATACCAGGATGGAGACCATATACCAATATAAATGCTCGCCACCAGGGCGTAGAACGGGTTCAATAGCTAGTACATTAATAATGGGACATAATTTCCTTACATGTGTTTAAACCATTAGGTCTAAGATTATAAATCCAAAGCATCTCTCCAGTGAGTAGGCGTTTACGAGTGTCTCCTCTTCTAAATTTTGTGGAGGCCCTTTCGATACAGAGGCAGAAATTTGCCCCTGATGCGTCGGAAATGGCCCGGTAAGTATTAGATACATTAATAATATCTGAAATGGGCTCTGAAATTCGTGCTTTGAGTTTCCGAATTGTACAACCTACATACATTTTATAGCACAATGCACATCGCATAATGCATACTACATTCTGGGTATAATTTTTAATGTTAAAATTATGCAATTCATCACAATTGGTGAATTCCTTAGTAATATGGGCATTCGTGCACATTTTGCAACGATTCTTACCAAATCTAAAGAATACTGCATAATCCACCTAATTATGAAGTTGGTAGGAGAAATTAAAGGACCTTTGAGAGAGAATATTTGTCAAAGTTTTAGCTATTTTTGCAATGATTAAGCAGCCAGAATTAAGAATTTGACACAGACTCTCGTTTTCATATAATATTGGTAAAAACTTGTAAATAGTTAACTTAATAGTGTTGAACTGGGTCTATACTGAATTGAAAGAACTGGTTTAATGTTAATGGAATTTATTATCCATGATTTTTGACATATTAAATCCTTGCAGTTTTTCTTTTTCACTAGATGTGATGCTTTGTTTAGGGTCCATGGTGGATAACCTCTTTTTTGAACATCTAGTTCAAAAATTATAGGCCAGTAAGTCTAACCTCTATTGTTGGTAAAATATTTGAAGGGTTTCTGAGGGATGTTATTCTGGATTATCTCAATGAGAATAACTGTTTAACTCCATATCAGCATGGGTTTATGAGAAATCGCTCCTGTCAAACCAATCTAATCAGTTTTTATGAAGAGGTAAGCTATAGACTGGACCACGGTGAGTCATTGGACGTGGTATATCTCGATTTTTCCAAAGCGTTTGATACCGTGCCGCACAAGAGGTTGGTACACAAAATGAGAATGCTTGGTCTGGGGGAAAATGTGTGTAAATGGGTTAGTAACTGGCTTAGTGATAGAAAGCAGAGGGTGGTTATAAATGGTATAGTCTCTAACTGGGTCGCTGTGACCAGTGGGGTACCGCAGGGGTCAGTATTGGGACCTGTTCTCTTCAACATATTCATTAATGATCTGGTAGAAGGTTTACACAGTAAAATATCGATATTTGCAGATGATACAAAACTATGTAAAGCAGTTAATACAAGAGAAGATAGTATTCTGCTACAGATGGATCTGGATAAGTTGGAAACTTGGGCTGAAAGGTGGCAGATGAGGTTTAACAATGATAAATGTAAGGTTATACACATGGGAAGAGGGAATCAATATCACCATTACACACTGAACGGGAAACCACTGGGTAAATCTGACAGGGAGAAGGACTTGGGGATCCTAGTTAATGATAAACTTACCTGGAGCAGCCAGTGCCAGGCAGCAGCTGCCAAGGCAAACAGGATCATGGGGTGCATTAAAAGAGGTCTGGATACACATGATGAGAGCATTATACTGCCTCTGTACAAATCCCTAGTTAGACCGCACATGGAGTACTGTGTCCAGTTTTGGGCACCGGTGCTCAGGAAGGATATAATGGAACTAGAGAGAGTACAAAGGAGGGCAACAAAATTAATAAAGGGGATGGGAGAACTACAATACCCAGATAGATTAGCGAAATTAGGATTATTTAGTCTAGAAAAAAGACGACTGAGGGGCGATCTAATAACCATGTATAAGTATATAAGGGGACAATACAAATATCTCGCTGAGGATCTGTTTATACCAAGGAAGGTGACGGGCACAAGGGGGCATTCTTTGCGTCTGGAGGAGAGAAGGTTTTTCCACCAACATAGAAGAGGATTCTTTACTGTTAGGGCAGTGAGAATCTGGAATTGCTTGCCTGAGGAGGTGGTGATGGCGAACTCAGTCGAGGGGTTCAAGAGAGGCCTGGATGTCTTCCTGGAGCAGAACAATATTGTATCATACAATTATTAGGTTCTGTAGAAGGACGTAGATCTGGGTATTTATTATGATGGAATATAGGCTGAACTGGATGGACAAATGTCTTTTTTCGGCCTTACTAACTATGTTACTATGTTAGTTTTGGAACTAGCCAATTCTGCATCTAAATTGGTATTATCTCTGCAGTTCTGTTTCTTTTCTAGTGAACTATCCCATGGGAATCACTTCAATAATTTGTTTTGGATGCATGTAAAATAGTATTACCTGCAAATGGTTTAAAGTAGCAAGCGACACTACTCTATCCTGCTCCTCCTCGACCTGTCGGCTGCCTTTGACAAAGTGGACCATTCCCTATTATTACAGACCCTTTCATCCCTTGGCATCACAGACTTGGCCCTATCCTGGATCTCATCATACCTAACAGACCTGACATTCAGCGTCTCCCACTCACACACCACCTCCTCACCTCGCCCCCTATCTGTCGGAGTCCCACAAGGTTCAGTCCTTGGGCCCCTGATCTTCTACATTTACACCTTTGGCCTGGGACAGCTCATAGAATCTCATGGCTTTCAGTATCACCTCTATGCTGATGACACACAGATCTACATCTCTGGACCAGATAACACCTCCCTACTAACCAGAATCCCTCAATGTCGGTCCACTATTTCATCCTTCTTCTCCGCTAGATTTCAGAAACTTAACATGGACAAAACAGAATTCATCATCTTTCCCCCATCTCACGCAACCCCCCCAACGAACCTATCCATTACAGTAAATGGCTGCCCACTCTCCAAGATCCCACAAGCTCGCTGCCTCGAGGTAATCCTTGACGCTGATCTCTCCTTCAAACCACATATCCAAGCCTTTTGCACTTCCTGCCGACTGCAACTCAAAAATATTTCACGAATCCGTACATTCCTCAACCAAGAATCTGCAAAAACCCTAGTCCATGCCCTCATCATCTCTCGCCTTGACTACTGCAATCTCCTGCTCTGTGGCCTTCCCTCTAACACTCTCGCACCCCTCCAATCTATTCTAAACTCTGCTGCCCGACTAATCCACCTGTCCCCCCCACTATTCCCCGGCCTCTCTCCTCTGTCAATCCCTTCACTGGCTCCCTATTGCCCAGAGACTCCACTACAAAACCCTAACCATGACATACAAAGCCATCCACAACCTGTCTCCTCCGTACATCTGCGACCTCATCTCCCGGTACTTTCCTACACGCAACCTCCGATCCTCACAAGATCTCCTTCTCTACTCCCCTCTTATCTCCTCTTCCCACAATCGCATACAAGATTTCTCTCGCGTATCACCCTACTCTGGAACCCTCTACCACAACATATCAGACTCTCACCTACCATCGAAACCTTCAAAAAGAGCCTGAAGACCCACCTCTTCCGACAAGCCTACAACCTGCAGTAACCACCGATCGACCAAACCACTGCATGACCAGCTCTACCATTGCCTACTGTATCCTCACCCATCCCTTGTAGATTGTGAGCCTTCGAGGGCAGGGTCCTCTCTCCTCCTGTACCAGTTATGACTTGTATTGTTCAAGATTATTGTACTTGTTTTTATTATGTATACCCCTCCTCACATGTAAAGCGCCATGGAACAAATGGTGCTACAACAATAAATAATAATAATAATAAGTAGGTAGATTAAATAATTGTATTACTAAGCCCTTCTAATTTGAAATCCAAGAAGGAAATGTTGGTAGAATAAAACTTATATGTAAAGGTAAGATTGTAATTATTGTTATTAATGTGACCGATGAATTACGGTATGGTATGCACATCACGACTCCAAATTAGGAAGAGATCGTAGATGTATCTGCCATGCTAGAAGACATTCGCCAAAAAAGGATTGGAATCGATGTACAACCCCTGGCAAAAAATATGGAATCACCGGCCTTGGAGGATGTTCATTCAGTTGTTTAATTTTGTAGAAAAAAAGCAGATCACAGACATGGCACAAAATTAAAGTCATTTCAAATGGTAACTTTCTGGCTTTAAGAAACACTAAAAGAAATCAAGAACAAAAAATTTGGTAGTCAGTAATGGTTACTTTTTTGACCAAGCATAGGGGAAACATATGGAATCACTCAATTCTGAGAAAACAAATTATGGAATCACCCTGTAAATTTTCATACCAAAAAATAACACTTGCATCAACTTAGATGAGATTCTATGTCAAATTCTTAATTCTGGCTGCTCAATCATAGCAAATAGAGCTAAAACTTTGACGAACATTCTCTCTCAAAGTTCATTTAATTTCTCCTACCAACTTCATACTTAGGTGGATTATGCAGTATTCTTTAGATTTGGTAACAATCGTTGCAAAATGTGCATGAATGCCCATATTACTAAGGAATTCACCAATTGTAATGAATTGCGAAATTTTACAAAATTAAACATCTGAATGAACATCCTCCTAGGCCGGTGATTCTATAATTTTTGCCAGAGGTGGTATAAATAATGATATTCCCAATATGACATCTCCAAATTTGTTAGTGAGGGGGAGAATTTTGCCCCATTGAGATACCTGTACACTGCAAAAAAATTGTTTGTGAGATGCAAAAAAGTTGTTGGTCATTAAAAAGTCAGTGACTGACATAATATAAATTACACAAGTCCACAGTGTAACCACTGTAGTGTGACAAATGAAAATTCAATGAAGCTAATGCTACATCATACGGTATACTTGTATACTGAGAAACCATGTCACAATATAACCAGACATAATTTTAGTGCCATGATAACTTTGATAATTGTTCCAGTACATCACGAGAGTCCTTGAGGAACCCAGATTATCTTTGTGTAAGTGGTTGTAGTATGGAGTCTAACTATTCCCCCAAACATTCAGTCACATAACCAATCCCAGATACGATTGGTCTCATTGGAGGTGGAATGATGGATTTTTTTAATTTTAGGGAGACCATGTAGGATAGGTAGAACTGGGTGTTCAATTTTCAAATATTCCTTCTGTTTCTCCATGGCAACTCCCAGTAAGAATCCTTCCTCTATAAGATGATGTGCTTCCTTGATATACAAAAGAGAAGTATTACTAGATAATTATTTGAATGTAATGCCATTCGAAAGCATGCATAACCTCTGAGACTGACTGATAGACTGTAGCGTCCATGAGTACAACTATTCCACTATTATAAGACATTTAACAGAGTCTTGACAGACATCTATCTGAGATGGCTTAGGGAATCCTGCATTGAGCATCGTTGGACACAATGATCCTAGAGGTCCCTTCCAACTCTAACATTTTACATTCTATTTTTATAACCAGATCATTCATTTCCTTAAGTTCCTTTAGTCCTTTTCGCTGGTTAAACAAAAGATTGGAAAACCGAGGTTCTTGAATGGCTACAGTATGCATGGCTTT
The DNA here is from genome assembly GCF_032444005.1 of Ranitomeya imitator. Lineage (NCBI taxonomy): Eukaryota > Metazoa > Chordata > Amphibia > Anura > Dendrobatidae > Ranitomeya > Ranitomeya imitator. The sequence continues at coordinate 70,235,983 of NC_091287.1, read as the reverse complement.
TAATACCCATTGTATATCCTCCTTGAATCGATCCATCTAATCTGATCTAAATTGGGACCGGTAAAAATGAGGGTTGCTGGTCTTAAAATCAGCTGCTTAATAAATGACGTAGTAGTTGTTCCTGGAAAATAAGGTATGATACTCATTAACAGGTGAGTCAATGTGATTAAATCCAGACTCTACATTTTCTTTACAATAAAAAAGTCTCTTGATTGTTAGAATTGAGAGTCTAACAAATACTGGATAACACGGTATCAAGATATATATCTTTCCTGTATATTGATTGTTAGGAAATTAACAATATTTTTAATGTCCAAAAGAGTATTAAACAAATTAAAGGTAGTGTCTGGCACAAAACTTAAACCTCGTCAAAATTTCTATTTGAGCTGTGGTGATTGGTCGACTGGAGAAATTCAAAATAATAGAAAATTCCTGTTGGTTTAGAATAATTTTCTATGGTGGATTGTCATACCTTGGATATTTCCTGCGTGTTTGTCTGCCCTGTCTTTTGCTATGCTGTCTTTTTATTAATTTTTGTACATATTTTTTGCACCTTCTGCTATCAAAAAAAAATTGGGGGAAAAATATTCTAGAAACTGAATCAACCCCTCCTTTCGTCCACATGTCAGTTTTTAAGCCGGTATCATGGATGACAAGGGCCAATACAAGTCTATGGGTCAGTGAAATATTTCAGATCACAGAGAACATCCATGTGCTGTCCATATTTAACACTGCAAAGGAGAGGAGAAGTTCATTTATGTATTTATCCATCCTTGAAAAAAAGCTGATAACACCATGTTGGTAAAAACGGACACACAGATGGTACGCAGATCGAAAACACTGAGGACACTGTTACCATTTTTTCACATGTTTAACCATGGATATATAAATGAGGCCTAATCCAAAGTAAAGTGAAGGGTCCTAACTAATTTTTCCATGGTTGGAGCTATGTGAAGGCTTGTTTTTGCATGGCCAGCTGTAGTTTTCCTTCGTGCAATTTTGAGGTAAGATGTGTAGATTGTTTTTTATTACATTTTTGGGAAGATGTAGCGACGCATAACCAGCAGTTGAGTTTCAGTTTTGTTTTGTATGGCTTATACCATATGGATTAAACAATACATTTTAATACATCTGACTTGTATGGACTTGATTATACAAAATACACAACCATTGATAAGTTTCGTCATCTGCCATCTTGGCACTGTATCTGATAAACTGCATGCACTTCGTTAACCAATTTTTCCTTATAAAGCAGAGGCACATATCTTAGTTTCTTTACAAATGGCATAACAATGATGTTCAGTACAGATGAAGAGTAACAGAATACTTCTTCTATTACTGACGATATCCTTTGCTACAATGCAGTACTTTGTTTCTTCCTCGTCAGATAAAGATTCAACCTAGTCCTCCAGGACTAGTTTGACACATTGTCAGTAGTCCACTCAGCAGCACACCCCAGCTCTGTTTATGCTATTGCAGGTACTTAAAGAAAGTGGAGGATCTTCCTGGTATATCAGTCACACAGGTCAATGTGTGTCGCTGTAACTTCCTTTCTACCTCTGCACTCCGGCCGTTAGATGGTAAATGGCTTCTGCATCACCATTCTGCACTTTACTCCTGTAGTGATATTTCTTGCTTCTCCAATAGCTCAACCATGACTCACTAACACGAGTTGTACAAATGCCCCAGTAGCAACTCTCCGCCTGGACTGAATAAAACCCAATAGGTATCTCAACTGAGGCCAAAGCCATTAACCCTATACTAAGCACTAAATCTAACCCTACTTATCTTAACCAAGTGACACTAACCTTATCCACTCCAATCTGGACTACTGTAACGCTCTAGTAATTGGCCTCCCCCTCACTCGACTTTCCCCTCTCCAGTCCATCCTTAATACAGCAGCCAGGGTTGTCCATCTGGCTAATCGTTACTCGGACGCATTCACTGGCTGCCCATTCATTATACGATCCAATTTAAAGTACTTGTTCTCTCCTACAAAGCTCTCCACAGTGCAGCACCCCCTCCTCCCTCATTTCAGTCTATTGGCCTAGCCAATTGCTGCGCTCTGCAAATGACTTTCGACTAACCTCTGCACTAATCCATACCTCCCACTCTCGACTCCAAGACTTCTCTCATGTTGCGCCAATCCTCTGGAATGCTCTACCCCAAGAAATTAGGACCTCCCACAACTTGCACAGTTTTAGGCGCTCCCTCAAAACAGATTTGTTCAGAGCGACCTATCACGTTCCCTCATCAAAGCCATCACTGCGCTGCGGAATATGTTGGCGCTATATAAATAGAGATTATTATTATTATTAACTCTAACACTGTCTTGCATTGCATCCCTAGGAAAACTGGTAATTTGATCATATACAACTTTATCCTATACGTTCTGCATAGTTCCTCATAGATTACACAATCTTAATTTGCTTTTATTAAACAGAACAATTTATTGTTATCTCCTGAAAGTCCTGCACCTCTGTGTCCCACACATGACCAGTACAAATTTTCATCCAATTAAAGGGAAGGTGCCACCAGTTTTATTGTAGTTAGTTTTTTTGTGAAATTAAGCTTAAAATAGTAATTAAAATGTGTTAATGCAATGTTTGCACTGTTTGCAAACATTTCTATATGAAAAATATTATATATATATTTTTTTACAAATATATATATTTACCACTAAGGGGAGCATTTTCTGTTTTAGCCTCATGCAGCTATAGTGAGACTTACCAGCTTTACTGTTAACTGAAAAATTGGGGCAGTAACTGCTGACATCACCATTCCCCTCCCCTTTTGGGTGGTCTAGCATCCCTGGGGCAGAAAGAAGAGTAGCATCACAGGGCAGTGCCAATTTGTGTGTGAATGCCCTGTAATCTGCTATCATCAGCAGTTACTGCATCGGATGCACAGCTTGTTTACAGAGCATCATACTACATGTCTCTTTCTGTCTCTCTCTCTCTCTCCCATTAGTCTCTCTCAGCCATACTAATGTATCTCTCTCCTCCCTTCACAATGCCTGGCCATTCACTGCAGACATGGAGCTCCTTCTTATCTTACTGATGGATGAATCACAGACAATTCGGCTCTGATAATGCTGATCCTACACTGTTCCTCCTTGATGTCTTTGCAGTCTCTGATACCCTGCCTGCTGTGCTCGGACTTTTCTCCTGCATTTTACTCCTGTCAATCTAGGATCTGTTCTGAAGCAGTACTGCTTCTGTTAGCAGATCCTAATGACAGGAGACAAATCAACAGCCCAGGGCTCCATGAAAATGGCAGCAGAACACTCCCACTGCTGTGAATTGTGCAGCCCACAGAGGCGTGCCCAGCTCACTGCTAATGCTGCTGCAATGTTAGCGATAGGGTCAGCGCCGGTCTATTATCTCCTATGACCATTTGATGCCATATTTTGACACTGATAGTGTCCTGCTACTGCTGTGAAACCAAGATGTCAGCCTCCAGTGCCTTCTTTAAACTCCTATAACACACAAAATATGTTTTAAATGCAATCAAATCGTTGTTATAACAGCATATTATGCTACATTACATTGATTAACTAATGATCTACAAACGCGGTATCTTCCCTTTAAGTTTCCAATTAAGTATCCTATAGCAGGGGTGTCAAACTGCATTCCTCGAGGGCTGCAAACAGGTCATGTTTTCAGGATTTCCTTGTACTGCACAGGTGATAATTTAATCACCTACACAAATAATGAGTTGGTGATTAAATTATCACCTGTGCAGTACAAGGAAATCCTGAAAACATGACCTGTTTGCAGCCCTCGAGGAATGCAGTTTGACACCCCTGTCCTATAGCAAGCAACAATTTCTAAAACCATTAGAAATTAATCCAATTAAATACATTGAAAAATTGTATAATTTTTCATTATGCAAAACATTTATTTTCAGAAGCCTCTATAATTACAGATAAATATAAATTTGGCCACATGAATAGATTACTCAGCGGGTTGCCTACATAGTTAGAAAAATTCAGGCTTTCCTGTCTAAGCTCTAAATGTAGAGCCTAAAGAAATTTTCATGTGATGCCCGTTTCATTTTTCTAATCAGATGCTTGAAATAATTTGAAATAGTTGCAAATTGCTGATCCAGTGGGTGTGGAGAACCTATTAGCACTCAGCAGTATGTGAGCCATTGAATAAATCAGAGAGGCTTATAGGATTTAAAATGAATTCAATTTTGCTTTTATTCATTTCTCATAGAAAAGTCATGTTGTACAAGAAATTCCTTCCTTTTTAAGATCCGTAGTGATTTATGGCTACTATTAGGCATAAGCATGCAGAAATTGCATGAAGCCTAAAAATCAGCCGCAGTTATGAGGCATATAATTCCAGAAGAAGTCTGGGTTTTACTTAACGTGGAAGGTTGCGTTGTTCATTTTCTATGCCAGGTGTGGCGCTAACAATGCCAGACACGAATAATGCCACTCACAAATGTCTATGTGAACTCTTTGGGAGTCTGTCAAAACTGATGATAGCAATTCAAGCCGTTCTTTCCGACAGTGAAAGCAATGTTTATCTGCAGGAGTTACAGTAAAGGGAGATTAAATTGGTCGAAATCTTTAAACGCGAATCTGTCACCAGATTTTACAATACAAACAACATAAAATATTATTTAGATCTCTTACACCTGATGAGACTGGTGTACTAACTTTGAAAAGCCTTGTCAGAATAGGTGTATAATCGTATTTTTTTTACATTTTCCTAACTGATATTAAAATAAGCGTTAAGCTAGGCTCAATCCTCAATGTGATTTAAGGATTATACAGACATCCTAATATGGGTTTTCAAAGTAAGTATACCGGCTTCATTGGCTCTAAAAATGTCAGGTCTAGAAAATATTTAATACATTTTGTAATTTGAAACCTGGTTAGAGACTTTCTTAAAACTATTGAAGAGAATTTGTCAGCTCTAACGAAATGGCTTTTGTGCATTTATGAATAAAAACCAATTCTGCAAACTTTTTGCTGTGCTTTTTAACTGTTTTTCTTCCTTAAATTGTGCTAATAAATTTACAACTGGGTGTTACCATTGCTGCCTAATCAGTGCTGGCAAGGTTAGGACTCATGAATACCTACACAAAAGACTGAGCAAACAAAAGGAAAATAATAGAGAGACACACTCCGAAACTAATCTACCAACCTACATATGAAAACGAGTGCAAGCATAGGTCTCATAAAAGCTAGCAATTTATTAAATATACTTAAAAAAGATTTAAATACAAAATACACACATACATCAAAACAGAATGTTCCTAGAAGTAGCACCAATAGCATGTGCAAAGTAAGAGTTGTAAAGTAACACGACAGATTCCAAATAGGACAAAGAACCCAATCAACATAATAATTCATTATGGGCCATTTACGATACGATACGATACGATACACTTTATTGATCCCGTGGGAAATTATGGTATCACAGCAGCACAACTTAAATCATAAAAATCATAAAGGAATTCCATAGTTGACATGACAGTTTGTTGACAGAAGAACATTATACATTAGAATAGGACATACACAACGAGTGAACTGAAATGTAGAGAAATAAGTAGACATTCACCTTGGTGGTTTAACCCTAATGTTATTGTTGTACATTCCCATGGCAGTTGGCACAAACGATTTCCTATATTTTTCCTTCTTACACCTCAGGAGTATTAGCCGGTTGCTGAAGGTGCTCTTCTGTCTCATGAATAGCTCATATAATGGATGTGCATTATTGTTCATAATTGTCATACACTTTCTCAGAGTTCTTTTCTCCACTACCTCCCCAAAAGAGTCCAGATTGCAGCCCACAGCAGAACTTGCCTTCTTAATAATCTTATTCAGCTTATTAGCATCAGAGGCCCGCACACTACTACCCCAGCACGTGATTGCAAAAAAGATGGCACTTGCCACCACAGGTTGGTAGAACATTTCTAACATTTTGCTACACACATTAAAAGACCTCAGTTTCCTTAGGAAATACAGTCTGCTCATCCCCTTCTTGTAGACAAACTCTGAGTGGCATCTCCAGTCCAGTTTGCTATCCAAATGGACCCCCAAATATTTGTAACTCTCCACCTGCTCGACCTCCTGACCAGCAATAGTGATCGGTAAGCATTCCAACTTTATCCTGCTATAGTTGGCCACCAACTCCTTAGTTTTCTTAACATTTAGCTGCAGATAGTTACCATTGCACCAATCCACGAAATTCGACACCACCCTTCTATATTCCTCATCCCCCTGATCTCCCCTAATGCATCCCACAACCACAGAGTCATCCGAAAATTTTTGAAGATGGCAAAGTTCAGATTTATACTGAAAGTCTGAAGTATACAATGTGAATAGAAAGGGCGCAAGCACCGTTCCCTGGGGGGCACCTACACTGCTCAATAATCTGCTTGACACCACTGCTCCCATCTGTACAAACTGTGGCCGATCTGATAGGTAGTCAGTTATCCAATTTCTCATCCCCTCCTCCACCTTCATATCAGTCATCTGTTTGTGTAGTAAAAGTGGCTGCAGGGAGTTAAATGCACTCGAGAAATCGAAGAACATCGCTCGCACCGTGGTTCCATCAATCTCCAGAAATGAATGTACCCTATGTAACAGAGAAAGGATAGCATCATCCACCCCCAATCTATGTCGGTAAGCAAACTGAAGGGGATCAATAAAGGCATTGACCCTCGGTCTTAAGTGAGCAAGCACTAATCTTTCCAAGGCCTTCATAGCATGAGATGTTAAGGCTACAGGACGATAGTCATTTAGGGTTGCAGGAGAAGTCGTCTTGGGTACCGGCACCAGACAGGAAGTTTTCCATAACACCGGTACCCTCTGTGTTTGTAGACTTCCATTAAATAGGCGCGTAAAGACAGTACACAGCTGGTCTGCACACACTTTAAGGACACGTGAGCTGAGTCCATCTGGTCCTGCAGCTTTACCAATGTTAAGTGACTTAAACTGCCTCCTCACATCATTTTTGGATACTCTAAAATAGGTCTGCTCATCCTCCAATATCGATGTTGCAGAATTTGCACCCAGGTCCCCTCCACTATCAGTTTGTATTACACATGTACTGCTGAACCTGTTGAAATACTCATTCATCTCATTAGCCTTGTCCATTGTTCCTGGATCATTTTCAAGCCTCAGCTTAAGCCCAGTCAGTAATTTCATTCCTGCCCAAACCTCTCTGGTATTATTGTGGGACAGTTTCTTTTCAAGTTTAATTCTGAAGGCTTCCTGGGCCTCCTTTATTTTATGCTTCAATTCATGCTGTATCATTTTAATTTCCTCTTTGTCACCCAGTTTAAATGCCTTTTTTTTCCTGTTGAGCAAATGCTTCAATTCCTTTGTTATCCATGGCTTGTTGTTTGCAAAACACCTAATCTTTTTAGTCGGCACCAACATATCAGTGCAGAAGTTAATGTAGTCAGTCACTCTACCAACCACTTCATTAACATTTGTATACTCGTCCATTGTCCCAAGCAGCACATCCCAGTCTGTAAGATGAAAGCAATCCTGTAAAGCCTGTTCATTTGTTGGATTCCACATTCTAACTGATTTAATCTTAGGAGGCTGTGTACTAACAACAGGTTGGTAGACTGGTGACAATAGTACAAGATTGTGATCAGATTTCCCCAAGGGCGGCAGGGTAGACGATGAATAAGCATTCTTGACATTCGCATAGAGTAAGTCCAACGTAATTTTGTCACGTGTTGTACATTTAACAAATTGATAGAATTTAGGTAAGGCAGTAGACATTTTAGCCCGGTTAAAATCCCCAGAGATTACAGTAAGCGAGTTGGGGTGTTTCATCTGGAGCCGGGCAATGACTCCTGACAGCACTTCACCTGCAGCCTCATGGTTTGCAGTTGGTGGTATGTACAACACTATTGCAATAACAAGCGAGAATTCTCTAGGAATATAGTAAGGTCTGAGGCCAACAGCTAGCAATTCAATGTTCGGACAACAATGGCGCTCCCTTACAGTCACATGCCCCTGATTGCACCAACCATTGTTTATGTAGAGTATAACTCCACCACCCTTTTTTTTGCCGCTCTTCATAGTGTCTCTATCCGCCCGGACCATGTGAAATCCTGGTACTGAAACACTTGAGTCCGGGATCTCGCCACGTAACCATGTTTCAGTAAAACATATCAAACTGCATTCTTTGTATTCCCTCTGGGTCCGTATTAATGCCAGCAGTTCATCCGACTTATTACCCAGTGATTGAACATTCCCCATGATGATGGACGGAACTACAGGTTTAAACCGTCTTCGCCTTGCCTTAAGTTTTTTGCCCGCTCTGCAGCCTCTGTAGGGTCGCCTTACCTCACACGGGACACATGGTCTACCCACCGCAGGAGAAGGCATTAGCCTGCGCAGCTCCAGAAGTCGGACCCTTGAGTAAGCAACACGTTTATGAACAGACTTAGGGACATCAATCAAAACCTTGCCCATGTTAGTTGCACTAAGCCTGTCCGTGTAGGGAGGTATACAGTGCACTCCTCCAGACATAGCTGTGCCAATTCCCAGACAGGTAGTGGCCGCCTGGCAGTAGGTGCGTATAATACCAGTCCTAGGTTGCAAGGTGATCACAAATGCACTGTAAATCCAGATAGCTGCGGGTAGCAGCAAACATCCAAGGGAAACCTTCCAGGGGAGCCAAGGATCAGAAGCATACATCCAGAAAGCTGTGGGTAGCAGTATGCATCCAGGGGAAACAAATCAGAGTATCCCAGGTTCAGAAGCAACCAGCCAAGGGGAAATCCAAGGGTTCAGCATAAATCCAAGGGTTCAGCATAAATCCAAGGGAAGCATTCCAGCGGATCCAAGTTCAGAAGGAGAAGGTATTGGGGAAAAGAAAATTCCTTAGGAGTACCAAAAAGCTGAGGTTCAGAAAGAAAAAGGTTCACACATAACAAAAATAATTCCAAAATAAAATAAAGTAAAGTAGAACAAAACAAAATAAAACAAAACAAAACTAAAACAAAACAAAACTATTGCTGCTGCAATGGGCTGCCACTAGCACGGCGCCTTATTGTCCTCATCCAGCAGAGAGCAGACAGACACGTCTATCTATTTATATAGATACACCTAAATAAAATGGGAATTGTTGGTGATATCAACTTCCTGTTTATGGCACATTAGCATAGGGAGGGGGGAAACTTTTCAAGATGAGTGGTAACCATGGTGGCCATTTTGAAGTTGGCCATTTTGAAGTCGACCATTTTAGATCTAACTTTATTTTTTCCAATGGGAAGAGAGTCATGTGACACATCAAACTTATTGCGAATTTCAGTAGAAAAACAATGGTGTGCTTGGATTTAATGTAATTTTATTATTTCATGAGTTATTTACAAGCTTATGACTACTTATAAAATGTGTTCAAAGTGCTGCCCATTGTGTTGGATTGTCAATGCAACCCTCTTCTCCCACTCTTGACACACTGATAGAAACACCGCAGAAGAAATGCTAGCACAGGCTTCCAGTATCCGTTGTTTCAGATGCTGCACATCTCATATCTTCACAGCATAGACAATTGCCTTCAGATGACTCCAAAGATAAAAGTCTAAGGGGGTCAGATTGGGAGATCTTGTTGGCAGTTCAACTGGCCCACGACGACCAATCCACTTTCCAGGAAACTGTTCACGTAGGAATGCTCGGACCTGACACCTATAATGTGGTGTGCACCATTTTGGGCATCAGGTCCGAGCATTCCTACATAAACAGTTCCCTGGAAAGTGGATTGGTCGTCATGGGCCAGTTAAATGGCCCACTATGACCTATGCTATAAAATATTATATACACACCAATTCTTTCCCCTGACAGTCCGGAGCTGATGGCTCTGTAGTCTTCCCAATCTTGTTTACAAATGACCAACAAGTAAGCACTGCAGCCAATCAGCGATCTCAGAGGTCACTTGCCATACTACTGGCATCATGGCACCAACTCACTGAGCCAGAATTACAGTATGTGATAGCTAGGATCACATGCTGGCCTTTTAGAGTAAGTGTTTTACTTTTCCTGCTTTATAAATGCTTCACTAAATTTCAAAAATAAAAGTTGAAATTGAATAATTTGCTTAATCATCTACTTAATATGTAGGCACATTTATTATTGGCTGATGTGGGGTCTGTGAGTCCTTTGAGATTGTTTTGCTGCTTTTTGTGCCCAGTATGTTGTTGAATGCCAAGCTTTGTGCTTCTGTGTTTGTGGTCAGTTAAGGTACCTTCACACATTACGATATTGTTAACGATATCGTTGCAATTTGTGACGTAGCAACGATATCGTTAATGAAATTGCTATGTGTGACAGCGACCAACGATCAGGCCCCTGCTGGGAGATCGTTAGTCGCTGAATAAAGTCCAGAACTTTATTTCGTTGCTGGACTCCTGCTGACATCGCTGGATCGGCGTGTGTGACACCGATCCAGCGATGTCTTCACTGGTAACCAGGGTAAACATCGGGTAACTAAGCGCAGGGCCGCTCTTAGTAACCCAATGTTTACCCTGGTTACCATGCTAAAAGTAAAAAAAAACAAACACTAGATACTTACCTAACGCTGTCTGTCCTCCAGCGCTGTGCTCTGCACTCCTCCTGTACTGGCTGTGAGCCGGAAAGCAGAGCGGTGACGTCACCGCTCTGCTTTCCGGCTCCCAGACAGTACAGGAGGAGAGCAGAGAAGCAGAGCGCAGCGCTGGAGGACAGACAGCGGTAGGTAAGTATCTAGTGTTTGTTTTTTTTTACTTTTAGCATGGTAACCAGGGTAAACATCGGGTTACTAAGCACGGCCCTGCGCTTAGTTACCCGATATTTACCCTAGTTACCGGCATCGTTGGTCGCTGGAGAGCGGTCTGTGTGACAGCTCTCCAGCGACCAAACAGCGACGCTGCAGCGATCCGGATCGTTGTCGGTATCGCTGCAGCGTCGCTTAATGTGAAGGGGCCTTTACTTTTGAGTGTCAGATATCTACATATTTGATGTGACATTGATAAACTAATTGTAGATCAGTTTAGAGCACAGCTGGATGTCCACATTCCACTGGGAAATCAGTTACTTTGCATTTCTTATTGGTTGTGTTTTTTATGTTTGCTGTATATTGGTTGTGTTTTTTATACTGAGCATAGAATATTTGTTGGTCTAAGTTGTTGTAAGGGTGGTCCTGCTTTTCAACTGGCTCCCAGATGGGCTGCCTGCAGGCTTACATTGCAAACTATATAATTATGGATGGAAAGTTTTCCATGAATGACATTAGTGCAGTTTTATGTGAGACAATTTGTTGTTTAGGTTTAGAAGAGCATTAATATTGCATCATGCTTATTTTTGCTACTATTGCCAGATTCCCTGATTTGTAGCTGGCGCCTCTTAGTCTCCCGGCAAACAACAATATCTCTTTTTTTTTCATGATTAGACTGATTGATGTTCTGTATATAACAAGTGAGTATGCAGATAAATGTGAATCATTACATTTATTTGTTTTTAAACAGTGTATATGTTAACAAATTCTAATGAAATGTCAGAAAATAATCCTCAAAGTACATCAATGACGTGTTCAATGTCAACATTAACCTCTGCGGAATGAGGATGACATTGGGTATTATAATTGAACAACTAATATGTAAGTCAGCTGCAATGTACCGGCAATAAATTGTATCTCTTCATGGGGAGGGTCAAAAGGATACAATATAATGATATATATCTTACTTGTCTGGTAACAAGTCTGTGCACATGGCATATTAATAATGTAGAGTCCCCATGGCAATCATATTGGTCAACTGCCTTATTGTCAAAGACAAAGGATTTACATTAGTACAAACAGAAGTATTCACTTCAGGATGAGGCTTTATATACACTGAGAAGAATTATCTACTGCAGGATGGGGCTGTGTAGAGGGGCTGAAAAGAAAGATCTACTGCAGGATGGGGCTGTATATGAAGGTGCTGTGGAAGGTGAGTTGTTTGCTACCTTCTGCTGCACAATGATGTGAAACTTCAAATGTTGCTTTTTATGTATGTGATAGATTATCCTTTCTGCCGTATGCATCAACAGAGCATCATTTTCACTTTCACATCACTGATCTCTCAGTAGCAGGCACAGAGTTCAGCACTGCCTAATAATCACAAGCTCTGTTAGAGAATTGCCAGAGAGTAGAGCTCTGCTATAAATCAGGTAAGAATCTTGTAAAACCACACAGATAGCTGTGCTAATGTAGATTGTAGTAGATAAAACTAAGCTAGGAAGGATACTAAGTGTAAACAGAAGCATAAAATGATTTCTACACTTAAATTAGCTTGATGATAACTCGGGGAAGGTGGGGCTAGTAAGGAGCACACAGAAGAGTGAGGGGTCCGCAGCACTGAGGAGAAGCAAGTGTTAGAAATTTTATGTTTGCTTAGTCTGTGTATTAACACTAAATATGCATCTATTCAGCAGAGTGAAAAAAAAGTAATTATGGAAATAACCCTTTAAGCAATATTAATTATTTCTTGCATTGAAGAATCCTTAAACAACCTCTTAATGGCAGCTTGTGAAATAAATTGTGGTCTGATGTAAACCTTCCACCCTTGATAGTCATCCTTTTTGTGTATCACTCTTCTCAACCCCTTCTAAACACAAATCAGACAAAAACACCCGAGTGCATTAAAAACATGTTGCCATTTTTCTTGCAATGTGGAACCTAATTTTATTTTATTTCAATAGTCTTGCAAGGAGTTGGAATTTATCAATTTATTCTTGTCTATACACAACCCCATCCATCCAGTACATCACTCTTTTTAGTTACAAAACACACACATATTGCTGCTTCCTGGTATATGCTCCGCACTGTAATAATCAGCCTTTCCCATGACATCAACACGTCAATGACATGTCCCAATACACAGTTAGGGCTCAGGCAAATGACTGTATTGGTCCAATGTTATTCAATGAGGCTCTGCATATGTCCGATCAATTCTTTTTCCTCAAGCCAAGTCTGTCCAAGGAGAAATTCACAACATGCAAGATTTGCATCGGTTACTCGTATTGCACTCAGCCATGCAAGTCAATTAGTCAGTGGAAAAATAAAACTGCACTTGGATGACATCCAAATACAGTCCGATTTTCATGGAATAACAGAATGGAGAAGATGGGGAAATTATTTTTTTCATCTTCACCTCATCTGAGAATATCTTGATCTAATCAGAGTGTAATTAGTATAATCTGACCCACTTTCTCGGATGATAAAAAAATGTGGTTTTGTGACTCTAGCCTTAAGCTGGCAGAAAGCCAGCTGGGAGAGACTTCACTGAGGATGATCGACCAAGATATATATATATATATATATATATATATATATAAAATATATAAAGCTGAATGTGTGTGTGTGTGTATGTATGTATGTATGTCCGGGATTGGCATCTGCATCGTCGCAGCTACAGCCACAAAATTTTGCACAGTCACACGTCATCACACATACACCAACCTCGCCACATAAAAGTCAAAATGCAAAAGTCGCCGCTCAAAACTCGCCGCGCGCAAAACTCTCCACATGCAAAACTAGGCTCACGCAAAACTCGCCACACGTGCAAAACTCACCTCATGGAAAACTCGCCACAGGTGGAAAAATTGCACACGCGGAAAAATTGCCACATGCACAAAAGTTGCAACACATGCAAAAGTTGCCTCACACAAAACTTGCACATACTCAAAACACACCACACATAAAATTCACCACGCGCAAAACTCGCCATGCGCAAATCTTGCTGCACACAACTTGCTACACTAACCTGTCACATGCAACTCAACACACAAAAAGTTGCTACACGCATGTGGCCACACAAAATTCATCTCACAAAGTCGCTACATGCATGTCGCCACATGCAACTCAACACACACAACTTGACACATAAAACTCGCCCTAAAACACACACAAGTCTGGTATTATCCTTCAAAAATAAAAATCTGATTAATAAGCAAACTACAAGAGCAACAAATGTACCATATAGGAAATACGGCAGCTGTCAGTCACATGACCTGTCTATTATGTAAATGTGTGAGCTAATATATACTGCCAGGGGGGAGGGTTTCCAGTTGGCTGGGGATTTATCAGGCTGCCAATTTAGCTTACAAATACTGAGGTAAAAATACTGACCAAATAATGTGTGAACACGGTCTAATACAGGAGGAGATGACACACAGATATATACTATATACAGGAGGAGATGACACACAGGTATATACTATATACAGGAGAGATGACACACAGGTATATACTATATACAGGAGGAGATGACACACAGGTATATACTATATACAGGAGGAGATGACACACAGGTATATACTATATACAGGAGCAGATGACGCACATGTATATACTATATACAGGAGGAGATGACATACAGGTATATACTATATACAGGAGGAGATGACACACAGGTATATACTATATACAGGAGGGGATGAGACACAGGTATATACTATATACAGGAGGAGATGACACACACATATATACTATATACAGGGGAGATGACACAGGTATATACTATATACAGGAGGACATGACACACAGGTATATACTATATACAGGAGGAGATGACATACAGGTATATACTAGATACCGGAGGAGATGACAACGTGGTATATGCTATATACAGGGGAGATGACATACAGGTACATACTATATACAGGGGCGATGACACACAGGTATATACTATATACAGGAGGAGATGACACACAGGTATATACTATATACAGGAGGAGATGACACACAGGTATATACTATATACAGGAGCAGATGACGCACATGTATATACTATATACAGGAGGAGATGACATACAGGTAAATACTATATACAGGAGGAGATGACACACAGGTATATACTATATACAGGAGGAGATGAGACACAGGTATATACTATATACAGTGGAGATGACACACAGGTATATACTATATACAGGAGGACATGACACACAGGTATATTCTATATACAGGAGGAGATGACACAGGTATATACTATATACAGGAGCAGATGATACACAGGTATATACTATATACAGGAGGAGATGACACACACACATATACTATATACAGGAGGAGATGACATACAAGTATATACTATATAAAAGAGGAGATGACACATAGGTATACAGAGGAGGAGATGACATACAGCAGATACAGTGGGGCAAAAAATTATTTAGTCAGTCAGCAATAGTGCAAGTTCCACCACTTAAAAAGATGAGAGGCGTCTGTAATTTACATCATAGGTAGACCTCAACTATGGGAGACAAACTGAGAAAAAAAAATCCAGAAAATCACAGTCTGTTTTTTTAACAATTTATTTGCATATTATGGTGGAAAATAAGTATTTGGTCAGAAACAAACAATCAAGATTTCTGGCTCTCACAGACCTGTAACTTCTTCATTAAGAGTCTCCTCTTTCCTCCACTCATTACCTGTAGTAATGGCACCTGTTTAAACTTGTTATCAGTATAAAAAGACACCTGTGCATACCCTCAAACAGTCTGACTCCAAACTCCACTATGGTGAAGACCAAAGAGCTGTCAAAGGACACCAGAAACAAAATTGTAGCCCTGCACCAGGCTGGGAAGACTGAATCTGCAATAGCCAACCAGCTTGGAGTGAAGAAATCAACAGTGGGAGCAATAATTAGAAAATGGAAGACATACAAGACCACTGATAATCTCCCTCGATCTGGGGCTCCATGCAAAATCCCACCCCGTGGGGTCAGAATGATCACAAGAACAGTGAGCAAAAATCCCAAAACCACGCGGGGGGACCTAGTGAATGAACTGCAAAGAGCTGGGACCAATGTAACAAGGCCTACCATAAGTAACACACTACGCCACCATGGACTCAGATCCTGCAGTGCCAGACGTGTCCCACTGCTTAAGCCAGTACATGTCCAGGCCCGTCTGAAGTTTGCTAGAGAGCATTTGGATGATCCAGAGGAGTTTTGGGAGAATGTCCTATGGTCTGATGAAACCAAACTGGAACTGTTTGGTAGAAACACAACTTGTCGTGTTTGGAGGAAAAAGAATACTGAGTTGCATCCATCAAACACCATACCTACTGTAAAGCATGGTGGTGGAAACATCATGCTTTGGGGCTGTTTCTCTGCAAAGGGGCCAGGACGACTGATCAGGGTACATGAAAGAATGAATGGGGCCATGTATCGTGAGATTTTGAGTGCAAACCTCCTTCCATCAGCAAGGGCATTGAAGATGAAACGTGGCTGGGTCTTTCAACATGACAATGATCCAAAGCACACCGCCAGGGCAACGAAGGAGTGGCTTCGTAAGAAGCATTTCAAGGTCCTGGAGTGGCCTAGCCAGTCTCCAGATCTCAACCCTATAGAAAACCTTTGGGGGGAGTTGAAAGTCCGTGTTGCCAAGCGAAAAGCCAAAAACATCACTGCTCTAGAGGAGATCTGCATGGAGGAATGGGCCAACATACCAACAACAGTGTGTGGCAACCTTGTGAAGACTTACAGAAAACGTTTGACCTCTGTCATTGCCAACAAAGGATATATTACAAAGTATTGAGATGAAATTTTGTTACTGACCAAATACTTATTTTCCACCATAATATGCAAATAAATTGTTAAAAAAACAGACAATGTGATTTTCTGGATTTTTTTTTCTCAGTTTGTCTCCCATAGTTGAGGTCTACCTATGATGTAAATTACAGACGCCTCTCATCTTTTTAAGTGGTGGGACTTGCACTATTGCTGACTGACTAAATACTTTTTTGCCCCACTGTATATACTATATACAGGGGAGATGACATACAGGTATATACTATATACAGGAGATGACATACAGGTATATACTATATATAGGAGGAGATGACATACAGGTATATAGTATATACAGAAGAGATGACATACAGGTATATACTATATACAGGAGGAGATGACACATGGGTATATACAATATACAGGAGGAGATGACATACAGCAGGTATATACTATTTACAGGGGAGATGACATACAGGTATATACTATATACAAGAGAAGACATACAGGTGTATACTTTATATAAGGGAGATGACAAACATGTATATACTGAGGTGAAAATGAGGGGTGTGAGGTGAAAATGAATAGGTGTGAGTGCAAAATGAGGAGTGAGGGAAAATAGTGGAGTGATCGGAAAATGACAGATGTGAGGTTGAAATGACATTTGTTAGGGGGGAATGACAGGAGTGAGGGGGAAAATGAGAGGTGTTAGGGAGAAAATGAGAGGCATGATGGGAAAATAAGAGACGTGAGGTGCTATAACTAACCACAGATATTTACTGTGCCCAGGCAACGCCGGGCTCTTCAGATAGTATATATAAATATATATATATATATATATATATATAGTATATATACCGTATATACTCGAGTATAAGCTGAGAATGTCAGCCCATTTTATTAAGCTGAAATTGCCCCTCTCGACTTATACTCGAGTCATTCCCAGGGGTTGGCAGGGGAGGTGGAGCAGCAGCTGTGTAATCATACTCACCTGCTCCTGGCGCAGTCCCTGGTTCCTGGGCACTGACAGCTTCTTCCTGTATTGAGCAGTCACATGGTACCGCTCATTACAGTAATGAATATGGACCCCACTCCACTCCCATAGGGGTGGAGCCACATATTCATTACTGTAATGAGCGGTACCATGTGACCGCTCAATACAGGAAGAAGCTGCCGTTGCCAGGGAACCAGGGACCACGCCAGGAGCAGGTGAGTATAACACAGTGCGCGATATTCACCTGCTCCCCGTTCCACTGCCGCCGGCCGCTTCTGCGCCTTCCCCGTCCTCTGCACTGAAGCTCAGGTCAGAGGGTGCGATGACGCGACTAGTGTGCGTGCCGCCTTCTGCCTGAAGTCAGTGCAGAGGACAGGCAAGACGCAGCAGCGGCTGGCGGCGGTGGAACGGGAAAGGTGAGTATAGCAAGTGCCGGGGGGCCTGAGAGGTGAGTATGTGATTTTTTTTTCATCGCAGCAACAGCATATGGGACAAATGTCACTACATGGAGCATCTTATGGGGAATAATCAATGTTTGTGCAGCTTTATATGGGGCAAATGTCTGCATGGAGCATCTTAGGGGGCATAATCAATGTTTGTGCAGCTTTATATGAGGCAAATATCTTTATGAAGCATCTTATGGGGCCATAATCTGCATTTGTGCAGCATTATATGGGGCATATTTTAATATGGAGCATCTTATGGGGCCCATAATAAACTTTATGGAGCATTATATGGGGCTCCTGATGCAATATGGATATTCAAAAACACTTAACCTACTGATGTCTCAATTAATTTTACTTTTATTGGTATCTATTTGTATTTTGGAGATTTACCGGCGGTAGCTGCTGCATTTTCCACCATAGGCTTTTTTCCCAGTTTTTTGTGGCAAAAAGCTTGAGAAAGATCCACATCCTAGACTGAAACATCACACATGGGCCAATAAATCACCTTCATTTTTTCTATTGGAGTGCTGCCTTCATTTTTTTGGACTATAGTATGAGGTTTGGTACATGCCTAGAAGGATTTTTTGCACCCTTTGTTTTCTTTTGGTGCTGCTTTTTGTTTTCTCTCTCTCTCTCTCTCTCTCTATATATATATGTATAGAGCATAACAGCATGAATAAACCACCTCACTATATGGGTTGTAAGTAGCATTTGTATATAAATTGCCGTTTACTTGTTTAACCCCTTTCTACCATTGGACATACTATTCCATCCATGTGGGGTGGGCCCTACTTCCCAAGGACAGAATAGTATGTCCAGCGCGATCAGCTGTGCTCACGGGGGGAGCGCAGCCGATCGCGGCCGGGTGTCAGCTGACTATCGCAGCTGACATCCGGCACTATGTGCCAGGAGCGGTCACGGACCGCCCTGGCACATTAACCCCCAGCACACTGCGATCAAACATGATTGCAGTGCTCCGGTGACATAGGGAAGCATCGCGGCGGGAGGGGGCTCCCTGCGTGCTTCCCTGAGACCCTCGAAGCAATGCGATGTGGTCGCGTTGCTCCAAGGGTCTCCTACCTTCCTGCAGGCCCCGGATCCAAAATGGCCACAGGGCTGCATCCGGGTCCTGCAGGGACGTGGCTTACGTGGCTTACCAGCACCTGCTCAGAGCAGGCATCGGGAAGCCTCCCTGCTGTGCATGTCAGATCGCTGATCTGACACAGTGCACAGCAAAGTGTCAGATCAGTGATCCAGTGATCTGTCACTTTACTGTGATGTCCCCCCCGGGGCAAAGTAAACAAGTAAAAAAAAAAAAATTACATGTGTAAAAAAAAAAAAAAATCCTAAATAAATAATAATAAAAAAATAGTTCCAATAAATACATTCCTTTATGCAAATAAAAAAAACAATAAAAGTACACATATTTAGTATCGCCGCATCCGTAACGACCCGACCTATAAAACTATTTGACTAGTTAACCCCTTCAGTGAATACCGTAAAAAACAAAACAAAAAAACGAGGCAAAAAACAACGCTTTATTATCATACCGTCGAACAAAAAGTGGAATAACACGCAATCAAAAATACGGATATATATAACCATGGTACCGCTGAAAACATCATCTTGTCCCACAAAAAACAAGCCGCTATACAGCATCATCAGCAAAAAAATAAAAAGTTATAGTCTTCAGAATAAAGCGATGCAAAAATAATTATTTTTTCTATAAAATAGTTTTTATCATATAAAAGCGCCAAAACATAAAAAAAATATAAATGAGGTATCGCTGTAATCATACTGACCCGAAGAATAAAACTGCTTTATGCATTTTACCAAACGCGGAACGGTATAAGCATCCTTCCAAAAGGAAATTCATGAATAGCTACTTTTTGGTCATTCTGCCTCACAAAAAGCGGAATAAAAAGCGATCAAAAAAAGTCACATGCCCAAAAATGTTACCAATAAAAACGTCAACTCGTCCCGCAAAAAACAAGACTTCACATGACTCTGTGGACCAAAAGATGGAAAAATTATAGCTCTCAAAATGTGTACTGGTAACGCAAAAAATATTTTTTGCAATGAAAAGCGTCTTTTAGTGTGTGACGGCTGCCAATCATAGAAATCCGCTAGAAAACCCGCTAGAAATAGTATAGCATTTTCCAATTAGGGTTAGGGCTAGGGTTAGGGTTAGGGCTAGGGTTAGGGTTAGGGCTAGGGTTAGGGTTAGGGTTAGGGCAAGGGTTAGGGTTAGGGCTTGGGTTAGGGCTAGGGTTAGGGTTGGGGCTAAGGTTAGGGCTACAGTTAGGGTTGGGGCTAAAGTTAGGGTTAGGGTTGGGACTAAAGTTAGGGTTAGGGTTTGGATTACATTTATGGTTGGGAAGAGGGTTGGGATTAGGATTAGGGGTGTGTCAGGGTTAGGGTGTGGTTAGGGTTACCATTGAGATTAGGGTTAAGGTTGTGTTTGGATTAGGGTTTCAGTTATAATTGGGGGGTTTCCACTGTTTAGGCACATCAGGGGCTCTCCAAACGCGACATAGCGTCCGATCTCCATTCCAGCCAATTCTGCATTGAAAAAGTAAAACGGTGCTCCTTCCCTTCTGAGCTCTCCAATGCACCCAAACAGGGGTTTGCCCCAACATATGGGGTATTAGCTGTTATGAACAGGTGATTCAGAACCACAATGGACCTTGAAGTTCAGAGCACACAAAGTGACCTGACAATTACCAAAAACATAGGACGAGCTCTGAGACGTGGGAACTCTGCTGACTGCAATCCCTAATCCTATCCAACCACACTAAAGGAAGCCGTGGAGCGCTCCTGACCAGTCCTATGCGCCTCGAGCACAGCCTGAGAAACTAGCTAGCCCTAAGAAAGAAAAATAAGCCTACCTTGCCTTAGAGAAATACCCCAAAGGAAAAGGCAGCCCCCCCACATATAATGACTGTGAGTTGAGATGAAAATACAAACGCAGAGATGAAATAGATTTAGCAAAGTGAGGCCCAACTTACTGAACAGACCGAAGATAGGAAAGATTGCTTTGCGGTCAACACAAAACCCTACAAACAACCACGCAGAGGGGGCAAAAAGACCCTCCGCACCGACTAACGGTACGGAGGTGCTCCCTCTGCGTCCCAGAGCTTCCAGCAAGCAAGAAAAACCAATATAGCAAGCTGGACAGAAAAAATAGCAAACAAAAATAACACAAGCAAAACTTAGCTTATGCAGGATAGACAGGCCACAGGAACGATCCAGGAGAAAGCAAGACCAATACTAGAACATTGACTGGAGGCCAGGATCAAAGCACTAGGTGGAGTTAAATAGAGCAGCACCTAACGACTTAACCTCATCACCTGAGGAAGGAAACTCAGAAGCCACAGTACCACTCTTATCCACCAAAGGAAGCTCATAGACAGAACCAGCCGAAGTACCACTCACGACCACAGGAGGGAGCTTGGCCACAGAATTCACAACAGTACCCCCCCTTGAGGAGGGGTCACCGAACCCTCACCAGAGCCCCCAGGCCGACCAGGATGAGCCACATGAAAGGCACGAACCAGATCGGCAGCATGGACATCAGAGGCAAAGACCCAGGAATTATCTTCCTGACCATAACCTTTCCACTTAACCAGATACTGGAGTTTCCATCTCGAAACACGAGAATCCAAAATCTTCTCCACTATATACTCCAACTCCCCTTCAACCAAAACCGGAGCAGGAGGATCAATAGATGGAACCACAGGTGCCACGTATCTCCGCAACAATGACCTATGGAACACGTTATGGATGGAAAAAGAAGCTGGAAGAGTCAAACGAAAAGACACAGGATTAAGAACCTCAGAAATCCTATATGGACCAATGAAACGAGGCTTAAACTTAGGAGAGGAAACCTTCATAGGAATATAACGAGATGACAACCAAACCAAATCCCAAACACGAAGTCGGGGACCCACACAGTGCCTGCGGTTAGCGAAACGTTGAGCCTTCTCCTGGGACAAAGTCAAATTGTCCACTACATGAGTCCAAATCTGCTGCAACCTATCCACCACAGTTTCCACACCAGGACAGTCCGAAGACTCAACCTGCCCTGAAGAGAAACGAGGGTGGAACCCAGAATTGCAGAAAAACGGCGAAACCAAAGTAGCCGAGCTGGCCCGATTATTAAGGGCGAACTCAGCCAAAGGCAAAAAGGACACCCAATCATCCTGATCAGCAGAAACAAAACATCTCAGATATGTTTCCAAGGTCTGATTGGTTCGTTCAGTCTGGCCATTTGTCTGAGGATGGAAAGCCGAGGAAAAAGACAAATCAATGCCCATCCTAGCACAAAAGGCTCGCCCAAACCTCGAAACAAACTGGGAACCTCTGTCAGAAACGATGTTCTCTGGAATGCCATGTAAACGAACCACATGCTGGAAAAACAATGGCACCAAATCAGAGGAGGAAGGCAATTTAGACAAGGGCACCAAATGGACCATCTTAGAGAAGCGATCACAAACCACCCAAATGACCGACATTCTTTGAGAGACGGGGAGATCCGAAATAAAATCCATAGAGATATGTATCCAAGGCCTCTTCGAGACCGGCAAGGGCAAAAGCAACCCACTGGCACGAGAACAGCAGGGCTTAGCCCGAGCACAAATCCCACAGGACTGCACAAAAGAACGCACATCCCGCGACAGAGATGGCCACCAAAAGGATCTAGCCACCAAATCTCTGGTACCAAAGATTCCAGGATGACCAGCCAACACCGAACAATGAACCTCAGAGATAACTTTATTCGTCCACCTATCAGGGACAAACAGTTTCTCCACTGGGCAACGGTCAGGTCTATTAGCCTGAAATTTTTGCAGAACCTGCCGCAAATCAGGGGAGATGGCAGACAAAATTACCCCCTCTTTGAGAATACCCGCCGGCTCAGGCAAACCCGGAGAATCGGGCACAAAACTCCTAGACAGGGCATCCGCCTTCACATTTTTAGAGCCCGGAAGGTACGAAACCACAAAGTCAAAACGGGAGAAAAACAGCGACCAACGAGCCTGTCTAGGATTCAACCGTTTGGCAGACTCGAGATAAGTCAAGTTCTTGTGATCAGTCAAGACCACCACGCGATGCTTAGCTCCTTCAAGCCAATGACGCCACTCCTCGAATGCCCACTTCATGGCTAGCAACTCTCGATTGCCAACATCATAATTTCGCTCAGCAGGCGAAAATTTCCTGGAAAAGAAGGCGCATGGTTTTATCACCGAGCAATCAGAACTTCTCTGCGACAAAACAGCCCCTGCTCCAATTTCAGAAGCATCAACCTCGACCTGGAACGGAAGCGAAACATCTGGTTGGCACAACACAGGGGCAGAAGAAAAAAAACGCTTCAACTCCTGAAAAGCTTCCACAGCAGCAGAAGACCAATTGACCACATCAGCACCCTTCTTGGTTAAATCAGTCAACGGTTTAGCAATACTAGAAAAATTATTGATGAAGCGACGATAAAAATTAGCAAAGCCCAGGAACTTCTGCAGACTCTTCAGAGATGTTGGCTGAGTCCAATCATAAATGGCCTGAACTTTAACAGGGTCCATCTCGATAGTAGAAGGAGAAAAAATGAACCCCAAAAATGAAACCTTCTGAACACCAAAGAGACACTTTGACCCCTTCACAAAAAAAGAATTAGCACGCAGGACCTGGAACACCATTCTGACCTGCTTCACATGAGACTCCCAATCATCCGAGAAGACCAAAATATCATCCAAGTATACAATCAGGAATTTATCCAGGTACTCTCGGAAGATGTCATGCATAAAGGACTGAAACACTGATGGAGCATTAGAAAGCCCGAATGGCATAACCAGGTACTCAAAATGGCCTTCGGGCGTATTAAATGCTGTTTTCCATTCATCGCCCCGTTTAATACGCACAAGATTATATGCACCACGAAGATCTATCTTGGTGAACCAACTAGCCCCCTTAATCCGAGCAAACAAATCAGACAGCAGCGGCAAGGGGTACTGAAATTTGACCGTAATTTTATTTAGAAGGCGGTAATCAATACAAGGTCTTAGCGAACCATCCTTCTTGGCCACAAAAAAGAACCCCGCTCCCAATGGCGACGATGACGGGCGAATATGACCCTTCTCCAAAGACTCCTTCACGTAACTCCGCATAGCGGCGTGCTCAGGTACAGATAAATTAAACAGTACCCCCTGACAACTCCAGCTGGACACAGACATTGATTTCCAATCTAATACTGGGTTATGGACTTGTAGCCATGGCAACCCCAACACGACCACATCATGCAGATTATGCAACACCAGAAAGCGAATATCCTCCTGGTGCGCAGGAGCCATGCACATGGCCAGCTGGGTCCAATACTGAGGCTTATTCTTGGCCAAAGGAGTAGCATCAATTCCTCTCAATGGAATAGGACACTGCAAGGGCTCCAAGACAAACCCACAGCGCCTAGCAAACTCCAAGTCCATCAAATTCAGGGCAGCGCCTGAATCCACAAATGCCATGACAGAATAGGAAAACAAAGAGCAGATCAAAGTAACGGACAAAAGAAATTTCGACTGTACCGTACCAATGGTGGCAGACCTAGCGAACCGCTTAGTGCGCTTAGGACAATCGGAGATAGCATGAGTGGAATCACCACAGTAGAAACACAGCCCATTCTGACGTCTGTGTTCTTGCCTTTCAGCTCTGGTCAAAGTCCTATCGCACTGCATAGGCTCAGGTTTATGCTCAGATAATACCGCCAAATGGTGCACAGATTTACGCTCACGCAAGCGTCGACTGATCTGAATGGCCAAAAACATAGACTCATTCAGACCAGCATGCATAGGAAATCCCACCATGACATTCTTAAGGGCTTCAGAGAGACCCTTTCTGAAAATAGCTGCCAGCGCACATTCATTCCATTGAGTGAGCACGGACCACTTTCTAAACTTCTGACAATAAATCTCTATCTCATCCTGACCCTGACACAGAGCCAGCAAATTTTTCTCTGCCTGATCCACTGAATTAGGTTCATCGTACAGCAATCCGAGTGCCAGAAAAAATGCATCAATATTACATAATGCAGGATCTCCTGGCGCAAGGGAGAATGCCCAGTCTTGAGGGTCGCCACGTAATAAAGAAATAATGATCTTAACTAGTTGAACTGGGTCACCAGAGGAGCGGGGTTTCAAAGCCAGAAATAGTTTACAATTATTTTTAAAATTCAAAAACTTAGCTCTATCTCCAGAAAATAACTCAGGAATAGGAATTTTAGGTTCTAACATAGGATTCTGAACCACTAAATCTTGAATATTCTGTACATTTATAGCGAGATTATCCATCAAAGAGAACAGACCCTGAATGTCCATGTCCACACCTGTGTTCTGAACCACCCTGATGTAAAGGGGAAAAGAAAGACAGAACACAGTGCAAAGAAAAAAAAATGGTCTCAGAACTTCTCTTTTCCCTCTATTGAGAAGCATTAGTACTTTGGGCCTCCAGTACTGTTATGAACAGGTAATTCAGAATCACAATGGACCTTGAAGTTCAGAGCACACAAATTGACCTGACAATTACCAAAAACATAGGACGAGCTCTGAGACGTGGGAACTCTGCTGACCGCAATCCCTAATCCTATCCAACCACACTAAAGGTAGCCATGGAGTGCTCCTGACCAGTCCTATGCGCCTCGAGCACAGCCTGAGAAACTAGCTAGCCCTAAGAAAGAAAAATAAGCCTACCTTGCCTCAGAGAAATACCCCAAAGGAAAAGGCAGCCCCCCCACATATAATGACTGTGAGTTGAGATGAAAATACAAATGCAGAGATGAAATAGATTTAGCAAAGTGAGGCCCAACTTACTGAACAGACCGAAGATAGGAAAGATTGCTTTGCGGTCAACACAAAACCCTACAAACAACCACGCAGAGGGGGCAAAAAGACCCTCCGCACTGACTAACGGTATGGAGGTGCTCCCTCTGCGTCCCAGAGCTTCCAGCAAACAAGAAAAAACAATATAGCAAGCTGGACAGAAAAAATAGCAAACAAAAATAACACAAGCAAAACTTAGCTTATGCAGGATAGACAGGCCACAGGAACGATCCAGGAGAAAGCAAGACCAATACTAGAACATTGACTGGAGGCCAGGATCAAAGCACTAGGTGGAGTTAAATAGAGCAGCACCTAACGACTTAACCTCATCACCTGAGGAAGGAAACTCAGAAGCCGCAGTACCACTCTCATCCACCAAAGGAATCTCATAGACAGAACCAGCCGAAGTACCACTCACGACCACAGGAGGGAGCTTGGCCACAGAATTCACAACAATTAGCGTACTCAGGAAACATTGGACAACAACTTTTGGGGTCCAATTTCTCCTGGTACCCTTGGGAAAATACAAAACCGGGGGAAAAAATAATTTTTGTGGAAAAAAAATATTTTTTATTTTCACGGCTCTGCATTATAAACTGAAGTGAAACACTTTGGGGTTCAAAGTTCTCTCAACACATCTAGGTAAGTTCCCTGGGGGGTCTTGTTTCCAATTTGGGGTCAATTGTGGTGGTTTCTACTGTTTAGTTACATCAGGGGCTTTGCAAATGCAACGTGACACCTGCAGACCAATGCATGTAAAGGTACCGTCACACTTAGCGATGCTGCAGCGATACCGACAACGATCCGGAGCGCTGCAGCGTCGCTGTTTGGTCGCTGGAGAGCTGTCACACAGACAGCTCTCCAGCGACCAACGATGCCGGTAACCAGGGTAAACATCGGGTAACTAAGCGCAGGGCCGCGCTTAGTAACCCGATGTTTACCCTGGTTACCATCCTAAAAGTAAAAAAAAAACAAACACTACATACTTACCTACCGCTGTCTGTCCTCCAGCACTGTGCTCTGCACTCCTCCTGCACTGACTGAGCACAGCGGCCGGAAAGCAGAGCGGTGACGTCACCGCTCTGCTTTCCGGCTGACCGACGCTCACAGCCAGTACAGGAGGAGTGCAGAGCACAGCGCTGGAGGACAGACAGCGGTAGGTAAGTATGTAGTGTTTGTTTTTTTTACTTTTAGGATGGTAACCACGGTAAACATCGGGTTACTAAGCGCGGCCCTGCGCTTAGTTACCCGATGTTTACCCTGGTTACCAGTGAAGACATCACTGAATCGGTGTCACACACGCCGATTCAGCGATGTCTGCGGGGAGTCCAGCGACCAAATAAAGTTCTGGACTTTCTTCCCCGACCAGCGACAGCACAGCAGGGGCCTGATCGCTGCTGCCTGTCACACTGGACGATATCGCTAGCGAGGACGCTGCAACGTCACGGATCGCTAGCGATATCGTCTAGTGTGACGGTACCTTTAGTCTGCATTCCAAATGGTGCTCCTTCCCTTCCGAGCTCTGCCATGCGCCAAAACGGTGGTTCCCCCAACATATTGGGTATCAGTGTACTCAGGACAAATTGTTCAAGAACTTTTGGGGTCCAATTTCAACTGTTACCCTTGGAAAAATACAAAACTGGGGGCTAAAAAATAATTTTTGTGGAAAAAAAAGATTTTTTATTTTCACGGCTCTGCGTTATAAACTGTAGTGAGACACTTGGGGGTTCAAAGCTCTCACAACACATCTAGATGAGTTCCTTAGGGGGTCTACTTTCCAAAATGGTGTCACTTGTGGGGGGTTTCAATGTTTAGGCACATCAGTGGCTCTCCAAACACAACATGGCATCCCATCTCATTTCCAGTCAATTTTGCATTGAAAAGTCAAATGGCGCTCCTTCCCTTCCGAGCTCTGCCATGCGCCCAAACGTTGGATTACCCCCTCATATGGGGTATCAGCGTACTCAGGAGAAATTGTACAACAAATTTTGCAGTCCAATTTCATCTTTTACCCTTAGTAAAATAAATAATTGGGGGCGAAAATTCATTTTTGTGAAAAAATATGATTTTTTATTTTTACGGCTCTGCATTATAAACTTCTGTGAATCACTTAATAGGTTAAAGTGCTCACCACACATCTAGATAAGTTCATTAGGGGGTCTATTTTCCAAAATGGTGTCACTTGTGGGGGGTTTCAATGTTTAGGCACATCAGGGGCTCTCCAAACGCAACATGGCATCCTATCTCAATTCCAGTCAATTTTGCATTGAAAAGTCAAATGGCGCTCCTTCGCTTCCGAGCTCTGCCATTCGCCCAAACAATGGTTTAACCCCACATATGGGGTATCGGCGTACTCAGGACAAATTGTACAACAATTTTGGGGTCCATATTCTCCTGTTACCCTTGGTTAAATAAAACAAATTGGAGCTGAAGTAAATTTTTTGTGAAAAAAGTTAAATGTTCATTTTTATTTAAACATTCCAAAAATTCCTGTGACACACCTGAAGGGTTAATAAACTTCTGGAATGTGGTTTTGAGCACCTTGAGGGGTGCAGTTTTTAGAATGGTGTCACACTTGTTTTTTTTCTATCATATAGACCCTTTAAAATGACTTCAAATGAGATGTGGTCCCTAAAAAAAATGGTGTTGTAAAAATGAGAAATTACTGGTCAAATTTTAATCCTTATAACTCCCTAACAAAAAAAATTTGGTTTCAAAATTGTGCTGATGTAAAGTAGACATGTGGGAAATGTTACTTATTAAGTATTTTGTGTGACATATCTCTGTGATTTAATTGCATAAAAATTCAAAGTTGGAAAATTGCTAAATTTTCAAAACTTTCGCCAAATTTCCATTTTTTTCACAAATAAATGCAGGTAATATCAAATAAATTTTGCCACTGTCATGAAGTACAATATGTCACAAGAAAACAATGTCAGAATTACGGGGATCCGTTGAAGCTTTCCAGAGTTATAACCTCTTAGGGAGAGTGGTCAGAATTGTAAAAATTGGCCCGGTCATTAATGTGCAAACCACCCTTGGGGGCAAAGGGGTTAATATTCTGTAAAATACATCCCAGAAGAAAACTGAAATGAGAGTCCATAATAACATGTCATAGCTGCTTGTCCTTCCTGTCGTGTGTGTTAATATACAAAGCTGTAAGTAATTTCCGCACACTGCTGGAAAAATAATGACCCCTTGTAGATGTAATTTCTGATGACAAGAGCACAATTTGATCCTGTAACTGACAAGTTTTACTTTTTCTTTCACAGTTAAAATGCTATTTTATAAAAATTAATCAAATATAGCTTAAACAAGGAAAAGTTGCTATATTGGATAAATATGCTACATTCACTATAAAAATTTCTACGATGCTCCAAAATTCCAAAATAATAATCCTATAAAACTTTCTTTAGCTGAGCACACAATGGATTAAAATACCGGAAATATGATAACCAATCACAGAATGGTTTCAGTGTCATGGTAAATTCTAGATTTGATGGAAGTCTAGAATTTTACTGGGTCAGATGCACAAATGTTATTTTATAAGAAACAGAAAACCTCAGGGTTATATATAAATCTGATGATCCTAAAAACGTATAATCTGTTTGAAACAGCAAACAGGATTCCCTTCAGTGTACAGCATGAGTGAGGAATATTAACTGTGACAATTTGTCTTGACTACAGAAAAGGTGTAAATTGCATAAAAGGGCATCTATACATATATGTACGGTATTTTTTTTTTAGTTGCTTGGAAAAAAATGCTGTGCGGTTTAAAAAATATTTTTAAAATTACGGTACACACCTACTGATACCCTACTGCTTTTTCATATTGCTGCCCAGGTCACCTGCAAGTCACCCCATTTTCTAGCACATAAATGCTTCAGCCAATCACTTGCCACAGAGGTGATGTAGAAGCACGCTGGTTCCATTGTTTAAATAAAAAAATGGATGGACAACCCCTTTAATGGACAAAGAATGTGAAGTACTCTACTAGAAAGGCCAAGTCATAATGCTTGAGAGAAGATCTAAAATGTTAAAGGAAATCTGATGATATCTTATGATATGATATGATATCTGATTTGCAGGCATAATATTATGGAGCAGGAGGAGCTGATGAGGTTGATACATTTTTTGGGGGGAAATTTCTAGTATAATTTGCGCTTTATTCATTGAAGTCCCTAGTGTTTTTGTGCATGAGTCCAGTTGGTGATCCTTTTTAGTTACTGACAGTCTTCCCTGTATGCCCACGCATGCAGAAATAACTGTCAATCACTGGGCAGGATCACCCATTGGTCTCGTACATACAAACCTTAGAGATTTCACTGAATAAACTGCAAGTTATAATAAAACTTTTCCCACAAATTAGATATCATCCAGCATAGCTTCTACTTCTCTATCCTTCTCTATACCATGATGACTAAAGATCTGACTGCATGTATAAGGTGAAACGTTCCCCTTAACAATTATACACATCAATACAATTCTCATCCAGACACTGGATGGGGCAGATTAATCCAATTTTCTTATTTCAATGTATGAATTTTGTCCCGTAATATAAAAAAGATCCTTTTCATTATTTAAACCATCATGTAGTTAAAATAAGAAATGGTTGCACACATCTCCTCTGCACAAAAACACAAACTTTCTTACCAGAGCAGAGCAATGTGCAACTTTTGCTCACCATGTTCATGCGTTCAGTATTTTGTGACTATTTTATATCAGTATTTGTAAGCCAAAACCAGGAGTGGGTGATAAATGCATTAATGGTGCATGTGTTTCTATGATACTTTTCCTTTGACTGTTCCACTCATGGTTTTGGCTTACAAATACAGATGTAGAATACTGACCAAATAGTAAATGTGTGACTGTGACCTTAAAGAGATTTTCAACCAAAAAGGAATGAGGAGGGTGTCATGTTTATTTTTATTTTCCTTTAACCTACATTTAGTATGATCTGGGGTCTGGAAAAACTTGAGAGAAATTTCCTGGTCAAATTCAAGCGGAACTGCAGAATTGAATTTTTATCAAGCCTTCAGTAAAAAAAAAAAAAAAAAAAAAAAATATTTTACATAATTGCCCCTTGGTACTTGCTAGTAATTACCAAGGGGCAATTATGCAAAATATTAGGTTTTTTTTTTTAGTTTTTTTTTTACTGAAGGCTTGATATGAAGACAAAAAATTAAAGCAAGTACCAAGAGGCAATTATGTAAAATATATATTTTTTTTCCATTTTTTTTAAGAATTGAATTTTTGCAAACTCGTTTGTCAGTTTTAAATACAAGTATTTGTTATGGAGGATTTAAATAAATAGTTATATATTAGTAAATGAAATTAGATCAGTAGCTAAAGTTTGTTATTGTAGTGTCAATATTCTATTGGTGGTCATCATTTTTGGATGTAAGTGACTTTTTTTTAGAAACTAATAGTAAAATTAGTAGTTTGTTGCTATCCATGTCTTCAACCTATCACTAACAACTGGTATTTTCCTGTCATTCTTCAAACATGCCTCAATCACACCCATCCTTAAAAAGCCCCCTCTTGACTCATCCTCTATATCTAACTATAGCCCCATATCACTTCTCCCCTATGCCTAAAAACTACTGGAAAAACATGTCTACTTTGAACTGTCCTCCCACCACTCTTCCAGCTCCCTCTTCGACCTCTTACAATCTGGCTTCTGACTGCATCACTCCACTGAAACTGCCCTAACTAAAGTCATCAATGACCTAATGACTGCCAAAGCCAAGGGACACTACTCAGTCCTCCTCCTCCTGGACCTGTTCTCTGTCTTTGACACAGTGGACCACACATCTTGGATCTCGTCATACCTAAAAGACCACACATTCAGCATCTCCCACTCACACACCACCTCCACACCTCGCCCCCTATCTGTCCCACAAGGTTCAATTCTAGGGCCCCTGCTCTTCTCCATTTACACCTTTGGCCTGGGACAGCTCATAGAATCTTGCGGCTTGCAGTATCATCTCTATGCTGATGACGCACAGATCTACAGCTCTGGACCAGATATCACCTCCTTATTATCCAAAATTCCACAATGTCTGTCCGTTATTTCATCCTTCTCTGCTAGATTTCTAAAACTTAATATGGACAAAACAGAATTCATCATCTTTCCCCCATCTCACTCGACTCCCCCAACAGACCTATCCATTAAAGTAAATGGCTGCTCACTCTCCCCAGTCTCACAAGCTAGACTTGAAACTACATATCCAAGCCCTTTCCACTTCCTGACGACTTCAAATCAAAAATATTTTATGGATCCGTACATTTCTCAACTAAGAATCTACAAAATTGTTAGTCCATGCACTCATCATCTCCTGCCTTTACTACCATAACCTCCTGCTCTGTGGCCTCCCCTCTAACACCCCTCCAATCTATTCTAAACTCAGCTGCCCGACTAATCCACATATCACCCTGCTATTCCCCGACCTCTCCCCTCTGTCAATCCCTTCACTGGCTCCCTATTATCCAGAGACTCCAGTTCAAAACCTTAACCAAGAACCAAGGCATACAAAGCCATCCACAACTTATTTCCTCCATACATCTGTGATCTCGTCTCCCAGTCCTTACCTGCAACATCCGATCCTCACAAGATCTCCTTCTCTACTCACCTCTTGTCTCGTCTTCCACAATCACAGACAAGATTTCTCCCTCGCATCCCCCGTACTCTGGATCTCTCTACCCTAACATATCAGACTCTTGCTTACCATGGAAACCCTCAAAAGGA
Organism: Ranitomeya imitator; assembly: GCF_032444005.1. Lineage (NCBI taxonomy): Eukaryota > Metazoa > Chordata > Amphibia > Anura > Dendrobatidae > Ranitomeya > Ranitomeya imitator. The sequence goes on along the minus strand of NC_091287.1, from coordinate 70,203,427 downwards.
ACCTGAAGACCTATCTCTTCCAACAAGCCTACAACCTGCAGTAACCATCAAACCACTACATGACCAGCTCTACCCTCACCTACTGTATCCTCACCCCCCATCCCTTGTAAATTGTGAGCCCTCAGGGGCAGCGTCCTCTCTTTTCCTAGACCAGTTGTGACTTGCTTAAGATTACTGTACTTGCTTTATATTTTGTATACCACTTTACACATGTAAAGCGCCATGGAATAAATTGCACAATAACAAATATAAATAATAAATAATAATAATCTAATATCCTGACAAAAGAAAAGCTTGCTGTCAGTTTTTAAGAGGCTAATTCAAATGGGAAAACAATCATGACTGCATTTCCTGTGGTCACTTTGAAAAGTGATGGCCAAAACAAAACACAAAAATGCCATTGTCTAATTATTATTATTATTATTATTATACATTTTTATAGCGCCATTTATTCCATGGCGCTTTACATGTGAATACGGGGCAAATATAGACAAATACATTAAACATGAGCAGATAACAAGGCACACGAGTACATAAGGAGGGAGGACCCTGCCCGCGAGGGCTCACAGTCTGCAGGGGGTGGGTGAGGATACACTAGGAGAGGGAAGAGCTGGCTGTGCGGCTGTTCAGTAGGTTGAGGATCACTGCAGGCTGTAGGCTTGTCGGAAGAGATGAGTCTTCAGGTTCTTTTTGAAGGTTTCTATGGTAGGCGCAAGTCTGATGTGTTGGGGTAGAGAGTTCCAGAGTATGGGGGAAGCACGGGAGAAGTCTTGGATGCGGTTATGGGAAGAAGAGATGAGAGGGGAGTAGAGAAGGAGGTCTTGGGAGGATCGGAGGTTGCGTGTAGGTAGGTACCGGGAGACCATGTCACAGATGTATGGAGGAGACAGGTTGTGGATGGCTTTGTATGTCAGTGTGAGGGTTTTGAACTGGAGTCTCTGGGCGATAGGAAGCCAGTGAAGGGCTTGACACAGGGGAGAGGCTGGGGAATAGCGGGGGGACAGGTGGATTAGTCGGGCAGCAGAGTGTAGGATGGATTGGAGTGGTGCCAGAGTGCTAGAGGGGAGTCCAGAGAGTAGGAGGTTGCAGTAGTCGAGGCGGGAGATGATAAGGGCATGCACTAGCGTTTTTGCAGTGTTGCGGTCAAGGAAAGCACGGATCCGGGAAATATTTTTGAGTTTGAGACGACAGGAGGAGGCAAGGGCTTGGATATGTGGCTTGAAAGAGAGGGCAGAGTCGAGGATCACCCCGAGGCACCGGGCGTGTGGGACTGGGGATAGTGAGCAGCCATTGACATTGATGGATAGGTCTGGTGGAGGGGTAAAGTGAGATGGGGGAAAGATGATGAATTCTGTTTTGTCCATGTTCAGTTGTAGAAAGCGAGCAGAAAAGAAGGCTGAAATGGCAGACAGACAGTGCGGGATTTTGGTAAGCAAGGAGGAGAGGTCAGGTCCGGAGAGGTAGATCTGCGTGTCGTCAGCGTAGAGATGGTACTGCATACCGTGGGATTCTATGAGCTGTCCCAGGCCGAAAGTGTAGATGGAGAAGAGTAGGGGTCCTAGAACAGAGCCTTGAGGAACACCGACTGACAAGGGGCGAAGTGAGGAGGTGGTGTGGGGGAGGGAGACACTGAATGTTCGGTCTGTCAGATATGACGAGATCCAGGAAAGGGCCAAGTCTGTGATGCCAAGGGATGAGAGGATTTGTAGCAAAAGGGAATGGTCTACAGTGTCAAAGGCAGAAGACAAGTCCAGGAGAAGGAGGACAGAGTAGTGTCGCTTGCTCCTGGCAGTTAGTAGGTCATTGGTGACTTTAGTTAGGGCAGTTTCAGTTGAATGATGGGAACGGAAGCCTGATTGTAACCGATCAAAGAGGGAGCAGGAGGAGAAGTGGGAGGACAGTTCAAGATGGACGTGTTGCTCCAGCAATTTGGAGGCATAAGGGAGAAGAGATATTGGGCGATAGCTAGACACAGAGGATGGGTCGAGGGAGGGCTTTTTGAGGATGGGTGTGATCTTGGCATGCTTGAAGGATGAGGGAAAGACACCTGTTGTGAGTGAGAGGTTGAAGAGGTGCGTTAGGGTTGGGATGAAGACCGTGGAAAGGTTAGGGATGAGGTGGGATGGGAGCGGGTCAAGCGTGCAGGTGGTGAGGTGTGATCTTGACAGGAGGGTGGAGAGCTGATCTTCTGTCATGGTGGAGAAGCTGGTTTTGGAGGAGCAGGGTTGAGCAGCTAAGAGGGGCAGTGGGCGCTGTGGGCCAAAGCTTTCTCTGATCGTATCGATCTTCTGTTTAAAGAAAAAGGCGAAGTCATCAGCAGAAATGAGGGGGGAGGGAGGAGGTGCGGGGGGACGGAGTAGAGAATTGAAAGTGTTGAAAAGCTGTTTAGGGTTGTGGGACAGGGAGGATATGAGGGATGAGAAGTAAGTTTGTTTTGCGGCAGTGAGCGCAGACTTGAAGCTGGCGAGGGACTGCTTGTATGCAGTGAAGTGGTCGGCAGAGTGGGATCGCTTCCATCTCCGCTCAGCAATCCTGGAAGCCCGTCTCAATTCTTTGGTCAGGCTGGTCAGCCAGGGCTGCCTGTTAATTGTACGAGTTTTACTATGCATGAGTGGGGTGGCCGAATCGAGTGTTGTTGTTATTGTGGTGTTATAAAAAGTGGCAGCAGCATCTGTGTCATGAAGGGAGGCTATGTCTGTGAGAGGGAGAAGGGACTCAGAGAGTGATTGTAAGTTGAGATGTTTGAGATTTCTGCGAGGGTGAGTGAGTTTGTGGAGTGGGGGTTGCACACTAGGAGAGGAGAGGGACGAGAATGTCAGTAGGTTGTGGTCAGACAGGGGGAGGGGTGTGTTAATTATCTATACAATTTACCAGCTGCCGTCTTCTTCCATTATCAGCTCCACTCTGGTAGTCTTCTTCCAGTTTCTATCTGCTGGATCTCTCCAGTGCTTGCTGGGGGATCTGGAAGTCACTTCTCAATTTAAGTTTATGAAAGCCAGAACAAAGAGCTCATAGACTTACATTGAGAGCCCATGACCGTTACACCTCTGACATCCGGTTTGTCAAATGTTGTAGTCATAAGTAGTGTTGAGCGATACCGTCCGATACTTGAAAGTATCGGTATCGGATAGTATCGGCCGATACCCGAAAAATATCGGATATCGCCGATACCGATATCCGATACCAATACAAGTCAATGGGACATCAAGTATCGGAATGTATCCTCATGGATCCCAGGGTCTGAAGGAGAGGAAACTCTCCTTCAGGCCCTGGGATCCATATTAAAGTGTAAAATAAAGAATTAAAATAAAAAATATTGTTATATTCACCTCTCCGGCGGCCCCTGGACATCAGCGGGAGGATCCGGCGTCCGGCACGGCTTCTTTCTTCAAAATGCGCGCCTTCAGGACCTGTGGAATGACGTCCCGGCTTCTGATTGGTCGCGTGCCGCCCATGTGACCGCCACGCGACCAATCAGAAGCCGCGACGTCATTCCTCAGGTCCTAGAAGGCGCTCATTCTAGGACTTTAGCTGAGGAATGACGTCGCGGCTTCTGATTGGTCGCGTGGCGGTCACATGGGCGGCACGCGACCAATCAGAAGCCGGGACGTCATTCCACAGGTCCTGAAGGCGCGCATTTTGAAGAAAGAAGCCGTGCCGGACGCCGGATCCTCCCGCTGATGTCCAGGGGCCGCCGGAGAGGTGAATATAACAATATTTTTTATTTTAATTCTTTATTTTACACTTCCGATACCGATACCCGATATCACAAAAATATCGGATCTCGGTATCGGAATTCCGATACCGCAAGTATCGGCCGATACCCGATACTTGCGGTATCGGAATGCTCAACACTAGTCATAAGATGACGAATCGGGACTGAAGTGGCACCGAGAAGAGCTAAAGACAGCAGCTTTTGAATATAATACTAGGGTCAGGGAACTTACATTAGTGGCACCACTTCAGCACTTAAATATTAAAAAGAATGCGGGGCTTTAATGATATGCTATATCTGATGTTTTGCATGTCCTGTAAATGAGTCATTTATTAACCTCATAATCTGCAAGTCATTACCATAAAGAGCTCTGATGCGTGATAGCATTAGGTAATGAATTCAGTATGTCGACAATGTGAACAGTTATTATTTAGTAAATTATTAAAATCATAGTGAGTTTTTCATAATTAATTCAGCACAAACCTTTTTATGTTGTTCAGCTTTTTATCAAGGGCAAAATATACAAATGGCTCTTTAATGTATTCACATTTTTCTATCATAGTTTGAAATAAAATAAAAAGTTGAGCTTTTAAAAATATTTTACATATTTTGTGTTATGTAAACTATGTTTGTAGGAGACATTCAAAAAAGGGTAGACCACATGAAAAAAAATCAAAACTGAAATAAAATGGAAAATAGCAAACCAAAATGTGTCAAATTACATAAAAAAATGCAGAATACATAAATAAGCAATTTTAGAAGTAAATATGTCAAAGTAACACAGCTGATAAGCCTGAAGAAAAAGTCACTGGTCCATCAAGTCCAACCTATAACAACAATGTTGAAAATTGCCGTGCGAACACTGCCGGAAAAAGCCGAAGACTGCCGAGTGCAGTGAATACCGCCAGAAGGTAATGAGCGGCCCCAGAAGCAGATGCGGCCGGGAGACAGTGGGACGGGAGGACACGTTGCTGGACAGGTAAGTATAATATTTATAATGTTTATTATTAATTTTATGTTTTCTTTTATAGCCACCCTGGACCCGACCTTGTGACCAAACACTATGTGTTCGGTACGGTCCCGAACTTTACATTTTGGGTTGGCCTTTCCCTACTAATTACTTGGGATGAGCAAACTTGGTCAGTGATACTCAGATATCACTCAAGCATCTAGGTGCTCAGAGGTTCTCAGCAGTCGATGAGCATTAGCTGGTGCTCGAATTTGAAACATATTTAATGCCTGTTACACAACCTATGGGCATGCAGAGATTGCCTGTGAGTCACTGTAATGCTGTAGCCATCTTGGTAGTGACATTACTGTGACTGGCTAGCAGTATGACATTATCAGAAGTTGTAAAAGGACAGGTGCTGCCATTCTCGGCTCACTGAAGTTATTGCACAGCTAAGGGACAGTTCTTTTTGGAGGGAGAGAGTATTTGTCCAGACGTGTGTGCACAGTTTAACGAATCAGAGTCCTGTAGTATTGATACTGGTGATGAAGCTGAACCATCAAACTAACAGTTCTTCTAAGGGCTAATCTTATACTTTGCTGTTTATATCTGATACAATCTGCATTTAGCCTAGGGAGGGAGAGAGAGATGCAGGAGAGGAAGCTGTACATGGCAGTCCTTGATAGCTGTGCAGCTCCCCCTCCATGCACCGACAGGTACCGGATGCTGGAATTAAAAATAAAGCTTCATGTGAATAAAAAAATTCTGGACCCCAGCGCCGACATGTGCACCGCAGCGCACAGCACTTTAGTACATGATGGGGCCCAGTGAGCAGAAGCACAAGAGCAGGGCCCTGGACCTGCAGGTTCCCCTTTGTACTGCTGCTCACCGGGCCCATACAGCAGTAAGGACAGTAATGTCCTGGTGGCGGCCCTGATTGTTATCATGTCACACTCACTATGTCACTTGTATATGGCTATTGTGTTTTTTTTTTTTAAATACTGGAATTATTGATTTAAAATCATTGTGCAAAAATCAGAATAAAGTGACAAATGTAAGTAGATTGCACCTGTCACTTTATTTGGGTTTTTGCAACATGCAGTTCAACTATTGAATTATACATAAAGAATGTTTTTTATCCTTATATTGAAGTTGACACTCTTTCATTGGAATTTGTTTATGTGTAGCCAATTCGGGGTCTAATATGTTGCAGAATTTCTTAAGGAAGAGGTGAGTCGATGCCCAAAATTTCTCATTGCAACTACATTGATTACCATTATGTGGAGTCAGAAAGGGATTTCTCCCCTAATATGGCGCAATAAGCTTTTGCTTCATGGGGTATTTTAATTCTTTTGGATCAACTTGTTAGGTTATAGGCTGAACACAGTGTACTTATGTCTTTTTTCAACCAATGAAACTACAATCATTGATGAGCTGCAGCGGTCCAGACTGCCAGACTGGATGTCAAATCCTATTCAGAGAATATGAATGTAAACATTGTAGAAAATAATCATAGAAAATAAATATCCCTCCCCAATAACCCTTTAAAAAAGAACAAATTTGTCGTATACCTTATTTTTGGGGCACCCTAATAGATCACTAATTAAAAAATAATTTCTTTAGAAAACTATCGACAATATTTTGTAATGATAATAATAATAATGATAATAATAATAATATTATTATTAGAATTGTAACATAGTAACATAGTAACATAGTTAGTAAGGCCGAAAAAAGACATTTGTCCATCCAGTTCAGCCTATATTCCATCATAATAAATCCCCAGATCTACGTCCTTCTACAGAACCTAATAATTGTATGATACAATATTGTTCTGCTCCAGGAAGACATCCAGGCCTCTCTTGAACCCCTCGACTGAGTTCGCGATCACCACCTCCTCAGGCAAGCAATTCCAGATTCTCACTGCCCTAACAGTAAAGAATCCTCTTCTATGTTGGTGGAAAAACCTTCTCTCCTCCAGACGCAAAGAATGCCCTCTTGTGCCCGTCACCTTCCTTGGTATAAACAGATCCTCAGCGAGATATTTGTATTGTCCCCATATATACTTATACATGGTTATTAGATCGCCCCTCAGTCGTCTTTTTTCTAGACTAAATAATCCTAATTTCACTAATCTATCTGGGTATTGTAGTTCTCCCATCCCCTTTATTAATTTTGTTGCCCTCCTTTGTACTCTCTCTAGTTCCATTATATCCTTCCTGAGCCCAAAACTGGACACAGTACTCCATGTGCGGTCTAACTAGGGATTTGTACAGAGGCAGTATAATGCTCTCATCATGTGTATCCAGACCTCTTTTAATGCACCCCATGATCCTGTTTGCCTTGGCAGCTGCTGCCTGGCACTGGCTGCTCCAGGTAAGTTTATCATTAACTAGGATCCCCAAGTCCTTCTCCCTGTCAGATTTACCCAGTGGTTTCCCATTCAGTGTGTAATGGTGATATTGATTCCTTCTTCCCATGTGTATAACCTTACATTTATCATTGTTAAACCTCATCTGCCACCTTTCAGCCCAAGTTTCCAACTTATCCAGATCCATCTGTAGCAGAATACTATCTTTTTTATTGTGTTTGTGAAAAATTACAACCACGGCTTTATGCAGCAATAAATTTATCTCAGCTACACATTGTTTTTAGGTGACTATTATGTTTTTAAAACTCACACTCATTTTTCAAGGTTCTTGGAGAATAATATAAAATGGGATTTAAAGGTAAATATTTCTCACATCTTTGGTGAGCTTTGTGCCCTAAGCATTCCCTCTGGCTATGTAAAACAAAGTTAGATAAGAATGAGTGTAAAGTTCTTATTTCACTGGAAATACAAAAAAAAACAACACCTTAATTCCAAGTATGTCAAAGTAAGAACGCAAATGAAATTATAACCATCAGGGAGTAATGGCGTCAATGACGCTAATCGCAATCGCTTTTCTATTGCATCATTTTAAAACTTGAGATGACAGATATTCATTTAGCAAAAGCTGATTTCATTATTATATTTGGAGATACAAATGAAAATGCAACTATCTTAAATTGCACATTATTTCAATACATGCTGCGTACATGGAATTACATAATCATAAGAGACATTACTCCAAGTCCTAAATAGTTCCTTTTCTTTCACAAACTGTCAAATTCTATTGAATTGTTTTTGCATGTTATTGGAATATTATACTCCAAAAATGTAATTGCTAAATTAATTTACAATCTATTTCCAGCGGAAGACTAAACTACCTAATCTGTGCAAGCAGGTTTATGTAAGGTAACAGCTCACCCATTATATTTCATTTCGTTAATGAGATGTAAATCTGTAAAAGTGAAATAATGTTGAAATATTTTTGTATCCATTGTTGCAACCATTTACAAATATATTTAACTTGACGTTTTACATTTTTATTCGATTTTTGTATATATCACAGAGAATACAATGTGAAAACCAGCAGAGAAACACATTTACATTTACAAGTCAAATCTCTTGTATGAAAGACTTTTCATAATACATAAATAACACAAATCTGGCCAAGGATTTATTAGTCTTATTGTTGGTGCATCGATTGAACTCACTAAGAGAAAGGAACAATATCAAGGTGGGGAACATTACCATTACTGTATAGAAGTTGTTATCCATCGTCTGAAAAGTGTCAAAAAAGTCTGAAGCCTGATGGAAAATGACTTTAAAGGGACACTGTCACCTGAATTTGGAGGGAACAATCTTCAGCCATGGAGGCGGAGTTCTTGGGTTTTTGATTCACCCTTTCCTTACCCGCTGGCTGCATGCTGGCTGCAATATTGGATTGAAGTTCATTCTCTGTCCTTCATAGTACACGCCTGGGCAAGGCAAGATTGCACCTTGCGCAGGTGTGTACTACGGAGGACAGAGAATGAACTTCAATCCAATATTGCAGCCAGCATGCAGCCAGCGGGTAAGGAAAGGGTGAATCAAACACCCAAAAACCCCGCCTCCATGGCTGAAGATTGTTCCCTCCAAATTCAGGTGACAGTGTCCCTTTAATGGTTAACTCACACTTGCGTGTAAATCGGATCAGTGCAATCTGATAAAACATTGGATTTGACTCAGTCCAATGTTACCCTATGAGGCAGTGCAGATGTGTGGTTTTTTTTCTGCTGTATTCGGCATGAGAAAAAAATTGCATCTTGCTGTGACTTCACTCCGACAGTGACAGAAAAAAATCACTTGCAAAACAAGCTATCAATATGGCATCTGATTTTTACGGATACATTATAATTCTGTAACACAGGAAACAGTAAATGGTCCTGTAAATGATTAATAGCCGCTAAGTAAAACAATGGATAACAAGTGAGAAAAAATCGTCCCACTCTCCTGGATGAAAATGGGGCCTATTGTTAATTAACTTAATTATTTATATTTAACTAGATGGCAGCCCGATTCTAAAGAATCGGGAGTCTAGAATCCATATATACTTTATTTATTCAAATGTAAGAATAATACAATTAATAAATAATAGTAAGAAAGAACAAAAAATGGCTGCACTCACCAGCTCTTGACAATTCTTGTTATTTAAGGTACAGTTACACAGGATCCATGAACATGCTTATGAGGGGAGGGATGAAAGACATCAGACGATCACTGAGGAGTTGGAAGGTGTATCGTGGTCAGAGTTTATTAATATGGAGGTGCAAGCGGTTTTTTTGCGCCATTCACGGCGTGCACCAGCTGCATTTGGTAATGGTTTGTTTGTTGCCTTAGAAGAGTCAGGTGTGAAGCATGTCTTATAAGCAGACTTAACAGTGTGCAGGCGACGGCATTTATCATTTGGAGTGTAAGTAGGACAGTGTTTGCGCTTACGTGCAGATTTACCAACGGTTAAAGGAGCTTCAAGCTGCACACATTCTATGAATGGAGACAAAGAAGCTGTATTGTGGGCAGAATCTATGACTGAGGACGTGGAAATATTATGTTTGCAACGTTGAGAGCGTGCAGCAGCAGCTTTATTACTTAATCGATTAGTTTTGTCCTCAAAAGACTCATTAGTAATGCGTTTATTGCAAGCAGCATTAACAGTGTCCAGGCGCTTATGTCTGTCCTCTGTAGTCTCGTTAGCACGCTGTTTGTGCTTACGTGCGGCATCGGCGGCTTTTCGCTCAGCGTCATTGGTATACTTATTATCAGACCTGATGTTACGTGCGCCATCAGCAGCTTTGGGCTCTGTGTCATTAGTATACTTAACAGTGTCCAGGCGCTTGCATCTCTCCTCTGTACTCTTGTTAGCACGCTGTTTGCGCTTACGTGCGGCATCGGCGGCTTTTCGCTCTGCATCATTACCATACTTTATATCAGACCTGATCTTACGTGCGCCATCAGCAGCTTTGGACTCTGTGTCATTAGTATACTTAACAGTATCCAGGCGCTTGCATCTATCCTCTGTACTCTTGTTAACACGCTGTTTGCGCTTACGTGCGGCATCGACGGCTTTTCGCTCTGCATCATTACCATACTTTATATCAGACCTGATCTTACGTGGGCCATCAGCAGCTTTGGGCTCTGTGTCATTAGTATACTTAACAGTATCCAGGCACTTGCATCTATCCTCTGTACTCTTGTTAACACGCTGTTTGCGCTTACATCCGGCATCGGCGGCTTTTCGCTCTGCATCATTACCATACTTTATATCAGACCTGATCTTACGTGCGCCATCATAAGCTTTGGACTCTGTGTCATTAGTATACTTAACAGTGTCCATGCGCTTGCATCTATCCTCTGTACTCTTGTTAGCACGCTGTTTGCGCTTACGTGCGGCATCGGCGTCTTTTTGCTCTGCATTATTAGTATACTTTCTATCAGACCTAATCTTACGTGCGCCATCAGCAGCTTTGGGCTCTGTGTCATTAGTATCCTTACTATTAGAGCTCATGTTGGCTAAGCTAAACAGCTTTAAGCGTGGTGGTGGCAAACAACAGGTTAATAAGAGGCAGTGTCAGGTAGTAGGAAAATAGCCAGTTAATAATAGGCAATAGTTCTTTGCAGGAATGCAGATATTAATAAATAGGCAGTTTATATTGCAGAGAAATTGCTGGGCAATAATGGACAATGTCCTTATGTGGCAAATAATAGAGCAATATACCCAATGTGGCAAAGAAGAGGTTAATAAACGGCAGTCTCTCAGTATAACAGTCAGTGAATAATAGGCAGTATATGGAGAAAACACCAAACAAAAGTTCAAAATTGGTGTGAAACTGTCACTGAACCACTTCACAACTAAATATATATAGTTTTGGTAAATGGTATTATCATTTTTTGACGAAATTCGGCAGGAGCTTGAAGAGCAACGTCAGTGGGCCCGCCTCCACACAGTAGAAACTTGCTGTGAGATAAAAATTCAAAAATCACACCAAAATGGCGGGCGGAGTGTGTCACAGTATGGCACGTTTCTGATTGGTCGCTCGCAGCAGGCGGCAACCAATCAGACACTGGACACTGTTGACGTCACTTATCTCCGGACATTAGCTCCGGACATTAGCTCCGGACAATAGCTCCGGACATTATCTCCGCACATTAGCTCCGGACAAAGCCACGGAAGTTGGCACAAATTGCAGGAAGTAGTATTCTAGGCAATTATATATTAGATTATTTATACGCAAGTGTGAACTAACCCTTTCTCATAGAGTTGGCGGATCAGTGATGTAGAAACCCCTGGATTTGTTGTAGCAAAGGTTATTGTGATTCACAATGCACCATCTTGATAATTTATCACAGAAAGCAAAGTTATTTATGAGGATTAACCTGTCTTAACTTTGCACAAACAATTGACTTGTCAATTTATGGGTTGATTTGCACTTTTTTTTGCTGTGATATTTCAATGCTGTGCTATCACAGTCAAGGAAACATTTGCTAGACCTGTCAATCCCCCAGGGCTGCTAGACCTGTAGATAAGACTGGTGAGTGTAGGATTCCCATTGAGAGATTCCCTCAAACCTGTTTGTAGCCATTGAAAACTTTCCTTTGGGACACAAAATATGGCTGTCCTTAAAACTTCTGCTCTGATGATCCTGCCTCAGTCTACACTAAGCTAATACCACCACTGGACTCAGGAACTGTGAAAACGTGGTCTGTGGAGTGATATATCATGCTTCTCTATATGGTAGTTTGATCAATGAGTCTTGACTTGTGAAATACCAGGAGATTGTCTGACTACATTAACGTTCTAACTTTAACATTTGGTACAGGAGGAATATTGCAATGGGGTAGTTTTTCAGAAGTTAGTTCCAGTGAGTTTTAATGCTTTAGAATAGCAAGATATATTGGATATTTGTATCTTCCATTCTTTTGGAAACTGGAGAAGGCCCTTTTCTGTTCCAGCATAAATGCTCCAAAGCACAAATCATTGAGGCATTGTTGGGTGGTTTGTCATGTGAGCTAGAATGAAGTTTGTGAGTCTGGATTTTTCGGCCAACATCAATGTCTGACTTCTCAAAAGTTCTTCTGAACAGTCAAAAATTCCCAAAGACACATTCCAACATTTTTTGAAAAGACTTCCCAGAAAAGCAGAAACTGTTTTACTTGCAAAGGACTTAACAACTCCATATAAATGTTTATGGGTTTAGAATCAAATGTCATAAACACGTCTGTATGTGTAATGGGTAGCTGCCCCAGTACTATTGCCTATGTGGATTATCAATCGAGAAAGCCTAACTCATATATTCACTTAAGAACAAATGAAATGCCTCTGAAATCCCCATTCATCTGACCAAACGGATTGCAAATCTGTATTCTCTGCACTCCATTCTCTGTTTTCCATTTTTCCATTTTGTATATATCTTCAGTATTCTTTTATTAAAGTTTTCAAGTTATGACCTGTGTGTCCAACATAAATCTACAGGGACATTGCAAAGCGTACATAACGCTGATGGTGTCACAACTGGTGAAATAATTTATTTGAAAGCTTTTTCTATGACTGCAGGCAATAAGTAGTTGCATACCTTTATTCCTTGTATTATAACCCAACATCTCCCACAATTAAAATAACTTTTTTTGCACATAAGCCACTATTTTTCTCATTTTTAATATAGCTCTTAGTAATTTTATCTGCTATATTGAGCACTTTTTGGGAAAGGTTAGTCACTGGTGTAATTCAGGTGCTCTTTGATTACAGTCTGACACACAGTCAACTAAAAGCTTTCACAATGTAAACCCTGCTACTCTTGGAGCATTTAGGAACATGTTTTATACCAGGTTGATATGTTGGGAAATGCAATTGTTTTATTTTTGCTATATTTTCTTTTCCTCTTAAACATTATTGAATTTCAGAAGAAAATGCATCACAACACAGGAAGTGACTGCAGGGCAGAGAGGCTAGAACTAACCGGCTGACTTGCAGTTCTTAAAGTATTGGAAATTTACTTAGAGCACCTCTGACTACATTTCAGGCTATGACATGGCCGTCAGCAGAAATGTGAGCACACAATATTGTAGAGACAGGAGCTATTCCCTCACAGATCATATGTGATCATGAAATAAGGTTAGTGAACAGCAACATTTTATTACCCCCATCTTTGTATCCTTCCCATGTAGTGCATCCTCAATAATCAGAACCTCCCACTCCCGTCTCCAAGACTTTACACGTGCTGCGCCGATTCTTTGGAATGCACTACCTAGGTTAATACGATTAATCCCCAATCCCCACAGTTTTAAGCGTGCCCTAAAAACTCATTTGTTCAGACTGGCCTACCGCCTCAATGCATTAACCTAACGATCCCTGTGTGGCCTATTTATAATAAAAAAAAAAAAAAAAAAAGGTTCCTCGCATCATGTTCTCATACACTTTATGCAGTATTAGCCCTCTGTGTCTGTACTGCTACATACGTAGGCAGGTAACTGGTTCATGCAGCTTTACATGAACACTTGAGCCTTACACTATAGCTGGTCCGAATAACTAAAGCAATTGTTACCATCCACCTCTCGTGTCTCCCCTTTTCCCCATAGTTTGTAAGCTTGCGAGCAGGGCCCTCACTCCTCCTGGTATCTGTTTTGAACTGTATTTCTGTTATGCTGTAATGTCTATTGTCTGTACAAGTCCCCTCTATAATTTGTAAAGCGCTGCGGAATATGTTGGCGCTATATAAATAAAAATTATTATTATTATTTATTATAGTGCTCCCAGTTAGGTGCTGAAAATTTTTCCATTCTGAAAGAGATTGATGACATATTATTGGCTTATTCTGTCAATGTACAACTGTTGAAGGTATAATCTCCATGAACATTTTTATTAAAGGGAGCCTGTCAGCCCAAACCAAAAGTATAAGCTGATGCCATGGTCGTATAAAGGATATCACCCTTATAAAAGACTCACCTTGAGGTTAGGGTCAAAGCACCATACTTTCTCTCATCTAAGAGATACAGTTCAATTGTGCTAATCACATTCTGATAAAACTATGGTTAGAGTTTGATCAAATTGTGAAGACAATGCGATCTGATGTTCTCACATAAGGTAAGATGGAAAAATAATCACCTCCATTCTGTCAGTCCATCATGTGAGTGCAGTCTGAATTTCCCATGGACTCATTGACTTGCATAGCCGAATACGATCCGAATATTGGATGCAAATCGAGCATCCTGCGACTGTTTAGCTTGGACAGATTCTGTCCGAGAAAAAAATTGGACATGTTCACTGCCCCATAGACTAACATTGGTCTGAGTGTGATCTAATGATTTGTCAATTCGAGCTTGGACCAAAAATGTGGTCGTCTGCACCTACCCTTAAGGTACCGTCACATTAAGCGACGCTGCAGCAATATAGACAACGATGCCGATTGCTGCAGCGTCACTGTTTAGTCATTGTGTGGTCACTGGGGAGCTGTCACACAGACAGCTCTCCTGCGACAAACGATGCCGAAGTCCCCGGGTAACCAGGGTAAACATCGGGTTACTAAGCGCAGGGCCGCGCTTAGTAACCCGATGTTTACCCTGGTTACCAATGTAAATGTAAAAAAAAAAAAACACTACATACTTACATTCCGGTGTCTGTCGCGTCCCCCGGCGTCAGCTTTCCTGCACTGTGTAAGCACAGGCCGTAAAGCAGAGCAGTGACATCACCGCTGTAATCTGCTTTACGGCCGGCGCTGACACAGTGCAGGGAAGCTGACGCCGGGGGATGCGACAGACACCGGAATGTAAGTATGTAGTGGTTTTTTTTACATTTATAATGGTAACCAGGGTAAATATCAGGTTACTAAGCACGGCCCTGCGCTTAGTAACCCAATGTTTACCCTGGTTACAAGTGAAGACATCGCTGGATCGGCGTCACACACGCCGATTCAGCGATGTCAGCGGGTGATCCAGTGACAAAATAAAGTTCTGGCCTTCTAGCTCCGACCAGCGATGTCACAGCAGGATCCTGATCGCTGTTGCGTGTCAAACATAACGATATCGCTATCCAGGATGCTGCAACGTCATGGATCGCTATCGTTATCGTTATCGTTCTAAAGTTGCTCAGTGTGAAGGTACCTTTAGTGTTCTAATTGCTGATTCTCTGCAGAGACAGATGTTTAAACAAATATGGTAATTAGGGTGCACCATTGGAGTGGCCAAGAGGCTAAGGGCATTGGTTTTGTATGCCTTGTCTTCCTCACTGCATACTGAAAGAGCTGGCTTGCTGAGATCAGGCACTGTCTACATAGAAGATAGACTAGCAGTGTCAGTCACCAGTGAGGGAGGCAGGGGCATGCAAAACCAATGGGCAGAACACTGCCAGCTCTTGCCAATGACCTGTCAATCAACTAGAGGCGGGTGGCGCTAGACAGGGAATGCAGCATGTGGCTTAGAAGCTGCAAGTGCTTTTTCAGATCCCAATCTACTTCCAGACATATTATACAGAATGCAGTGTAGTATAGAGCATCACACAATAGCAGGTCAGGTAGGCTTTAAAGGGTAATCCACTATAGGTGACTGTGCAGTGTTTTTATTTCAATTATGATTAAGCTGGGGTTGTCCTGTAGTTGAGTACCCCTTTGAAGCTTGCCCGACTTGCTATTTGTGATGTTCTATTTTACTCTGCATTCTGTAATTATTAATTTTTCTTAGCTTAAAGTCTAGAACAAAAAGTACCCCAGAATGCATATCTCCAAGGAGAAACCCCACAAATTGACGTTGCATTCATTATTTCTAATGGGCTCTTAGCACATTACTAAATATAAAAGCCATGCTCCTGGCAGTGCTTAGAAGCTGTGTCAGATGACATTCTTATTAACCTATTTCTAAACCTCTATATGCCTCTGATTTAGTTTTCTTAATGTGTTTGTTTTGCATTAGCAAAAAGACAACAGTTTTTTTTGAGTCATTGATAATTTTTTATCCATGTATATTCTCTGAAAAGAGCGCTACTATCCTTTTTTCTTGTTCGAAAAAAAAACAGATGGAGGTTTTCCTGTCTTCTAGCAATTGGCCCATGAAGAATGGGCATCACACATATGCTATCCTCTTACTTTCTGTTTTTTTGTTTTGCAGACCTTTTCATTTGAATGCTCAAGCTTGATTTGCAGAGCAGGATGTCTTTGCATACAGAACAATAAAATATGCAGTGCCCGTGTGCCTCTTTTGGTGTTTTTTTATGTCTGCTCCACCAACTTTTTGGAAAGTAGGCAGAGATTACTAAGAGCATGGCCAAGCACAGCCCAACTAACTCTTTAGAATTTTTGTCAAAGGAGTGGCATACATTACAGCAGAAGATAAAAGGGTATCCCTATCTCCAAGATCCTATACCAACATGTAGTAGGTGTAATAATATTAGCAAATACCCCCAATAAGTAAGGTAACATACTTATTAAGGTTGAAGGAAGACTTTAAGTCCATCTAGTTCAACCCATAGCCTAACCTAACATGCCCTAACATGTTGATCCAGAGAAAGGCAAAAAAAATCCCATGTGGCAAATGGTAAGCACCACATTGGGGAAAAAAATTCCTTCCCGACTCCACACACGGCAATCAGACTGGTTCCCTGGATCAACACCCTATCAAGGAATCTAGTGTATATACCCTGTAACATTATACTTTTCCAGAAAGGACACTCACTAAGCTGAAGATATAAAGAGATCCTTTTTTTTTTTTTTCTTTTTCCCCTCAGCAGCAATCCACCTTGCTGTTCAATGCACTTCCAAAAAGGTAGTATAGTTCTTTTGATTGGCTACGTTGCTTAACCCATGTACAGGGCATTGTAGGACCTTAGGTATCCTTGGTTATGACCAATCACATTGTGACAGTTTGGTGTACCCTTCAGATGCCATGACCATTACATACGCAATGCACCACTAAAAGGATTTGTAGAGGTACCATACTTTCCTCCATAAGCAATGCCTAAACTTACAAAATCAGCAAGAAATAACTTCAGTTTGCCTCTGTAAATTAGCAAGATAGAAGGACACTACAGGCCCATAGAATTATATGCACAGTGTATTTGGGATTGGTGTGATCTGCTATGTACTAATAGAGGTGCATTGCATTCGCAGTGACACCTGTCAAACTTCGAGGAGGATTTTTGTAGAACACAGATCTGGTTCACCAATCACGCTGAGCTGGATCATAAATTACAAGCATCTTTGTCTACTCATATAAATAATACATTTCGAGGTCTTGTTTCTTGCACAGCACCGTTCAATGCACTCACTATCAACCTGCTAATTTAAAAAGAACTTGCTTTATATAGACAGCACAACATTTGAATTGGCCCATTAGGCTACAGCCCAACTAGAAAAAGCCCGACTTTGTAAAATCCATTTTATTGCTCTTGCCAAATTAAAATGCACTGTTTTCCTTGTGCTGATAAATACAGAATGACAGACTGCTTTAGCAGGTGCCACGCAATTAATCTCCAGTCAAACAGAGTGGAAAGTGAAGATCGGGACCTTATGAAGTTTCTTCACCTTTGGCAATTACATTACTACAAATACATTTTCAGTTGCAGGAAACCTCGAGCAGCTCGGAGACTACACTAATCCTAGCCACAGTGTGCTGTAAGAATTAAATGTAGCCATAAGGTAACAAGTAGTCATGTCTACAATACTGAGCTCTTGCGAAAAAAAGTAAAATAAATAAATGTCATCATATCCCACGTTTTCAATTTGGAAAATACAAGTCTTTTATATTTTGTACATTTTCCTTTTTTTTTTTGCAATATGAAAATCAAAACCGTGAATTAGGTGAATTCTAAAACTTATCTGGAAACATCCATTTGTAAATCAACCTCATGGCCCCATTCTTCACTAAAAGTTATTTAATTAAAGCACCACTTTAGCAGTTTTTTTAACGCTGGAGTGGTGCTTCTAATGTAAAGTTCCTGCTTGCGGTCTTATACTCACCCTCCAGCAACTTCACTTTCTTTCGGAGTTGAAAAATTTTGTTACAGCAACTTCTGACTAGCTGGATTTCAGAAGTTATGCCACAAGCATGTGAGTCTATGAAAGCAAGAACATGGGTCTCATAGACTTGTAATAAGTTGTGACCTCCGTCTCGCTCCATAAAACAATGGAAGGATCCAGCAGATCACAAACTGTCGGAGACCGATGGGAGCAGAGGTAATAGAAAGGGAAGATAGCAACAGGTAAGTATAAGACCAGGGTCATGGAACTTAGATTAGAAGCACAACTTCAATGGTAATACAAAAGACCACTGGAGATAATGCTTGAGTCAGACTCATACATTTGTGTTATGTGGCCATAGTAAGGACTGTCACAAATTCACCGGTCATGAGTCTAATGACCTGAACTCAACAGACTTCAGGGCATAAATGAGGCACTCGAGTTCAAGAGATTCATAGTCAATCTGTGCATCACTGTCTATACTCGTATCACAAAAAACAAATGTGTGAATCCAGCCTCAACCAATGCAAATTATTCGTCCACTACTCGGATATCCCCTTCTCAATCCTTATGCTTTCCCCTTGCAAAATTACAGCAGCTATACTCACCTCCGTTTCCGGCACCATTCGATCGGTGTCAGCATTAGTTCTCCCAGGGATTGCATGATATTAAGTCATGTTATCACTGTAGTTAATCAGCACTGTAATGACTCTATATAATGTATGAGTTTCACTTTTTGTATTGAAGATCTGAAATAAATTAACTTTTTGATGATATTATACTTTTGTGAGAAGCACTTGTACATACATTTTCAACCTAAGAAAAATAATTCAAACTTTTGTTCTTTTACAAAATTCCTCTTTTTTTGTGATCAAACTATGGTAAGTTTCTTTGTTTCGCATTTTCTATGTATTTGATGTGTCTGTCATCGGATTTGTAATAATGCTCTTGCTGTCAGTGAAATTAAGTCCTCAGTTCCATCATAAATCATAAAGAGTGAAGCCAAACAGAGTGATCTTTTTCAAGTGTTTATTTCTGTTAATGTTGATGGAATATAAGCATTTGACACATGTTTTTACTAAGTCCCTGGAATTGGATTCCATATCCCCTTTTTTCCCTCTGGTTGCACTTAATCACAAATCATGACCTTCTTTTTGGCCCCTTTTTTTACACCTATGGATTTAATCATTTTTTCCGGTTACAACCCATGCATCATATATACTTTTTGTATTTATTTTTTTTTTGTATTTATTTAAAATTGTTGTTTATTTATTTGTAATAATACACTTTGGTAATTTTTTATTGGTGCTTTCTTTGACTCAGTTTTCTCCTTGTTTTGAGTTTTTTTCACTTATGTATGAATGAGGCCTTAGGTGTAAGCTGCAGGATGCAAAAATGTTGCTTGAAACCTATGCCTACACAGAAAATTTTGAACTCTGTAAAAAAAATGATGTCAACATCTATTTGCATGATAAAGTACAAATTGTGTTCCACGGTGGATGACTGAACTAATAGAATTACTCTAGAGGTCATTTCATATTTATTATTAGTCCTACTACTGTGGGATTATTGGAATTTTATTCAAGGTGACTAAATAATCCCGGGTCTAGTGGACATAAAATAAGAGAAGCAGAGATATAGGTTAGATTTGTTTTGGCACAGATCCAAGATTATTTAATCCTCCACTTGAATTCCTTAATAATATCCCCCATTGTTCCCCTTCCCGAGGTGTTATTGAGCATATACATGTATATATTGAGTAATGAGCGCACAGAGATATTTTATTAATGGAATGACGTTAGTTATATATTCCAATCATTTTGCTCTTGAGATGGCGGCTGGGTGATGTGGTAAACACAGCGCTTTCCCATGCGCTATATAAGCAGTGCGTAATGAAAAAGTAAGCCTTTAATCTTCTTTTTACCAACAGATAATGTCAAAGAGAAGGTTTTAGGAGCTGAAATCCGGTGTTAGGTGGTGGAAGAGAAAAACTGAGATTTATTTTAAGCAAATACATTTATAATGAAGAACACCCGTGCAAATGTCCAATGCTTATGATTGAGAACCTTCATTCGCTGCACATTCACTGGGTCAACAATGCAATTAACAGCAATTTTAATCAAATTGTACAAAAGCAGTTGCCTGAAGATATAAATATAGCCGCCGTCTCATGAATCCGTAGCTAATCAGATTACTAGACCCATATGCTATCAGTAACCTTGTGTTTTTGGGTTCACAGCGATGCAAAGTTTGCAAGGCACCGCTCTATCCGCTTTACAGATTTGTCACACACAAAAGCAGATAACCCGAATCAAATGGTTGTGTACTGTGCTCCAAGCACTGGAGATTTTTCATTCCTATTCACCATAAGCATTTATTTAATTCAATATATTCTTATCAGCATTTTTCACATACTGCAGCTAGTATTTCTATAACATTTCGGCATATTTTTCCCATCACACGCCTGGCCCATTGCCTATATGTTACAAATCCACATGTTGGTAAGACACAAAGAAACTGCATACTGAGCACAAAAGGGATGAAATAAGAAGGTGAACAACTCTAAAAGTTCTAAAATCGATGTAGTACCAAAAGTCGTCATTTTCTTTATAAATCTGGTAGCTATTATCGATTTATCAGTAGAAATGAGAGTATAGATGTGAATTGGATTTGTGATGAATAGTGTTGAGCGATACTGTCCGATATTTGAAAGTATCGGTATCGGATTGTATCGGCCGATATCCGAAAAAAATTGGATATCGCCGATACCGATATCCAATACCAATACAAGTCAATGGGACACAAATATTGGAAGGTATCCTCCTGTAATGGTTCCCAGGGTCTGAAGGAGAGGAAACTCTCCTTCAGGCCCTGGGATCCATATTCATGTAAAAAATAAAGAATAAAAATAAAAAAATATCGATATACTCACCCCTCCGACGGCCCCTTGCTATAAGCGGTGTAACCGGCAGCCTCTGTTCCTAAGAATGCAGGGTGAAGGACCTTCGATGACGTCACGGCTTGTGATTGGTCGCATGACCGATCATGTGACCGCTCACGCGACCAATCACAAGCCGCGACGTCATCGCAGGTCCTTCACTCGCTCATTCTTAGGAGGGGAGAATGCCGGTTACAGCGGTTTCAACCAGGGTGCATCCGAGGTTGAGTATATCAATATTTTTTATTTTTATTCTTTATTTTACACATGAATATGGATCCCGATACTGATTCCCGATCGGAACTCAATATCGGAATTCCGATACCTCAAATATCGGCCGATACCCGATACTTGCGGTATCGGAATGCTCAACACTAGTGATGAATCGTATAAAAATTGCAGGTTTTGAGAAATTTGAACAATTTGGGATTCGATTCACATGAATCACCCACAAAATGCCAGCTGTCTTTTTCTATATATAGTGAAAGATTGCATCAGCATCAGAAAGCTTACAGGACTACAGGCATGACCACACAGGCTTCCCTCTACAGCCTTTTAGCTACCAAAATACATTGCATAGTGAAGCCAATCAGGACGATCTAGTGTAGCCTGTGTAAAAAGCCTAGGCAAGGAATGCAGCAACCATTTTCAGGTGATGAGAGGACAGCAGATCTCACAACTCAGCAATAGAAAAAGGAGGAGAAAGACCTAAAACACTGGAAAAATACTCAAGACATTAATGTCTTATAAAACTGGAGCAGTGAAGAAGATGAGAGTAATAGTCTGTTAATAATACAGATATTCAATTGATAGGGGGAGACAGGAGAGGTAATATGGAAATATGAGTGGTGATATTGTGTATCTGGCATTTATCCTGCTGCATTTGATTTACAATTACACATTTTTTTCTTCATTGTTAAAGCACTAGAAAGCTGTAGCAGGGCAGCACAATAGATTTTACTCTAACCAAAAAATAAAAATCAGTGTCAGCAACAATGCCATGCATTTGTTTTTATAAGCAACTGTACTGAGTTTTTGCCCTTCTTGTACAATTCTTTTCGTGAAGGGGGAATTTGTTAAAAATGAAAATAAATCCCAACACCCAAACATTTAACTGATTGCCTACCTCATAAAGTGTTTTACTAGTTAAATTATACATTTGTACTTGCCGCGTCAATGCTGAACCCTGTTGAAGGTGCCGGCTTCTAGTCATAAACCTAAACTACCTAGCATTTCTTAGTTTACAAATCTAAAATAGGTCCTACCAAGATTGCTGATAAAGTGAACAATGCACTAAAAATAAAGCATACTAAATGTATCAATAACAATAAATTTGAGATAATCTCACCTTTAATGGAGTGTCAGCCGATCCTGAGATTGAACAAAATGCAACTGGAGGTCCTATAAAATAGAAAGTCTGATTTAATTTACAGAAGGTTCATGGATTGTTGGTGGAGTATGGTTATGTGATGAAGAATAGCGTCACTGGTTCATCGTACCATGCATGCACTGAACTATCTTGCAGAATCTCCGTGAGGATGTCATGACTCATGATCAAGCACGATACTGTGGATTACAAACTATATAACCACACTCTACCAGCGATCCATGAACACAACATATATTTAATGGGATTTTCCATTTGCATTTTGACCACCATGAAGGATCCACTGACATTTCAATGCAGGTAAGATTATCTCAGATTCTTTTTATTACTACATTTAGTATTTTGCATTTTTATGTTTTGTGTATTGTTCACTCAATCAGGAAGTGCATTGGTTCCTATTTTAGATTTATATTTAATTTTGCATACGAGGGGTATAGATGGGGCTCGCATTGGACCTCCAACAGCTGCTAACTAATTCATTTATTTGTAGGCACCGCTGCTTATTTAATTTATTTCTTATTTCTTTATTTTTAAGAAGGGAATGCATTATTTTGCAGTATTAGAATTGAAAATCGATTGATTCGCTGAAAATGAAATTGTTTGAAAAAACATTGTCAAACCTTGCTAATTTGAATTTCAAAAGATTCCATCATCTCTATTTGTCAGCTATTTTCATCCTAGAATATCCTTAGCAATTTTTAGTTCAGTAAATATGCTATAAGGTCTTATATAGGTCAATTTACTATATGAAGGTATTGGAAAGCTGCTGTTTTGCAATATCTGTCTTGCTCTATGTCCAAAATGCTGAAAATCTTGAAACCTTCAAAAACTACTTTAGAAATTTGATTTAACGCTTAAATGGGTTTTCCAGGACTATTTTAGTTTTTTTACTATGGGCCAAAGAACTGACAGGTAGTTGCTACCTCCCTCTTCTGCCTGTCGTCAATCTTTGCCAGTTCAGAGTAGACACAGACAGCTGCTGCCGGTAATTCTGGGGCTTCCACTAACTTCATGTTGAAAGAACAGCTGCTTCTCTTCCCTCTGTTCTGTTGATGGAGAGTGATTGCAGATATCAAGCTAATTTACAGCTGGCTCCCCACTGAATAACTGCGGGGAGCTGGCTGTTGATCAACATTATGTTGGTAGTCATGTCCCACCAACAAAGCAGCCTGGAAAAGGAAGAGCTGCTCTGTTGACTTGAAGTAACAGAATCGCCAGCACAACCGGTGTTGGGTAGAAGAGGCAGGTAGTTAGCAACTACCTGCTTTTTAGTTCTTAGACCGATGGACACTTTGTGCTCAAATTTTTAATATGCCATATTTTTGTTTTCTGCCAAAAAGTTCTAATCTCATTGCATATTCCAGAAGTTTAACACTAGGACTACTGGACTCGTGAACCCTGACTAGAACTACTGCAAGCAAGTAGTCAAAATGACTATACCAGTAGTCCTAGTGTTAAAGGCTTTCTATGGCTTATGAATGGAAAGTGTAAATATTGGGTGCAGTGCTCCCCACATCCATAGTAATTAGGATGGTGGGGGTCACATGATATGCTCACACAATTGCTCCCTGGTCTACACACTATTGAAAAGGCACTTGTAAAAGAGATTTCTGCTGATGGTATCGCATTCAGAGCCTACGCAGATGGGGACTAAGCTGGTGAAAGTAAGGGAAGCAGCTAGCTGCCATCCTATTAGTTCTTGCCTCCAGAGTGACAAATTAGGAGTTTAAAGTTGGCAGATCTAAGGTTGCTTATTAAGATCCTATTGCTATAAATCCATGAAAAATGAATCCTAAAAGCCTGTAGTATATTTCAGGGTAGCATTTACAATTCTGCAGATTTTATAGCTAAAAATTTCACAGCATTCCTTGCAGCTCAATGTCTACAAATAACTTGCTAATTTACATTCTGCAAAGTGTATAGAATATAAATTACTCAGCTGAGCAGTTAGTCATCATATCCATACTTTCAATGACATCTAGTAGAATTATGAATGCTGCTCTGGACTATTCAAAGATCATAAAGCAGAATTAGGGCAAAATCAGTAATACAAAGAATTTACAAAGCAACTCGTCTTTTCATATCAGTTTTATCTATAGATAACTTGTAATATTGGGGAAGCCTTTCAGCTTATTTTAAAATACTACTTACGATTCTCTATGGATAGCAAAAGGGTCATACACACTGTTTTGGAAAAATCAGACATATTGGAGATGCCCAAAGAGCAGAACAATCTTAACCCCAAAAAGAACAGATGCCGGAAAGTTATGGTTTTAACTTTGCTACTTTAATTTTGTGGTGCAATGTCAAAGGTTCTGCTCTGGCAATACCATAGGCTAATAACCTGGAGAGAAGATAAAAATGGTTTATTATCCCTCCTGTCTTCTATTTAACCATCTATACAGCACCCAATAAGCATTATGGAGCGTACAGAACCGTCGGGGCTGCATAAACCCAGTTTAGCTCTGTCAGTAACTTGTGTGACTTCAGTTGGATGTTTTTTTCTCCAACCGTGGCTTCTATGGATGCCCCAGTTACGCTGAAAAAAAAAAATCAATGAAAAGGGAAAAAAAATCCCCAAAGATTAATAAGCTCATTAAGGAAAAAGGTAAAAAAAATATATTCAATTATAAAACATCTTGAATTAAAAAATGTAAAGTAAAAAATAAGTTCCCATAGAAGCAACATTTAAAAAAAAAAAACTGATTTTTTTTCATTTAACCCCTTAGTGACAGAGCCAATTTGGTACTTAATGACCAGGCCAATTTTTGCAATTCTGACCACTGTCACTTTATGAGGTTATAACTCTGGAATGCTTCAACGGATCCCGCTGATTCTGAGTTTGGTTTTTCGTGACATATTGTACTTCATGTTAGTGGTAACATTTCTTGGATATTACTTGCGATTATTTATGAAAAAAACGGAAATATGGCGAAAATTTTTAAAATTTTGCAATTTTCAAACTTTGTATTTTTATGCCCTTAAATCAGAGAGATACGTCACGAAAAAAAGTTAATAAATAACATTTCCCACATGTCTACTTTACATCAGCACAATTTTGGAAACAAAATTTTTTTTTGTTAGGGAGTTATAAGGGTTAAAAGTTGACCAGCAATTTCTCATTTTTACAACACCATTTTTTTTTAGGGACCACATCACATTTGAAGTCATTTTGAGGGGTCTATATGATAGAAAATAATGAAGTGTGACACCATTCTAAAAACTACACCCCTCAAGGTTCTCAAAACCACATTCAAGAAGTTTATTAACCCTTTACGTGCTTCACAGGAACTGAAACAATGTGGAAGGAAAAAATGAACATTTAACTTTTTTTTGCAAACATCTTAATTCAGAACCATTTTTTTTATTTTCACAAGTGTAAAAACAGAAATGTAACCATAAATTTTGTTATGCAATTTCTCCTGAATACGCCAATACCCCATATGTGAGGGTAAACCACTGTTAGGGCGCACCGCAGAACTTAGAAGTGACGGAGCGCCGTTTTACTTTTTCAATGTAGAATTGGCTGGAATTGAGATTGGACGCCATGTCGCGTTTGGAGAGCCCCTGATGTGCCTAAACAGTGGAAACCCCCCACAAGTGACACCATTTTGGAAACTAGACCCCTTAAGGAACTTATCTAGATGTGTGGCGAGCACTTTGAACCCCCATGTGCTTCACAGAAGTTTATAACGTAGAGCCGTGAAAAAAAAAATTGCATTTTTTCTACAAAAATGATCTTTTTGCCAACAAATTTTTATTTTCACAAGGGTAACAGGAGAAATTAGACCACTAAAGTTGTTGTGCAATTTCTCCTGAGTACGTCGATACCCAATATGTGGGGGTAAACCACTGTTTGGGCGCACCGCAGAGCTTGGAAGAGAAAGAGTGCCGTTTTACTTTTTCAATGTAGAATTGGCTGGAATTGAGATCGGACGCCATGTCACGTTTGGAGAGCCCCTGATGTGCGTAAACAGTAGAAATCCCCCACAAGTGACCCCATTTTGGAAACTAGACCCCCCATGGAACTTATCTAGATGTGTGGTGAGAACCTTGAATGCCCAAGTGCTTCACAGAATTTTATAATGCAGTGCCGTGAAAATAAAAAATATTTTTTTTTCCACAAAAAAGATTTTTTAGCCCCCAAGTTTTTATTTTCACAAGGGTAACAAGAGAAATTGGACCCCAAAAGTTGTTGTCCAATTTGTCCTGAGTATGCTGGTGCCCCATATGTGGGGGTAAACCACTGTTTGGGCGCACGGCAGAGCTCGGAAGGAAGGAGCGCCGTTTTGGAATGCAGACTTTGATAGAATGGTCTGCGGGTATTATGTTGCGTTTGCAGAGCCCCTGATGTACCTAACCAGTAGAAACCCTCCACAAGTGACCCCATTTTGGAAACTAGACCCCCCAAGGAACTTATCTAGATGTGTGGTGAGAACTTTGAATGCCCAAGTGCTTCACAGAAGTTTAGAATGCAGAGTCGTAAAAATAAAAAATATTTTTTTTTTCCACAAAAAAGATATTGTAGCCCCCAAGTTTTTATTTTCACAAGGGTAACAGGAGAAATTGGACTGCAATAGTTGTTGTCCAATTTATCCCGAGTATGCTGATGCGCCATATGTGGGGGTAAACCACTGTTTGGGCGCACGGCAGAGCTCGGAAGGGAAGGAGCGCCTTTTTGGAATGCAGACTTTGATAGAATGGTCTGTGGGCATTATGTTGCGATTGCAGAGCCCCTGATGTACCTAAACTGTAGTAACCCCCCACAAGTGACCCCATTTTGGAAACTAGACCCCCCAAGGAACTTATCTAGATGTGTGGTGAGAACTTTGAATGCCCAAGTGCTTCACAGAAGTTTAGAATGCAGAGTCGTGAAAATAAAAAATATTTTTTTTTTCACAAAAAAGATTTTGTAGCCCCCAAGTTTTTATTTTCACAAGGGTAACAAGAGAAATTGGACCCCAGAAGTTGTTGTCCAATTTATCCCGAGTACGCTGATGCCCCATATGTGGGGGTAACCCACTGTTTGGGCGCAAGGCAGAGCTCAGAAGGGAGGGAGCACCATTTGACTTTTTGAGCGCAAAATTGGCTGTCATGTTTGGAGACCCGCTGATGTACCTAAACAGTGGAAACCCCCCAATTCTAGCTCCAACCCTAACCCCAACACACCCCTAACCCTAATCCCAACCTGGTCCATAATCCTAATCACTAACCCTAACCATAATCACAACCCTTACCCCAAAACAACCCTAATGTCAACCCTAACCATAACCCTAATCAAAACCCTAAATCCAACAAACCCTTAATCCTAATCTCAACCCTAACCTCAAACCTAACCCTAATCCCAATACACCCCTAATCCCAACCCTAACCTTAACCCTAATCCCAAACCTAACCCTAATCCCAAGCGTAACCCTAATGCCAACCCTAACCCTAATACCAACCCTAATACAAACCCTAACCCTAATCCCAGCTCTAACCCTAACTTTAGCCCCAACCCTAGCCCTAGCCCTAAGGCTACTTTCACACTTGCATCGTTTGGCATTCCGTCGCAATCCGTCGTTTTGGACAAGAAACGGATCCTGCAAATGTGCCCGCAGGATGCGTTTTTTGCCCATAGACTTGTATTGCCGACGGATCGTGACGGATGGCCACACGTCGCGTCCGTCGTGCACTGGATCAGTTGTGTTTTGGCGGAGCGTCGGCACAAAAAAAGTTCAATGAAACGTTTTTTGTACGTCGCATCCGCCATTTCTGACCGCGCATGCGTGGCCGTAACTCCGCCCCCTCCTCCCCAGGACATAGATTGGGCAGCGGATGCGTTGAAAAACTACAGCTGCTGACCACGTTGTGCACAATTTTCACAACGTGCGTCGTCGGTGCGTCGGTATGTCGGGCCGACGAATTGCGACGGCCCCGTACCGACGTAAGTGTGAAAGAAGCCTAACCCTAAGTTTAGCCCCAACCCTAACCCTAAATTTAGCCCCAACCCTAACCCTAAATTTAGCCCCAACCCTAGCCCTAACCCTAACCCTAGCCCTACCCCTACCCCTAACCCTAGCCCTAACCCTACCCCTACCCCTAACCCTAACCCTAACCCTACCCCTAACCCTAACCCTAACCCTACCCCTACCCCTAACCCTAACCCTACCCCTAACCCTACCCCTAATCCTAACCCTACCCCTACCCCTAACCCTACCCCTAACCCTACCCCTAACCCTACCCCTAACCCTAATTTTAGCCCCAACTGCTGTTCTCCTGCCGGCCGGTAGATGGAGACAGATGGCGGGCGCACTGGGCATGTGTCCTCCATGTTCTTCTGCCGGCGGCCAGGAGGAGCAGCAAGAGGATCCAGGGACCTAGGTGAGTAT
Source organism: Ranitomeya imitator (assembly GCF_032444005.1). Taxonomy (NCBI): domain Eukaryota; kingdom Metazoa; phylum Chordata; class Amphibia; order Anura; family Dendrobatidae; genus Ranitomeya; species Ranitomeya imitator. The sequence continues at coordinate 70,174,723 of NC_091287.1, read as the reverse complement.
GCTAGGGTCCCCGAATCCCCCTATTTCTCTGTCCTCTGATGTGCGATCACATCAGAGGACAGAGAATTACACTCTACTTTTTTTTTTTTTCTTTTTTTTTTGCGGTCGCCGGTAAACAGTTAATTACCGGCGATCGCAAAACAGGGGTCGGTAATACCGACCCCGATCATGCTCTTTGGGGTCTCGGCTACCCCCGGCAGCCGAGACCCCAAAGATTCTCCCGGTGCCGGCCGGCGGGCGCACTGCGCATGCGCCCGCCATTTTGAAGATGGCGGCGCCCACCGGGAGACACAAGGAGCATCGGGGGAGCTAGGTGAGTATTGGGGGGCCACCTGGGACCCCTTTTCTCTGTCCTCCGATGTGCGATCACATCAGAGGACAGAGAAATTAAAAAGAGATCGCTTTTTTTTTTTTTGCGATCGCTGGTAAACGGTTAATTACCGGCGATCGCAAATGCGGGGTGGGTTAAAAACCCCCCGAATCATGTTCTCTGGGGTCTCGGCTACCCTTGGCAGCCGAGACCCCGGAGAAAATGGGTCTCTGGGGGGCGCTATGGACTTTTTCCACAGCGCCGTTAATTAACGGCGCTGTGGTTTAAGTACCCTTAGCGGCCGCCGTTAAAAGGCGTATCGGCGGTCGCTAAGGGGTTAAAATAGATATTATTACATACGTGTAATAAAAAATGTACGCATATTACATTTCCATGCAGCTGTAATAAACTGGAGAAAACATTAAACAGGTTATTTGGCGTGAAGCTTATAAACTAAAAAACCTAATTCAAAAATGACTTTTTCTATATTTGCCTCTTCAATAAAAGAAAAATGACACTGAAATTTATAAGTAATAAAAAACAGAACTAAAAAAGTAATACAATTTATCAGGCACTAAAAAAAAGTCAGTGCAATGAAAAATATAAAAAAAAATGGCCTAATTATCCTGGCCATTAAGGAGTTAATTCATCTTCCATAGCATGAAACAATCATTGCTGATTGAGCTGTTGACCCTTGAGAAAAAAAAGTTGCCTCCGTAACTACCAACGATTGCAGAAAAAAATGACTCGAACTTTAAGTTTGGTTTAAAATAGCTATTGCATTTAGTAGTTCACAAAGAAGTCAACAGTTTCAACTCCTTGGAGTGCTTCTGTCAAAAAAATAGATTCTACTTATTGTTCATTTCCACCGAGAAGAATCATCCCGCTACCCTGTCAGCTGCCACCAGGAGAGACCTTTGATCATCTAAGTGAGTCACTGTTGCCAAATTACTGCTCTGACTGATTGCTGCTTTGTTTCGGGAAATATTAGTTCCTTCCAAAATGTGTATTTTGCTGTTGTTGATTAACCCCCCTGAAGAGCTTTATGCTGTAGGCAACAAGCCATTAATATCTAGGTAGGAACAAGAATTTCCCACTGCCGATTTACATATGAAATGTTCAACACAACATATATGGTTTAGAATAACCAATATCTCCAATCAATAATGTGCTATTTAGATGCATTGTAAAATATGTATGACCGCCTTTAGAATTTTAAGAATATTTTTCAGGACTCCAATTTGTTATAATAGAATACAATATTCTGAGATACTAGCAAAACCCTCAACAGGCTGTAAGGTCACTGGATGGACACATAGATATAGCAAAAACATCTTCCGACAGAGTATTGCAAAAGCATATGTCTTCTTTTCGACATTAATAATCCCGTGCCATAAATCTCAGGATATTTCCAGCAAAGACAAAACGTAAGGGACGACTTACTGTAGCTGTAGGCAGAGCAAAAGTGACATATTTTGGAATTTATTTGGTCTAAAGGTCTTAGAACAATAGGGAACGTCATAAACAGTATTTCCATATAATATGGATGTTGCATTAGCAACATGAACAAGGCAGGGAATTGTATTATCTTTTGTGTTCAGAATTTTCAGAAGTTGGTAAAGCAATCGTGTAATGTTTTATGCAACAAAATTAGAAATGAGCAAATATATTCGAGTGAAATTGAATTCTATATGAATTTTTAAAAAATCTGCTTTCTCTTCATTTTCCTGAACTGTAAATGGGCCATCAAAAAGTTAAAAAGTTGAAAATATCCCTATACTTCCCTTACCGCTCACCTCTCCAGTTCCCCCCACTCCACACCATCACACGTCTGCCCCTTGCCTTATCTTGCTGCTCTTAAGAGAACGAGGAGGGCTCCACTTGTTAGGTCATGGTGCACGTCGTGACCTCATGACTGCAGATGAGTGGACCAGGTAGAGTTCGAAAGCATCTGTTCGTGTGGATTTTTTCTGGGAAATTAAATTCAGAAAGTACTATTTCTCCATAAATTTAGTTTACTTTCTTATGCACTGAAGTCTCTCCAGACCCTAGCGTATAATAAATGTATGATTTTAAAAAAATACATAATCCATTTTACTGAATTTGTGCTTAGCGAATTACAAATAATCTGTTTTCTTCAGAATGCAGATTTTGGTAAAATTCAAGGAGATTTTAATTTCACTCAAAAAAATGTGCCCATTTCTAGTCGAGACCTGTTGAGTTCATCCGAAGAACCTTCCCTGGCCTCATCAGGAAGTCCCAACCAGTGATTTTAGCATGAGTGGTGATAATAAGAAGATGCAGTGAGTAGGGATGGGCGAACCTGAACTGTAAAGTTCGGGACCGTACAGAACACATAGTGTTCTGTCACACGGTCCCAAACACGGGTTTCCATGGAAAACTCGTGTTACAGTTTGGGCTATAAAAAAACCCCCTGAAAATTAATAATAAACATTATAATTATACTTACCTGAGCCGATCTGCTCAACTGATCAGGCTCAAGCAGAAAATTTGAAAAATAAGTTTAAGGCCCGTGGTTACAGTAACCGTTGTATAAAACAGGGATATTTGAGAGCCAAAAAAACAGAGAGACATCAATTACTTTTCATAAAAGAGAAAAAATCAACATCTGAGAATCATATTAGATTCATCTCTACATACAACTGTTATTGGAAACGCATGCAAGAAATAATCAATACTCACTGGTCTGTACTTCTTACTGATCCAGTTTTGGCATTCAATATCCCTATTAGACCGCAATTTACAGCAAGACGTGGGAAAAGTATTAAGGATCTACTGATTAAGAGCCATTACATGGCAAAGGTGATTAATCCCCTAAATCCAAGTAATAGGGGCCCAACATGGGGATGCTACCCATGTGGTGATTGTTTAGCATGCAAAGAGAAGAACTTAATTAGGGGCACCCATTTTCTGTCATCAAATGGAATAACGAGATTTCAGATTCGGCATCATATAGGTTGTACTAGCACACATCTATATATATAATTGTCTAAGGGTTTTTCCGTCTGTCTGTCTGTCTGTCTTTCTGTCTGTCTGTCTGTCTTTCTGTCTGTCCTGGAAATCCCGCGTCTCTGATTGGTCGAGGCCGCCAGGCCTCGACCAATCAGCGACGGGCACAGTATCGACGTAAAAATCCCGCGTCTCTGATTGGTCGAGGCCGCCAGGCCTCGACCAATCAGCGATGGGCACAGCGACGATGATGTCATAAAGGACGTAGACATCCTGTGCCTCTGATTGGTCGAGGCCGCCAGGCCTCGACCAATCAGCAACGGGCACAGCGACGATGATGTCATAAAGGACGTAGAAATCCCACGTTTCTGATTCAGCGACGGGCACAGTATCGACGTAGATGTCATAATGGTTGCCATGGCGACGATGATGTCATAAAGGTTGCCTCGACCAATCAGCGACGGGCACAATCTGCCGCGAATTCTGGAATCATCATTGTCCATATACTACGGGGACATGCATATTCTAGAATACCCGATGCGTTAGAATCGGGCCACAATCTAGTCTATATATATAATTGCCTAAGGGTTTTTCCGTCTGTCTGTCTGTCTGTCTGTCTGTCCTGGAAATCCCGGCTCTCTGATTGGTCGAGGCCGCCAGGCCTCGACCAATCAGAGACCGGCACAGCATCGACGTAGAAATCCCGCGTCTCTGATTGGTCGAGGCCGCCAGGCCTCGACCAATCAGCAACGGGCACAGCGACGATGATGTCATAAAGGACGTAGAAATCCCACGTCTCTGATTGGTCGAGGCCGCCAGGCCTCGACCAATCAGCAACGGGCACAGCGACGATGATGTCATAAAGGACGTAGACATCTCACGTTTCTGATTCAGCGACGGGCACAGTATCGACGTAGACGTCATAATGGTTGCCATGGCGACGATGATGTCATAAAGATTGCCTCGACCAATCAGCAACGGGCACAGCGACGATGATGTCATAAAGGACGTAGAAATCCCACGTCTCTGATTGGTCGAGGCCGCCAGGCCTCGACCAATCAGCAACGGGCACAGCGACGATGATGTCATAAAGGACGTAGACATCTCACATTTCTGATTCAGCGACGGGCACAGTATCGACGTAGACGTCATAATGGTTGCCATGGCGACGATGATGTCATAAAGGTTGCCTCGACCAATCAGCGACGGGCACAGTCTGCCGAGAATTCTGGAATCATCATTGTCCATATACTACAGGGACATGCATATTCTAGAATACCCGATGCTTTAGAATCGGGCCACAATCTAGTCTACTATATAATTGTCTATAATTGTCTAAGGGTCACTTCCGTCTGTCTGTCCTTCTGTCTGTCCTTTCTGTCACGGATATTCATTGGTCGAAGCCTCTGTCTGTCATGGAATCCAAGTCGTTGATTGGTCGCGCCAGCTGCCTGTCATGGCTGCCGCGACCAATCAGCAACGGCCAGTCTGATTAGTCCCTTCCTACTCCCCTGCAGTCAGCGCTCGGCGCCCGCTCCATACTCCCTGCAGTCACCGCCCTCAGGGTTAATGCCAGTGGTAACGGACCGCGTTATGCCACGGGTAACTCACTCCGTTACCGCCGCTATTAACCCTGTGTGACCAAGTTTTTACTATTGATGCTGCCTATGTAGCGTCAATAGTAAAAACATCTAATGTTAAAAATAATTAAAAAAATAAAAAATCATTATATACTCACCTTTCGCGACTCTCCGGTGAGCGCTCCATGCAAGCGGCAGGTTTTGGTGGCAAGGATGGTATGGGAGAAGGACCTGCCATGACATCACGGTCATGTGACCGCATCATCATCACAGGCCCTGCGCGCCTGCGCGAGAAGGACCTGCCATGACGTCACGGTCATGGGACCGTGACATCATCACAGGCCCTGCGCACCTGCGCGTGAACGACCTGCCATGACGTCATGGTCATGTGACCGCAACGTCATCACAGGTCCTGCGTGCCTGCGCGAGAAGGACCTGCCATGACGTCACAGTCATGTGACCGAACTATAAGTGGCACTCGGAAGGTGAGTATATGTTTATTTTTAACCTGTGAAATACGTGGCTGGGAAATATACTGCGTAGCTGGGCAATATACTACGTGACTGGCCAATATACTACGTGGCTGGGCAATATACTATGTGGCTTTGTGCTGTATACTACGTCACTGGGCAATATACTACGTGGCTCTGTGCTGTATACTACGTCACTGGGCAATATACTACGTAACTGGGCAATATACTATGTGGCTGGGCAATATACTACATCACTGGGCAATATACTACGTAACTTGGCAATATACTATGTCACTGGGCAATATACTACGTGACTGGGCAATATACTACGTGGCTGGTCAATATTCTACGTCACTGGGCAATATACTACGTGACTGGGCAATATACTACGTGGCTGGTCAATATTCTACGTCACTGGGCAATATACTACGTGACTGGGCAATATACTACGTGGCTGGGCAATATACTACGTGGCTGGGCAATATACTACGTGGGCTGTGCAATATACTACGTGGACATGCATATTCTAGAATACCCGATGCGTTAGAATCGGGCCACCATCTAGTGTTGTATATTTGGACACATGTCCTTGCTCTAGGATATAAGTGGGACTCACGTCACACCAGCTCCATGTCCATGTAAGGGAGCACATAAGGGACATTACAAATGCATGGGAGGTTGAGGACTCAGGACCCTAAAAACTCTCCCAAAGCACTTTCGCATGTTACATGCGTGTAACCCTATGGGCTTACAGGTCCTGGGGATTGATCAGGTACATTGTGGTAGTAGAGGTGGGAATATTAAACGTTTATTAGCACAGACAGAGTGCAGATGGATTGTATCTCTGGATGCTATGACCCCTGTTGTACTAAATGAAAAATTAAGCTTTGCCCAGTTCTTGTGATTTCCTTGTCCACACATGTCCTAGCCTATGCAGCTGTAAATAATTCTTTATAATTTAAATTTTTTTTTAATGTTTTATCATGTTTTTCTCTTTATTTATGTTTTTTATTTTTGTACCCCCAGATTGAGCTTTGCCATGCATGGTATTCTTCTTTTTTTGTGGCGCTATACTTAATAAACTTAGAGATGACATTCCATTTAGAAATTTTGAAGAAGACGGGATTGATCAAGGAAAGAATACGTGGAATCATGTCTTTATTGATGTATTGATGTATTGATGGGATTGTCGGTGTTCTAGGTGGTTATTTAGCACTAAGGCACTTTATCGTATATGTAACCTTTTTATAAATACATTATTGTGACACAGCATTTTTCATACTGCACCACTATACTTTTTATTATGTGGGGTGGTAACCCTTTTTTTCTTGCACATGTAATAATTATGCATCACTTGTATATATAATAATAATAATAATAATCTTTATTTATATAGCGCCAACATATTCCGCAGCGCTTTACAGTTTAACAGTTTCAAACAACAGTCATAGGTAACAATGTTAACAATACAGTAATAAAGCAAAATAAGACAAAATAAGATGACCCTGCTCGTAAGAGCTTACAATCTACAATGAGGAGGGGGAGATACAAAGTACAGGTGTGTATTTACAATGATGTATTTACAATGATGGTCCAGCCATCTATGTATAACATATATGATATGTATATACATTTTTCTATTTGGCTATATAGTGATATATGTGTTCCTTGATAATTCTTTACTTAGGCATTTTGAATAATGTGATAGAATACATTATTTTTTTAATAATTGCACTTTGCACTTTTTGCTATGTAGTTATTATATTATATATTTCGCTCGGGTTCACTTACTAATCCCAAATTACACACTATGCTGCATCTATAGATGATGATTGCTCTTGTGTGCATTTCCTTCCGTTCTTCCAGCATTCACTATGGTGGCTATGTCCTGCGGGTGCGCCCCGCACCCGCTGGAAGAGCCCTGTGTCTCCGGCTTCATTTTTCCAAGTGTGCATGTCCTCTGACGTCATCTGGGGTTTTCCCCTTGATGTGCGCTTTTGGTGAATGCCAGAGAGCAGGTACACTACTTCTGGCGGTGGTGGCGGTGCGCACGCACATAACGGACATGCTGCATAATGAACGCCACTATAAAATACCGGCGTGGGCGAAGCTTGATACATTCCCTTTTGATAAAGCCTACGCGAAACGCACGTCAGGGGGTGGATCCGGTCCCTTGGCATTATACTACATTCTCTATGGGTAAGCTATTTGGCTACTAGATGCACTGCAAACTGTCTTTCTCCTTTGTGGGAGTACTGGTCACTGTGACAGCCTGAGGGGAACGCACTATGTTAAGGACATCCAATGCCTAGGTTAATATTGATTCCACATGTGAAGTAATTGTATTGGATGCCAGAAAGATTTATAGCCCGTATAAGCTGCAGTGATTCACACTAGTACCATTGTGATGATTTATATTTTCCCTCATGCCTGGGACTTACTTGTTTCTTACTAGGGTCTCGTTTGTTCTATTGATGTGTTATATTGTGTTATATTGTGTTAAATTGTGCAATAATAGTTGTAATAAAACATACACTTTTTAAATCTAATTTATGTGTATGGAACTCCAATTTTTTGTTTCTTAATGTGCATTGGGAGTATACACTGACTTTCCGGTCACTTTATGGGTCAATATATGAAACCACTTGGATATTATTTGTTACTATATGGGACCCATGTTCTTTCTGTGAGTTTGAATATATTAAAAATGCAAATTGTTTAGGGTCCTAATGATCATATTTAAGAGAATTTGTCACCAGGATTTCACCCCCAAACATTTCTCATGTAGCTCTATCAAAGACAAGTCTAGCAATAGCTTTACTTGGGCAGTCCTTTCCTCTGTTACTGAGAAATCAAAGCTTGAAATTGATAATTGATCTATCTGTAGATCTGAAGCCTCTGGTACTCCAGCTCTATTTCCCTTCCAGCGCCGCCTTGTCCTTACAGCCTTTATGCTGTATGATTTTAGGAAAAAGAGCCGTCCGTCATCATTTGCAAAATTTTAACTAGATCTCTGTAATAATTTTTCAAACTTTTATAATAAATAGCAATTTATTACACTGGAGAAATTTTACAAATTGGCCTTAGAGCTCAACTGAATTAAAAGATGCATTGATGCAAGGCACCATATCAAGGATAAATGCAAGTAAAATTACCTTCCACCTACAGGCAGTAATTGATTGAAAGACATTGCCTTATCACCTCTGTTATATGAAATCCATGTGTGTTTACATTAATTGACCAGCATTATTAATTTTGTATTCCGCTCACATAATTCCTTTCAAGCCTTTGCTCCTTCTCCATAATCTCTATGCTATCTACATATGAACAAGATATTAATGTTCTCATCACACCCTGGAGTCATATTGATTTATTTCTGACTTTTCTTTTGGTAATGTAACAATACAAATCTCATCTAGGGATGGAGGTTTTACCATTCAAAAGAAGAATAAAAAGGTCCCTTTTTGTATAATGAAAAGGCTGAAAAATATCACTGGATGTAGAAAACAATAGAACAGACATAGACAAATCCATGAGAAAAAAAACCCAAAATGTTATAGAACAATCCTTCCTGGCTGGAAAGAAGAAAAAACATATTAGTATCTATCGGAAAAATGACTTTGGCATAAGAGATGTTCAAAGCTGTTCAGCTGTATCCCGAATCGTGTTCTGTGAGTTAAGCAAACTCCGATAAAAGAAAATTAATATGTATTGAATTAAAGAGCCTTGCATGTACAATATTCCTTTCTGTTATTGGCTTGGCTCATTCCCTTTTTTATCTCAATGGATTATTTAAAGAGCAACTTACCGTAGATTGCCTTTAATTTAATTGTTTGCAACATAGTCTAATACCTTATTTTTTTCTTCCCTTTCTCTCAAATAACATGTAAAAAAATGCTATTTGAGCTGCCTAGTTCAAGATTTTTTTTTGAAGTTCCTTTGAATTACAGTATTGTTCTAGCAAGAATTAGTTCTTAAGAACTACATACAAATAGAAAAAATTGGAGCCCACCTCAACAGGACTGGATTTTCCTTTTCTTTTCTTTTTCATGAGTAAGACTGCGTAATGCAGTCGAAACGCGTTGACTGGGTCATGTCGACCATGTACATTTTTCTTTTGTATGCACTATATTTTCTTTTGAAAAATGAAAGAAAAGGAAAATCCAGTCCTGTTGAGCCAGGCTCCAATTTTTTCTATTATCCTTGATGTGAGGCCAGGGCGAGGCTGGTGTCTGAGCCCCAGGTGGATGAGCATAGAGCAACTGGGTGAGCTGGAGATTTTATGACTACTTACAAATACCTCTATGTGTGAGTTCCTATGCTTCCCTCTATCATAATCAGAGAGTGAGAGCATTTATAAATAGTGTTTGTGTATGGATTCTTGCTAGCGCAGCAGAACAAAGCAGCTTCTAAAAAAGTATGAACTAGGCAGTTAAATCAACACTCTTAGAATGGTGTTTAAAAGCAAAGGATGAAAAATGAGATAAAGAAGCATATTAAAAAAATTAATAACTCTGCAATGGCTGCTTAAAAATAAATGAAAAGTTTAGTTATGGTGATTTCACACTGCATTCTTTGCCACGTTCAGTGGTCTTGTCAAGGCTTATGTCTGAACCAACCGCAAAACGGGATTCGGATATATGTGTCAACAGCGCCATTTACTATATTGATGCAGACGGAGTCACCATGTGCTCTTTCATGCATCATTTTCAAGCGTAGACACTCACACATAGTCTACTATGTCTGGGTGTCTGCCTCCAGTAGGTGTATTCCCCCAAAAAGCATGCATGACAGAGCACACGGTGACTGTCTGCACCATTGCAGTCAATAGCCCCATTTGATGAAAGTGCCTGATTACAGTTTTAATATCAGAAATATCAGTAATAAGGCTCGTCGTTACCACTGAATGTGGTGAAGAACGCAGTGAGAAGCGGTCCTTACAGTTTACGATCAAGCAGAATATTCAGGTATAGTATTAAGGAAGTTTTCTTGAGCAACAAGTGATCTTTACAAATGTAGTGATTCTTCAACAAGGCATTTTTTTTAGCTACTAAACAATAAAGCCAGCGTACCATGAAGCCCATTCCTTGGTGTCTTGGATTTGTGTAGATATCATAATCTATTTACTGCCATAGGATATTGCTCTTGTTTAATATTTCTGCTAATACTTATTTAGTCCATGAAAACACAAACTAGAAAGAAACCTTACAGAGAAATTCTAATCTGTCTCTGATCTGAAACCTTTCTTTCACATTCAACCATTGTTATCAATTTTACAGAACACACAACATAATGCCTTTCTCATACGTCCTTCATCATTTTAAACCAAGGGGGTCAGGTCAATCAACGAATCGTGGTTTGACGCATGAGATAGGAAAGTAATAACTGGAGCTCTGACATGGAGGACTAATTAATTACTGAGTTTTCTGTCTTTGAACTCAGATATCCACATCAACTGACTCATTTATGGAATAAACAGCCCACTGAACCTTGAATACTAAAAATGAGTGAATTGACTTGAGGTGAATAAAATTTGCTTTAAATTTCACAAAATTTCACAAAATTCAGATTTGCTGGGAAGCCAGTTTTTTTGTGATGCAATTTTGGGGTGCATTAAAAGAGGTCTGGATACACATGATGAGAGCATTATACTGCCTCTGTACAAATCCCTAGTTAGACCGCACATGGAGTACTGTGTCCAGTTTTGGGCACCGGTGCTCAGGAAGGATATAATGGAACTAGAGAGAGTACAAAGGAGGGCAACAAAATTAATAAAGGGGATGGGAGAACTACAATACCCAGATAGATTAGCGAAATTAGGATTATTTAGTCTAGAAAAAAGACGACTGAGGGGCGATCTAATAACCATGTATAAGTATATAAGGGGACAATACAAATATCTCGCTGAGGATCTGTTTATACCAAGGAAGGTGACGGGCACAAGGGGGCATTCTTTGCATCTGGAGGAGAGAAGGTTTTTCCACCAACATAGAAGAGGATTCTTTACTGTTAGGGCGGTAAGAATCTGGAATTGCTTGCCTGAGGAGTTGGTGATGGCGAACTCAGTCGAGGGGTTCAAGTGAGGCCTGGATGTCTTCCTGGAGCAGAACAATATTGTATCATACAATTATTAGGTTCTGTAGAAGGACGTAGATCTGGGGATTTATTATGATGGAATATAGGCTGAACTGGATGGACAAATGTCTTTTTCGGCCTTGCTAACTATGTTACTATGTTACTTGCTTGCTCTTTAACTTTGGGTCCGATCTTACATTTTTATCCTTGCACTTTGGCTCCTTTAACACTGACTAGGTCTCATGTAGCATCATGATTATGTGAGCCAATGTGCATCATGACTTCAAGTGAGGTCAGAGGTGCCAAAAAGCAAAGATGAAAATGGAAGAGAAGGCCAGAGCTGGACGGAGGGAACTAGCGAGCACAAAACCAGTTCAATACAGCTTCGGTTTGAGGTGAGTATAATTTTTTTACCCCTTCTGTTCATTATACGTACTTTGTGGGGCTAAAGGGAGAAGAAAATGATGGAAGAGAAGGCCGGAGCTAGATGGAGGGAGCGAGCAAAGAAAGGACTGGGTGTGGAGCTTCAGTGCCAAGGCAGTTTAGGGTTGAGGTAAGTATAATGTTCTGGGGTTTTTTTTACCTCTTTTGTTCATTATGCTTTGGGGACTGGAAAGACATCCGAGTATAAAAAAATAAATTTCATACAAAGTGAATTTTCATCCTGACACCCCTGAATCTGGTGAATTCAAATTTTCTCAGATTTGCTCATCCTTACTGAGTAAGATTTAGTTGAACTTTTGATTTTTATATTTTTATGAAATGGTGGGTAGGTTGGTAATGTGACTACCACTGTGACCTACCTTTTCCTTATACCACTTTCAAGGTTTTCCCGCTAGACCCAGGTAGCTAAGGTTAAACAGCTGGACTATTTTTCTTCATATTCAAGGTCTAGCCAACTTATGATATGATAAATAGCTGAGAAATAAATTTAGGTAGAGAAAGTAGTATTTTTAGTAAACCATTTTGCTGCTTCGACATTTACTGTTCTCTGTGGTTTTCAAGAAACTTAATTATTTTTACATTGGAATATTTTAATTTGAAAAAGTGTTTTTGTAAATTGCTCTGGCCAGGTTTTACACATCTGCGGCTTAGATGAAAATTCCCGCAACATATTTGAAAAGTGGCCAGTTCTGATCACCTCCACAGCAATCCCGCTGCTCGCTAATTGTGTTTTCCTTGTACAGGTGTTCGGTGACAGCAGCATGTATATTTAGGTTACAAGCTATTTATAATTCCATAAGAAATTACTGAGTGTGGAAAGTAATCAAAGCCAGTTAGGCACCTTGTTACACAGGTTGTCTTCTAGTGCCTTCACTGCAACTTTAACATAGAAGAAAATATTAAAATGTAAGAGTCAAATACGTTTCCAAGTTGATAGGAAGTTTTTTTTTAAATCCAATGCAAGTATTTTACAAAATTAAATTAAGATTTAAATGATGGAATTAAAATCCAAGTTATCATCGTTTAAGATCTTGGAAACTATTAATCAAAAATGAGTGAATATCCTGAATTCATCTGCTCTGATCAGCCAGCAGATTTGATTTGGTCCAAATAAAATTTGCTCTAAATAGAAATAGTTCAGATTGCCTTAAAAATATTTTTAGAATGCTCATAAGTATCTTCAGACCCTAATGTATAGGAGTGAGGGAGCAGTTAAAATTTGTTAAAAAGATTAAAAAATCACATATGTTCACCAGTCCTAGGCTCTCACTTGACTCCTTTACGACACCACAGCTGCCGTTTACCACCTCGGTCCACCATGGAGGTATTCAGTTCTTATGGCGTTGAGATCCATGGAGTAATGTGACAGGAACAACATGCAATTAAATTGGTATTCTCAAGTTTTAAATGTTCTTTAATTAGCATAAAAATAAGCAAGTTTGCAACTGACTTGCTTTTTGTACTTGCTGTCATTCTCCTACAATGACAGTATTTATCATTTATAGTGTACAGCTAATTTCCATGGAGCTTCACCTCCAGACCTTTGTGCGCAAAGACAAGAGTTAACTCTTATCATACCAGTCAGCTCTCTTCAGCCCATTGATTACTATACAACTGTTAGCTTCTTACGTCCCTCAACCACCCTCATTTCCCTCTCACCTTCTGAAGAGATGTAGTTACAAATCACTAGCCCACAGCTTGAAAGAGCAAGTCTGCTAATCACAGCTCTCTACTCTCTGGAGCTGCCTGATTGTTCAAAAGCTTTGTTATCACTATATATTAATACGTTGATAACAGTGTAGAGTACAGAACAAACCATTGATGGCTGATTCTGTTATAGCAGAACTTGTGCTGAGCTTAATAGTTCTACTAATACTTTAGTTCTACTATTAACCAGAGCTGTCACTCAAGGAGGAGAGCCCCCTGCCATAAACCAGAAGTGAAAGAGAATGGAGAACTGTGGGCTGTTAAAAAAATCTTGAGAATATCCCTCTAATGATAATGACTTGCGTCACTGCTCCCCATGAGACCACATGCACCTAAACACCAGAAGATCCCCCAAAAATGGAGAGGATAGGGAAGTTGAACAATGGTGGAGGAGGAGTAATGATAAATCAGTTGAAGAACTTGTATTTGTGCAAGAACTGCATTTGCTAGCATTTAAGATTTTGGGGGGATTCATAACAAATTCTATTAATCACAAGTCAATTGTGTCATCTTTACTGTTAGAAAAAGGTGTGTCCCTCACAAAACGAGTTTCATTCAAGGTCCTCATAGTCGGTAGATTCTTGTAGTTTCTCAAGATTGTTTTATTTTCCACCATGTTATAGTTTCAATATCCTAAAATTAATTTGTACTTGTCAATCAATATATTAAGCCCCAGAAACACAACTCAGCCCAGTTAACTGCAATTGAAAAAAGTGTGGAAAGCTGAAATTTTGGTTTTAATTGTAATAATGTATTAGTTGTCAGAAACTGTAAGCTTACTGCCAGCTAAGACTTGGGTAAAGCAGGGTTTGACTTAAGGTACCGTCACACTAAGCAACGCTGCAGCGATACCAACAACGATGTCGATCGCTGCAGCGTCGCTGTTTGGTCACTGGAGAGCTGTCACACAGACAGCTCTCCAGCGACCAACTATGCCGGTAACCAGGGTAAACATCGGGTTACTAAGCGCAGGGCCGCGCTTAGTAACCCGATGTTTACCCTGGTTACCATCGTAAAAGTAAAAACCCAAACACTACATACTTACCTTCTGCTGTCTGACCCCGGCGCTGTGCTTTCCTGCACTGGCTGTGAGCACAGTGGCCGGAAAGCAGAGCGGTGACGTCACCGCTGTGCTTTCCGGCTGGCCGGCGCTCACAGCCAGTGCAGAGAAGCACAGCGGAGGACAGACAGAGGAAGGTAAGTATGTAGTCACACAGACAGCTCTCCAGCGACCAACTATGCCGGTAACCAGGGTAAACATCGGGTTACTAAGCGCGGCCCTGCGCTTAGTAACCCGATGTTTACCCTGGTTACCGGCATCATTGGTCGCTGGAGAGCTGTCTGTGTGACAGCTCTCCAGCGACCAAACAGCGAGTATAATGCAAGCTCACACTTGCGAGTATAATGCAAGAAACTCGCGAGAGTCTCTCGAATCAATACCCGGCACTACCGCCGGCACTCGTGACCAGAGAGTTCAGCTGCATAGAAATACATGCAGCAGCAAGCTCCAGTCCTGAGTGCCGGGTATTGATGGGAGTTTCTCACATTGCACTCGCAAGTGCGACCCCGGCCTTACTGGATATCTCAGTGGTCTAAATCCCAGCGATCATCAAGTTATCTATTATCCAATGAATAGGAGAAAAATAGATTGTTTGAGAATAACCTCTTAATATAATAAGATATGTGCACAGATATCTATTACTAATCCAGAGTTTAATTATTATTAGCCGAATTGAAAGTCAAGTGGTCATCATGATTACAGAGATGCAGACCAGTATTTAGCCTTTAAGATTAATGATGATTGAGTAAATCCGACAGATTTGCCTTTCAGTCTTGATTGACCGTCTTACTGCCAGCATTTTAAGTCAGTTATTTGCTTCATTTCACTGAAGGCTCATCACGCACATAGGAAATCAATGCGTCCAGTGTAACGGCAGTCGGATTTGGAAAGTAATAACATTTATATCAAACTGGTTAATATGATCATCCAAGATCAAGTCTAGAACAAGGGTCTGCTTGGGCGCACTTTTTATCCTTTACTATTTTGTGACCCCCAAAAATCTCATTACCTCTCAGGGTTCAGTGTAGATACTTGTAGAGTTTCTACTAGACTCATATCAAAAAGCAGTCAATGTCAGATTTTTTTAAGATGCCCTGAATGAAAAGCAAGACACACAACGCAATAGGAAAACAGCAGAACAGGGCAGATGGCGGCCATCATTATGATTACAATTATAATTCATTTAGCGAAACAATAAGTTACATGGTACCTAAATTGACATTGTACAAATCCAGCACAACATTCAATTGGCAGCATGCTAATGAGATAAAATTCATTCACATCTAAATTATTGTGTCACATCCTATTAGCATTCAACTTTCTCTTAAAGTCCATTTTGCTATAAAAAGGCTTATTGCTTCTGTTAAGTGATTACGCTGTGCTCCGCATGAGCTACGGATTGGATGGAAAGCCCTGGGAAAAGGATGTAAAAACAATTATTTGGGATCCATTAAGAATAATCAAAAAGGAAATTAAGGGATGTGAATGATGCTTAAAATGAGTCTACAAATTGAAAAAAAGAACTTGTACTGATAGGGATCTGCCATATCCAAACCGTGAAGTACCAGACAGATGTTTATCTCCATATCATTTGTCTTGGCGCAACATATCTCTAGATTTGTGTTGGAAGAATAACAGTTAACCCCTTCAAGACCTTGCCCTTTTCCATTTTTGCGTTCTCGTTTTTCGCTCCCCTCCTTCCCAGAGCCATAACTTTTTTATTTTTCCGTCAATATGGCCAGGTGAGGGCTTGTTTTTTGCGGGACAAGTTGCACTTTTGAACGACATCATTGGTTTTAGCATGTCGTGTACTAGAAAACAGTTAAAATATTCCAAGTGTGGTGAAATTGCAAAAAAAGTGCAATCCCACACTGTATTTTTGTTTGGCTTTTTTGTTAGATTCACTAAATGCTAAAACTGACCTGGCATTATGATTCTCCAGGTCAGTACGAGTTCATAGACACCAAACATGTCTAGGTTACGTTTTATCTACATGGTAAAGAAAAATTCCAAAATTTGTTAAAAAAAAAAAGAAATTGTGCAATTTTCCGATATCCATAGCATCTCCATTTTTCATGATCTGGGGTTGGGTGAGGGCTTATTTTTTGCGTGCCAAGCTGATGTCTTTAATGATACCATTTTGGTGCAGATACGTTATTTTGATCGCCCATTATTGCATTTTAATGCAATGTCACGGCGACCAAAAAAAGTAATTCTGTTGTTTCTAATTTTTTCCCACTACGCTGTGTAGCGATCAGGTTAATGCTTTTTTTATTGATATATCGGGCAATTCTGAACGTGGCGATACCAAATATGTGTATGTTTGATTTTTTTTTGTGTTTTATTTTGAATGGGGCAAAAAGGGGGTGATTTAAAGTTTTAACTGGGAAACAGAAACCTGTGAAACCCATAAAGGCAACAGGCTTCTGCTAATAACCAAGAAAAATTATCTTTCACAATTGGTGCAGAATCCAACCAGAGGAGCAGCACTTTTAGACCTAATACTATCTAATAGACCAGACAGAATAACAAATCTGCAGGTGGTTGGGCATTTAGGAAATAGCGACCACAATATTGTGCAGTTTCACCTGTCTTTCACTAGGGGGACTTGTCAGGGAGTCACAAAAACATTGAACTTTAGGAAGGCAAAGTTTGACCAGCTTAGAGATGCCCTTAATCTGGTAGACTGGGACAATATCCTCAGAAATGAGAATACAGATAATAAATGGGAAATGTTTAAGAACATCCTAAATAGGCAGTGTAAGCGGTTTATACCTTGTGGGAATAAAAGGACTAGAAATAGGAAAAACCCAATGTGGCTAAACAAAGAAGTAAGACAGGCAATTAACAGTAAAAAGAAAGCATTTGCACTACTAAAGCAGGATGGCACCATTGAAGCTCTAAAAAACTATAGGGAGAAAAATACTTTATCTAAAAAACTAATTAAAGCTGCCAAAAAGGAAACAGAGAAGCACATTGCTAAGGAGAGTAAAACTAATCCCAAACTGTTCTTCAACTATATCAATAGTAAAAGAATAAAAACTGAAAATGTAGGCCCCTTAAAAAATAGTGAGGAAAGAATGGTTGTAGATGACGAGGAAAAAGCTAACATATTAAACACCTTCTTCTCCACGGTATTCACGGTGGAAAATGAAATGCTAGGTGAAATCCCAAGAAACAATGAAAACCCTATATTAAGGGTCACCAATCTAACCCAAGAAGAGGTGCGAAACCGGCTAAATAAGATTAAAATAGATAAATCTCCGGGTCCGGATGGCATACACCCACGAGTACTAAGAGAACTAAGTAATGTAATAGATAAACCATTATTTCTTATTTTTAGGGACTCTAGCAACAGGGTCTGTTCCGCAGGACTGGCGCATAGCAAATGTGGTGCCAATATTCAAAAAGGGCTCTAAAAGTGAACCTGGAAATTATAGGCCAGTAAGTCTAACCTCTATTGTTGGTAAAATATTTGAAGGGTTTCTGAGGGATGTTATTCTGGATTATCTCAATGAGAATAACTGTTTAACTCCATATCAGCATGGGTTTATGAGAAATCGCTCCTGTCAAACCAATCTAATCAGTTTTTATGAAGAGGTAAGCTATAGACTGGACCACGGTGAGTCATTGGACGTGGTATATCTCGATTTTTCCAAAGCGTTTGATACCGTGCCGCACAAGAGGTTGGTACACAAAATGAGAATGCTTGGTCTGGGGGAAACTGTGTGTAAATGGGTTAGTAACTGGCTTAGTGATAGAAAGCAGAGGGTGGTTATAAATGGTATAGTCTCTAACTGGGTCGCTGTGACCAGTGGGGTACCGCAGGGGTCAGTATTGGGACCTGTTCTCTTCAACATATTCATTAATGATCTGGTAGAAGGTTTACACAGTAAAATATCGATATTTGCAGATGATACAAAACTATGTAAAGCAGTTAATACAAGAGAAGATAGTATTCTGCTACAGATGGATCTGGATAAGTTGGAAACTTGGGCTGAAAGGTGGCAGATGAGGTTTAACAATGATAAATGTAAGGTTATACACATGGGAAGAGGGAATCAATATCACCATTACACACTGAATGGGAAACCACTGGGTAAATCTGACAGGGAGAAGGACTTGGGGATCCTAGTTAATGATAAACTTACCTGGAGCAGCCAGTGCCAGGCAGCAGCTGCCAAGGCAAACAGGATCATGGGGTGCATTAAAAGAGGTCTGGATACACATGATGAGAGCATTATACTGCCTCTGTACAAATCCCTAGTTAGACCGCACATGGAGTACTGTGTCCAGTTTTGGGCACCGGTGCTCAGGAAGGATATAATGGAACTAGAGAGAGTACAAAGGAGGGCAACAAAATTAATAAAGGGGATGGGAGAACTACAATACCCAGATAGATTAGCGAAATTAGGATTATTTAGTCTAGAAAAAAGACGACTGAGGGGCGATCTAATAACCATGTATAAGTATATAAGGGGACAATACAAATATCTCGCTGAGGATCTGTTTATACCAAGGAAGGTGACGGGCACAAGGGGGCATTCTTTGCGTCTGGAGGAGAGAAGGTTTTTCCACCAACATAGAAGAGGATTCTTTACTGTTAGGGCAGTGAGAATCTGGAATTGCTTGCCTGAGGAGGTGGTGATGGCGAACTCAGTCGAGGGGTTCAAGAGAGGCCTGGATGTCTTCCTGGAGCAGAACAATATTGTATCATACAATTATTAGGTTCTGTAGAAGGACGTAGATCTGGGTATTTATTATGATGGAATATAGGCTGAACTGGATGGACAAATGTCTTTTTTCGGCCTTACTAACTATGTTACTATGTTACTATATTTTTTTTATTTTTTCATATTTAACTTTAAAGTTAAACTTTAAACTTTAAAGTTTTATATATTTTTTTATTTTTTCATATTTAACTTTTTTTTACTTTTACCATGCTTCAATAGTCTCCATGGGAGGCTAGAAGCAGGCACAACTGGATCGGCTCAGCTACATAGCAGCGATCATCAGATCGCTGCTATGTAGCTGAATTGCAGGCTTGCTATGAGCACCGACCACAGGGTTTCGCTCACAGCAGGCCTGCATCAGTAACTATAGAGGTCTCAGGGACCTCAATGGTTACTATCCTGATGCATCACTGACCCCCGATCATGTGACAGGGGTTGGCGATGTGCGCACTTCCGGCCGCGCGGCCGGAAGCGCCGGTTAAATGCCACTGTCAGCATTTGACAGCGGCATTTAACTAGTTAATAGCAACGAGTGAATCGCAATCTCACCCGCCACTATTGCGGGCATGTCAGCTGTTCAAAACAACTGACATGTCCCGGCTTTGATGCGGGCTCACCGCCAGAGCCCGCATCAAAGCAAGGGATCTGACCTCTAAAGTAATAGTACAGTGGAGGTCGGGAAGGGGTTAAAAAATGTAGTGATGTGGTCTGCTGTCATCATAGGAATATACTATAGATTTACACAGTAGTTGTGGCCGCCAAGTGGTTGTGATGGATAAAACAGCATTCACGTGTTTTAACAACATGGTGCCATATTGCATTGAACCAATTTCATGAAAAAAACTGCAGGGAACTGAAACAGGTTTTTGATATGTAATTTGAGAGCAGCTTAATGTAAAGACATAGACTCTGAATCCAGTGATGTGTCACTTACTGGGCGGCTTGTTGTAGTTGCAATAAAGTCTAACAGCAAAAGGTTTTTCTTACAGCAAAAGGTAGTTCTCTTGCTCTGTGTAACCACGCCCCAGCACTGATTGTCAGTTTTCTGCCTACGCACAGTGAACACAGAAAGCTGCCAATCAGTGGCGTGGGTGGGGTTACAAAAAGCAAGAGAACTACATGGCACTAGACAACAAACCCTTCTAGTGATGACCTTTTGCTGTTAGATTTTATTGAAACAGAGCTCAGCATTCAGAGAATTGGTAGATCTGCAGCAGATAAAACTGTGATTTTATCAAGACCATAGCAAGGGGCCCAGTGAGATACACATCGTAGGAATCAGGATCGCTGTCCCTACATTATGCTGCTTTTAGATTACAAGCAAAAACCTGGTGATAGATTTCCTTTAATAGGGGCACTGCTAGTATCTTAACCCCTTTACAACCTTTGGCTTTTCCGTTTTTGCATTGTCATTTTTTGCTCCCCTTCTTCCCAGAGCCATAACTTTTTTTATTTTTCCATCAATATGGCCGTGTGAAGGCTTTTTCTTTGCGAAACTAGTTGTACTTTTGAACAACAACATTGATTTTACCATATCGTGCACAGGAAAATGGGAAAAAAAATTTCAAATGCGGTGACAGCTCTCTACCAGAGCCAACATTAACGGATTCATCAATTTGTACTCCATTAGACCATATGTGGCACCCAACCTTATTGGTTAGCCCTCGCCTCCGGCCTGCATTAATGGGCCTTAGGCTGCAATCATACATCCATGTAAAGTGTCCGAGTGCTGTCCGATTCTTTTGTATCGGAGAACACAAGGACCCAGTGAGTATGTCCTACTCCGATCCTCAAATTCGGATGAGAATAAGTCATGCTCTGAGTTTCACGACTCTCATTCTCAGATCCGTCATTTCAATGGACGTCTGAAAAGATCCATTTAACTAAATGAGTCTGGGTGCTGTCCTGTAACAAAACGGATGTGTAGATGAAGCCGTGGACATCTATGACCCTAATACCAATTTATCTTCACTTGGAACAGAAGACTTGGTATTTTGTAAAGGCTTTGCACAGTTTTTCATCCATTACAATCCAGCCCTTGTCAAACTCATTAGTTACAGGTTCCCATTTTTCTGCTTCCAGCACATCAACTTTAAGAATTGATGGTCTGATTGATCAATGGTATATTTTAATGTAAATTTAGCTTGGAATGGTGTTGATACAAGCATTGCTGAGTAGTGAATTCAGAGAAATGGATGTAAAGGATGGTTCTATATACAGTACATTGTGTTAGTTTGCTTTGTAGATGGCAATCATCCAGGAAGCATCGCTTCTCCTTGTGGAGATTGACATGCTAAGCATGCCGAGATGAGGAGACTTAAAACCAGGGAAATATGCTAATTATGCAAATTGTCGCTTCAGAGTGGAAGAGAACTAGAACTCTAGTGCCACCTATTGAAAGTAGCGAAACTAATGATTTGTGAGCTAGAATGGGAAAGCTTAAAAATATACAGGATTCAAGGAGTTAAAGAAAACCAGCAAATAATTTACAAATTAATTTACCAATAATCTATTGTTTCTTGTTGATATGACTTTTACGTGTCATGTTATGGCAGCGAGGTCATGCACATGGTGTTAGGGCTGGCGGAATGCACCGAGTAAATATAGAGATGTTATTTGGTGCGTTCGCAGCCCGGGGTCCACCGTGCAGGAAAAGAACCTGCTGCTGGCAAACAGCGGCACAATATGGCGGTAGAAGCGAACTCTGTTGCATCACAGAGTCGCTATAAGGAAAGTACTGTGTCCTGTTAAACTCCACAGGAATACACAGTAACTGCTGAGCAGATAGCAGCTTGTGGTCACGCAGTCCAGGAGGCAAACATACAATCTCCTCACCGGAGGAGCCGGTATTCTAGTGGCTTATTTCAGCCGGGGCCCTGAAACCAAACACACAATCTCCTCACTGGAGGTGCCGGTATTCTAGTGGCTTATTTCAGCCGGGTCCCTGAATACACACAAGCGTGACCACACTGGCGCAAAACTCATGTCATGCATTGATACTAGCGCACGGCCGTGCGGCCATGCGAGCCTTATATAGCTGCAGCAAGTAAAAGACCTTCCTAGAAGGACCAATGAGAGACTGCCATACCTGAGCATGTGACCCTAGATCTCCACTGAGAGATCTTACCCTGGGCATGCTCAGTGTGTGAAAAGCAGGAGTTAGTCCTAGCAGCTATAGGACCTTCCTACCATGTGACCCTCGATCTCCACTGAGAGATCTTACTCAGGGCATGCTCAGAATGAGAAAAGCAGGACCTAGTCGCAGAAGCGTTTGCTCGCCGCTGCCCAGCACTGATTTCAATGGCAGAAGCAGGAAAGGCAGCAGTAACTCTTTGTACAGAGTGGGACTGAGCAAGACGCTTGGACTGACGTCTCCGCTGAGCAGGCTCAACTGCGGCAGGAGAGGAATGGGAGACCGCAGCGGAGATGGCCCGAGATTCCCCCTGTGCAGAGGCGGGAACTCGACCCCTAACACATGGGTCCTCAAAACAATCTATTCTAATCATACTGTATGAGTAGTTTCTTTAGTGAGCACTAGGGTTGAGTGAAACGGGTCGTTCATTTTCAAAAGTCGCCGACTTTTGGCAAAATCGGGTTTCATGAAACCCGATCCGACCCCTGTGCGGGGTCGGCCATGCGTACGCGACTTTCGCGCCAAAGTCGCGTTTCAATGACGCGAAAAGCGCCATTTCTCAGCCAATGAAGGTAAACGCAGAGTGTGGGCAGCGTGATGACATAGGTCCTGGTCCCCACCATCTTAGAGAAGGGCATTGCAGTGATTGGCTTGCTGTCTGCGGCGTCACAGGGGCTATAAAGGGGCATTCCCGCCGACCGCCATCTTACTGCTGCTGATCTGAGCTTAGGGAGAGGTTGCTGCCGCTTCGTCAGAAGCAGGGATAGCGTTAGGCAGGGTCCATTAACCACCAAACCGCTTGTGCTGTAGCGATTTCCACTGTCCAACACCACCTTCGGTGTGCAGGGATAGTGGAAGCTGCATTTTTTTTTTCTCAGCGCTGTAGCTCATTGGGCTGCCCTAGAAGGCTCCCTGATAACTGCATTGCTGTGTGTACGCCGCTGTGCAAACCAACTGCTTTTTTCAAAGCACAAATCCTCTTGTTCCTTCCTTTCTGCACAGCTATCTTGTTTGTTTGTCCACACTTTTTATTTAATTTGTGCATCAGTCCACTCCTTATTGCTGCCTGCCATACCTGGCTGAGATTACTGCAGGGAGATAGTAATTGTAGGACAGTTCCTTTTTTTTTTTTTTGGTGGGAGATTAAGATTGGCATTTCTGCTAGAGTGCCATCCCTGTCTGTGCCATCTCTCACTCAGTGGGCCATAGAAAGCCTATTTATTTTTTTGCTTGATTTGGGTTCTAAAATCTACATGAAAAAAATCACTACATCAATCAGTGGGAGAAAAATATTGGCCTCAGGGCTTGTGTGCCACTCCTGACTCCTGTGTGCATCATCACTCACTCAGTGGGCCATAGAAAGCCTATTTATTTTTTTGGTTGATTTGGGTTCTAAATTGTACCTGAAAAAATCACTAAATCAATCAGTGGGAGATTAATATTGGCCTTTGGGCTTGTGTGCCAGTCCTAAGCGTGCCATCTGTCTCTCAAATAGTGGGCCTTAGAAAGCCTATTTATTTATTTTTTTATTGGGTTTATAAATTTTCCCTGAAAAAAAAAAAAAAAAGTGGGAGATTAATATTGGCCTCTGGGCTTGTGTGCCAGTCCTGAGCGTGCCATCTCTCTCACAAATAGTGGGCCATAGAAAGCCTATTTTTTTTTTTGGTTTTATAAATTCTCCCTGAAAAAAAAAGGGAGATTAATATTGGCCTTTGGGCTTGTGTGCCAGTCCTAAGCGTACCATCTCTCTCTCTCAGATAGTGGGCCATAGAAAGCCTATTTATTTTTCTTTTTTATTGGGTTTATAAATTTTCCCTGAAAAAAAAAAAAAAAAGTGGGAGATTAATATTGGCCTCTGGGCTTGTGTGCCAGTCCTGAGCGTGCCATCTCTCTCACAAATAGTGGGCCATAGAAAGCCTATTTATTTATTTTTTTTTGGTTTTATAAATTCTCCCTGAAAAAAAAAAGGGAGATTAATATTGGCCTTTGGGCTTGTGTGCCAGTCCTAAGCGTGCCATCTCTCTCTCTTAGATAGTGAGCCATAGAAAGCCTATTTATTTTTTTGGTTGATTTGGGTTCTAAATTCTACCTGAAAAAATCAATAAATCAATCAGTGGGAGATAAATATTGGCCTCTGGGCTTGTGTGCCACTCCTGACTCCTGTGTGCGTCATCTCTCACTCAGTGGGCCATAGAAAGCCTATTTTTTGTTTTATTTGTTTTCTAAATTCTCCCTGAAAAAATCATTTTATTTTATTTGGTTTCTAAATTCTTCCTGAAAAAATAATTTTATTTTATTTTGTTTTGTTTCTAAAGTCTCCCTGAAAAAAAAAAAAATCAGTGGGAGATTAATATTGCCC
This sequence comes from Ranitomeya imitator, assembly GCF_032444005.1. NCBI lineage: Eukaryota > Metazoa > Chordata > Amphibia > Anura > Dendrobatidae > Ranitomeya > Ranitomeya imitator. Next base: position 70,149,879 of record NC_091287.1, on the reverse strand, counting down.
TTTCTGCTTGTGTGCCAGTCTTGACTCCTGGGTGTGCCATCTCTCTCTCTCAGATAGTGGGCCATAGAAAGCCTATTTATTTTTTTTGGTTGATTTTGGTTCTAAATTCTACCTGAAAAAATCAATAAATCAATCAGTGGGAGATAAATATTGGCCTCTAAGCTTGTGTGCCACTCCTGACTCCTGTGTGCGTCATCTCTCACTCAGTGGGCCATAGAAAGCCTATTTTTTGTTTTATTTGTTTTCTAAATTCTCCCTGAAAAAATCATTTTATTTTATTTGGTTTCTAAATTCTTCCTGAAAAAATCATTTTATTTTATTTTGTTTTGTTTCTAAAGTCTCCCTGAAAAAAAAAAAAATCAGTGGGAGATTAATATTGCCCTTTCTGCTTGTGTGCCAGTCTTGACTCCTGGGTGTGCCATCTCTCTCTCTCAGATAGTGGGCCATAGAAAGCCTATTTATTTTTTTGGTTGACTTGGGTTCTAAATTCTACCTGAAAAAATCAATAAATCAATCAGTGGGAGATAAATATTGGCCTCTGGGCTTGTGTGCCACTCCTGACTCCTGTGTGCGTCATCTCTCACTCAGTGGGCCATAGAAAGCCTATTTTTTGTTTTATTTGTTTTCTAAATTCTCCCTGAAAAAAAATAATTTTATTTTATTTGGTTTCTAAATTCTTCCTGAAAAAATCATTTTATTTTATTTTGTTTTGTTTCTAAAGTCTCCCTGAAAAAAAAAAATCAGTGGGAGATTAATATTGCCCTTTCTGCTTGTGTGCCAGTCTTTACTCCTGGGTGTGCCATCTCTCTCTCTCAGATAGTGGGCTATAGAAAGCCTATTTATTTTTTTGGTTGATTTGGGTTCTAAATTCTATCTGAAAAAATGAATAAATCAATCAGTGGGAGATAAATATTGGCCTCTGGGCTTGTGTGCCACTCCTGACTCCTGTGTGCGTCATCTCTCACTCAGTGGGCCATAGAAAGCCTATTTTTTGTTTTATTTGTTTTCTAAATTCTCCCTGAAAAAATCATTTTATTTTATTTGGTTTCTAAATTCTTCCTGAAAAAATCATTTTATTTTATTTTGTTTTGTTTCTAAAGTCTCCCTGAAAAAAAAAAAAAATCAGTGGGAGATTAATATTGCCCTTTCTGCTTGTGTGCCAGTCTTGACTCCTGGGTGTGCCATCTCTCTCTCAGATAGTGGGCCATAGAAAGCCTATTTATTTTTTTGGTTGACTTGGGTTCTAAATTCTACCTGAAAAAATCAATAAATCAATCAGTGGGAGATAAATATTGGCCTCTGGGCTTGTGTGCCACTCCTGACTCCTGTGTGCGTCATCTCTCACTCAGTGGGCCATAGAAAGCCTATTTTTTGTTTTATTTGTTTTCTAAATTCTCCCTGAAAAAAATCATTTTATTTTATTTGGTTTCTAAATTCTTCCTGAAAAAGTCATTTTATTTTATTTTGTTTTGTTTCTAAAGTCTCCCTGAAAAAAAAAAAAAAAAATCAGTGGGAGATTAACCCCTTTACCCCCAAGGGTGGTTTGCACGTCAATGACCAGGCCAATTTTTACAATTCTGACCACTGTCCCTTTATGAGGTTATAACTCCGAAACGCTTCAACGGATCCTGGTGATTCTGACATTGTTTTCTCGTGACATATTGTACTTCATGATAGTGGTAAAATTTCTTTGATAGTACCTGCGTTTATTTGTGAAAAAAACGGAAATTTGGCGAAAATTTTGAAAATTTCGCAATTTTCAAACTTTGAATTTTTATGCAATTAAATCACAGAGATATGTCACACAAAATACTTAATAAGTAACATTTCCCACATGTCTCCTTTACATCAGCATAATTTTGGAACCAATTTTTTTTTTTGTTAGGGAGTTATAAGGGTTAAAAGTTGACCAGCAATTTCTCATTTTTACAACACCATTTTTTTTAGGGACCACGTCTCATTTGAAGTCATTTTGAGGGGTCTATATGATAGAAAATGCCCAAGTGTGACACCATTCTAAAAACTGCACCCCTCAAGGTGCTCAAAACCACATTCAAGAAGTTTATTAACCCTTCAGGTGTTTAATAGAAATTTTTGGAATGTTTAAATAAAAATTAACATTTAACTTTTTTACACAAAAAATTTACTTCAGCTCCAATTTGTTTTATTTTACCAAGGGTAACAGGAGAAATTGGACCCAGAAAGTTGTTGTCCAATTTGTCCTGAGTACGCTGATACCCCATATGTGGCAGTAAACCACTGTTTGGGCGCATGGGAGAGCTCGGAAGGGAAGGAGTGCTATTTGACTTTTCAATGCAAAATTGACAGGAATTGAGATGGGACGCCATGTTGCGTTTGGAGAGCCACTGATGTGCCTAAACATTGAAACCCCCCACAAGTGACACCATTTTGGAAAGTAGACCCCCTAAGGAACTTATCTGGATGTGTGGTGAGCACTTTGACCCACCAAGTGCTTCACAGAAGTTTATAATGCAGAACCGTAAAAATAAAAAATCATATTTTTTCACAAAAATTATATTTTTGCCCCCAATTTTTTATTTTTCCAAGGGTAAGAGAAGAAATTGGACCTCAAAAGTTGTTGTCCAATTTGTCCTGAGTACGCTGATACCCCACATGTGGCAGTAAACCACTGTTTGGGCGCATGGGAGAGCTCGGAAGGGAAGGAGCGCAGTTTGACTTTTCAACGCAAAATTGACAGAAATTGAGATGGGACGCCATGTTGCGTTTGGAGAGCCACTGATGTGCCTAAACATTGAAACCCCCCACAAGTGACACCATTTTGGAAAGTAGACCCCCTAAGGAACTTATCTAGAGGTGTGGTGAGCACTTTGACACACCAAGTGCTTCATAGAAGTTTATAATGCAGAACCGTAAAAATAAAAAATCATATTTTTTCACAAAAATTATATTTTTGCCCCCAATTTTTTATTTTCCCTAGGGTAACAGGAGAAATTGGACCCCAACAGTTGTTGTCCAATTTGTCCTGAGTACGTTGATACCCCATATGTGGGGGGGAACCACCGTTTGGGCGCATGGGAGGGCTCGGAAGGGAAGGAGCGCCATTTGGAATGCAGACTTAGATGGAATGGTCTGCAGGCGTCACATTGCGTTTGCAGAGCCCCTAATGTACCTAAACAGTAGAAACCCCCCACAAGTGACACCATTTTGGAAAGTAGACCCCCTAAGGAACTCATCTTGATGTGTTGTGAGAGCTTTGAACCCCCAAGTATTTCACTACAGTTTATAACGCAGAGCCATGCAAATAAAAAATATTTTTTTTTCCACAAAAATTATATTTTAGCCCCCAGTTTTGTATTTTTCCAAGGTTAGCAGGAGAAATTGGACCCTAAATGTTGTTGTCCAATTTGTCCTGAGTACGCTGATACCCGATATGTGGGGGGGAACCACCGTTTGGGCGCATGGGAGGGCTCGGAAGGGAAGGAGCATCATTTGGAATGCAGACTTAGATGGATTGGTCTGCAGGCGTCACATTGCGTTTGCAGAGCCCCTAATGTACCTAAACAGTAGAAACCCCCCACAAGTGACCCCATATTGGAAACTAGACCCCTCAATGAACTTATCTAGATGTGTTGTGAGAACTTTGAACCCCCAAGTGTTTCACTACAGTTTATAACGCAGAGCCGTGAAAATAAAAAATCTTTTTGTTTTCTCACAAAAATTATTTTTTAGCCCCCAGTTTTGTATTTTCCCAAGGGTAACAGGAGAAATTGGTCCACAAAAGTTGTTGTCCAATTTGTCCTGAGTACGCTGATACCCCATATGTTGGGGTAAACTCCTGTTTGGGCACACAGGAGAGCTCGGAAGGGAAGGAGCACTGTTTTACTTTTTCAACGCAGAATTGGCTGGAATTGAGATCGGACGCCATGTCGTGTTTGGAGAGCCCCTGATGTGCCGAAACAGTGGAAACCCCCCAATTATAACTGAAACCCTAATCTAAACACACCCCTAACCCTAATTCCAACGGTAACCCTAACCACACCTCTAACCCTGACACATCCCTAACCCTAATCCCAACCCTATTCCCAACTGTAAATGTAATCTAAACCCTAACCCTAACTTTAGCCCCAACCCTAACTGTAGCCCCAACCCTAACCCTAACCCTAGCCCTAACCCTAGCCCTAACCCTAGCCCTAACCCTAACCCTAGCCCTAACCCTAGCCCTAACCCTAGCCCTAACCCTAGCCCTAACCCTAGCCCTAGCCCTAACCCTAGCCCTAACCCTAGCCCTAACCCTAGCCCTAGCCCTAACCCTAGCCCTAACCCTAGCCCTAACCCTAGCCCTAGCCCTAACCCTAGCCCTAATGGGAAAATGGAAATAAATACATTTTTTTTTTATTTTTCCCTAACTAAGGGGGTGATGAAGGGGGATTTGATTTACTTTTATAGCGAGTTTTTTAGCGGATTTTTATGATTGGCAGCCGTCACACACTGAAAGACCCTTTTTATTGCAAAAAATATTTTTTGCAATACCACATTTTGAGAGCTATAATTTTTCCATATTTTGGTCCACAGAGTCATGTGAGGTCTTGTTTTTTGCGGGACGAGTTGACGTTTTTATTGAAAACATTTTTGGGCACGTGACATTTTTTGATCGCTTTTTATTCTGATTTTTGTGAGGAAGAATGACCAAAAGCCAGCTATTCATGAATTTCTATTGGGGGAGGCGTTTATACCGTTCCGCGTTTGGTAAAATTGATAAATCAGTTTTATTCTTCGGGTCAGTGCGATTACAGCGATACCTCATTTATATAATTTTTTTATGGTTTGGCGCTTTTATACGATAAAAACTATTTTACAGAAAAAATAATTATTTTTGCATCGCTTTATTCTCAGGACTATAACTTTTTTATTTTTTTGCTGATGATGCTGTATGGCGGCTCTTTTTTTGCGGGACAATATGACGCTTTCAGTGGTACCATGGGTATTTATATCTGTCTTTTTGATCGCGTGTTATTCCACTTTTTGTTCGGCGGTATGATAATAAAGCGTTGTTTTTTGCCTCGTTTTTTTTTTTTTTTTCTTACGGTGTTTACTGAAGGGGTTAACTAGTGGGACAGTTTTATAGGTCAGGTCGTTACGGACGCGGCGATACTAAATATGTGTACTTTTATTGGTTTTTTTTTTTTATTTAGATGAAGAAATGTATTTATGGGAATAATATATATTTTTTTTTTTCATTATTTTGGAATATTTTTTTTTTTTTTTTTTTACACATTTGGAAATTTTTTTTTTAACTTTTTTACTTTGTCCCAGGGGGGGACATCACAGATCAGTGATCTGACAGTTTGCACAGCACTCTGTCAGATCACTGATCTGACATGCAGCGCTGCAGGCTTCACAGTGCCTGCTCTGAGCAGGCTCTGTGAAGCCACCTCCCTCCCTGCAGGACCCGGATCCGCGGCCATCTTGGATCCGGGGCTGGAGGGAGCAGGGAGGGAGGTAAGACCCTCGCAGCAACGCGATCACATCGCGTTGCTCCGGGGGTCTCAGGGAAGCCTGCAGGGAGCCCCCTCCCTGCGCGGTGCTTCCCTGCACCGCCGGCACATCACGATCATCTTTGATCGCGGTGTGCCAGGGGTTAATGTGCCGGGGGCGGTCCGTGACCGCTCCTGGCACATAGTGCCGGATGTCAGCTGCGATAAGCAGCTGACACCCGGCCGCGATCGGCCGCGCTCCCCCCGTGAGCGCGGCCGATCGGCTATGACGTACTATCCCGTCCAGGGTCAGATAAGCCCAGGGCACCTCGACGGGATAGTACGTCTAAGGTCACAGAGGGGTTTATATTGCCCTTTCTGCTTGTGTGCCAGTCTTGACTCCTGGGTGTGCCATCTCTCTCTCTCTCTCTTCATTTGTGGGCCATAGAAAGCCTATTATTTTTTTTGCTTGATTTGGGTTCCAAAATCTACCTGACAAAATCACTACATCAATCATTGGGAGAAAAATATTGGCCTCTGGGCTTGTGTGCCACTCCTGACTCCTGTGTGTGGCATCTCTCACTCAGTGGGGCATAGAAAGCCTTTTTTTTTTTTTGGTTTCTAAATTGTCATTGGAAAAATAATTTTATGTTATTTGGTTTCTAAATTCTTCCTGAAAAAATCATTTTATTTTATTTTGTTTCTAAAGTCTCCCTGAAAAAAACAAAAAACAAAAAAAAAACAGTGGGAGATTAATATTTACATTTGTGCTTCAGTGACAGTCCTGCGTGTGTGGCATCTCTCTCATTTGGTGCCACCAAAAACAGAGTGTATAACATTGTGCCTGATTTTCGTTGTGGTCTCACCCACCTGTAAAGGGGTAGCTAAATCATACTGAAGTTATAGCTCACCGTGTAAGTTGTGTGACAGCAACAAATACCGTTAGTTTGGTTACGTTTTTAAAACAATGAGGAAGTCTGGTGGAAGAGGTCGTGGCCGGGGGCGTTCATTGTCAGCTGGTAATGAGGGTAGTGGTAGTGGTGGAGCATCAGGTGGTCGTGGGAAAAAAAATATTGCACCTAAGTCTGGAGCTGTGGAGCCAGGTTCGTCGTCTGGCTACACAAGGCCTCGAACGCTCCCTTTTCTGGGAGTAGGAAAACCGCTTTTAAAGCCGGAGCAGCAAGAGCAAGTTTTGGCTTATCTTGCTGACTCAGCCTCTAGCTCTTTTGCCTCCTCTCGTGAAACTGGTAAATGTAAAAGCAGCGCGTCGTTAGTGGATGTTCACGGTCAGGGACAAGTCGCTTCCTTGTCCTCTTCAGCAAAAACAACAACAGAGAAGAATGCAGCAGGCGACACAACGGGTTACTCCATGGAGCTCTTTACACATACCGTCCCTGGCTTAGAAAGTGAAGCAGTTAACAGTCCATGCCCATTACAAGTTGAATCTGACATGGAGTGCACTGATGCACAGCCACAGCCAGACTACTATGCTGTTCCTTTGACTCAGACCTCAACATTGCCCTCGCAGGGTAATGATCAAGAATCAGACCCTGATGAGACTATGTTGCCCCGTCACGAACGCTCTCCCACCGACTTACACGGGGACACAGACGGAGTTGTGCACGAGCTAGAAGAGGAGGTCATAGATGACCCAGTTGTTGACCCCGATTGGCAGCCATTGGGGGAACAGGGTGCAGGCGGCAGCAGTTCTGAAGCGGAGGAGGAGGGGCCGCAGCAGGCATCAACATCGCAACAGGTTCCATCTGCCGGGCCCGTATCTGGCCCAAAACGCGTGGCAAAGCCAAAACCTGTTGGAGGACAGCGTGGCCATCCGGTTAAAGCTCAGTCTGCAATGCCTGAAAAGGGATCCGATGCTAGAAAGAGTGCAGTCTGGCATTTTTTTAAACAACATCCAATTGATCAGCGCAAAGTCATCTGTCAAAAATGTTCAACTACCTTAAGCAGAGGGCAGAATCTGAAAAATCTCAATACAAGTTGCATGCATAGACATTTAACCACCATGCATTTGCAAGCTTGGACTAACTACCAAACGTCCCTTAAGGTTGTAGCACCCTCGGCCAATGAAGCTAGTCATCAACGCAACATCCCTTCCGGCAGTGTAGGGCCACCATTTTCCGCACCACCTGCAGTATCTGTGCAGGTTTCTTTGCCAGGCCAAAGCAGTCAGGGTCAGGGAATCACCAGTTTCGTAGTAGGAAACACTGCATCTAGGGCACCGGCGGCAACAATACCATCTCCCACCGTCTCTCAGTCTGCCATGTCCACCGTGTCCATGTCCCCCGCTAGTTCCACGATCTCCAGCTCTCCAGTCCAGCTCACCCTACATGAGACTATGGTTAGAAAAAGGAAGTACTTAGCCTCGCATCCGCGTACACAGGGTTTGAATGCCCACATAGCTAGACTAATCTCGTTAGAGATGATGCCCTACCGGTTAGTTGAAAGCGAAGCTTTCAAAGCCCTGATGGAGTACGCTGTACCACGCTACGAGCTACCCAGTCGACACTTCTTTTCCAGAAAAGCCATCCCAGCCCTCCACCAGCATGTTAAAGAGCGCATCGTCCATGCACTCAGGCAATCTGTGAGCACAAAGGTGCACCTGACAACAGATGCATGGACCAGTAGGACAGCAATTTTGGGACAGTTCTGCCTAGTCCACGGTCTAGGAAACAGTTGGCTGTAGCCGTTCGCACCCCCTCCTCCTCCTCCTCATCCTCCTGCAGAAGCGAGAGCTCGTCCACAGACCATAGTTGCACAACCACTCCATCCGCAGCTGCCACTGTTGCACACCAGGTCTCCCATTATGGGGCAGCTACTGGCAAACGTCAGCAGGCTGTATTGGCTATGAAGTGTTTGGGCGACAACAGACACACCGCGGAAGTTCTGTCCGAGTTCTTGCAGTCGTGGCTGGGCACTGTAGATCTTGAGGCAGACAAGGTAGTGAGTGATAACGGAAGGAATTTCATGGCTGCCATCTCCCTTTCCCAACTGAAACACATTCCTTGCCTGGCTCACACCTTAAACCTGGTGGTGCAGTGCTTCCTGAAAAGTTATCCGGGGTTATCCGACCTGCTCCTCAAAGTGCGTGGACTTTGCTCACATATCCGCCGTTCGCCCGTACACTCCAGCCGTATGCAGACCTATCAGAGTTCTTTGAACCTTCCCCAGCATCGCCTAATCATAGATGTTGCAACAAGGTGGAACTCAACACTGCACATGCTTCAGAGACTGTGCGAACAGAGGCGGGCTGTTATGTTTTTGTGGGAGGATACACATACACGGGCAGGCAGTAGGATGGCAGACATGGAGTTGTCAGGTGTGCAGTGGTCGAAGATTCAAGACATGTGTCAAGTCCTTCAGTGTTTTGAGGAATGCACATGGCTGGTTAGTGCAGACAACGCCATAATAAGCATGAGCATCCCCCTAATGCGTCTGCTGATGCAAAGTTTGACGCACATAAAGGATCAGGCGTCTGCAGCTGAGGAAGAGGAAAGCCTTGATGACAGTCAGCCATTGTCTGGCCAGGGCAGTGTACAGGACGAGGTAGCGGGCGAAGAGGAGGAGGAGGACGAGGAGGATGATGGGGATGATTATATTTTTAATGAGGAAGCTTTTCCGGGGCCACTGGAAATTGGTGGCGCGGCAAGGCTGGGTTCTGGTTTTTTGAGGGACACAAGTGACGTGGATTTGCCTGAAACTGCCCCTCAACCAAGCACAACCGCAGATTTGAGAACTGGAACTTTGGCCCACATGGCGGATTATGCCTTACGTATTCTCAAAAGGGACACACGCATTACTAAAATGATGAACGATGACGATTACTGGGTGGTCTGCCTTCTTGATCCTCGCTATAAAGGCAAATTGCAAAATATAATGCCACATGAGAACTTGGAAATAATATTAGCAACCAAACAATCAACTCTTGTTGACCGTTTGCTTCTGGCATTCCCTGCACACAGCGCCCGTGATCGTTCTCACACGAGCTGCAGGGGCCAGCAGACCAGAGGTGTTAGAGGGGCAGAAATCAGAAGTGGCGTTGGCCAGAGGGGTTTTCTGACCAGGTTGTGGAGTGATTTTGCTATGACCGCAGACAGGACAGGTACTGCAGCATCAATTCAAAGTGACAGGAGACAACATTTGTCCAGTATGGTTACAAACAATTTTTCATCCCTTATCGACGTTCTCCCTCAACCGTCATTCCCATTTGATTACTGGGCATCCAAATTAGACACCTGGCCAGAATTGGCAGAATATGCATTGCAGGAGCTTGCTTGCCCGGCAGCTAGTGTCCTATCAGAAAGAGTATTCAGTGCTGCAGGTTCAATACTAACAGAAAAAAGGACTCGTCTGGCTACCCAAAATGTAGATGATCTAACCTTCATTAAAATGAACCACAACTGGATTTCGAAATCTTTTGCCCCACCTTGCCCGGCTGACACCTAGCTTTCCTATGAAAAGGTCTTGCATGTGGACTATTCTGAATGACTTTTCCAATCTCGTAATTTTCTGCACCTGATTGTCCAGCATACGACATGTTTACACCTCCCTAAATGGCCAAACTCCCCACACGGGGCCGTGGTATCGCCACTTGGTGCCAGCACCCGTGAGAGTGCTGTTTGTCTGAAGAGGTGGGTGTGCCCGCTTTTGGTCGACGGCACTGCCACTGGGACCCTCATAGTACAATAAAGTGTCTCTGGCGGTGGTGGTGCGCACCCAACGTCAGACACACCGTTGTAATATGAGGGGCCCTGGGCCTGTACCGCCGGCCACAAGACAGTTCCCCCCCCCAGCTCAAACAGTGCTCTACCACTTGCAAAATTATCTCTCACAGCTCCACCAATGTTTAGTCTATGCGCTGACATCCTTCAATGCCTGGCACTGACAATACCATTGTATTGACATTTTTGTTATGTTAGGCCTTCGAAGCCTGTCTGCGGTCCCTCCTTCCACTAGGCCTCCACTGACCATTGTACTGCTGCCCGTGTACCCCTGGAACCAATTTTAAATTGCCAACAGCCCTATTTTTTTATGTTAGGCCTTCGAAGCCTGTCTGCGGTCCCTTCTTTCTACTACTACTACACTGACCAGACCACTGCCGCCCGCCCCCTGTAACTAGGGTTGAGCGAAACGGGTCGAAATTTTTCAAAAGTCACCGACTTTTGGCAAGGTCGGGTTTCATGAAACCCGACCCGACCCCAGTGTGGGGTCGGCCATGAAGTCGGCGATCTTTTGAATCTAGAATCGGAATTCCGATACCGATTCCCGATATGTTTAAGATATCGGGAATTGGTATCGGAATTCAGATTTAAGTGTAAAATAAAGAATTAAAATAAAAAATATCGCAATACTTACCCTCTGACGCTCCCTGGTACTAACCGGGAACCTTCCTTCCTTAGAATCAGCCTTCCAGGACCCTGCGGTGACGTCGCGGTGACGTCGCGGCTTGTGATTGGCCGCGCGGCCGCCCATGTGACCGCTCGCGCGGCCAATCACAAGCCGCAACGTCACCGAAGGTCCTGGAAGGGCTGATTCTTAGGATGGAAGGCTGCCGGAAAGAAGCAGGGCGCGTCCGAGGGTGAGTATATTCCTATTAGGTATATACTCACCCTCGGACGCGCCCTGCTTCTTTCTGGCAGCCTTCCTTCCTAAGAATCAGCCCTTCCAGGACCTTCGGTGACGTCGCGGGTGACGTCGCGGCTTGTGATTGGCCGCGCGAGCGATCACATGGGCGGCCGCGCGGCCAATCACAAGCCGCGACGTCACCGCGATGTCACCGCAAGGTCCTGGAAGGCTGATTCTAAGGAAGGAAGGTTCCCGGTTAGTACCAGGGCGCGTCAGAGGGTAAGTATTGCGATATTTTTTATTTTAATTCTTTATTTTACACTAAAATATGGATCGCAGGGCCTGAAGGAGAGTTTCCGCTCCTTCAGACCCTGGGAACCATGGAAACCCAATGCACTGCATTGGGTTTCGGGTTTCGTCCGACCCCGACCCCGACTTTTTTATAGGATCGGCCGATTTCACTCGACCCGACTTTTTCAAAAGTCGGGTTTCGTGAAACCCGACCCGATCCTATAAAAGTAAAGGTCGCTCAACCCTACCTGTAACCTATTTTAAAGTGCATACAGCCAATTTTTTTTCTCTATTTTACAATTATAAAGCCCAGATGGACTACGCTGTACCACGGTAAGAGCTACCCAGTCGTCACTTCTTTTGCGAGAAAAGCCATCCCAGCACTCCAGCATCATGTAAAAATCTGCATTGTCCATGCTCTCTGGCTATCTAATAGTAGAAAGGTGCACCTGACAACAGATGCATGGACCAGTAGGCATGTCCACGAAAGGTTAGATGTCCATTACGGCGCACTGGGTAAATGTTGTGAATGCATGGTCCACAGGGGACAGCCTACAAAGTCTGCTGCAGTCCCAAATATAAATTGTCCTCCGCTTACCACACCAATGCTGCCTGTGTACCCCTGGAACATTTCATAAACTCCATTGACCAAAATTTGGGGTTTACAGCCTACTACCAGTGTCTGCCACTCCAAGGTGTTCCCCGGGTTGCCTTTTCTGAGCTTTGATCTTCAGGCTCTTCTCAAGTAGTTGTTGAAAACAACACTGCATTCGGCCTACAAGTTGGGTCTGGGGTGTAGAGATGGTGTGTTCCACTCCAAGGTGTTCCCCAGGTTTCCTCGCCATTGCTGCGATCTTAATGCTCTCGTTTAGTAGTTGTTGGAAACTACACTGCATTAGGCCTACAAATTGGGTATGGGGTGTAGAGAGATGGTGTGTTCCACTCCAAGGTGTTCCCCAGGTTTCCTCGCCATTGCTGCGATCTTAATGCTCTCGTTTAGTAGTTGTTGGAAACTACACTGCATTAGGCCTACAAATTGGGTATGGGGTGTAGAGAGACGGTGTGTTACACTCCAAGGTGTTCCCCAGGTTTCCTCGCCATTGCTTCGATCTTAATGCTCTAGTTTAGTAGTTGTTGGAAACTACACTGCATTAGGCCTACAAATTGGGTATGGGGTGTAGAGAGATGGTGTGTTACACTCCAAGGTGTTCTCCAGGTTGCCTTTCCTGAGCTTCTATCTTCAGGCTCTCATTAAATTGTGGTTAAATGGAACAACTGCATTTGGCGTACTAGTTGGTTTGGGGCCTACTATCGGTGTCTGCCACTCCTTGCTGTTCTCCTGGTTTCCTGTCCTGAAATTCCATTTTCAGGCTCTCGTTAAGTAGTTGTTAATGTTAGACTGCATTTGGCCTACTAGTTGGGTTGGGGCCTACTATCGGTGTCTGCCACTCCTTGCTGTTCTCCTCCACTGAACAAAGCTGTGCCGCCTGTTTACTACGGTTGCCAATTTTGAACTGCATTTCGACTACTTACTGATTTGGGCCTACTCTCTGTGTCAGCCTTTCATTCCAGTTGTCCTCCACTGCAATGCCCCCTGGTTAGTCCTGTGTTACCAATTTTGAACTGCATTTAGCCAACTTTATTCTTTGGGCCTATATCTGTGTTTCCTCCTCATCCTGCCCATTGCCCAGCCAGTGATAGATGAGTCTGCTGGCACATTGACCCATAACGCAAAATTCCCCGTGCACGCTACACAGCAAGATTGTGACCCTGCTGAAAGTCAGGTTCCTCTTACCATACCACCTTACACGGGGACAAAGAGGAAGGTGCAGATGAAAGTGCAGGTTCCTTCATCAGGTGGGGGGAGGAATACTAGTTGGCGACGTCACTGGCACAGGGCCTCTCATAGTACGCAAAAGTGTTGCTGCCGGTGGGAGGCGCCCCCGCCGTGCAAACACACCGCTGTACTTTGAGGGGCCCTGTGCCAGTGCCAATGCCAATGAGTGGGCCCCCCCTGCTTGCTCAGGATCACAGCACTTGCAAAGTTGAAATACTTACCTCTCCCTGCTCCACTGCCGTGACGTGGTCCAGATTTACTGGGCCCACTAATTACTTGAACCAGCCCTACCCCCCACAACTTTAGCCAAATGACCCCCAATTTCAAATGCCTTCCAATTATTATAAGCTAAATTACGACTGACAAGCTTCTGTAACAAGAATGGATGTTTTTGCCATTAAAATGGGCAGTGCAGGTGTTTTCCTGGCCTCCACTCACTGCCGACTATGCTCCCCCATTGACTTGCATTGGGTTTCGTGTTTCGGGCGATACCCGACTTTTCGCGATAATCGGCCGATTCCACTCAACTCGACTTCTAAGATAGTCGGGTTTCGCGAAACACGACTCGACTCTAAAAAGGTCAAGGTCGCTCAACCCTAGTGAGCACCAATGCAACTTTTGTATTAGGGCCACTAGTTATTACGTGTTATCTACAGCCTTGGCATCCTCTTATATGACATGTCACCTTAGCTACAAGGGTTGAAGTGGGGCACCAACCTCAGCACCCTCTAGATACTGCAGTTTTCATGAAGTTATTATTATTATTTATTGTTATAGCGCCATTTATTCCATGGCGCTTTACATGTGAGGAGGGGTATACATAATAAAAACAAGTACAATAATCTTAAACAACACAAGTCATAACTGGTACAGGAGGAATGAGGACCCTGCCCGCGAAGGCTCACAATCTACAAGGGATGGGTGAGAATAAAGTAGGTGAGGGTAGAGCTTGTCATGCAGCGGTTTGGTCGATCGGTGGTAACTGCAGGTTGTAGGCTTGTCTGAAGAGGTGGGTCTTCAGGTTCTTTTTGAAGGTTTCGATGGTAGGCGAGAGTCTGATGTGTTGTGGTAGAGGGTTCCAGAGTAGGGGTGATACGCGAGAGAAATCTTGTATACGATTGTGGGAAGAGGAGATAAGAGGAGATAAGGGGGGAGTAGAGTAGGAGATCTTGTGAGGATCGGAGGTTGCGGGTAGGTAAGTACCGGGAGACGAGGTCGCAGATGTATGGAGGAGACAGGTTGTGGATGGCTTTGTACGTCATGGTTAGGGTTTTGTAGTGGAGTCTCTGGGCAATGGGGAGCCAGTGAAGGGATTGACAGAGGGGAGTGGCCGGGGAATAGCGGGGGGACAGGTGGATTAGTCAGGCAGCAGAGTTTAGAATAGATTGGAGGGGTGCGAGAGTGTTAGAGCAGGAGGTTGCAGTAGTCAAGGCGAGAGATGATGAGGGCATGGACTAGGGTTTTTGCAGATTTATGGTTGAGGAATGAACGGATTCGTGAAATATTTTTGAGTTGAAGTTGGCAGGAAGTGGAAAGGGCTTGGATATGGGGTTTGAAGGAGAGATCAGCATCAAGGATTACCCCGAGGCAGCGAGCTTGTGGGACTGGGGAGAGTGGGCAGCCATTTACTGTAATGGATAGGTTCGTTGGGGGGGGGTCGCGTGAGATGGGGGAAAGATGATGAATTCTGTTTTGTCCATGTTAAGTTTCAGAAATCTAGCGGAGAAGAAGGATAAAATAGTGGACAGACATTGAGGGATTCTGGTTAGAAGGGAGATTATATCTGGTCCAGAGATGTAGATCTGTGTGTCGTCAGCATAGAGGTGATACTGAAAGCCATGAGATTCTATGAGCTGTCCCAGGCCAAAGGTGTAAATGGAGAAGAGCAAGGGCCCAAGGACTGAACCTTGTGGGACTCCGACAGATAGGGGGCGAGGTGAGGAGGTGGTGTGTGAGTGGGAGACGCTTAATGTCCGGTCTGTTAGGTATGATGAGATCCAGGATAAGGCCAAGTCTGCGATGCCAAGGGATGAGAGGGTTTGTAATAATAGGGAATGGTCCACTGTGTCAAAGGCAGCCGACAGGTTGAGGAGGAGGAGGACAGAGTAGTGTCGCTTGCTCTTGGCGGTTAAGAGGTCATTGGTGACTTTAGTTAGGGCAGTTTCGGTGGAATGGTGTGACCGGAAGCCAGATGAATATAGTGACCCTACTGCACACATTAAGAATCAGAGGTCGCAAAGAGCAAACATAATTATCGAGGGGAAGAGAAAGAAGATCAGAATTTCTATACATTTCTTATCTCTATCATGCAAAGGTCTTCAGTATTCTATGCCAAAAGCAAATACAATTGAGGGAAAATGAATCACTTTTGGCAGCATGAGCTATTAAGGAGGTTTAATTGACAAGCGTAATTTTCTCTGCTTGGCTGCATAAAAATATGATTTTCTTGTATGTGTCCTTCTGATAATTCTGCTGTTTCAAGATAGATTCTTCGAAATCTTATCAAGAAGAAAAACATGCATATTAATTCACTTCTTCTGGAAATGTAATTAATACAACTTGCCTTTGCTTCTAAAAGAATCTGCTGGGAAATGAAATGGTACAGTATTACATGCACTGAGTTTCTAAAACGATGGCGGAAAGTATGCACTGCTTAACGGGTAACGGGTAATAGTTACCAAGTGTCTTCTAGGTTCTAGCTTATCCCAGATATCTCCCGGAAGGTGTATGTTTTTCTGGTTTGACACTGCATGTTTCAATTACTGCTTTGAAGCGAATGTGTCAATACCCATGGCCAGCATAAACCCGACTTCGGCAGCATTATTGCAGCTATACTGTATATGTTTTGTTCTAAAATGCTGCAGCATTTCCGATTAAACATTAGAGATAAGCGGATCAATTCGCAGAGGATCGCGTATGAGTTGAATTTCCTGAAATCCATGGTTTTTCCAATTTTGGACATTTTGAGATTCGTTTTATTGTTTGTAAAGAAAAAAATACTTGCCTGTTACCATTTACCACTGTGCTAGATTGGGTTTATGTAATTTTGCATTGCAGTGTGGCCTGCCCATAATGCCCTGCAGCTACGACATCTAGCGGATTCTCATACCTTGTACAGTAGTGGTCAGTACCTGGCCCATCACAGATCAGCGGCCCCCAGTGGTGCACAGTTTGTGCAGCAGAGTCATTTTCCATCTACAGAGACACTTGATAAGTCTCTCTCTTCTGTATAGTGTAGGCTCGTATGGTCTGTAATGTCCTCTTACTCTCTCTCTCCTGCAGATTGTCAGCTCTTATGATCAGCAGGGTCCTCTCTCTTTTCTATACAGCGTTGTCTCTTTGGGTCATCAGGGTTTTCACTCTCTCCTGTAGAGTGTAAGCTCTTATGATCAGCGAGGTTTTCTCCTGTAGAGTGTTAGCTTTTATGGTCAGTAGGGTTCTCTCTCTTCTGTAGAGTGTAAGCTCTTATGGTCAGTGGGCTCCTCTCTCTTCTGTAGAGTGTAAGCTCTTATGGTCAGTGGGTTCCTCTCTCTCCTGTAGAGTGTAAGCTCTTATGATCAGCGAGGTTTTCTCCTGTAGAGTGTTAGCTTTTATGGTCAGTGGGGTTCTCTCTCTTCTGTAGAGTGTAAGCTCTTATGGTCAGCGGGCTCCTCTCTCTTCTGTAGAGTGTAAGCTCTTATGGTCAGTGGGGTCCTCTCTCTTCTATAGAGTTTAAGGTCTTATGGTCAGTGGGGTTCTCTCTCTTCTGTAGAGTGTAAGCTCTTATGGTCAATGGGGTTCTCTCTCTTCTGTAGAGTGTAAGGTCTTATGGTCATTGGGCTCCTCTCTCTTCTGTAGAGTGTAAGCTCTTATGGTCAATGGGGTTCTCTCTCTTCTGTAGAGTGTAAGCTCTTATGGTCAATGGGGTTCTCTCTCTTCTGTAGAGTGTAAGGTCTTATGGTCAGTGGGCTCCTGTCTCTTCTGTAGAGTGTAAGCTCTTATGGTCAGTGGGGTCCTCTCTCTTCTATAGAGTTTATGGTCTTATGGTCAGTGGGGTTCTCTCTCTTCTGTAGAGTGTAAGCTCTTATGGTCAATGGGGTTCTCTCTCTTCTGTAGAGTGTAAGCTCTTATGGTCAGTGGGGTTCTCTCTCTTCTGTAGAGTGTAAGCTCTTATGGTCAATGGGGTTCTCTCTCTTCTGTAGAGTGTAAGCTCTTATGGTCATTGGGGTTCTCTCTCTTCTGTAGAGTGTAAGCTCTTATGGTCAGTTGGGTTCTCTCTCTTCTGTAGAGTGTAAACTCTTATGGTCAGCAGGGTCCTCTCTCTTCTGTAGAGTGTAAGGTCTTATGGTCAGCCGGGTCCTCTCTCTACTGTAGTGTGTAAGCTCTTATGGTCAGCAAGGTTTTTTCCTGTAGAGTGTAAGCTCTTATGGTCAGCAAGGTTTTCTCCTGTAGAGTGAAGTTCTTTTGGTTAGCAGGGTTCTCGCTCTCCTGCAGAGTGTAAGCTCTTACAGTTAGCAGAGTTCTCTCTCCTCTCCTCTACATGTATTTTCTGACCAATTGCAAGCTATCCAATATCAATATTCAGGGAAGTTTATTAGACGCAAAACTAATTTTTTGGGCAAAAATTCATAAAAGTTGGCAAATTTGAATTTCAAAAGATCCACTCATCTCTTGTAAACATTCATAACAAAACTGTCCAGGAACTATACAGTACATCTCAGATAACCCATCTAAAACAGGTTCCAATGTGCTGAGTCATTTTTCCTTCAGTATTTGGTCAGCGTGTTCATTTTTACCATCAGTAATTTTCCTGTATGAAAAAACTAAAAGAATGCAAAGGTTTTTTTTTACAAACTACAGCCTTAAAAGCAAACTACAACAAAGTCAGAGATATGGTAAATTCGTGGAAACTAGTGAACGCTGAAGTCCAAAAATAATTATATTTCTTTATTAGAAAGCAAATATCATACATAAAAATACACATAAATATAAAATGGTGGCTCAACATAGGGAACCACGTATAGAGATCATAGAATAGCAAAAACAATGCATGGAATACAGGGTGTGACAAAGTCACTGGTAAAGAACTGGAGGGGAGTTATGTGTCACTGTGCTTAATGGTGTCAGTGATGTAAAACCCAGAGCATTTTCCTCCAGCACACTACGTGCTGTGAGGATTAAGCTAAGTTGCATAATGGGCTGGTTTTTATGGGGACATCCATAGAGTGGATGGGAGGATGTCCACCTTATCTCCACCTGCAGAGACGGCACCCCTGTGTGGTGTCACAGTCATGTGATCAGTCACATGGTTTGGGGCTTAAGTAGTTGGCCTCCAAAGGCAGGAGGGTGTCAGTGTCTGGAGAGGAGCACTCCAGAGAAGTGGTTTGTGTTTTTGTTTATACCTGAAATGTGGGTCTTGCGAACCCTGAGGGGCTGACCCACACTAATGCAAGTACTGTATCTAGTGCTACTGTTTATTTTGCTGTTTTGCCCAGAAGGCCGTGCTTATTTTATGCTTAAACTTGGTTTATGCCGTGTCCAATAAACCAAGTGCATATTTAAAGCCAAATCAAGTGCATCTTTAAAGCCAGAGTGTTCCCGTGACTACCTCCATGTGCTGCTGAGTGAGCCAATCTACCACAAGGGGTATCCGTATATCATCAAGTATGTAAATATAATGTAAATATAAGTCTTAAGGCCCCTTCACATTAAGCGACGCTGCAGCGATACCGACAACGATCCGAATCGCTGCAGCGTCGCTGTTTGGTCGCTGGAGAGCTGTCACACAGACCGCTCTCCAGCGACCAACGATGCCGGTAACCAGGGTAAACATCGGGTAACTAAGCGCAGGGCCGCGCTTAGTAACCCGATGTTTACCCTGGTTACCATGCTAAAAGTAAAAAAAAACAAACACTACATACTTACCTACCGCTGTCTGTCCTCCAGCGCTGCGCTCTGCTTCTCTGCTCTCCTCCTGTACTGTCTGGGAGCCGGAAAGCAGAGCGGTGACGTCACCGCTCTGCTTTCCGGCTCACAGCCAGTACAGGAGGAGTGCAGAGCACAGCGCTGGAGGACAGACAGCGGTAGGTAAGTATGTACTGTTTGTTTTTTTTTACTTTTAGCATGGTAACCAGGGTAAACATCGGGTTACTAAGCGCGGCCCTGCGCTTAGTTACCCGATGTTTACCCTGGTTACCAGTGAAGACATCGCTGGATCGGTGTCACACACGCCGATCCAGCGATGTCAGCAGGGAGTCCAGCGACGAAATAAAGTTCTGGACTTTATTCAGCGACCAACGATCTCCCAGCAGGGGCCTGATCGTTGGTCGCTGTCACACATAACGATTTAATTAACGATATCGTTGCTACGTCACAAATAGCAACGATATCGTTAACAATATCGTTATGTGTGAAGGTACCTTTACCAAAGCGTCAATAACCTCCTAGGTAATCTATAAATAATGGCTGATCAGTTTAAACATTAGTCAATAGCATATTAACTTTTAGTATACTTAGCTTCAGCCAAAGATGAAATAACATCTCTGTGTCCCTGCACTTCCACGTGCGTTTCACCTAATTAATCAAACATATACTGTTTGTAAACTGCATTTACTAATAAAGTGTACCTCCAGCAAAAACTCAAATGTTTCATGTCTTCTTCTTTAAAATGGAATCTGTCAGCAGGTTTTTGCTCTTTAACTTGAGAATAGCGTTATATAGAGCATGAGACCCTGATTCCAGGGATGTGTCACTTATTAGGCTGCATGCAGTTTCAATATAATCAGTGTCTTATCAGCGGGAGATTAGCACTACAGGACTACATCTCACCCTGCCAGGCAGTCAGATTAATCTGTGTAACCCTGCCTCTACATTGCTTACCAGCTTTCTTCCTTTGCATAGTGTAAAAAGGATGTGTGGGCGAGGTTACACACAGCCCAAAAGTCATAGCTTTGCTATATCTACATCAGACAAACAAGCATTCTATCAAAACTGCACCAAGCAACCCATAAAGTCCAGATACATAGCTGGAATCAGGCTTTGTTGCCCTATCTTACACTGCTCTTAGATTACATAGAAAAGCCTGCCTGACACATTTCCTTTAAATTCAGTAGTTTCTTCTTTAGATCGATTATCATCTGGTCATTTAAGCCAGAAAGTGTATGTCAAGCTTGATATCTCGTGGGGCTGCGGCATTAGTCTCCTGATCTTTTTTGCCACTATTATTCCAACAGGCTATTAGGTGCAGTGAAGCATATAAAAGAGACAATCACAACTCACGCCATGCAGGGAACACTAAACCCTGCACAAAACAATTGGACACAATTTTAAACACAAATTACATTTTCACACTTTTCTTTAAACTCAGATTTAATTTATTTCATATTTTCTCATTATTCACATTTTCCAAAAATTGAAAGAATCCTTTCTAGGGTCTTGTTTTACTGCAGGAACTCAACCCACTAGATTTCCTGTTATAAATAAGGGAGTCTTAGAAATAGTTGCGGTAGTAAATCAAAACCTCTAAAGATTGGTGCAGTGAAATTTGAGAAAAAAAGTATGAAAAAAGGGCATGTCGGGTGTGATTATTGTGAGTGCTGATCTGGATAAAAATATTTGTTTTAGTAATTATTATGCTTTTTGTATTTTGAATCAGTCCTAGATATGCACTGCTTCATGTGCACTTGATCTGAGATGTATCCCATTATGTATCCCACTAGATGGTGGCCCAATTCTAACGCATCGGGTATTCTAGAATATGCATGTCCACGTAGTATATTGCACAGCCCACATAGTATATTGCCCAGCCACGTAGTATATTGCCCAGCCACGTAGTATATTGCCCAGTCACATAGTATATTGCCCAGCCACGTAGTATATTGCCCAGTGACGTAGTATATTGCCCAGCCACATAGTATATTGCCCAGCCACGTAGTATATTGCCCAGCCACATAGTATATTGCCCAGCCACGTAGTATATTGCCCAGCCACATAGTATATTGCCCAGCCACGAGGTATATTGCCCAGCCACATAGTATATTGCCCAGCCACGTAGTATATTGCCCAGTGACGAAGTATATTGCACAGCCACGTAGTATACAGCACAGAGCCACGTAGTATATTGCCCAGCCACGTAGTATACAACACAGAGCCACGTAGTATATTGCCCAGTGATGAAGTATATTGCACAGCCACATAGTATACAGCACAGAGCCACGTAGTATATTGCCCAGCCACGTAGTATACAACACAGAGCCACGTAGTATACTGCCCAGTCACGTAGTATATTGGCCAGTCACATAGTATATTGCCCAGCCACGTATGTAACAGGTTAAAAAAGACTTAAAGTAAAAAATAAACATATACTCACCTTCCGAGGGCCCCTTGTAGTCCTGGTGCCTGTGTGTGGTGCACGCGGTAGCTTCCGGTCCCAAGGTTGGCATGAGCGCATACGCAGCATCAATAGTAAAAAGTTGGTCACACAGGGTTGATAGTTGCATTAATGGAGTGCTTTACACTGCGGTCAATTAACGTTGGCATTAACCCTGTGTGAGGGCTGACTGGAGGGGAGTATGGAGCGGGCACTGACTGCTGGGAGTAAGGAGCTGCCGTTTTGCCGGCGGACTGTGCCCGTCGCTGATTGGTCGTGGCAATGGTCATGGGTAGGGTGGAGCAAAACGAGTCGGTAATATTCAGAAGTCGCCGACTTTTGGCAAGGTCGGGTTTCATGAAACCCGACCCCAGTGTGGGGTCGGCCATGAAGTCGGCGATCTTCTGAATCTGGAATCGGAATTCCGATACCGATTCCCGATATGTTTAAGATATCGGGAATTGGTATCGGAATTCAGATTTAAGTGTAAAATAAAGAATTAAAATAAAAAATATCGCCATACTTACCCTCTGACGCGCCCTGGTACTAACCGGGAACCTTCCTCCTTCGAATCAGCCCTTCCAGGACCTTGCGGTGAGAAGCAGGGCGCGTCCGAGGGTGAGTATATACCTAATAGGAATATACTCACCCTCGGACAAGCCCTGCTTCTTTCCGACAGCCTTCCTTCCTAAGAATCAGCGCTTGAAGGACCTTCGGTGATGTCACGGCTTCTGATTGGTCGCGCGAGCGGTCACATGGGCGGTCGTGCGACCAATCACAAGCCGCGACGTCACCGCGACATCACCGCAAGGTCCTGGAAGCACTGATTCAAAGGAGGAAGGTTCCCGGTTAGTACCAGGGCGCGTCAGAGGGTAAGTATAGCGATATTTTTAATTTTAATTTTTTATTTTACACTAAAATATGGATCGCAGGGCCTGAAGGAGAGTTTCCTCTCCTTCAGACCCTGGGAACCATGGAAACTCAATGCACTGCATTGGGTTTCGGGTTTCGGCCGACCCCGACTTTTTTATAGGATCGGCCGATTTCACTCGACCCGACTTTTGAAAAAGTTGGGTTTCGTGAAACCCGACCCGATCCTATAAAAGTAAAGGTCGCTCAACCCTAGTCATGGGCATTTTGCCACGACCAATCAGCGACTTGGATTTCCATGACAGACAGAGGCCGCGACCAATGAATATCCATGACAGACAGACAGAAGGACAGAAAGAGAGACGGAAGTGACCCTTAGACAATTGTATAGTAGATTATCTTTATGTACTGATTCATTATTGACTATATAATATATCATGCTATACCTTTGTCCCATACATGTCTACTCAGTGTTTTATATTTCCCATATATATATATACTGTATATATACTACTCAATTGCGAGCGAGATGAGGTATCACAGGAGCTGGTTTATTTAATTCCTCATAAATCACATCACAATAAATCTTTAAAAAAGCCATTGTCTGGCATAAGGTGGAACATAAAGTGACAAGGCCATACAATAGTGCATGCTTGCCGCTTGGGTTACAGTCTAGCTACTTAGTCCTTTAGCAAAGACACACAATCCTAAACATCTGCACACCTCCACATGCAGACAGTGTGAGACAAACAAGTCTCATCTTACAATGTGAACCACACCCAAGGATGGAGATATGGTGAGCAGCTGTCCAACCCAAATCTTTAGCTGCTCACAATCAACCTATCATGGCACATTAACCCCTCTTAGTACTATGTGTACTAGAGCATTAGGGTACCGTCACACTATACGATTTACCTACGATCACGACCAGCGATATGACCTGGCCGTGATCATAGGTAAATCGTAGTGTGGTCGCTGGAGAGCTGTCACACAGACAGCTCTCCAGCGACCAACGATGCCGAGGTCCCTGGGTAACCAGGGTAAACATCGGGCAACTAAGCGCAGGACCGCGCTTAGTTACCCGATGTTTACCCTGGTTACAAGCGTTAAACTAAAAAAAAAAAAACAGCACATACTTACATTCTGGTGTCCGTCAGGTCCCTTGCAGTCTGCTTCCCGCACTCAGTGACTGCCGGCCGTAAAGTGAAAGTGAAAGCACAGCCGCTGTGCTCTGCTTTCACTTTACGGCCGGCAGTCACAGTGCGGGAAGCAGAGACGGCAAGGGACCTGACGGACACCAGAATGTAAGTATGTGCTGTTTGTTTTTTTTTAGTTTAACGCTTGTAACCAGGGTAAACATCGGGTAACTAAGCGCGGTCCTGTGCTTAGTTACCCAATGTTTACCCTGGTTACAAGCGAACGCATCGCTGGATCGCATCGCTAGATCGCTAGATCGGTGTCACACACACCGATCTAGCGATGACAGCGGGAGATCCAGCGATGAAAGAAAGTTCCATACGATCTGCTACGACGTACGATTCTCAGCAGGATCCTTGATCGCTGGTGCGTGTCAGACACAGCGATATCGTAACGATATCGCTGGAACGTCACGAATCGTACCGTCGTAGCGATCGAAATGTTATAGTGTGACGGTACCCTTACTCCAGGTTTACATCACAGAGGACAACACCTTTGTGATACATATCTCCCATCCACTTTGTCTCCGACACACACCTTACATACTTCCTCCTTCTGCCTAAAGCTGTGGGGCTTAGCACCTTCTACCACTAGACATGAGATTCTCAAGAGTATTATCACTACATTACCATGTAACTTCCTGGCTCTATGTTCCACATAGAAGCGAAAATCCTGCAGGGATAGAAATCAGAGGGTAGCATGATAATTTTTCCCATTTTTCTCCATCATCCACCTGAATGGCGCATCATCTGACACTAATATAAATTTTTGCCTTAACAGATATCATCGCAATTTGTCCACTGCCCACTTTATGGACAAGTATTCATTTTCTACAATGCAATAATCTTTCTCACATGCCAAAAGTTTCCAAAAAAAAGGAGGGAGTGACACAAAGTACAGGTGCTTATTTACAATGATGGTCCAACCATCTTGAGGAAATGGGGATAGATAAAAGCTCTATGAGCTGCTCACCAGCCAATATTTGTAGTGCTTTTAGGTGCAACAGAGTTTAATGGAGAATTGTTTTCAGAGAAATAGTGAATGGGCTATATATGAAAAGGACTTTGATTAAGGAACATTATAGGTCACCTTAAACAGATGTGTTTTTAGGAAGTGCCTAAAACTGTGTAAGTTGTTGTTAGCCCTAATTTCTTGTGGTAGAGCATTGCAAAGAATTGGTGCAACTCGGGAGAAGTCTTGGACCCAGCAGTGGGAGCTACGGATTAGTGTGGGTGTTATTTGAAAGTCCCTTGTGGATCATAGAGAGTGAGTAGGCTGATAAACAGAAATGAGGGAGGAGATGTAGGGGGGTGCCACACTGAGGAGACCTTTGTTGGTAGCGCAGACTGCCACAGAGCAGAAGCGTCTGAGTAATGATTAGCTAGATAGATGACCCTGGCTGCTGCATTAAGAATGGACTGGAGAGGGGATAGTCAAGTGAGAGGGAGGACAATTAATAGAGAATTACAATAGCCAAGGCGTGAGTGGATCAGGGCACCAATGAGGGTTTTTGTTGTTTCCATGGTGAGAAAGGGGCGAATTTTAGAAATGTTCTTCAGGTGCAAGCAACAATAGCGGGCAAGAGATTATATATATTAGATGAAGGAAAGATTGGTGTCTTACTTCACATCTAGACAGCGCGCCTGCTGCCTAGGCATTATTGTGGTGCCACCCACGGAGAGTGAGATGTCAGATTTAGGGAGGATAGTAGATGGCGGGAGCAGAAGAAGTTCAGTTTTGGAAAGGTTGCGTATCAGATAGAAAGCGGACATGATGTTGGAAACTGCGAACAGAAAGTCACTGGTGTTCTGAAGTACAGCGGGGGTAAGGTCAGGGGATGACGTGTATAGTTGACTGTCATCAGCATAAAGATGGTACTGAAAGCCCCAAATTTGCTGATGGTCTGTCCAATTGGGGTCGTGTAGAGAGAGAAAGAATAGGTCCAAGGACAGTACCCTGAGAGAACCCAATAGTGAGAGGAAGAGGAAAAGAAGTGGAGTCAGCGAACGATACACTGAAGGAGCGATCAGCAAAACAGGAAGAGACCCATGAGAGCAATGTCCTTTATGCCCATTGAGTGGAGCATAGAGAGTAGGAGATGGTGGTCAGCAGTGTTGAAAACTGCAGAGAAGTCAAGAAGAATGAGCAGAGAGTGGTCACTGTTATGTTTTGCTGTCACAAGGTCATTGGTCACTTTGATAAGTGCAGTTTCTCTAGAATGTAAGGGGTAGAAACCAGACTGTGATGGATCTAAAAGTAAATAATCTGTGAAATAAACAATTTGGCATCAATTTAGAGTGCCAAATTCATCTTTTTACTTATTCTATCTGTTCACCCATAATAGGAGTGCCACGCAGCCTTTATTTCTTCTATCCTAAGGACAGGTCGTCAGTGCTAAAGTAGTGGACAACCTCTTTAAGTACGTTGCAAAGAAGGTGGTCAAAATTCCTGCAGAACATTGTGAGACACTGATCAATTTATACTGAAAATGATTACTTCTAGTTATTACTGCTAAAGATGATTTTATAATATACTCATAGGGTGTACTTTATTTTTCAAACAATGGTTCTGCATTTTGAGTTTTTATTAAACTAAGATTAACACAGTGTAACTTCCATGCATTGTTGTTCATCTGAGGTTAAATTTACATAATGGTAAGTTCTTCTAAGAACCAAATGTTTTTTTTTCATGTCCTGACTCCTGATACATAAAACCATAGAATTCTATTCAGTGTATTTAGCTTTTGTAAAACAAAATATCAGCCCACTGGGGGACAAGCTACAGTAAATATAAGCTAAGCTGTGTTTGGGAAATTATTTTAAATATTGACATCTATTGTGTATTTTGGAGATTTATTGCCTGGAGCCATTTTCTCTTGACAGCAAAAAACTCTGAATTTTAAGCAACTTTATATAGAAACACTCAGGAGAAATCCCTCCAATGAGCTGTTACAACTAATTTGTCATGTACTGAAGATCACTTGGTATGGGGGTTTGTCTGTAACACAAGGACCTTCACATTTTTTACTAATAAGCTAACAATCTTCTATAAGGGAATAGCATTCTTAGCTAATAAAATGATATTATTGGATTTGCTCACTTTTTAAGCGTTTTTGATCTGAGAATAACAAGCTGATTGGAACCCATGAATTGTAAATAAACATTTTATTGCATAGAAACAATAAAAGAGACATATGAGCATCCAAATTAGGCAAGTGCATATATTGATGCTTTGCTTTAGGGTATACATGGGCATTATATTTACATTATTCATCCCTCACTATTACTCCTAGCCTACGTATTTAAGCTATGGCTACAGCCCTATATCTCGGATGCACACCCAGCTAAAATAGGGGCTGTCATTTTTGGTGCCCCTCCCACACGGGCCGGGTCGTACCCTCTGCAACCGTGATCATTACACCCCTGACTCCACCCATACATGTTTTGAACTGGATAATAAAGCTCATTAGGTTGGTAAGCATTTACCACAATGCTCCCAACCTAAAGATCAGACGCTGTTAGAGTCTCTCTATGTCAATCTGAGGAAAGAGTCTGGTTTGGCACAGGCCAAGTTACTAAGATTAGGTTAGCACAGACCTGTAGTACTGTCCAGTATGGTTGTGTGTGCTGAATATAAGAGGTCAATATGTGATTGTCTATCTGGATGACATCTTGGTTTATTCACCTGATATTAAATCACACATAAAAAATGTATGTAGTGTACTTTAAAGACTCAGAGACAATTTATTTGCTAAAATTGAAAAAAAAATTAGCTCCGAAAAAGGGAGCTTCCTGGGATATATTTTGCCTGCTAAAGTTTCTGCATTGACTCCTCTAAGGTCCAACCTATTAAAGGGAACCTGTGATGGCCCTGAATGCTATTAACCTGCAGATACTGGGCTAATCTGCAGGTAAATAGCTTTCTAAAGTGTTCCAGACTGAAGGAACACCGGACACACTTCTTTGACTGAAAATCGGGGCTCCCGTGAGGAATAAAGTTAATTGCCTCCCAGCACCCAAGCTTTCAGTGCAGCAGCTGGGTATTGTTTTCTTGGGTTTACAAATAGTGATGGCCGAACCTGAACGGTAAAGATCAGGGTCTGAATTGAATACCTAGTGTCTGTGCATGGACCCTGAACATGGACTTCTCCAGGAAGTCCGTGTTACTGTTAAGGTTCAGCAGCCTGAACATCAGGTGCTTCCCACACTGTCTTCTGTGTTACAGTGCACCAAACACCTGCTCTGATAAGCAGTAAGTTAATTACCGCTGCAGTTGCCACACCATCAGACAGATGAAAGCATGTTTGATTTGCAGAAAAAAGGTTACCGCCGGTCACAGGCATCGGCTGATGAGAGTATTACTCTCATCAATGTATGTCTGCAATGCTGATAGCAGTGAAAGCAGGCGAGGCTGATGAGAGTATTCACCAGCCAGCGGCTGTGCAATAAACAAATAATAAATTTTAAAAATGCCATGGGTTCACCTCTAATTTTGATAACCAGCGCAGGTAAATGTGACAGCTGCGGGCTGCAGTGCTGACATCAGTGAGGTCACTGGAGTTCATCAACTATGAACCCCACTCAACGGACATCACCACATGGCGCTACAGCTGAATTCTCACCCTCAGCTCAGTGTATTTGTCCTGGATTCACGGCTGAGCGCTCGCATCATGTCAGGGCTCAGCCAAGAAATCCAGATGTAGCAGAGTTGGAGTGCATCATGGGACAGATGTGTATTATCTTCAATGTTGTACAGGTGAGGAATATGGTGTTTTTTATTTTTAATTTTGAAAATAAATAGGTAAAAAAGGGTGGAGAGTTTTATTTCAAATAAAGGACTTTATTTTGGCTGTGTCTTCTTGATTACAATCTGACTATGGGTTTAGTAATGGAGGCGTCTTATGAAAGGTGAGGCGGAAACCGCAGGACCCGATCATCCTCGGGTTCGCCCGTCACTATTTGCAAACTGTTATTGTAAATGTATTGACCAGTTTGGATGATAACACGATATCAGGCTGCGCTGTAATTCTTTTTTTCACTTGAAAAAGACACTAGTCCAGCGTTGAAACACGTTGTGGAAATAAAATCCGTTTCACTCATCTTGGTCCCAAGGATTCTTTATTATAGCAGCGCAGCCTGATATCGTGTTATTAAATAGTCAACTATCCTGGAGAAGATCATCTCTCAGCCATGAGGCAACAGCAGCTGATATCATGAGGTGTGCACACAACCAGCTCAAGTCAGCACCTTCCTTTGACTTTCCTTGTTGGTAAAAGGCTAACACCCACATCTTGTGCGTTTTTTGTTTCCCCATAGCTTTTATACTTTTGTAAGTGTATTACATTTTTTTCCAAGATTGCCAAAACACTTACTAACCTAACTAAGAAAGGGGTAACTGGAGTCTATCCGTGCTTTCACTGAGTAAAAAGAATGGTCAGGAAATTGGCTTTTATAAGACAACAGTGAGACAACAAAACAAGAGGCAACAGCTGAGACCACAGGGCTGAACCACAGACATATTACACAGCTTGATATTTCTGGTACCAGAAAAACCAGTACCGGAGAAATCAGTGTCTGTGTGTACGTGTGTGTCATACTTGAGACATACATGTGGCAACTGTGTGCCGTATCAGTATCACACGTATTGGCACCTGTGAAGCAGCGGTACTGTTAGTGCTGCTCCCCGGTGCCGGGTGCTGAAGACTGCTCTCATCATTCTCCCCTGTTCTTAGTGCGATCAGCGCTAGCAGGAGAGAATGGTGAGAGTTGTATTCAACTGATAACAGTGAGAGCAGGAGGTGGCTGATGAGATTATGCATCAGCTTCCACATGCGCTTTAAATAAATAAACAAATTAATTAATACATATGGGTGACTCTATGCCATTTAAAAAAAAATATTTATCTAAATAATAAAAAATACAGTGTGGGTTCCCCTGTATTTTTGATAACCAGCCTGGCAAAACTGACAGCTGCGGGCTACAACCCTCAACTGCCAGAATTAGTAAGGCTTGTTAGTTATCAAGAATATTATTACTTTTTAATTGTTTTGATAAATAAAAAAATATCTTGTGGGGTCACCCACATTTTTGACATGCAGCCTTGCTAAAGCAGACATCTGGGGGCTGGTATTCTCAGGCTGATAAGGGGCAATGGATATTGGCCCCTCCCCAGCCTAAAAATAGCAGAACACAGAAAAGGCACATCTATTAGATGCACCAATTCGGGTGCTTTGCCTGGCTCTTTCCCCTTGCTTTGTGGTGATGGCAAGTGGGATTCATATAAGACATCTATAAGATGCCTCTTCATTACTAATCCTATAGTTGTATTGTAAATAAACACACAGCAAGTATAAAGTCTTTTATTTGAAATAAAAATTAAACACACTTTTCCATCTTTATTTCAAAATAACAAACACAGTTTTACTCACCTAATGCCCATGCCATTGAAGCCCTCGTCTCCTATAACAGAGCAAAAAAAAAACTATATCCCTCACCTGTCTGATGTTCTGTCTCACGCCGTAATCCATGTCTGGGGATCTATAGTTTTCAACCTGAACGGTGCCAAGGTGCGACTGTCCAGGCTGAGATCCACTGGTGAATGAGGTGCTTTAAGCATAGAATCAGTATGCAGCGGTGACATCATAAATGTTATCGCCAGTCACTGAGGCTGCGTTCCCAACTGGGCTGAACTGTGGTGACCTCAGCACCGTGAGAAAAAGTCAGTGAGTTCATCACAGCTCAGCTCAGTGAGTTTACCACAGACCACTGCAGAACACTGTCAAAATACTGTTCATTAGATTATATGCATTTGAGTTAGAAACATTTTTTATATTCTTCTGAACTAATGCTGTTAAGTGCATCCAGCTAATTTTTCTTAACCTTTACTATGTCCTGAAAATGCTTTCCCCTTAGGTTTTTCTTCATTCTTGGGAATAATAGACGAGAAAACACATATAACTATGGGGCAACACATCAGTATAAGGTATCGTAAGTACATATATAGCCCATAGTATATCACAGGACATACACGGACACACTAAAGTCCATAAAGAGAACACCACAAACACAAATCAGGGACACACGCACACTCCCGCCCTCCCCGATGCGCGTTTCGGAAGTGGGAACTTCCTTCTTCAGGGGGCATGGGTATGGAGACTAAGGCAGCGGACCTAGCGTACACATTAATAAAGTAAAGGGGTACTTAGACTACAAGTGAACGGCGGCCAAAGGGCCCGCACCCCACATACACAGGCACCGCTAACACCGCGGACGCCGGGACACATGGGGCCCCATGTGACCATGGCATCAGACAGTGGGTGGGGCCAGCGCGCATGGGAGGCAGCGCCCCACGGGCAGCGCCCACCAACAGCCCTACTAACAATAGGCATTTAGGGAATATGTATACCAGAAGGTGTACAATACTATATCATAAAAGATAGAGCAAATACCCAAACGATATATAATGTGTACAGATAAATACAGACAACATGCAAGTACCCAACAATATATCAAGATGGACATGTTATGACAATACAGGGACCGCAATATAAATATGTCGCTACTTTATACTATAAAGATATAACATAAACAATAAATACTCTGCAAAAGTACAAACAAATAGTACGAACAAATAGTGCACCAGAATAAAGGTATATTACAATAAATATGTTCTTTATAAACATGTATCATATAATTTAAACAGCATAAAGGTTGAATGCCGAATCCACATCAAGACCAAATCCAGCGCGCAAATGCACATGGGTGACGTAGCTTGGGCCGCTCCTTTCCCGTGGTGTGCGAAGCACATACGGTGGATACACCAATGTCACTAGATATAAATAGAAATGAGAAAAATGGAGTTAAAAACAACTAAAAAACAATGTATGCGGAAGAATCCGCACCCATAGGTACACATCACCCGGGGGACTCCAGAAATGGGGCAAACGACAGGCACTCATTAAGACCGAATGGGTGGACCGTATTCAGAGTCCAGATCCACCTCGTCTCCAGCCTCGCCAAACGCCCAGATAGACCACCACCCCTAATATTGATTTTAAGGGCATCGATACCACGTACCCTTAACAGGGTACTATCACAATTATGCAGATTTTTAAAGTGCCGTGGTATCGTCTTGAGGGTGGAAGCGTCCGCGTGGCGGGCCGCCGCCTGAATGCCCAACACGTGCTCCCTCGTGCGGACCTTAAGATGGCGCGTTGTTAGTCCAACATAAATAAGGCCGCATGGGCACGTGGCATAGTATATCACGTAACTCGTGGTACAAGTGATACCCTATTGTTAGTAGGGCTGTTGGTGGGCGCTGTCCATGGGGTGCTGCCTCCCATGCACGCTGGCCCCGCCCGCTGTCTGATGCCGTGGTCACATGGGGCCCCATGTGTCCCAGCGTCCGCGGTGTTAGCGGTGCCTGTGTATGTGGGGTGCGGGCCCTTTGGCGCCGTTCACTTGTAGTCTAAATACCCCTTTACTTTATTAATGTGTACGCTAGGTCCGCTGCATTATATTTTGGTCCGCACCTGTATTTTGTTCAGTGCTCTGCACTGTGGGCTATTGCCCCTTACCAATATGGCAGCTGTTGTGCGCTGTGTGGCTGGGTCCTGCCTTGCTCCGCCCGTTGGCTCCGCCCGCTGTCTGACGTTTTGGTCACGTGGGGTCCCAGGTGATCTGACGTCGGCGGTGCTGTGCGGCGCTTCTGGGTGGGCGGCGTCTTCCATGCCGGCCAGCGCACATTTCCGGCCTGGGGCTTTATTTAGTGGTGCCTTAGTCTCCATACCCATGCCCCCTGAGGAAGGAAGTTCCCACTTCCGAAACGCGTGTCGGGGAGGGCGGGAGTGTGCGTGTGTCCCTGCTGTGCTGACAGGTACGTTCTCAGAGACACTGCCATTGTGCATTATGGTTACTATTTAATAGTACTTATAATCATGTGTTGTCTCCCAGGGTTCTTTCACATGCTCCCTCACCGCTGGTCTTTGTTGTGGGAGGATTTGTCACTCTTTTAACCATGTGTTCTGTCTGTTGATTCTTTTGTTAATTATTAATAAACTTTTGCATTTGACTTTGGTGTCAGTCTTTGGACGTTTTTACACTGATTTGTGTTTGTGGTATTCTTGGGAATAAGTAGAAGTCGTAGGGTGCTAGGACGGGCGATTAGAGGGGGTAAGAAACAGTTGTTGCCAAAAACTGGTGGGGTTTCAACACTGCGTTGGCAGGCGCATTGTCATGATGAAGCAGCCAGTTCCCCAATCGCCACAATTCATTTAGTTTGTTTCTCACTGACTCATGCAACCGCTTCAGCACTTGCAGATAGTAATTTTGGTTCACAGTGGTGCCCTGAGGAAAACAATTAAACGTAAATGATTCCTTTGATGTAAAAAAAAAATCATGGACTTCAAATTTGATTTTGCTTATCATTATTTTTTTGTCTGGGCGATGAAGCGGTCTTCCACTAGTTGGACTACTCTTGTTTCAGGATCATAGGTGTAACACCAAGATTCATCCCGTGTGAAGACTTGACAAAAAATTAGGTTGACCACCCTTACTTACCCGACCTAGCCCCTTGCAACTTCTTCTTAGACTCAATAATGAAGAAAAACCTGAAGAGAAAGTTTTTTTATAACATAGAAGAGGTTAAGAAAAAACAGCTGAAGGCACTTAACAGCATTAATTCAGAAGAATATAAAAAATTTTTAGACTAGTGGAAAATCCATTGGGACAACTGCATATCATATCATGTACATTATTTTGAAGGGGATTAATGTTTTCAAGATGTTATCTTGAATAAAAATAAATAAATATGTAATTCTTGTTTTTTTGGCTACCCCTCAAATAATTCTTGCAAACATACATTATGTTCTAATTTTGTTGTCATTTTTACAACTTATTAAAATTTTATTTAGGCTCTGGCAGTATATTTAGTCTGTTGGATGCTCTAATATTTTTTTAATAATTGTATAGTGTAGATGCTATGCTATTCTTGTCATGACAAGGCCAAAACCATGAAGAAAACCTTATGGACCTAATTGCAAGTTATTGAAATTTATTTTCAAGACTGGTTGGGATCTGTTTTTGCTCCTTCGGAAGGATGCCACAACAGAACAGAGCCTCAATGTTTTCTTCTATCTGTATACCTATCTTGTATTATTTTACAACCCATATGGGGGCCATATTGGGTCCTAAAGTCCAGAATGCTCAGTTATTTAGTGATACCTATTTCTGTATCACTTTGGAGAATTCTAAGGGAACATCAGTCGATAATCCCCACTGAGCTACGACACAGGCTGCCATTACCTTTCTCTTCAGAAATAGATATTAACATGGAGTATCTAAAATGTAACCCTTAACAGTTAAGACTTTATTTTTTTTAATTTCATTGTAATTTTTCCCTTACATTTATTACTTACAACTACTGATAGATCTCCATGTTTACTACAGCTTAGCACAATATATATCACAAATTTCTTGACATACAGTAGAGACTGGATCCATGTCAGGGCTATAAACTTCATTGTTCACTTTGAAAGCATGTAATTATTTTATGAGCCACTATTGTCAAGCGAACCGTTCCACAGCCACATTGAAATAGATTCATCATTCAGAACTGCATTTCTCTTCTTTGAGGTAATCATGTCTCAGAGGAGCAGACCATAGAATCTGCCCAAGGCAACATTTGAGGGAAGAAACTGAAGAATTGTACCTTGCTTTTGTTAAGTATGGGGTATAAAGTAAACGTTGCAGTTCTTTATGGCAGCTACTGTCTCTACTACTGGAGAAATCATCTACATAACAGCTGACTGCTATTTTCTAAAAAATTTTTACCTGAGATCTTTAAGGGATTCCAGAAGGCTCGAACTGTAGAATATATAAGACTAGATGGTGGCCCGATTCTAACGCATCGGGTATTTTAGAATATGTATGTATATATGTCTATAGCAGCCACATAATATATAACACAGCCCACGTAATATATAGCACAGCCCACATAGGAACTAACAGTGGCCACGTAGTATATAGCATGCAGTATAGAACACAGCCCACGTAGTATATAACACTGCCCACGTAGTATATAGCAGCCATGTAGTATATAATGCAGCCCACGCAGTACAGAACACAGCCCACATAGTACAGTATCTAACACTGGCTAGGTATTATATAGCAGCCACGCGGTATCTAACACAGCCCACATAGTATATAGCAGTGTGGGCACCATATCCCTGTTAAAAAAATAATTAAAATAAAAAATAGTTATATACTCACCCGCCGGCGGGATCCAGCGAAGCTCTGGCGATGTGAGCGCGGCTGCCGCCATCTTTCATTCCCAGGATGCATTGCGAACTTACCCAGATGACTTAGCGGTCTCGCGAGACAGCTAAGTCTTCTGGGTAATTTCACAATGCATCTCTGGGAACGGAAGCTGGCGGCAGGCGTGAGCGCATTGTCGCATAGGCAGCATCAATAGTAAAATCTGGGTCACACAGGGTTAATAGCAGCGGTTACGGAGTGCGTTACTGCTGGCATCAACCCTGTGTGAGCGGTGACTGGAGGGGAGTATGCGGGCGCCAGGCACTGACTGCAGGGGAGTAGGGAGGGATTAATCGGACTGTGCCCATCGCTGATTGGTCGCGGCAGTCATGACAGGCAGCTGGCGAGACCAATCAGCGACACGGGATTTCTGTGACAGAAGTTGCCGACATAAAGACAGACAGACTGAAGTACCCCTTAGACAATTATATATATATACTAGATTGTGGCCCGATTCTAAAGCATCGGGTATTCTAGAATATGCTTGTCCCCGTAGTATATGGACAATGATGATTCCAGAATTCGCGGCAGACTGTGCCCGTCGCTGATTGGTCGAGGCAACCTTTATGACACCATCGTCGCCATGGCAACCATTATGACATCTACGTCGATACTGTGCCCGTCGCTGAATCAGAGACGCGGGATATCTACGTCCTTTATGACATCATCGTCAAGTGTCAGGAGGACTGATCAATATAGAAGTGTCAGGAGGACTGATCAATATAGAAGTGTCAGGAGGACTGATCAATATAGAAGTGTCAGGAGGACTGATCAATATAGAAGTGTCAGGAGGACTGATCAATATTGAAGTGTCAGGAGGACTGATCAATATAGAAGTGTCAGGAGGACTGATCAATATAGAATGTCAGGAGGACTGATCAATATAGAAGTGTCAGGAGGACTGATCAATATTTTAGTGTCAGGAGGACTGATCAATTTAGAATGTCAGGAGGACTGATCAATATAGAAGTGTCAGGAGGACTGATCAATATAGAAGTGTCAGGAGGACTGATCAATATAGAAGTGTCAGGAGGACTGATCAATATTGAAGTGTCAGGAGGACTGATCAATATAGAAGTGTCAGGAGGACTGATCAATATAGAAGTGTCAGGAGGACTGATCAATATTGAAGTGTCAGGAGGACTGATCAATATAGAAGTGTCAGGAGGACTGATCAATATAGAAGTGTCAGGAGGACTGATCAATACAGAAGTGTCAGGAGGACTGATCAATATAGAACTGTCAGGAGGACTGATCAATATAGAAGTGTCAGGAGGACTGATCAATATAGAGGTATCAGGAGGACTGATCAATATAGAGGTGTCAGGAGGACTGATCAATATAGAAGTGTCAGGAGGACTGATCAATATAGAAGTGTCAGGAGGACTGATCAATATAGAATGTCAGGAGGACTGATCAATATAGAAGTGTCAGGAGGACTGATCAATACAGAAGTGTCAGGAGGACTGATCAATACAGAAGTGTCAGGAGGATTTATCAATATAGAGGTATCAGGAGGACTGATCAATACAGAAGTGTCAGGAGGATTTATCAATAAAGAGGTGTCAGGAGGACTGATCAATATAGAAGTGTCAGGAGGACTGATCAATATAGAAGAGTCAGGAGGACTGATCAATATAGAAGTGTCAGGAGGACTGATCAATATAGAAGTGTCAGGAGGACTGATCAATATAGAAGTGTCAGGAGGACTGATCAATATAGAAGTGTCAGGAGGACTGATCAATATAGAAGTGTCAGGAGGACTGATCAATATAGAGGTGTCAGGAGGACTGATCAATATAGAAGAGTTAGGAGGACTGATCAATATAGAGGTGTCAGGAGGACTGATCAATATAGAAGTGTCAGGAGGACTGATCAATATAGAAGAGTCAGGAGGACTGATCAATATAGAGGTGTCAGGAGGAATGATCAATATAAAAGTGTCAGGAGGACTGATCAATATAGAAGTGTCAGGAGGACTGATCAATATAGAGGTGTCAGGAGGACTGATCAATACAGAAATGTCAGGAGGACTGATCAATATAGAAGTGTCAGGAGGACTGATCAATATAGAAGTGTCAGGAGGACTGATCAATATAGAAGTGTCAGGAGGACTGATCAATATAGAAGTGTCAGGAGGACTGATCAATATTGAAGTGTCAGGAGGACTGATCAATATAGAAGTGTCAGGAGGACTGATCAATATAGAGGTATCAGGAGGACTGATCAATATAGAAGTGTCAGGAGGACTGATCAATATAGAAGTGTCAGGAGGACTGATCAATATAGAATGTCAGGAGGACTGATCAATATAGAGGTGTCAGGAGGACTGATCAATATAGAAGTGTCAGGAGGACTGATCAATGTAGAATGTCAGGAGGACTGATCAATATTGAGGTAACAGGAGGACTGATCAATATTGAAGTGTCAGGAGGACTGATCAATATAGAAGTGTCAGGAGGACTGATCAATATAGAAGTGTCAGGAGGACTGATCAATATAGAATGTCAGGAGGACTGATCAATATAGAATGTCAGGAGGACTGATCAATATATAAGTGTCAGGAGGACTGATCAATGTAGAATGTCAGGAGGACTGAGGAGGACTGATCAATATAGAAGTGTCAGGAGGACTGATCAATATAGAGGTATCAGGAGGACTGATCAATATAGAAGTGTCAGGAGGACTGATCAATATAGAAGTGTCAGGAGGACTGATCAATATAGAATGTCAGGAGGACTGATCAATATAGAGGTGTCAGGAGGACTGATCAATATAGAAGTGTCAGGAGGACTGATCAATGTAGAATGTCAGGAGGACTGATCAATATAGAGGTATCAGGAGGACTGATCAATATTGAAGTGTCAGGAGGACTGATCAATATAGAAGTGTCAGGAGGACTGATCAATATAGAAGTGTCAGGAGGACTGATCAATATAGAAGTGTCAGGAGGACTGATCAATATAGAATGTCAGGAGAACTGATCAATATAGAAGTGTCAGGAGGACTGATCAATATAGAAGTGTCAGGAGGACTGATCAATGTAGAATGTCAGGAGGACTGATCAATATAGAGGTATCAGGAGGACTGATCAATATTGAAGTGTCAGGAGGACTGATCAATATAGAAGTGTCAGGAGGACTGATCAATATAGAAGTGTCAGGAGGACTGATCAATATAAAAGTGTCAGGAGGACTGATCAATATAGAAGTGTCAGGAGGACTGATCAATATAGAATGTCAGGAGGACTGATCAATATAGAGGTGTCAGGAGGACTGATCAATATAGAAGTGTCAGGAGGACTGATCAATATAGAAGTGTCAGGAGGACTGATCAATATAGAAGTGTCAGGAGGACTGATCAATATAGAAGTGTCAGGAGGACTGATCAATATAGAAGTGTCAGGAGGACTGATCAATATAGAAGTGTCAGGAGGACTGATCAATATAGAGGTATCAGGAGGACTGATCAATATAGAAGTGTCAGGAAAACTGATCAATATAGAATGTCAGGAGGACTGATCAATATAGAAGTGTCAGGAGGACTGATCAATATAGAAGTGTCAGGAGGACTGATCAATATAGAGGTGTCAGGAGGACTGATCAATATAGAAGTGTCAGGAGGACTGATCAATATAGAGGTATCAGGAGGACTGTTCAATATAGAAGTGTCAGGAGGAATGATCAATATTGAAGTGTCAGGAGGACTGATCAATATAGAAGTGTCAGGAGGACTGATCAATATAGAGGTATCAGGAGGACTGTTCAATATAGAAGTGTCAGGAGGAATGATCAATATAGAGGTATCAGGAGGACTGATCAATATAGAGGTATCAGGAGGACTGATCAATATAGAAGTGTCAGGAGGACTGATCAATATAGAAGTGTCAGGAGGACTGATCAATATAGAGGTATCAGGAGGACTGATCAATATTGAAGTGTCAGGAGGACTGATCAATATTGAAGTGTCAGGAGGACTGATCAATATATAAGTGTCAGGAGGACTGATCAATGTAGAATGTCAGGAGGACTTAGGAGGACTGATCAATATAGAAGTGTCAGGAGGACTGATCAATATAGAGGTATCAGGAGGACTGATCAATATAGAAGTGTCAGGAGGACTGATCAATATAGAAGTGTCAGGAGGACTGATCAATATAGAATGTCAGGAGGACTGATCAATATAGAGGTGTCAGGAGGACTGATCAATATAGAAGTGTCAGGAGGACTGATCAATGTAGAATGTCAGGAGGACTGATCAATATAGAGGTATCAGGAGGACTGATCAATATTGAAGTGTCAGGAGGACTGATCAATATAGAAGTGTCAGGAGGACTGATCAATATAGAAGTGTCAGGAGGACTGATCAATATAGAATGTCAGGAGGACTGATCAATATAGAGGTGTCAGGAGGACTGATCAATATAGAATGTCAGGAGGACTGATCAATATAGAAGTGTCAGGAGGACTGATCAATATAGAAGTGTCAGGAGGACTGATCAATGTAGAATGTGAGGAGGACTGATCAATATAGAGGTATCAGGAGGACTGATCAATATTGAAGTGTCAGGAGGACTGATCAATATAGAAGTGTCAGGAGGACTGATCAATATAGAAGTGTCAGGAGGACTGATCAATGCAGAAGTGTCAGGAGGACTGATCAATATAGAAGTGTCAGGAGGACTGATCAATATAGAATGTCAGGAGGACTGATCAATATAGAGGTGTCAGGAGGACTGATCAATATAGAGGTGTCAGGAGGACTGATCAATATAGAAGTGTCAGGAGGACTAATCAATATAGAGGTATCAGGAGGACTGATCAATATAGAAGTGTCAGGAAAACTGATCAATATAGAATGTCAGGAGGACTGATCAATATTGAAGTGTCAGGAGGACTGATCAATATAGAAGTGTCAGGAGGACTGATCAATATAGAGGTGTCAGGAGGACTGATCAATATAGAAGTGTCAGGAGGACTGATCAATATAGAGGTATCAGGAGGACTGTTCAATATAGAAGTGTCAGGAGGAATGATCAATATTGAAGTGTCAGGAGGACTGATCAATATAGAAGTGTCAGGAGGACTGATCAATATAGAGGTATCAGGAGGACTGATCAATATAGAGGTATCAGGAGGACTGATCAATATAGAGGTATCAGGAGGACTGATCAATATAGAAGTGTCAGGAGGACTGATCAATATAGAAGAGTCAGGAGGACTGATCATTATTGAAGTGTCAGGAGGACTGATCAATAAAGAGGTATCAGGAGGACTGATCAATATAGAAGTGTCAGGAGGACTGATCAATATAGAAGTGTCAGGAGGACTGATCAATATAGAAGTGTCAGGAGGACTGATCAATATAGAAGTGTCAGGAGGACTGATCAATATAGAAGTGTCAGGAGGACTGATCAATATAGAAGAGTCAGGAGGACTGATCAATATTGAAGTGTCAGGAGGACTGATCAATATAGAGGTATCAGGAGGACTGATCAATATAGAGGTATCAGGAGGACTGATCAATATAGAAGTGTCAGGAGGACTGATCAATATAGAAGTGTCAGGAGGACTGATCAATATAGAAGTGTCAGGAGGACTGATCAATATAGAAGAGTCAGGAGGACTGATCAATATTGAAGTGTCAGGAGGACTGATCAATATAGAGGTATCAGGAGGACTGATCAATATAGAAGTGTCAGGAGGACTGATCAATATAGAAGTGTCAGGAGGACTGATCAATATAGAAGTGTCAGGAGGACTGATCAATATTGAAGTGTCAGGAGGACTGATTAATATAGAGGTATCAGGAGGACTGATCAATATGGAAGTGTCAGGAGGACTGATCAATATAGAAGTGTCAGGAGGACTGATCAATATAGAAGTGTCAGGAGGACTGATCAATATAGAGGTATCAGGAGGACTGATCAATATAGAGGTATCAGGAGGACTGATCAATATAGAAGTGTCAGGAGGACTGATCAATATAGAAGTGTCAGGAGGACTGATCAATATTGAAGTGTCAGGAGGACTGATCAATATAGAAGTGTCAGGAGGACTGATCAATATAGAAGTGTCAGGAGGACTGATTAATATAGAGGTATCAGGAGGACTGATCAATATTGAAGTGTCAGGAGGACTGATCAATATAGAAGTGTCAGGAGGACTGATCAATATAGAAGTGTCAGGAGGACTGATCAATATAGAGGTATCAGGAGGACTGATCAATATAGAAGTGTCAGGAGGACTGATCAATATAGAAGTGTCAGGAGGACTGATCAATATTGAAGTGTCAGGAGGACTGATCAATATAAAAGTGTCAGGAGGACTGATCAATATAGAAGTGTCAGGAGGACTGATCAATATAAAAGTGTCAGGAGGACTGATCAATATAGAAGTGTCAGGAGGACTGATCAATATAAAAGTGTCAGGAGGACTGATCAATATAGAAGTGTCAGGAGGACTGATCAATATAGAAGTGTCAGGAGGACTGATCAATATAGAAGTGTCAGGAGGACTGATCAATATAGAGGTATCAGGAGGACTGATCAATATTGAAGTGTCAGGAGGACTGATCAATATTGAAGTGTCAGGAGGACTGATCAATATAGAATGTCAGGAGGACTGATCAATATAGAGGTATCAGGAGGACTGATCAATATAGAAGTGTCAGGAGGACTGATCAATATAGAAGTGTCAGGAGGACTGATCAATATAGAAGTGTCAGGAGGACTGATCAATATAGAAGTGTCAGGAGGACTGATCAATATAGAGGTATCAGGAGGACTGATCAATATAGAAGTGTCAGGAGGACTGATCAATATAGAAGTGTCAGGAGGACTGATCAATATTGAAGTGTCAGGAGGACTGATCAATATAGAAGTGTCAGGAGGACTGATCAATATAGAAGTGTCAGGAGGACTGATCAATATAGAAGTGTCAGGAGGACTGATCAATATAAACGTGTCAGGAGGACTGATCAATATAGAAGAGTCAGGAGGACTGATCAATATAGAAGTGTCAGGAGGACTGATCAATATAGAAGTGTCAGGAGGACTGATCAATATAGAAGTGTCAGGAGGACTGATCAATATAGAAGTGTCAGGAGGACTGATCAATACAGAAGTGTCAATCAGACTGGCGGCCTCGACCAATCAGAGACGAATATGCATGTCCCCGTAGTATGTGGACAATGATGATTCCAGAATTTGCGGCAGACTGTGCCCGTCACTGATTGGTCGAGGCAACCTTTATGACATCATCGTCACCATGGCAACCATTATGACATCATCGTCGATACTGTGCCCGTCGCTGAATCAGAAACGTGAGATGTCTACGTCCTTTATGATATCATCGTCGCGGTGCCCGTTGCTGATTGGTCGAGGCCTGGCGGCCTCGACCAATCAGAGACGCGGGATTTCTACGTCGATGCTGTGCCGGTCTCTGATTGGTCGAGGCCTGGCGGCCTCGACCAATCAGAGAGCCGGGATTTCCAGGACAGACAGACAGACAGACAGACAGACAGACAGACAGACGGAAAAACCCTTAGACAATTATATATATAGATAGACAAGCCTCATTTTA
This sequence comes from Ranitomeya imitator, assembly GCF_032444005.1. Classification (NCBI taxonomy): domain Eukaryota; kingdom Metazoa; phylum Chordata; class Amphibia; order Anura; family Dendrobatidae; genus Ranitomeya; species Ranitomeya imitator. The sequence continues at coordinate 70,107,406 of NC_091287.1, read as the reverse complement.
TTATAAGAGATGGATAAAATCTGCTGAAGCCTTTACAATAGTACTTGGATCATATCCTATCTAAGTTTAGCCATTACATAAAATAAATAATTTTTTGGACTATGAGATTTACTTGACTATAAGACACTCTGATTTTTTATTAATTGGTCTAAAGCAGGCTTTCCACTCTAATATAGAAAACCCTGCACTGACATTGATACTTGTCCCTATTCACTAATTACTGGATTAAAAATCAGATTATTATTACCCCCAGCAGTAGGACACACAATATCATAATCTGTATACTGAAGAAAAATTCAGAAGATTGTTGCATCCAGTTAGGATAATATAGAAAAGCTGCTCTACTCCAAATTATCGCAAACATACAAACTAAAGCTTATTTGGAACAAGAATAGAAAAAAACCTTTATTAAGACATTAAAAATAGTAATCTAAAAAGTAGCCAATAGTGCTTACAGTTGAGCCAAACAGATTGAAGTGGCACCACCCCAAGGATGGCAAGACTAGAAATGCATCAATATAGCAATAGTTATCTATTGCAATCTAAACCACACACATATCCAAAAATGAAGGAGAAAGGGACACTGTTGATACATCATACAATTAAACCATATGGCGTGCCCATGATGCATTACTATATATCACTGATCCACAGTAATGTACTGACATTGCACAAAGACGTAAGCTCAAAGTGAAAGTTAATATAAATTAACACTGCCCAAGTGATGGTGCCACTGCCCCTACGTGCGTTTCGGCAGTGTGCCTTAATCAGGGAGAGTGGCATCATGACCTAACCATGCTTCTTTTAAACCAGTGGTTACCAGTCATGTTAGATCTACCCCCAATCATGTGGATGGATGATCGGAAGACTGGTGAAGACATAAATTAAAGCCAGTGTTTATTATGTGGATTTTTTTTTATATAATTATGCATTAGGCCATGCTGTGGCCCTATGGCCTATAAACTTATTGAACATAAACTGACATGTTTTAAACATCAATTGTTACCCTATACGGGAAAGATGCCAAAGTTACCACAGGACAGTAGGACAACTCCCATTATAAATTGTACCTATAGAGACCACCGGAGTATGACGCCCCAAAATATATTCCAAAATACTAGTATTAGTGAAAAAGTGTATAGAACTTTATTAAATAATACAAAAAGCCATAAAATCTCAGTAAAAATGATGGATAATTGGTGATGACACAACAAGCAGAAACAGCAGTACCATATGATTCAGTATTTGCACTCTGTAGCAAAAAAACCCACTCAATTGATAGAATGGGCAGACAGAATATGAGAGCCTGTATAGTATATCATACAAAACAGTCCCGCAATAAATCGCAAAAACACAGCATTTCCCAGTTAGAGGCAAAGTGTCAAATTACCAGGCAAAAAAAATGTGTTAGCGCTGTGATAAAGTGCAGAGTGTTTATCAAAGTGCTACATATAGTGCTTACCCATGTGGGCATGGTGACCGCTGAGTCTGTAGCCCCGACACACGTTTCGCAATATTTGCTTCTTTGGGAGACTTGTGAGAGTTGCTGAATCATGGGGGCTCTCTAATCCGGCTCCTACAGCTGATCGTAATCAGCGCCACTCCATGGAGCGCATGAGAGGCGGATCCCGGGTCGCAGCAACATTGCATCTGGCAGTCCAAGTGTCGAGGAAGGTCAAGGAGGGATTTCTCTCCTGTGACATCAGTGACCCCCTCTGCACTGATTAGACGCCATCAGGGGTGTGTGCGCAGTCCGAGTCCAACGCGCATGCGCACACTGCGGCCGCCATCTTGACTACTGGCTGTAAACTGGGCAAACACACTGTGAGTATCCAGCGTAGTTCCACGGCAAAAACAGCATTGAGTCACCCTGAACCATAGTGAACAGAGCAGAATACAGTCCAACTAAATGTCAAACGAAATCTATAAAATACAGTAATAAATTCCAAATTAGGAATATTTTTCAAAGTGTTGGTACATAATTAAGCATTGATCCTTGTAACTGAAAAGACACCCAGATGCAGTCCTGGATAAGTTATGTTGAGTAGAGCAGATTGACAAGAGAGTCAGTCCAGATTGATATTAGCCCTAGAACGCATGACGTTAAAAATATACATATTAACGTATTGGGGTCCTTTTAGGCCCCCATGCACATAATGTAGAAAAACACACTTAAATAACTTTCACAAGTTTATGTCAAAATTGCTCAATAAAATATGAATAGTGGACAAAATTTGAATTACAATTTTTCACAGAAAACACCAAAAAATCTTTTTTTTCCCAAATTTCACACAAAGACATGAAAACACACAAAAACACATAGAAATCTATAGCAAACTAGCTGCTAAAGACTATCTGGCGACATTTCAAGTTGTGCCACAATTGTAATCCACAAGCGCTCAGCGTCCACGGCATTGATAGGATACATCTGGGCATTAGGGTGGTGATCTTAAGAAAGCATTAGCTCAGATGGAATGTCCTTGGATAGTCTCCCTTGGAACCATGTCACCTTATGGGCTAAACAAGAAGCTCTCTTTTGTACCCTTTCTGTGATAATCGTTGGATACCTCCCCTGTTGTACCCATCTTTGTCTGGCTCCTTCATTTTCTGTAAATATGGCGTCTTGCCCTTCTTTTGTCTCTCTTGTTTTTTTAATTGGCTGCTGTTTATTTATTTTATTCATTTTTTATCTTCAGTATATATGCATTGGACCTTTGCTGGTGAATTTTCTTCTTCTTTTTCTTCCCTCTGTCACTTTATTTCTCTTTCCTTAGCACAATCTGGTGGTTCCACTGGGTTTCCAAGGTAGTTGGAGGCCTAACAATGGACTTGGGGTCTGCCAAAGGAATCCTAATAGAGTCTACTAGGCTGACTATCAGGATAACGCTATGTTCACATGTTTAGTATGTGTTCTGGTTTTGGTTTCCAAATACAGATATAAAATCCTGACCAAATGCTGAATGTGTGAATGTGGCCTTACACTGACAGGCATGGGTATCACACTGCATGGGTTCATCAAGTAGGATGTAGTATATTATCTATGCAATCAAAGGATCACATGTCCAACTCCACTTGTGGGACTAATAAATACTGCAAAACAAGATAAAAAATTATGGGTCTCCGAATACGGCAGAAAAAAAAACATATTTTTTTTTTACATAAAAAATAAATAAATTTGGTATTGTAATTGTAATTTTGCCCACGTAATAAAAACAACATGGCAATTATGCATAATAATAAATTAGGGTTTGAACTTGTGATTTTCAGGCTCCATATATCACTATCCACTACTGCTTACAGCGCGAGACTACCATCATTTTATAGACAATCATCTTGGGTATGAAAATGACAAAATAATGTTCCAGCAGGACAATGACCTGAAGCATACGTGAAGATTGGCAAAGAAATGGTTCAATGACAATGAAGCAGAGGTGCGGGATTGGCCTCCGCGGTCCCCAGACCTCAACCCTATCGAACTCTTGTGAGTAGAATTGAAGAAAGAGCTGTATACATACCCAAGTACAGTAAGTCGACCAAGATGCACTAATTTTGGAAACGTGTAGAAGAGACCTGAGATCAGATTTCGGTGGAGGCATATTTGAATCTGATCGAGAGAATGCCCAGAAGGATTCAGGCAATGATGAAAGTCAATGGTGGATTTACAAAATGCTAGCAAAATAATACAAATTTAAATTTTGATTTATAGGAGCAAAACAGTAATAATGCAGTGACAAGTTGTGAATCTGCATAACTAATCATATGCTAAATAGTTGCAAGTCAAATTTATGTATGAAATAACCAAGACAATTGTCTATTAAATGATGTCAGTCTCACGTTTGAAGCAATGGTGGATGGTGAGATATGAAGTCTGAAAGTTAAGTTCCAATCATTGTTACCTTTTTGCTGGTCAGTGTATATTATCCAGAATTTTCATTTTTTTCTGTTCATTCTGCATCATTATTTTAAGAACCCAAGAGAATTCCATCCTGGGTTTAACAGATTTATTTGGGGCAAATGATTGTATATTTAATTTATTCCCACTTCCCTGCATCAAAACATTACCGTACATGCCGGTCATTGAAATAAAATAGAGTCAATTGATTTCAGTGGATCCCTGTGGCCCTCTGAGGCCTTCGACTGTGCTGCACTTGGCTCTCAATACTAACTAAAAGAGATAGCTTCATCAATTCAACTTGGAGAATAGATACAAGTTTGATTCTTTCAAGACAGAAATGTTTAATTTTGTAAACAGTAAGTTCTTATTGGATTGTTCCCTTGCCTAAAATGATCTCTTGTTTCATCTTATAGTTACTTAGTTTTCATTTACTTCCAAAGTGTTAAAGACTCAGAGTACAATATGAGAGTTGTCTTTTTCTGATTCTTTTTTAAAGGGAATGTGCCATCCAAGGATGACCTACTGTTTAATTCAAAGTTTTGTGTTACATGTATTTTTTTTTTTTACATTGGCAACGCTTTTTTTCCATATCATTATTAAAATCTAACTTCTGATGTCTCAGAAAATTCACGTTTATTAGCCACAATGCACTGACTCTCAACCTATCACTCTTACTGAAGCATCTAATGAGTGTGACGAACAAAGGTCATTGAAAAGAGAGATGGAGCGGGGGAGCTGTGGCACTGCCACTCGTGATTGGTGGATCATGTGTTATTAGCTGAGTATAGAGGTGTGATCAGACATTTTAATCCTGTCCTTGATGATAAGGAGCCTGCTGAAAACACTTACTGAGATGACAACAAGTAGGAGTCTAAAATACCCCAAATTGACAGTGTGAAATTTGCAAGATTACTCATTTTAATTTTAAAAATCACCTGTCGGCATGATTTTGTAGTGTAAGGTAAATACATAGCTGTAATGGTGTAACACAGATTAGATTGATACCTTTGATGGTTAAATCTTCTTTTTGGTTCTTCTTTAATGACCATTTGAAGTTTAATACTAATTATATTTTGGTGCACAGGGGCCGGACTGTGCCCTGGGTCTTCTCCTCCTTGTCTGGGATTCCCCCGCTCCTCCGCCTGCCTGACTTGGCACTTCAGTTTGAAATCTCAGCAGCGACTTCTGATTCACAGACTAAAGTCAGCGGAAGGTCCAGGGAATCACAGAGGAGAAGACCCAGTGCAAAGTCCAGCCCCTGTGCACCGAAATCTGATTTGTAGAAAAGTAATTAGAGAAAGACAATAAAGCAGATTTTTTTTCACCAAAGGTATAATTGTAATCACTATTGTGATTGTAACGTGTCTTTACAAGACAAAATCGTGCTGACCACAGATGACCTTACTGATGAAGCCACCGATTGACAATTGGGCGGTACCAGCTATGGATGTGCATCTGCATATTAACATTGTCCAATCAATGCTTTCAGTAGACCCAACAACTTGATATGTTCAATGTTTGCGCCTAGTTGTGAATTTATTCATGCATTTCTAGGAGAAGTAACTGGGAAAATAAGAACACTGCAACAGTATAAAAATGCTACAGAATTGTTATTTCATGGAGTATACAAGTAATTACCAAACCAGGCATGTCTGTGGAGCTAAGTTCCCTTTAGGAGGTTTACAGAGGGGACACTTTCTAAATAACGTGATCCATTGATTGTTGGAGATTTCCTCTTACTAATCAGTTATGCTCCATGTCATATTTAATGAATATTCCCGCTAACATAAGTGCAGGGTTTTGCAGAGAGGATACTATGCCTCCTTAAATAAGCCATTATGGACATTTGGTAGATACTACAATTGGAAAATTGTAGCATAATAATTAAAAATGTGAATACACATTCTTTTTAAAAAACTGCAAGGCTTCAAAAAAGCAGAACTTACATTTTAATCTTTATCTAAAAATTATATGTGAAGTTGCTTATACCTGGCAAGCTAGAAACTCATATATAAGCAGCACTGTTTGGGTTTTTTGCCCCTCTTCAGTATATAGTACTGTTTAGTTGAATTATATGAATTACATGCTGCTCAAGAAGAATACTGGCTGTCATTGAAGAGAACCAACTTGGTATTGAGAGGGAACCTATTTTCAAGCAATGGTCAACGGGGGAAAAAATGTATGTATACAAAGTAGCTCATATCAACCAAAACAGAGAGCCATATTTAGACGGCGCTGTTCGGGAGTTCTTACCCCTCATCAGTACAAAAGAGAAAACTGGCTAACTCAGTGAGATCTTTAATATCCACTTGAGTTGCTTTTAAAGTATCTCATTCAACCAATTAGTACTCTGCTGCCTTCTGATAAGGATTAAGGATTATGTACCCCCAAGACAGTGCCGTATACCGATGGGTCTCAGGTTGGGCTGGAACGGTCTACTTTGCATATGAAATATTTCACTGTCAGACACAGACATAAGTGGGTCCCTGTGAAAGAACAATATATGGGCCCTTTGCAGTCCAAAAGCTCATCATAATGCACAACCCCACCCTCTTTAGGGGGTGGAATTGGCACCCCTTACCTTTTTGACCCCTGTGCACCAATTATAAATCCGCCCCTGGAGCATTTGAAAATTAACGTCCATTTTGAGCAGAGTCTCTTTAATTGTCGACCATGACCTGTTTTTAAAAATTGGAGGCACAAAACACTATAAGACACAAAATGACGCCCTTTTCTATTATGTGTTTTACCTTTGTATAACTTAGGTCAGAGAGACAGTGGATGATGATCAAATATGGCAGATTTTTATATACATTTATAAGACTGAAAAAACATCCCACGGTTCTAAATATAATTGATTCTACAATGTTCATCTCAATTTTACAATTCCGATTGGAATTCTAACTATTTCTGTTGCATAAGTTACAGTAACTTACTGCCATTTGTGAACATACCCATATCCGATGAGCAATGTGCACTTGTTCTTATTTGCAGCAAGTGTCTTAGTGTCTTCCAGCTGCATCCACTATGTCGCCAGAAGTCAGAGCAGTTTCATGTAATAAAAGCCGTTCCTGCTGTACAGTGACACTAATGAAAAGCAAAAAATAAGTGTTTAAGAAATATGAAGTCTCCTCCATAAGGCAGGAAAATGATAGACTGAGCTTGCCCTCTGCTGGACAGCACCGAAATCATTAGTGCAAAATGTACGGAGCAGATGTGTTCACCAATTAAACCCTAATATGGGGAGAATCTTACTTCCAGGCTTTGCGTTGTTTTCTACAGATTTTCTAATAATGAAATATAGCCAGTGCCTCATTTTTATTAGTGCGCTAATGCAATCGGACTTTCCATTTACAAGCCATATGCTGGCTCCTTACAAAACTAAAGGAATAACATGCCCTTATGAGAATATTATTATTTTAGGATTATTTAGCTAAATATTTAATTAAGCTGGATGTTTTCTTCCAAAACTTTTAAACTCCGCTTTACACTTCTTAGTCTATTTACCACAACTATTTTTATTTTGCATCCTGACATTTCGGATTTGGTGCTTTTAGCCCTTTAACCCCTGGAGGTATTTTCATTTTTGCGTTTTCGTTTTTTCGCTCCCCTTCTTCCCGGAGCAATAACTTTTTTATTTTTCCGTCAATATGGCCATAGGAGGACTTGTTTTTTTTTGCAGGACGAGTTGTATTTTGAACTACATAATTGGTTTTGCCATGTCATGTACTTGAAAACAGTAAAAAAAATTCCAAGTGCGGTGCAATTGCGAAAAAAGTGCAATCCCACAATTGTTTTTGGTTTGGCTTTTTTACCAGCTTCACTAAATGCTAAATGTCCATGCAGCAAGTAAGAGAAGAGAGGCACTCACATTATTTTTGCAATTTTAAAACATCCAGGCCAGGAGAGTAATCGGTGGAGCTAAGAACTGGACGACGATCGTTTCGCGCAAAGGCGCTTCAACAGGTCCCGAGTGCCACTCTTCTCTTACTTGCTGCATGGACATTTGCTTTGTTTTTTCATGAGTGGGCAGCCTGGAGTCCGAACTGGGCAGCCATAAAGCAGATTGGATGTTTACAAATAGCTTTGCATATATGTTGCAGTGGTACAGATCATTTTGTCTGAATTGGAATTCACTAAATGCTAAATTTGACCTGCCATTATGATTTTCCAGGTCATTTCAAGTTCATAGACACCAAACATGTCTAGTTTCTGTACTTATCTTTATGGTGAAAAAAAATTCCAAACTTTGTTAAAATAAAAAAATTGTGCCATATTCCGATATCGGTAGCGTCTCAATTTTTCCTGATCTCTGGTCAGGTGAGGGCTTATTTTTTGCATGCCAAGCTGTTGTTTTTAATAATACCATTTTGGTGCATTTACGATCTTTTGATCGCCCGTTATTAAATTTTAATGCAATGTTGCGGCGACCAAAAAAAACATAATTCTGGTGTTTTTACTTTTTTTCTCACTACGCCGTTTAGCGATAAGGTTAATCCTTTTTTTTACTGATAGGTTGGACGATTCTGAGCGCGGCAATACCAATGATGTGTAGGTTTGATTTTTTTATTGTTTTATTTTGAAAGGGGCAAAAGAGGGGTGTTTTGAACTTTTATAATTTTTTAATTTTTTTTAATTTTTAAAAACTTTTTTTTTACTTTTGGCATGCTTCAATAATCTCCATAGGAGACTAAAAGGTGACACAACTCGTTTGGCTATGCTACATAGAGGCGATGATCAGATAGCCTCTAGCATTACTCACTTGCTATAACCGCTGACCACCGGGCGGCACTCACAGCAAGCCGGCAGTGACAACCATAGAGGTCTCCAGGAGACTTCTGGTGTCATGCCAATGAACCGGTGACCCACGATCACATAACGGGGTCACCGGTGAGCGGATTTCCAGCCCAATAGCTGGAAGCGAGAGTTAAATGCTGAAAGCGTCACCCGCGGTTGTTCCAGGCACATGTCAGCTATTCAAGACAGCTGACATGTCCCGGGAAAGATGTGAGCTCACCGCCGGAGCCCACATCAAAGGGAGGGATTCCGACATCTGCGTATATGTGCTCCCGATATCGGAAAGTGGTTGATATTTAGACTACATTCCCACAATGAGCTTTTGACGTTGCAGAACTTCTGCACCATTTCTGCACCTGCTATTTAAATTAGCTTACTTGCATTTTTGTGTGTTTTTCAACATGCGGTTAATTGTGCTTTTGACTCTGTTTTTTCTTGCTTCTTGTTTGTGTGCCATGTTTCATAAAAAAGCTTCTTTGTTTTTTGATACTTCCTCATATTTGGCTATGACAAGTCTTTATTGCTGTAATTAGGTGTGGATTAGGTGTGCATTTTTTACCTGCAGATTTTCCACATCTAATGTAAGTCTATGGGGAAAATCCGCACTGAAAACTCAGAGTACCGGCAAGAGAAATTGACATTCTGCAGATTGTAAACGCACACCGCAGGTAAGTTTATGCTGAGTGAAAAAAGTACAGTGGGCGGGAGATTCCTATAAATCTCATCCACTTTACTGGAACTGTAAGATGCAAAACTATGCAGCAGCAAAAACCAAAAATTCATTGTGGGAATGTAACCTTAGACTTGGACTGACGCATAACCCTGAGTCCACCCTGATACATCATGTCTAGTAATTTCCTATGGTGTCACATTGTGATCTTCAACCACCAGCGACTGGAAAACAAAGTCACAAATGTGTCCAAATTTATTGGATTTTCTCTCTCTGATCGAAAGTCAGACACACCTTCCCTGCCACAGAATTCAATGCAAGTCCCATACGACTGTGATATCCATAGAACATGTCTGCTTTTTTAGAGCTCTAAAGTAGTCTCTGGACAGCAACTTGTTGGAGAATTACTATTGCCCAAGAAATATCACTGCGTAACTCTCTCTATTTTTATTAACTTATAAATCACCATTATATTTTCCATTGCTTTACAGAAATCATCATCACTGTCTCCGATGGGGCTCACAATCTAGATTCCCTATCAGTATGTCTTTGGGATGTGGGAGGAAACTGGTGAACCCGGAGGAACCCACGCAAACATGGGGCAGATGTTGTCCTTGGTGGGATTTCAGCCCAGGCATATTTAAAGTGGGTGCAAAGGTTGCAGTTACTCCCAGGTCCGAGAGTCTAGGAGGAACAAGAGTCCCTTTGGCCCAAATGAGAAGAACAATGCTATTAACGATAAGTGGTACTTGGGGATCCTGTGGTAGATTCTGCATTGGTGCCTGCAAGCTTAAAGCTACGCCACTGTTAAAGGAGCACATTATTAAAAACTGTCAAATGGTACAACTGTCTTTGTTGCTCATAGCAAAAAAAAAATCAGAGCATAACTTTCATTTTATATACATAATCTGCAATCTGTGACCCTTAATCAAGGTCGGATTGAGCTAGAGGGGCTGCAGAAGATACTAGACCTGAGTTCAGAAACAATGCTGGAAAAAGAAAAATACGGAGGCTCCAGTAAGGTAGTCACGCTACACTGTGGATATTACTGCTCCAAATAAATGAAAAATAGATAAGCAAAACACCTTGAAATAGAGATGCATTAAAACCGGTGGCAGCTACAAACCCAACGACTTCTGAGCTTAAAGCTCCCTGAGGGGCATTCTACGAGGATAATGTGAAAGGACCGATGCCAGGGCAGTTGTGAAAATTGTATCAATAGTTCACTGGATGCTGAGAATTCTTCGACAGTGTCTACTGACACAAGAATGAACCAAAGAGATCTAGCAGAAGACAAGCTCGTTTGAAGCCAATTGCTTTTCACCAGTGTTGTTTCTCAAGGGTTAATTCACAAATAAACCTTAACTTCAGTTACCCCTTAGCTTTACACCTTGGCTTGAGCATGTAGTGCTTGAAAAAAATCTGCTTTTTACAGATGATTGATCTCTGGATTTTACATTATAAACAGCATACATTATTAAAGTGAATCTGTCACCATATTGTTGCTATCCCGTCTGAGAGCAGCCTGATGTAGGAACAGAGACCCGGATTCCAGCGATGTGTCACTTACTGGGTGCTGCAATTTTGATGAAAAACTGTTGTGAGATAGCGCTCACTGTCTGTGTTGGGCGACACTCGCTTGACCGCGATATTCAGGCACATAGGAACGGTTACTTCACATAAGCAGGCAATCCGGTTTATTTAAACTCCGCATAAACCAGACAGAGTATAGTCCGTTTCATTACATCCATGAAACATTATAGGATATCAGTCAGTTCATATAGCAGATACATCTCTCTGCTTTTATTTCAACCCCCTTGTCTGAGGTTACCTTCCCGGAGCTTCTGCTCCACACACTGACCTCCTGTCAGTCCTCTCTCCTGGGGAACTGCCTTACTGTCCTTGTGACCAGGGCACTCCCGACAGTCCAGGTCCACTGAAGGTCAGTAGCTCCCCAACATAGCGCCGTCATTGACTCTGCACACAGAACACTCTGTAGTCTCCCGCCTGGACATGCTGACAGACTTCTTGACAACTCTCCATGTGCCAAACACACCTCCATTATGTAGTTTGTAACCACACCCACAGGTGAGGTATGGATCACATGGGCTGATCTTGTGATCCTGACATCACTGCAGGACCTCTAACACCTGCACTTCCCACAGGAAAAAAGGGTACAGTGAGCACCCTCACCCAGTGGTAAGGTATGTGGGTAGCCAGACCCTCCCATCTCTCATAGCTACCCGCAACCCAGACCCAGATTCACTAAACCACATCTTAGTGCTCATGTGCACCAAAGACCAAATACTCCGGGTTGCATTGCAGGGAGCAGCTCCCCATATCAAGGGAGGCTCACAGCACAGAAGACCTCCTACTCTGCGACACATACCGGCCATTTACCACAATGCCCGACACTGTCTCACTATCCCCATTATGCCTCCGTGCGTGCCCTGGGGAGCACATACAGCACCCCCTACCTGTAACAGGGGTCACTCCATCACATATGCCCCCTTTGTTCAATCCTGTGGGGTTGAACATTTGTCAGACACCAGGGGACTCGAGACCTGGTACCCAAGTCACCTTGTCCTACCAGTCGAGATGGCCGTCTCAATCGGGCTTGGGCATCACGTTGAACCCGGCGTCGCAATTCCCTTGCACCACCTGTCTGGTCTGACTCTTTCTCAACATGTCTGCTGCAGGGTCTCCCACCTAAGTCAATCAGCCCTGAGCTAACTGAGGCGACACTACTTTTATCTGTTTCATCAGGTCTCTTTCTGTAATCTCTCTGCTGGCCATTTCTCATATGGTCTTTATTACTCAGAGAGCAGTTCTTCCATATGTCTGTATGTCCTCTGTTAGCTGCATTTTGAGGACCTTCAGCCATTGACGAACCTATTCGCCTCTCTATCCTGCGAGATGTAGTTGATGGCCATCTGTTTCCCATTTTCTGCAGCTCTTTATTGATCTGCTCCCTCTAATGTCTTAACTGCTCAATTTCTTTTAGGCATGCCACGCGATACCCCAGGAGCATCCGGATATTCCTGAGACTCTCTATGGATCTGACAACAAGAAATGGAACCATCCCATCTTCACCCATGACATGGGCCTCGTCATCAGTCGGAATCCTCAGTCTCTTCACACCGGATTTGTTCACCATCTCCTGCATCACTCTCCCAAGGATGATGTCTTCCACAAAGCCCAGCCGATTTTGAGCTTCTCTCGCAAGCTCCAGACGTCGAGAGGCTTCCTTATTCCTCCACATGATTATTTGTTTCATGCAGAGGCATTGTAGATGCATATCTCTAAGGACAGCCACTCGCTTCACTGTGATTTCACTAATCGACAGTATGACCAATTGCTGAGTCTCAGGCACCCAGTGGACACTAAGCACCTCTATTGCCTTTCTAAAGGCCTCATGCACACTCTTACTGGCACACGCTTCTTGCATGTCTTTGGGTACCTCCATTATGCTCTTGAAAAGTGGGGTCTTGCTCTCTTCAAGGACAGATGGCTCCTGCTTTGCCATGGCCCTTTTTATCAAGACCTCTGCCACCACCGGGTGACTGTCTTGTTCCGCTCCTAGCACAAACTCTTCTTCAATTTTTTCTTCTGCTTGAGCCTTCGCCAAGATGGGCATTGGCAGCTCCTCTGCCAGGCAGCGACGCTCCTCCTCTCTTTGGAGAAGCTCCTGCAGATGCTTCTCTTGGGCCATTCTGAGCACCTCCATATCTTTCAATATGGCCTCATTCATGGTTTGACACACCGACAGGTGATGTCTGAGCTCAAAGACCTCCCTCTCCAGCCCGTCCACTCTGGGCACAACCGCTTGTCTCAGGACTCCTTGTTGTTCGACAGACTATTTCTCGCTTCTCCCATCCTCTGTATTGGTGGAGCATCCATCACTTGAGGTGGTATTTACTTCAGGCCCCACTTCTTTGGTGGCCTCCTCCACTTCTGCACCCTCGGACACAGCACTGTCAGCGTCAACCCTCTCTTGGGTCTCAGCGGTGACATCCTTACTGCACTCTTTTCCACTGGCCACATCATCTGAATGGGAGTCACCATCACCCAATCGGTCATCCTGGTACCGACAGTACCCACTTAAACAGGTCACATTTTCTGGCATGGCTGTCACTGCCATCCTGTCTTCACCCTGTGGTGTCCTGTCATTCCCCTGTGTCAGTACTTCTGATAGCATAACATCGTACTCAGTTGTAGCGCTTTGTTACTGGCCATGACATGTCACAGTCACCCCCAGAGTCTGTCTCACACCCCACAACATGGTGAAACTTCCAGTTGCTTCCTAACCGGGTGTCAGCTTCACAGGCTTTATTAACCATGTCACTTACAGTCATCTTGGGGTACACATCAGGTGACACGTCTGTAAGTTGGGCAGACGCACCTTCCTCACTGGTCAACCCAAGGTCTGTCCCATCAATTTTGGGAGGCATTACCGCCTAAAGGTACGCAACCCCACCACCCGAGAGCCCTGTTGTAGAGAAGCTCCCCTCTCCCACAAGTCTAGGAAGAGTCCAGAGTCCCAGTCAATTATCACCGGACAGGGTAAGGTTGAAACTATGGCAACATCATGAATTGCACTGTCCCTAGCCATCTCTAGGACCACCCTGACCACTGGATAGTCCTTAGTGTGCCCATGGATGCAGGTGACACTGACCCTCCTATCGGGCATTTCAAGTCCCTCGGATGCAACCCTCACCAGAGTCACCGGGCTCCCACAATCGACCAGTCCACAAATTTCCACACAATGCATCTGCAGGGCACACCCTGTAAACTCTTACCAGGTGGATAGTTTACACAGCAAACCACACATAATTTACATGCTGTGGGCAACAATTTGTCTGCGGCACCCCTTCAGGATGCTCGGCCCCCTTTTGGGAAACTACCATTCCCCGAGTCTCCACCCCCTTTTGGGCAACTATACCTGTTCGGGTTACTGCCCCTTTTTGGGCAACCCTCCCTGTTTGGGTTACTGCCCACTTATAAGGACTCCACCCCTTTTAGGGACACCACCCCTTTCCTGGGGTACACCTTGTGGACTCCCACTGTATTCTTAAGCACCAGTTCGCACAGTACGCACAAAATATGTCTCTCGGCTGCACTGGCCCTTTAACACTCTGCACGGCCTGGTCCACCAGTGGGGTTTTTTTTCTCAATACTTCACCAGTTCCTGCTGGTGAGTCCTGGGAATCCATATTCACCTATTTAATCCAAACACCATATTTTGAGAGATTTGAACCCTTATTTGCAAAATGACCACTTCAAAATCTGAGTTTACAAATGTGATTGTGCAAACAAGAAATGTCCAATGATCTGTAACCTGAGATCTGTTTGCGTCCACACAGAAAATGGGACTCAGTTTTGCCCCTCCAGTTTGTAGTAATGTCCAAAGGACTAACTGATGGCTGAGGACAGTCCTATCCCCAGTAAGTGCACTGCTTCCAGTATGCCCAAGTACAATATCTGCATGCAGTTTGTGCAAATAAAACAGCTGCCAACATGATCCCTGGCACGCTCCATTAATAAGATAGTGTACCATGATACTCCATGCTATTAGTATAGTGTAGACGCAGTGCTATTTGTTGCAGTGGTCATGTTTCAAGCTGAAACATCTCGATATTCCCCATGTTTGTCTAGGTGGGGTATTCTCCACTTAATATATTAAATAACGTCCTATGCAATTGACCTAAGTGTGTATGAGAATGGATAGTGTTATAAAAGCAACAGGAAATCAATAAATTGTTTCTAAGCAGGATCCCGACTCTTTATCATGTTCTGAAGAATGTATTCGGCATGCTCTGCCCTTATAGATCCATCCGCTATAAAACGTAAAGATGACGGCAAAAATGAAGACAAGAAAGAGCATTGAAAAGAATTCAGCTTTATATGTTATAAATAACTTCTAATACGCCGCGAAACATGTTCATGATCACAGTAGAACCCGTTATTCAGTAGGAAGTGATTTCTATCCAATATTTTCACTTTGTTTTATTTGTTTCAATTTTCTTTATTACTCGAGACCGCTTTAAAGCAATATAAAAATATATTAGTTACTCAATCATCCCATGACTTATGTGCAATTGATCTTAATAGTCTGCACAGAAAGTGCACACGAATAAAAGCAAATTATTTTGGAATAAGAAATTAATGTTTGATAAATGAGAGTTTCGAGAGAGTCAATAAATAAATTGCTGAAGTTGCATCATTTCACTGAATTACCAGAGTTTGTCTTGGTAAATTGAAGAGAGGAGACATATTTCCAGACATATAAAAAGCACCTGTTTTATTGATTAATAAACCCACAATTGGAAAGTCACAATGATTTATGTCTGATCACCGCAAACACACATAATAAATGGAGAAACACTGGGGAAATAAAAAACTTTCATAAATTGTTTATTCCGACTGCTGGATCTCTACTGATATCTTTCCGCTGCTGATCACAGGGACTGATCAATAGCATGGTCTAGCCATAGAGTAATGTCATCCGGTGATGTGCAAAAAAGCAACATTATCGTCTTACTAATTACAGGTGACATAAACTATTGGAAAAAAGATGACCTGAAACACAGTCAATGAAGCTTGTTGTGGCTGATCGGTGGATGTGGCAGGTGATGGGACTCCACCGATTTGTATTTGTTAATGGATAGGCAATATCATATGACTGGACAAACCTTTAAGCCTACTCAGGAAAAAAATATGTAGTATACCTGTATGGCAAATTGTGTAGCATTGCAAACATGAGTAGTCACTTCTCTAAGAGTTAGGGTGCCTGGAGACGATCATATGTAAAATTGTCCAAGTTTCATCTAGAAAACTCGGATGATGTTTTTTTCAAATTTTCCTCACATTTTCATTCATGCGCCATTCGTGTATTTTTTTTATTATGCCTATGTGGCGTCCAACTACATTAAAACATGTACATGATCACATATAGTTTCCGAGGTTTATAATAGAAATCTATCCTCAAAAATACCACTTGGTTGTTCCATGTGGGATCTGAATTGTTTCTCGCACCCATAAACTTGAATTAGTGAGCGTTGTCCAAGATTTGGGTTAAAGTAGTGCATGATAAGATTATTTTTTACTTGGACACTAGGACCAAGAAAAAAAAAATCGAAATCGATCATCTGAAAATATACTTTAAAGCTTTTCAAAAAGCCATGTCTTGTTGCTGGGAATGTACATTGGTGTTTTCTGCAGGCATGACAACTATCCGAGATTTGCAGACAACTTTTGGGATTTTTCTGAAACACTCGTGGCAAATTTGCTATGCGATCAACCCTGCCTTTATTGAACATTTCAGGTAGCTCATGGAAGGGACCAAAAGGCAGGACTAAAGTTTTACTAAATTTTCAACATCGGTGTTGGCAACTATACTTTGCCTTCTCTGTAATATGGCTCCATAGCAGACTAAAATGATAGATAAGAGAGTGTGCTGCTGATGTATTTCATTTGACAGGCAAGTATTTAGTTATCACTTGTCAAAAGGACAGATAGGACTTTTGTGTTGGGTTTTCATTCAATTATTCCAATTTGATTAATTTTACAAAGAGTACAGGTGAGTAACTTGGGGTGGGATAGAGAAGCAACTGTCCTGGGAGCAGTTAGGCACAGATCTGGAAGGAACAAGGCGTACATTCTGGATTTAGCTTTTACATTCACACAACCTCTGCAGCCAATCAATGGTTGTAGCTGGACATCTGAGACCAGTGATTGGCTGCAGTAGTCACATGTCCAAGCCAGGATATCATGACACATTATTTATTTCATAAGCTATTATGTTTTTGTTTTTTTTTAAATAGCTCTTACTGACTTAATAACTTTTGAAATTAGGTATATATATAAAAATAATCTGCGCTGGGTTCTCCAGTTTTGTGACCACTAAATACCTCCAAAAAACAAGAAATATTTGCACCTTTTATATGACAATAAAAAACTATTAAAAAACAATAAGTTTGTGCTGTGTTTTAAAATAGCTCCACCGTGGAGCACAACATTACCATAAGGAAATTCTGAGCGAGATAATAAATTGATTTTTTACCTAGTGCGGTATAGTCGATAATATCCACAGTTCCCTTTAGTCGATCTTTGTAAAAGTCCAAATGTGGATAAATGCGGCTTCGGTGGAGTTTTTTTTTTTTTTCTTTTTCCTCTTTTGCTTTCACGTGAGCGGGCTCCAGGCAGTGCCCCGGCCGGCGGCAAACAGCCCTATGCTCGCTCACTGCTAGTAGCGACTAAGCGCTGTTGTGCAGCACTCGGTTCTCTGCCTCTGCAGGACCTTGTGTGACGTCATGGTCATGTGATTGCTCACGTGACTTGCTACAGATAGCACGGTGGACTATCTGTAGGAAATTGGTCCACCGTGCTATCTGTAGCAAGTCACGAGAGAAAAGCCGGTAATTCATTGCGGTGTACAGTAAAATCACACTGACAGCTTACAGTACAATAGGTAGAATAAATGTGTACACATAGAATAGGTATATATATATATATATATATATATATATATGTCAGTGAGACACATATATATATATATTAATATTTCTTCCAGCGCTTCCTAAACCCGACATGATTTGAGACATGGTTTACATACAGTAAACCATGTCATATCCCCCTTTTTTTTGCATATTCCACACTACTAATGTTAGTAGTGTGTATATGAAAAATTTGGCCGTTCTATCTACTAAATTAAAGGGTTAAATGGCGGAAAAAATTGGCGTGGGCTCCCGCGCAATTTTCTCCGCAAGAGTAGTAAAGCCAGTGACTGAGGGCAGATATTAATAGCCTGGAGAGGGTCCATGGTTATTGGCCCCCCCCCTGGCTAAAAACATCTGCCCCCAGCCACCCCAGAAAAGGCACATCTGGAAGATGCGCCTATTCTGGCACTTGGCCACTCTGTTCCCATTCCCGTGTAGCGGTGGGATATGGGGTAATGAAGGGTTAATGCCACCTTGCTATTGTAAGGTGACATTAAGCCAAATTAATAATGGAGAGGCGTCAATTATGACACCTATCCATTATTAATCCAATACTAGTAAAGGGTTAAAAAAAAATACACAAACACATTATTAAAATTTTTTTTAATGAAATAAAAACAAAGGTTGTTGTAATATTTTATTCAACGCCCAATCCAATCACTGAAGACCCTCGTTCTGTAACAAAAATAACATAATAAACCAACAATATCCTTACCTTCCGCAGATCTGTAAAGTCCAACGATGTAAATCCATCTGAAGGGGTTAAAATATTTTGCAGCCACGAGCTTTGCTAATGGAACGTTGTTCGTGGCTGCTAAACCCCAGGGAATGAAGGTAAAGCAGGTCAATGACCTATATTTACCTTCATTTGCGGTGAGGCGCCCTCTGCTGGTTGTACCTAGATCGTGGGAACTTTCCTAGAAAGCTCCCAGGCTCGAATTCATAAGAGGCGCCCTCTGCTGGTTGTCCTGCTGATTAAAATTCAGCCCCGGCATTTGAAGTTACACAGGCCCACTTGTCACATGATGACTGTATAATATCTTTGTACACTTGTAGGCAGGGCCAGTTTTAGGCAAAGTGGGGCCCTACGCCTAGGCAAAGTTTAAAATGGGGCTCCAAATGCTAACATATTGCACATCACACAGAAGCATTTCGGTTGTATTTACATGCGCTGAGTTCAGGCCGCTAAATTAGTTTGATCGACAATACTGAATACTGAAGTTGTTCAACACTTGTTTCCCGGCCTCTTTCCACCAGCTGAGGAAAAATGATGGGACAGAATGATCACTAATAGATCACTAACAGATCACCATACATGTTATCAGCAGCACATCTACAGTTTACACTGGCAATGTGCTGCTGAGAACAATGATTTTTGTTCCAGCAAAAACAGCAGCATTTTATTTGTTTAGTAAAATACACCCCATTGTCCTCCATATATTATAATGTGCACCACAGTCCTCCATATAGTATAATAAACTCCCTATAGTCCTCCATATATTAAAATACACTGCTCAGTCCTCTCTATAGCATAATACACTCCTCATAGTGCTCCATATAGTACAATACACCACCATAGTCATCCATGTAGTACAATTCACTTCCCATAGTATAATGCACCCCATAGTTCTTCATATAGTATAACGTATTCCTCATAGTCCTCAATACAGTATAATGAAGCCCACATATAGTATAATGCAGCCACCACCCTACAGAATATAATGCAGCCACCCCAGAGTATAATGCAATCACCCCATAGAATATAATAAAGCCCACCTCCCCATTATATATAATGTAGCCCCCATAGAAAATATTGCAGCCCCCATAGTATATAACACAGCCTCCCCCATAGAATATAACACACCCACAATAGTATATAACACAACCAAATAGTATATAACACGGCCTCCCCCGTAGAATATAATATACCCCCATAGTATATAGCACAACCCGCATAGCAGATAACACAGCCCACATAGCAGTATACAGCACAGCCCATGTAGCAGTATACAGCACAGCCCATGTAGTATACAGCACAGCCCACATAGTATACAGAACAGCCCACTTAGCAGTATACAGCGCAGCCCACACAGTAGTATACAGCACTGCCCACACAGTAGTATACAGCACTGCACACACAGAAGTATATAGCACAGCCGACATAGTAGTATACAGCAGAGCCCACACTTTAGTAAATAGCACAGCCCACACAGTAGTATAGAGCAGAGGCCACACAGTAGTATAAAGCACAGCCCACATAGTAGTATATAGCACTGCCCACACAGTAGTATACAGCAGAGCCCACATAGTAGTATATAGCACAGCCCACATAGTAGTATACAGCACTGCCCACACTGTAGTATACAGAAGAGCCCACATAGTAGTATATAGCACAGCCCGCCCACACAGTAGTATATAGCACAGCTCACACAGTAGTATATAGAACAGCCCACACAGTAGTATACAGCACAGCCCACATAGTAGTATACAGCACAGCCCACATAGTAGTAGACAGCACAGCCCACATAGTAATATACAGCACAGCCCACATAGTAGTATATAGCAAAGCCCACACAGTAGTATACAGCACAGCCCACATAATAGTATACAGCAAAGCCCACACAGTAGTGTACAGCACAGCCCACATAGCAGTATACAGCAGAGGCCACACAGTAGTATATAGTAGAGCCCAAAAAGTAGTATACAGCAGAGCCCGCAGAGTAGTATACAGCAGAGCCCACATAGTAGTATATAGCACAGCCCACACAGTAGTATATAGCACAGCCCACACAGCAGTATATAGCACAGCCCACACAGTATTATACAGCACAGCCCACACAGTATTATACAGCACAGCCCACATAGTAGTATACAGCAAAGCCGACATAGTAGTATACAGCACAGCCCATATAGTAATATACAGCACAGCCCACATAGTAGTATACAGCACAGCCCACACAGTAGTATACAGCACAGCCCACATAGTAGTATACAGCAAAGCCCACATAATAGTGTACAGCACAGCCCACATAGCAGTATACAGCAGAGGCCACACAGTAGTATATAGCACAGCCCACATAGTAATATACAGCACTGCCCACACAGTAGTTTACAGCAGAGCCCACATAGTAGTATATAGCACAGCCCACACAGTAGTATATAGCAGAGCCCACATAGTAATATACAGCACTGCCCACACAGTAGTATACAGCAAGGCCCACATAGTAGTATGTAGCACATCCCACAGTAGTATATAGCACAGTCCACACAGTAGTATATAGCACAGCCCACACAGTAGTATACAGCACAGCCTGCATAGTAGTAAACAGCACAGCCCGCATAGTAGTATACAGCACAGCCCACATAGTAATATACTGCACAGCCCACAAAGTAGTTTATAGCTCAGCTCACATAGTAGTATATAGCACAGACCACACAGTAGTATATAGCAGAGCCCACATAGTAGTATACAGCACTGCCTACACAGTAGTATACAGCAGAGTCCACATAGTAGTATACAGCACAGCCCTTACAGTAGTATATAGCACAGCCCACACAGTAGTATACAGCAGAGCACACATAGTAGTATATAGCCCAGCCCACATAGTAGTATACAGCAGAGCCCACATAGTAGTATATAGCACAGCCCACACAGTAGTATACAGCACAGCCCACACAGTAGTATATAGCAGAGCCCACATAGTAGTATACAGCACAGCCCACATAGTATACAGCAGAGCCCACATATCTCCTCCCCCCTAGAATGGCCCCACAGTCCAGTAAAAAAAAACACACTCCTAACCTCACCTCATTCCCGCGTTGCTCCCTGCTCCTGTCTCGGCGGCTGCCGCTGCACTGCCTGGGACACAGCGAGTGCGCGTGCACCCGCAGTGTCAGAGGCAGAGCGGGGAATGATGGGAGAGGGAGCGTCAGGTGACGCTCTCTCCTCCATCGTTACATTCAACTGTACCGGCATCATAGACGCCTGTAAAGTTGAATGCGGTGGCGGTGGCACTGGAGGGGGAAGGGTGAGTCGGCACGCAGCGGCCCACTACTGGCACTGGCCCTTCTGGCATTTGCCAGAACTGCCCAATGTCCAGTCCGGCCCTGCAAGTGGACCACCATCTACACGAGCGACATAAAGAGACATCTCAATATTAGGGAAGTCAGGGGTCAATGGAACCCAGGGCTGATTCTACTGAGGAACCCATGCAGTTGTAGGGATGACTCTTTTTACTGATCTCCTCCAGCTGCACTTACTGGTACTGAAGTTCGGGAGTGTGTTTTTTCTGTGATAAGAAGGGTCATTTTATTGGCACCTGTATATCCATATGTAATCACAAAGACGTGCCGGAAGTACTAAGGAGACTGGGTTGCGGGGAGGTAAGCAATACGAGTGCTCATATTTCTTGTCAAATTTTTCTTATCATTCACTTGTTTTCACATGGATCTGGTGAAAGTCTGGGCTGCACTAGACTGAGATTTTCCTGAAGACTTAAAATCTTTAGAAGGGTTTTTAGGATTTTTCAATTAGTTTACCGGGAGTTCATCAAGAACTTATAGGTAATGGCAAAATCATTGACTAATATGACATGGAAAGAGATGAACTTTATAAATGATCCAATATGGCCAGTGAGGCATTTGCGACTTTAAAGAGATGGTTTGCTTCTGGGCAGATTTTTATACAGCCTGACATCACTTATTAATTCATTGTGGATGTTGACTCATCAGAAGTGGGGGTTGGGGATGTATTGTTGCAGGGTTCATCTCCAAGTAAGTGGAGCCTGTGTGCATACTTCTTCAAGAAGCTGTCGTCCACTGAGAGAAATTATGACATTGGTAATAGGGAATGTTTGGCAATAAAGTGGACCTTTGAGGAGTGGCATCATTTTTCAGAGTGGTCAGTTCAACAGGTCATGGTAATCCCTGATCATAAAAATATTTTGTATTTGAAATCTGCCATATGTCTGACACCTAGACAGGCAAGATGGTCATTGTTTTTTTTCAGCAGATTCCAATTTTTTGTGACTTATAGGCCGAGGGTTAAGAATATTAAGACAAATGCTTTATCTCATTGTTTTCTTGGGGGAAGAAGTAATTGCGAGCCAGTTCCAATATTATAGAAAGGGATAGGTATTGCTATTATATGTTTGGATCTGGAGAAAGAGGTCGTAGAGGCTGCCTGTCATTCAGGTAGACTGCTTGTGAACCTCCATCTTAAAATTTTGACTGAACATCATGATTCGGTCCAGGCTGGATATCCCGGTAGTAAAGCCACCACAGATCTTCTTACTTATCTTTTTTGCTGGTCAAGGGTGCACCAGGATGTTTGGGAATATGTAGCTTCCTGCAGTACTTGTGCGTGTTCTAAGACTCCATATACTTGTCCGCCTGGGGCTCTTCAACCTTTGGTGATTCCCTGTAGACTATAGACTCATTTGACTGTAGATTTCATCACTGATCTACCTATGTCAGCAGGTAACACTATAATATTGGTGGTTGTGATTGCGCTTTGCCAAATTTGGCACAAATTTTTATTAAAAGAATTGTGAAATTACATGGGATTTGATCTGATATTGTTTCCAAATAGGGTAGGTTCAATTTATTTCCATGTTTTGGAATGCATTTTGTGCTCACATAGGGATTCATCTTTCATTTTCATCTGCTTTTCATCCATAGTCTAAGGGGCAAACTGAATGAGTGAACCAGAATTTTGAGACATAACTTAGGTGCTTTGCGTCCTAGAATCAGGAAAATTGGGCTTTTTATTTACCTTCAGCTGAGTTTGCTGTGATTAATAGAGTTGAGCGACTTTTACTTTTTTAGGGTCGAGTCTGGTTTCGCGAAACCCGACTATCTCTAAAGTCGAGTCGAGTGAAATCGGCCGATTATGGCGAAAAGTCGGGGATCGACCGAAACACGAAACCCAATGCAAAGTCAATGGGAATTTTTTTATTTTTTTTATTTTTGTTTTATTTTTATTTTTTTTTCTCTCTCTCTCTCTCTCCCTCCCCCTCTCCCTCTCCCTCTCCTTCTCCCTCTCCCTCTCTCTCTCTCTCTCTCTCTCTCTCTCCCCTCCGTCCCTGAACAGAAAAGCTGGTGTTACACATTGCAAATCGCTACAGCGCACAATCGACAAGATGACGATAGGCGTCCACGCCCCTGAGACCTATGTCATCACTCTGCCCACGCTCCTTCATTGGCTGAAAAAATGGCACCAAGCGCGTCATACGAAACACGACTTTGGCGCGAAAGTCACGTACCGCATGGCCGACCCCACACAGGGATCGGGTCGGGTTTCATGAAACCCGACTTTGCCAAAAGTCGGCGACTTTTGAAAATGAACGATCCGTTTCGCTCAACCCTAGTGATTAACCATTGGCATGAAACAGTTTGGGGTGGGAGTGGGGATTGGATTCTGCTGACAGTTTCTCTTTAAGAAGGGGCTGGAATAACTTATCTACATCTGCCCTCAGCAGATCATTTATTCTACTACTACGTTTGTCCTGTAGATTTCACAAGAGTTTTTCTTTGCCAAAACCGACAAATGCTAAATGATAACTTAACCTTATAGTCTTTACAAAGTTTAATTCACCATACCCATTTTCTGTAAAACATAATGAAAACTAGTTGTGTGTTTCAAAGCTTTACATAAACTTTTACTGGTGTAATTAAAGCCTCTTCAAACTTGGCAAATTGTGTATGCAGATTCATTTCTACCAAACAGGTGCATAGTAAATTATCTTACATTTGTGTTTTATAACTTCAGAATTTTATTCAAAGACAAGAATTGTATCTGGATAGACTTGGGAATGAAGTCATGAATTCATTTTGTTGTTATGGGCAGTAATTTCTTGCGAGCCGCTGACAACTCTTCCTATTTCTCATACACGTCTGCAGTGTATAAAAGGATGGCAGCATCATGTGGTGCCCAAAATGGCGCAATGTAAATGCATAAGTCTAGATCGTCTGAATCTCTTCTTTTAATCATGAAGCACAAATGAGGTACAGACAACACTTTTAGGGTTCGTGCACAAGACCAATTATCTCGTACGACTGCTATTTGTGGTTTTCAAGGATAACACTTGCAACTATGATATTCTATGGGGCTGTGCACATGGCACAATTTTTTCTTAGAACTGAGTAGTCCACAGAAAAAATCAGAGACTTGTCCGAGTTTGATCCAAGGGGGTCAAATCAAAATGGGCAATGCAAGTTAATGGGTTCAGTTTTCACAGACTGACAGAAAGGACAAGATGGACAAGATGGCGAAAGTTCTTTCCCTCCACATGTGGAAATTGCTGAAGCCACTCTGATCGGACGAAGCAGTAGGTTTTTGGTGTATGTTTAATAAATGGTCATGTGCATCTACTTTTACTGAGAGTGAAAAATGCAAGTGCAGAATCAAGATCCAAAATGTATAAACACTCATCAGTACATGTGGCTAATGCTGTAAAATAACAAACTAAGCAATACGTATCTACCAATGCCCTCGCCATTCCAGCACTGCATTTCTGCTGCCCGTCGCCCTTGCAGCTCCAATGCTGCATCTCCATTTCTTTGCTGGTCCACAGCCATGCTGTGTCGGTGCTGCCTCTCGCCCTTGCCAGTCCAGTGATGCCTCACTATTGCTAGTCATTATGCTGCTCTAATGTTCCCTCTCTATTGCTTATTACCCTTGCTACTCCCCCGATTCTTCACTTCTGATCTACTGCTGCCTTTGCCTTCCCAACACTGAAGTCACCACTGCTGTCTGGTCAACAAAGAGGTGTCGATTTTGAAGCAAGGGCTACTCATAACATAGAATGACTGCTGTCCAAAGCCGCCGAGCTCAGTGGGTTCAGCTGAATTTTGACAATGTGTTTGAGAGGCCTCAGTACTGCATGGCTTGGTATCTTACATCCTAAGCAGTCTTGGCTCCATTGTGGTTGCCATTTCCTTTCTAAGGAAGTGAATATGTGGCTCTGCTGGTAGCATTATTCAGTTCCCTGTTTAATATAGCGTCTACCATGTACAATGACTACCACAATGTCCCTCATATACAATGTCAGGTACTGTACTTCGATACACAGTAACAACCATAGTGGCTTACTTATGCCAAAGTGACAAATGGCTACTGTGGAAGTGACTAGTAAATAGTGTTGAGCATTCCGATACCGCAAGTATCGGGTATCGGCCGATATTTGCGGTATCGGAATTCCGATACCGAGATCCGATATTTTTGTGATATCGGGTATCGGTATCGAATCAATAGGGATGTGGAAAATAAAGAATTAAAATAAAAAATATTGATATGCTCACCTCTCCGGCGGCCCCTGGACTTCACGCTGCTATCCGGGAGGCTTCTTTGTTTAAAAAGCGCGCCTTTCGGACCAGTGAATGACGTCCCGGCTTCTGATTGGTTGCGTGCCGCCCATGTGACCGGCACGCGACCAATCAGAGGCCGCGACGTCATTCGCAGGTCCTCAATTCCTAGAATTAGCAGTTTTGTGAATGAGAATGACGTCGCGGCTTCTGATTGGCCGTGTGCCGCCCATGTGACCGGCAAAAGTTGCCTTTTGAAGGTGTCTAGCTCTCTTGAAACACGGACTGAACCAAAGCTTGCCTTAATGTTCATTTGTATACCTGAGGCATGAAACCTTTGAAATCAATCACTCCAATGCCAGAGCAATATCCCAGTGGCGAGTTCACAGTGAATTCATGTTGCAGGGCTTGTCTGTACAAGCTCCAAGGCTACTGCATTGTTAAAGTTTAATCGCATTTTTGTCAATCCAGCAAGTAAAGACAATGAAGTTCTTATGCTGTAAATTAAAAATATATGGAATGTTGTACCTTTCTGCAGTTGTATATAAGCCATTATATGTACTACCCCCTGGTAACCTGCAGATGCCACTGATGCTTTTGTTGTGTTTGGATAGATTTGGATGGTATATGAATCCTTAGTCAAGACTACAACAAAATCAAAAGAAAATCTAATTATCTTGAAAAGAAAGTACCGTAAACATATCAATCAAATTGTGCTACTTTTAAAAGGGTCTATTGGAATTTAGTGGGTTTTTTAACAGTTCACTTTCAAGATAGTTGCAAATATCTAATGACTGTAGCTAGTTTTATTACCAAAATCATAACTTATCCCCCTATCAACTATGACTACTGGGACCCCAACATAAGCCCGAGAATATGACACTAGAACACAGGTTCCAGGCTCTGTATCCCCGTCTTGAATGGAGAGGAGGTGTACATGCTCAACCTCCTCTCCATTCATTGTCTGTTGGACTGCCAATAAAAGCTGCTCTATTCCTACCAATCCCATAGACAATGAATGGACTGGAACTCGAGCATGCATTCCTCAGCAACGCTCAAGATGGGATGCAGAGCCCCTTTCTTGAGGTCACAGAGCTCTGTTCTTGGGATGATTGTCAGTCCCTATGGATAGAAAATAATTTGCTATTTTTGGAATTACTTTTTAGATTATGTGCACAAAGAGTATTTTAGATGCAAGTGCAGACACCGAGCTTTCTCAAGTGACGCTGCTTCAGGTAGTGGTCATTTTCTTGTGGCTGCTTCACTGATGGCTTTTCCATTGTTTTTGTTGCAGCTCCGCTGCCGACGTCTCTTGCCCCGTACTGTTAAGTGAAGAGAGTGGTCGGCTTCCTACTGGAAGTTGCCTACAAAATGAGCATGTCATTTTTTTTTTACTTTTTCGGGGTTTCAGAACTCTGAAGAGGTTAAAATAAGTGATATAAGACGGAACATGTGCACAACAGTTACTTTTCAGCGTTATGTTCATTTTATGGGAACTTTTGCAGCGCTTCTTAAGGCAGTTTTCCGATATTCTTCTTACAAAAAAAATAAAAAATACTTTCATGTCAGTCATTTCACCTATCATAAAGCTAATTGTCGGTGAACTGGTCAAGAACAGAGCCGGCCAGTCCTCTGCATGAAATCACTCATGGCCACTACTGCTCTTTGCATCTTGGCAACCCGCCCCGGAAACCAATCACTGAGTACATTTCTCCTCCTCTTCTTTTTATTTTTTATAGACATGTAACTATACAGTTCAGTGTTCCTTATCAGTGCAATTTGCCATTAATAAGAACACATTTTCAATAAACAGGAATACATCACTAGTTTTGGCTGTGAACAATAGATTTACTAATTTAATATAGAAAAAGTTAAATAACAGAGTCTATCCAGAAGTCTGAACCAGATCTTGCATTCTAGTGTTCATCGAGAACTTTGAGACATCATTATGGTTGATATTTACTGTCTCACTACATTCAGCTACCGATGTTTCAAAGACAAGTAATTTAAGAATGTTTTAGATAGGATCAGAGCATCTCCAAAATGACCAGTTATTTGAGCAGTTTCCAGCATTCAGTGGTTAGTATCTAACAAAAGTGGTCCAAGGAAGGTCAACTCGTGAACAGACTTCAAGGTCTTAAGCGGACAATACTCATTGATACATGTGGGAAGCTAAGGCTCACCCGTCTATTCCTACTGTACTGTAAAATTATGTTGAGATGGTTTAAAGAACATAAAAAAGAGGTCAAAGTTTTGATTTACCCTCAAAATTGACTGGTTCTGAGATGGATCAAGAATTGATGGGGTGTGCTGGGAAAATAAGTCCAATCCATCAAGTCTAAGTACCACCTTCCAACTTTCTTGATGTATAGGATCTACTGCTAACATTATGGTGAAACAGATATTATAGAGATTTAGAGGCATCCATTCCCCAACATGTCACAGCTGCCTTAATGGCATTAGAGGGGCCCAACACAATATTAGGCAGGTGGGTCTAATATTTTATACTATGCACTGAAGCTCCATTACTATCTTATGAGCAGAAAAACAAGGGAGAATCAGCTCACCTGTTAATCAGATCCAAATTGCAAGAAAACGTTGTAGCATACCAAGTCCCAAATGTGAAATAAAGATAATATCCAGCAAGATGGATTCTTGGAAAACATTTATTGAATGTACAAAAAGGCAGAAAGAAAAAATTACTCCAACATCGTTAAAAAAGCAGACGCGTTTCAGACGCAGTTCTTACTTGTTGCGTGAGCAAGGACTACGTCTGTTGGAGTGATTTTTTTCTGGCATTTTGTACATTTAATAAGTGTTTCCAAGGTTCCATCTTACTGGATTTTAAGCTTTTTTCCCACTACTATCTTAGGCCTTCTTCAAACATCAGTGTTTTCAGTACGTAAGGTGACAGTTTTCACACATACTGGAGACATTTACACACCCATTATACTCTATGGGGCTGCACACATGTACATATGTTCACAAAGACCATGTGTCCATGGGACCCACACGTGGACATGTCCATTTTTTTCCAGCAGCACGGACGTCAATTCACGTGCACACGGATGACATAAAGTGTGATATTCATGTGCCGTTCGTGCGACACGTATCAGAAGAAATTGCAGAATAGAAATTACAGCTGTTTAGGTGTTACACAGATGGTGCACACATACACACGGACAGCACTCGGATAGCACACATGGACACAGATAGCACTGTAATGGTTGTTTCCACTACCTGAACTATCAGGAAGTGTGAAGGAGGCCTTACTTGTATCATTTGGGTACATTTTTCTAATTGTTACTTTTTATGGGTATGTTTACACATCTCAAAATTTTTGCACAAATTTGTACAACTCAAAATCTGTTCCATAAATGTGAATAGGAATTTTTCTAGAAGTCTATTTAGATTATTGGGACAGTCACTGAAATCTGACATTTTGGGCAAGTCCTCTGTAAGTAATCAATTATTGCAGGTGATCAGCTCAGCCGGGTGCTGAAATAATGATAGCAGCGTTGGAATGGCGAAGAGGAAAAAGGTACAACTTTTTTTAATTTTAGGCTAGGTTCACATTGCGTTAGTGGGTGTCTACTAACGGATTCCGTTACATGGCGCAATTGTCGCAATTAACGCTATGTAATGGATCCGTTAGCGCACCCATTGACTGCAATGTGCTAACGGATTCCTAACGCATCGCAAATGTATGCCATTTTTGCAATGTGCCGCTAGTTTCGGATGGACTTTGAACGCTGCTTGCAGCGTTCAGGGTCCGTTCCTTACTAGCGCAGATCGGGCATCTGCGCTAGCGGGATTGCCGAACGCAATCCCTTTTTGGACATTGCGTTAGCGCAATCCGTTAGCTTATCCACTAAACGTATTTCACTAACGCAATGTGAACCTAGAGTGTTGCATTGTCTTCATTTTAGATCATGGCTGTCTCATTATACAGTACCAGTATTAACACATTGTACGAAAATTACATTGTTGCATGGGACTCAAAAAGTACCTAAAAGGGCTAGCTCATCTCTATGCAGGAGTGATGCTTGCAATTACCATGTTATAAATGGCTGCTTTATATTACTAGACAGTTGCTGGATATCTCCTGCAGCGAAATCCTTCTACAGATTTTAACAAATTCCAGAGAGTGAGAAGACTCTTTTAGGCGCCAGTCTTACCCTATTTACCCTGATGATACATGTCTGCTCCTGCATTAATAACTGATGATCTGACTAACCTAACTAGGGCTTTATTCATTGAGCTAAAATACATTTCAAGTTAAGTTCCACTTTGCTCCAGATGTTAGGGGATCACTTTCATAAATTTACAAAACTGTTTACGCAAGTGTAAAAAGAATACTAAATGCCAGTAGCTGACACAAGATGCTTATGGGAAGATTTGACATAACTTCCAACATTTGAATCCCCATATGCAGGTGCAAAAAAAAAACATTTGAGACAAAAGTGTATCCCTAAGCAAAATTTAAAGTGAGACCAAAAAGCCCAAATATTGTAGTAGCAAAATGTTCACATCAATTCACTAGCTGATGTATAGAGAGCTTCAGCACTGATCTCTAGAGGTTCTAGAGGCATTGCTAGAGTCTTAAAAAGACAAGGGCACCAGCTCTTCCCACTTTCCACTTGCAAGTGGGGTTAGTATTTGTGGGGATGATGTCCGCTGTTTTATGGTCGCTGACATGAAGCCCACAAGTTAATAATGGAGAGGCATCTATAAGGTGCCAATACATTACAAACCTCATAGTAAGTTTTGAAGTAAACACACAGCCAGAATAAAGTCATTTAATTGAAATAAATGGCACAGACACCTTTTTATTTTAAATAAAAATAAATAAGCAGTTATACTCAACTTATGTCTATTCAATTGAAGCCCTCGTCACCTGTATAAAACAGATGGATTACGGTATGGAACAGTATAGATTACTTCCACTTCAGACAAGTGAGGGATAAGGTTTTTTTTATTTTTGCTTTTTTTTTTTACAGGGGACAAGGGCATCAGGTATTAGTTGTAATGTGAGTGTTAGGTTCCCGCCTCTGCACAGGGGGAATCTTGAACCATCTCCACTGTGGTCTCCCATTCTTCTCCAGCTGCAGTGGAGTCTGCTCAGCAGAGACTTCAGTCCCAGCATCTAGCTCCGGCTAATACTGGACAACTGGTTACTACTGCCCTTCCAGGCTCTGTCCTTGTAGCCAACAATGTTCAGCAGCGTGCAGGTCTTTCTGGGACTAAGTCCTGCTTTTCACATACTGAGCATGCCCAGGGTAAGATCTCTTGTTGGAGATCAAGGGTCACATGCTTAGATACCACAGCAAATCCCATTGGTCCTCTAGGAAGGTCCTGAAGGTGCTCAACTTCTGTGGCTAGTGTATACTTGAAATTGTGTGTGTGTGTTGATGTGTGAAAGTCGCTCATTAATCATCCCCTCCCTTGTGTATGACTGCTCATGTATGGTGGATGTTTGCTATCTAGCGCCCGACAGAGCCATCAGTACTAAACACACGATACAGCATCAATTGCTGTGACCGCCGTGCGCTATCAGAGCGCTTTCCTATCCAAAGTCTGGTTGGTTAGTGGCGTCCTCCAAAGCGGCACAGCATGCACTGTTGTGCATTTAAATTATATTTTTGTTACTCTGACACCCCAGTTGCTGTGTCGGGCGCAAGTGGTCTGAACGTACTCTAACCCTGTGTCTTGGGATAGAGTCCTGAGACTCCTTGCTTGCGCTCTTGGTGCGGTACCACGGCCCTGTGACGCAACAGGGTTCGCTTCCTGCACACAGGGTGAAGACAACCCGTGTGTATATCCACATTGTACTGCCATATAGTCTGTCATTACTCAGCAGCAGGTTCCATCTCTGCACGGTGGACCCCGGGCAGCGAACACACCTTATACCATCTCTCTTATAATTTAGTGTGTTCCGCTAAACCTAACAGTGAGTATCATGGTTGTTATTATTTTCTGTTTTGTACAGGTGACATGGGTTACAATGGAATGGGCATAAGGTGAGTACAACTTTGTTATCAGCATGACGCCAGTGGTCAAGCCCCATCGACTGAGCATCCAAGAAGAGGAGGAGCTGTTCTGTTGACGTTGAGTAGCTGAATCCTCCAGCAGTAGCAGTTGGCTCTGAGCCGGCACCGGGTACAACAGGCAGGTAGTTAGCAACTATCTGCCTGTTAGTTTTTAGGCCCATAGTAAAAAAAATAGAGTGAAAGTTGCTGAAAAAGATTACATACTTCAGTGAACATAAGAAAGTATTGTGAAATGTCTCTAAAAGTCCACTAATTTAAAAAGGCTTTATCTCTTCAAGATTTCCTCTGACAAATTTCTATTATATGCTATACATAATGGTCAATCTCTTTAGGTGACATCTCACTAATTTGGATCAAGGTCTCACTAGTTTTACTGTATATTATACTATTTCTGATTAGTCCTCCAAAAATGAGTGACATATCCACTTTCAGAATAAGATTTTAAGATTCAAAGATGTAAGGCAAACATCAAAGGTTGATGAGGGCTAAAATATCGCCTATACGCTTTTAGCAAAACACATCATTTGTCTTTGTTCCTCTATCTCATAATGCAGTTCATTGGAGGAGTAGGTCTGACAAATTAGTATGTTGATACAATCTGTGTCATTAATAAAACATTCAGCTCCCTGTTTTAGATTTTGTAAATGTCTTACCTATGCTTCAGAGAGTTTTAATACTATTCATTTGGATGGACTCTCGGTTCCCACTGCTATTTTCCTTCCCTAGAACTTGTGTTTAAAGCATATTGAGTAGTTGGCTTAATGAGGTTCAGTAAGTTGTACCAGATCTGAGGTTCTGGAGGTCAGCTTTCTTGATAAATTTATCTTTGTGTTAAGAAATGTATCTCTATTCTCTAGACATTACACTTTTCCCAGGTGCCAGACTGTAGATTCCGTTACATCATTCACACAAAGTTTATTTCAGGCTTTCAGTTAATAGCTTAACATAATTTACATGTGAAATGTATAGACACTTACATTAGTGACTGTTTGTTGTTAGGCTTGATTATCTAACAATAGCATAAGTCACAATGAAAAAAAAATCACTTAAAAGTTTATCCTTAATTGGAAAAAAAGGATCTACTTCTTGTCCCAAAGCTGCATCATACTCAATAGCGTGGGGCTGAGCAGTTCTAATCAGACAAGTCAAAAACGCATTCCTTAAACTTCAGCACTGGTCTACTGTTCTTCGGATCTTCCAGCATAAACTGGGTCTTGGAGCACATTTTTGACATAAAGAAGATCAGAGCTGGAGCTTAAATAGCAACCAGAATATTGCAGGGGATCTTGGGTGGCGGAAACAGGTGTGGCGTAAGGTTGAGTCTGATATGTTATTGTTTTCTTATCCCTTCCTGGACTATATAAATGCAGTAAAATGGATGGTGACTGGTGCCACAATGCTGGATTCGTGTGAATCAAATCTAAAAAAAATTCAGATTAGCTTGAAACCATACATTTTGAGAAATTCTAAACTAATTTAAAAAGGTTAACCACTATTTTTTTTAAACTTTGTCTTTATTAATTTTATAAAGAGACAAAAAGGTTCACTCAAAATGTACACAGTAGAGGTGTATCTATACCTTATTGCATAAATTATCTATCTGGTCCCGCTTTCATGAGGCCGCTTAAAAATTTCTTTCTCGATGGTGTAGGGTCCCAATTTGACTACTATTTACTTTTCTGGAAGCTAGTCCCATGTGCTGGAGATGTGGGGAGGAGGAGGGTGATCTGTAACACATTTTCTGGTCTTGCAGGTGTCTCTCAACTTTTTGGGAAAAAGTGCAGCTAGTAATATGTAAAATTATAGATCTGATTTTAGACCTGGATCCGGCTCTCATCCTTCTTCATCACTGTGACATCCCTTTGAAAACCTACAGACATTCACTATTAAGACACTTAAAGAAGTTGTCCACTACTTGAACAACCCCTTTTCATACCCCACGCTTTGCTCTGATAAAAAAAAAAAAGCTTATACTTACCTCTCGTGATGACGCCAATTTCAGTGGTGTCAGCACTCGCGTTCTCGGGCTCTCATGTGATGGTTACGACATGTGAGCCCGGTGCCCAATGAGCTCTGACATCACTGTTCCTGCCTTTGTGCGAATTAAACTTAAGAGGAAGAGAGAGGACAGCGGCAGCCATGACTTCCTCTTCATGTTCAGTTCATATGAGGGAGGGGACACTGATGCCAGCACTGATTCGGCACCGGTCTCACATGGCATAATATCCATACAAGATCCCCGGGAACGCGAGTGCTGCACTTTTTCCCAAAAAGTAGAGAGACGTCAGCAGGACCAGAAAATGTGTTGCAGATCATCCTCCTTCTCCCCACACCTCCAACACATGGAACTAGCTTTGGGAAAGATAAAATGTAGTTGAATTGGGATCCTGTACCATAGAGAGAGCAATTTTTGAACGGCCAAAAGGAACAAAGCAGAGATATTCACTGTTCTCGATTTTATTTAATGTGACAATCAAACCCCTGGAGTTTATTAAATCCAGTGAGTGTTGGGGTCGAGTCCCCGCCTCAGCACAGGGGGAATCTCGGGCCATCTCCGCTGCGGTATCCCATTCTTCTCCTGCTGCAGTGGAGCCTGCTCAGCGGAGACATCGGTCCCAGCGTCTTGCTCAGTCCCACTCTGTACAAAGAGTTACTGCTGCTTTTCCTGCTTCTGCCATTGAAGTCAGTGCTGGGCAGCGGCGAACAGATGCTTCTGGGACTAAGTCCTGCTTTTCTCGTTCTGAGCATGCCCTGAGTAAGATCTCTCAGTGGAGATCGAGGGTCACATAGTCAGATACGGCACCTAAGTCCATTCGTCCTTTCAGGAAGGTCCTGTAGGTGCTAGGACTAAGTCCTGCTTTGCACACACTGAGCATGCCCAGGGCAAGATCTCTCAGTGGAGATTTAGGGTCACATGCTCAGGTATGGCAGTCTTTCATTGGTCCTTCTAGGAAGGTCTTTTACTTGCTGCAGCTACATAAGGCTCGCATGGCCGCACGGCCATGCGCTAGTATCAAATGTGTTTTGGCTTATGCAGGTGGATACGATACCACTCTGTTCTTATGTGGTCTGAAGCTGTTAGCATTGGGACTGTACACTCAGGCAGGCAGCTAGCGTCAGTGGGGGCAATTAGCCTTGGCTTAGCATCTGGTTCCTTCATGTGTGCGGTTAGCACAGAAGAGTTCCAGAGCAAGCACAACCCTAGTTAGGGTATTAGTTTTGTGTACAGCGCGACTCTGTGAGGCAACAGAGTTCGCTAGCAGTTCACACGGGGTGAAGCTTAACCCACGTGTGAGCTTAGAGTCCATCCGCCATTACTTAGCAGCAGATATCTCTGCACGGTGGACCCCGGACTGCGAACGCACCTTGTAGCTACCTACCTATCACTCGGTGCATTCCGCTAGCCCTAACAATGAGCATACTAAAGGGACTTTTTCATCATTTGTCTCACAGCTTACTGCTTTCCTGCCTCCGGTTTCTTGCTTGCTAGGTGGCACCATGTTTGACAATTTTAACCAATATTATGGTAGCACCGCTGACAAGAACTGAATGTTCTCTGATTCTACAAACAGAGCTTTCACTGATTCTACAAGCAGATGAAACTTTGTCTCTGGAGGATTCGAGAAGCACAGGGGATCTGAAGCTGGTTAGATACAACAATTCAACCAGCTTCAGAGCAACGTTTACAAGCTCTATAGCAAAGAGTTTGTAAGTGCTGCACTTCTTGCTAGGAGAATCATCGCTGGTGATTGCCAGTAACCAAAACAATGAGCATTCAACAATAGAATCGAAAATCCCTCCGTTTTTGAGAAGAGAAGATTTTTAATTATGAGTAAAATGCAATTCTGCTTGTTTTGACAAGCACTTTACAATTTTACCCATCTATAATAATGAGACAACTCTTTTAAGGAAATATTTGCTAAAGTGATAGTAAAAATAAATCTATTTGCCGATTAGTGCCATTCTTTTTTTAGACGAGGCACCCAAATCCATCAATGCGGCTTTAGATATATTTAAATAATTCAGCAAATTCTCAGGTTTTAAAGTGAATGCAAAGAAGAATGAGGTATTTAAGTTATAACAAGTCAATGATGATGTGATATAGAAGAATAGTGCACTAGTGTTATCAGTAAATGTAACTATTGGGGATTGGTTATAATGGTGAAAGGAGTTTATACACTAATTGAACTTGTGCCATAAAATTCAAAAGCTAGAAATAGTACTACAACAATGGAAAAATTATTATGGTCCCTGAATTGTTATTTATATAATTAGCAATTTATACTACTTCTATTAAAGTAAACAAATCTAGAATAGCACTGGAAAAACTATATACAGAGATTGCAAGATGGCTTGGAAATTCCAGATATTACTAGCAGAAATCAGCAAATCCGTTTGTATGACCCTGGTCCATCAGGCAGGTCACTATTCTGTGGTCTCCAGATGGGAGACCTGCGAACCACCTCCTACCTGCCGGCATTCCAGGCTCCTCTTTTAATTAGTTGTCCTGGTGCTTTATCATTATTATGATGTGACGCACACATCTCCGCACCAAGCTGGGTAATCAAAAGAAGAATGCCAGAAGGTAAAAGTGGTTGGCAGGGCTCCAATGTATTGGCCACAGAATACTGTTGTGGCTGCTGGATCAGGGTCGTGCATTATTTATTTAATTCATCTCACTTTAATTAGTAGATTTTATTTGAGCATGTATAGTCAGAATAATCGAAGACTGGATATAAGACATTTACAGGGGCTCTAACACAATGTTGGAGACCAAATTTTTCTCGCCATTTTTATGTTACAGGGAGTTATAGATAAAATTACAATTATTGTAAAGATGGCGAGGCAGGATGTGGAATGCATGGACTTATGCTAAGTCATATTTCAAGGCTCGTTAAAGGGTCACTAATGACTTGTAGGATTGCTACTTCCAATAGGTGGCACTAGAGTTCAAGTCTTCTTACTCTCTGAAGAGACAATTTGGACACAGTAGGAAATTTATAAATAGATGGAGGGGGTTTATTGAGACGTTTATGACCAAGGAAGAATGTGATTCCATGGAAATAAGAGTAAATATGACACAGATTAGTCCTCATTTCATCTTCTGATCGCCACTGCTTGCACTGGAATTAGGCATGATTTAGAAGTTGTAACAAGGCCGACGAGTAATGGTGAGGAGCTGAAGCGAGTAAAAAGATTTTTTTTGAATGATTTCATCTTTTGAATGCTATTTTTCGGCCAGCGGCCATTATTGTCACAATGTGATGTTCTGAAGCAAGGGAAAGGGGCCTAAAACCTAGCTATCCCTGTCCCAAGGGTACTCTTGATGGTTGAGAGGCCTGGGTCTATGACCTTACTATGCTCCTGTTAAACCCCTATCTGTCCTCTACCCACGCCATGAGGCATGGGACAGAAATATAAGGGAAACAAGACACAAAGACAAACAGTGATAAATGAATACCAAATCATACAAAAACACTCACCAACAAATAAGGAGAAAGATAGGAATAAACAAACTAAATAGGAATAAGGACAAGGAGATCAACACTCATTTTTTTACTGAACACAGC
The DNA here is from genome assembly GCF_032444005.1 of Ranitomeya imitator. Lineage (NCBI taxonomy): Eukaryota > Metazoa > Chordata > Amphibia > Anura > Dendrobatidae > Ranitomeya > Ranitomeya imitator. The sequence continues at coordinate 70,069,622 of NC_091287.1, read as the reverse complement.
TCACTTCAAGTATTATTCCCAACTACACTGCTCAACCCTTTCAAGGAAGAAGATTCTTTCACTGGCAAGGAAGGAATGCCCGGAGCCAGTATATAATAATAATAATAATCTTTATTTTTATATAGCGCTAACGCATTCACCAGCGCTTTACAGTTTTTGCACACATTATCATCGCTGTCCCTGATGGGGCTTACAATCTAAATTCCCTATCAGTATGTCTTTGGAATGTGGGAGGAAACCCACGCAAACGCAGGGAGAACATACAAACTCCTTGCAGATGTTATCCTTGGTGGGATTTGAGGACCCCAGCACTGCAAGGCTCCAGTGCTATCCACTGAGCCACCGTGCTGTATATGTATATGTAAGGAGAGAAAATGATATCAGCAGTTGCAGCTGAGAACAACCATGCTGCATGTTCTCAGCCAAGATGGAAAGAGTCATTAAACTTTTCAGCACCGATGAAAAGAAAATCCATTTAAGATAGGACATGAATCACACCTTCTCTAAAGAGGACCAGCAATTCATAACCCGACATGACCTTCTAACTCCAGGTTGCACCCTCATGACAGTTATCTCACCGAATCCATGTGGAAGAATTACAAAAATATCCAAATTTTGGCAAATGTGGATTTTTGTAAAATTTTAGAAGAATTTAATTCCACTCAAACTTATTTGCTCATCTCTACTAGCAAGATTATATTTATATAAGGGACGCAGAAAGGAAGCGGGGGCGATATCTCTGGAGTGAAAAGGTGCAGGAACAAATAAAGAATGCCAAATTGAGGAGAAAAGTAGCATTTAGAAAGAGTACATATTTATGACAAGTGACAGGTCTTCTTTAAGAGATGTGATGTTTAGTTTCTACTCAAGGTGACTTCCCTAATAGACCATACATGATCTAATCCTGGCCATGAGCTGAGCCCTGGTTATTTTTTAGGCTTCTTTTTACCTTTATAGTCTTTTCACTGTATTAAATCCTGCTCTATCCTCTGTGCTCGCACTAGTTATTGCATTTTAATTCTAATTACTGAAAATGACTTACTTCACCAAGAAAATTACTAATATTCCATCTCTGATACCAGCAGCTTTTAATTTAATGTGGTGAAGATTTTCAATAACAAATGTAGAATTAAAAGTGGACCTCGACTTGTAACAGCATTTCTCATTTTAAGCCAGTATAAGGTACGGGGAAAGGTTTTGTGCTTTTGTTTGGAATTCAGTAACATTTCATCTTTTCATTCTTTCATGGTCAAAGCTTTTTTCTAATGTGTCTTGACAGAAACAGACCATGACTCATACATACTCATGTATGCAACCTAACAACCTCCATGGTGTGTTTTTTCCAAATGCTTCTTTGTTGTTGAATGAGCTATATTTATATCTAGAATACTTAGTCATTTTTTCACCATTTTATGCATTTGGTAAAGGGAAAAATGTTTTTTGTTTTTTTTTTAACTTGGAATTTGATTTTTATTTGTTTTTTATCATCATTATTTTAAAATCTTTTCTTAGTTCTAGTATTGGACTTGATCGCATGATTGTTTTATCATTTCTGCAGTGTACTGCAATACTTTTATATGCCAAAGCAGGGGCTATTGTACTGCATTTGAATACTGGAATTGCATTATGTGATCAGTAACACCTGTAGGGTAACAGAAGGAGCATCTGAGGCATTATATGGCGAGGATCAGAGTTGATATAGGTCATGGCAGCACTCAGTGCCGGATTACCAATTAGGCAAAATAGGCACTGGTCTGTGGGATACATGTTGTTTGGGGGCTCAATGTGGACAGGAAGGTCCTGGCTAAGGTGCTTTTTAATAGGTTGATGGAATTTGCAGCACGGCTCCTTTCGGAGGCCCAGCATTGCTGTGTTCCTGGTCGTAGCACTTTTAGCGCTCTTCTTGGTGTCCAGTAAGCTATGGAGCGGGGTAGGACAGGTTTTTGGAACAGGTTTATGCTGAAGAAACTCTATAGCTGACGTGCGATGAAGCTGGAAGAGGGTTTAAATAATGAAAAGGGAGTAGACCAAATAAGCAGCAGCTGACACTGGAGCCAATGGAAAATTCAGCAGTTTAAATAAGGAATTCTTAGCTCCTTCTATACCACAGGAAACCATGCACCTTTTTAAATCATGAATGGCCACACAGATTCCAAAGATGACCTGTGATCAGCTAACCACTGTGATCTTCTAATCCCAGACACATCACAGGTCCCAGCAGAGTGTGGCACATTCATGACAATATTTTACAACTTTGCAGACCTTACAAAGCAATTTTCGTCCTATTGAACCCCTAGATTCCCCACTTAGTCCTCTATATAGTACAATGAGCCCCACATAGTGCTCAATACAGTGTAATGGCCCCACATAGTAACCATACAGTATAATGGCCCCACATACAGGTCCTTCTCAAAAAATTAGCATATAGTGTTAAATTTCATTATTTACCATAATGTAATGATTACAATTAAACTTTCATATATTATAGATTCATTATCCACCAACTGAAATTTGTCAGGTCTTTTATTGTTTTAATACTGATGATTTTGGCATACAACTCCTGATAACCCAAAAAACCTGTCTCAATAAATTAGCATATTTCACCCATCCAATCAAATAAAAGTGTTTTTTAATAACAAACAAAAAATCCAACAAATAATAATGTTCAGTTATGCACTCAATACTTGGTCGGGAATCCTTTGGCAGAAATGACTGCTTCAATGCGGCGTGGCATGGAGGCAATCAGCCTGTGACACTGCTGAGATGTTATGGAGGCCCAGGATGCTTCAATAGCGGCCTTAAGCTCATCCAGAGTGTTGGGTCTTGCGTCTCTCAACTTTCTCTTCACAATATCCCACAGATTCTCTATGGGGTTCAGGTCAGGAGAGTTGGCAGGCCAATTGAGCACAGTAATACCATGGTCAGTAAACCATTTACCAGTGGTTTTGGCACTGTGAGCAGGTGCCAGGTCGTGCTGAAAAATGAAATCTTCATCTCCATAAAGCATTTCAGCTGATGGAAGCATGAAGTGCTCCAAAATCTCCTGATAGCTAGCTACATTGACCCTGCCCTTGATGAAACACAGTGGACCAACACCAGCAGCTGACATGGCACCCCACACCATCACTGACTGTGGGTACTTGACACTGGACTTCAGGCATTTTGGCATTTCCTTCTCTCCAGTCTTCCTCCAGACTCTGGCACCTTGATTTCCGAATGACATGCAAAATTTGCTTTCATCAGAAAAAAGTACTTGGGACCACTTAGCAACAGTCCAGTGCTGCTTCTCTGTAGCTCAAAAGTGGCTTTACCTGGGGAATGCGGCACCTGTATCCCATTTCCTGCACACGCCTGTGCACGGTGGCTCTGGATGTTTCCACACCAGACTCAGTCCACTGCTTCCTCAGGTTCCCCAAGGTCTGGAATCGGTCCTTCTCCACAATCTTCCTCAGGGTCCGGTCTCCTCTTCTCGTTGTACAGCGTTTTCTGCCACATTGTTTCCTTCCAACAGACTTACCATTGAGGTGCCTTGATACAGCACTCTGGGAACAGCCTATTTGTTGAGAAATTTCTTTCTGGGTCTTACCCTCTTGCTTGAGGGTGTCAATGATGGCCTTCTTGACATCTGTCAGGTCGCTAGTCTTACCCATGATGGGGGTTTTGAGTAATGAACCAGGCAGGGAGTTTATAAAAGCCTCAGGTATCTTTTGCATGTGTTTAGAGTTAATTAGTTGATTCAGAAGATTAGGGTAATAGGTCGTTTAGAGAACCTTTTCTTGATATGCTAATTTATTGAGACAGGTTTTTTGGGTTATCAGGAGTTGTATGCCAAAATCATCAGTATTAAAACAATAAAAGACCTGACAAATTTCAGTTGGTGGATAATGAATCTATAATATATGAAAGTTTAATTGTAATCATTACATTATGGTAAATAATGAAATTTAACACTATATGCTAATTTTTTGAGAAGGACCTGTAGTGCAGCACGGTAGCTCAGTGGTTAGCACTGCAGCTTTGCAATGCTGGGGTTCTGATTTCAAATCCAACCAAAGACAACATGTACAAGGAATTTTTATATTCTCCCTGGGTTTCCATTGGTTTCCTCCGGGTACTTCAGTTTCATGCGTTACCTCAAAGACATATTGATAGGGAAATTAGATTGTGAGTCCCATTGAGGATAGTGCCGATAATGTCTGTAAAGCACTGTGGAATTAATGACACTATATAAGTGAGTAAAGTAAATAAATAGTGCAGCATACAGTATAATGGCACCACATAGTGCACCATACAGTATAACGGCCCCACATAGTGCTCAATACAGTACAATGGCACCACATAGTGCACCATGAAGGGCATTACATACACAGCTCTGCTATGTTGGCTTACAGTGACATAGCAGAGCTGAGTCAGTGTGTTCAGAGCACAGCAGCGTGATGATTTATCTGCTGTGCTCTGAACATGGCGGCAGTGAGCGGTGATCAGCAGCCTGGTACTGTCCTACTAATGTCAGGCTACGATCACCGCTATCCATCGCCAATACTCACCTCATCCAAGACCTCGGCCCTGCATCTCCTTTCACCACTGCCAGCCCGGCAGATCTTGTCACCGCTCGGCTCGCGCTGAGCCGTGACAGGGGAAAGTGTACTGTGGGATTCAGAAAAATGGCATCAATCTCCTCCCACAGATGTGACCTGGACAGCCAAGCGGGCATGCCCAGGTCACAGCAGGAGGCAGCCACAGGGTACATGATGTGGTCGGACAGCGACGTCAGACTCCTATGTACAGAGGCTGTCGTATTTGAGGCATATAAGTGGCGCTACACACCAGCAAATGTAAATGGCAGCCCTCAATTGTTGCAGAAAAAATATTTAAAAAAGCAGTGAATTTAATTTTGTAGAAAAATAATTGATAATCATGAATTATTAATACAAAAATAAAACTTGGGACAGCTTCCCTTTAAGACCTTGTCACCAGCAGAGTAGATGGGCAATGACAGTTTAAAGATTTCTATGCTACTTAGCTGGAAAAAAAATCTGTGAGTACAAAAATGTTACCGGAATGTTGCTGATGTGTAAATTTACAGAGCAGTACATGCTGCTTGCCCAAAATCGAGGCTACAATACAGATCCAGCATTTCAGCCTTCATAAAAGCAAACGTTCACTCATCTCTACCCATAAGAACTTATGTCCATCATTTTAGGACACTTTCTTAACGTTATCTATACTAATTTCTTTGTGTTTTGATGCAGATCACCTCAATAATTCCCATCTAAGCGGATGGGGCTGAACTGCAGCACCAGGCACAGGCTGTAGACAAGAGGGGTACTGTTTGAGCCAGGAAATTGCTGTTTGTTTTGTTATGTCAAACAATTCCTGCAGGCAGAGAGAGAAATGTTTCCATACAGGAAAAAAAAAGGAATAGGAAAGGAAATAAGGATGCTGTAAATCACCAAGTTGCAGCATTTACCCCTTTCAACTTGACGTTAAAAGCTCTGACTCGAAGACAAAAATACCAAGAGTTAGAATTTAATAGAACTTACAGAGTTATCCAGAGGCAGATTCCTCCTGTGCTGAATAACAACTCTCATTATTCCTCTGGACAATTGGCCATTTTCACTAATATAGTGTTTTGTGTACAGAATGTATCATTTACTTGCTTAATAATTTCAGAAATATCTCCTGACCTTCAAAAAGTCAATATGAATAACAATGCAAGATACTCTACAATGAAATAAAACATAAAACACTTGAAATATTCAGCAAATTTCAACCCTGATATTTCCTCCATCATGTGCAGTCATTGTTATTAAAGCGCAAAAATATGTTTTATGTCACATATAAGTATCATCCTTTTTTATTCATTCAAACAAGGTACTGAAACATTATTTTTCCTAACCTCTTTTTATTTTCTGGTTGTGGATTTTTTTCCATTTTTCATTACATTATACTATGCCTCACCTACTTTTTACAGCAGTTACATGGAAAAAAAGGAATATACAGTCTAGAGATGTTCACTGACTTCTATAGGACAGTATTTTAGGTATAATCTGTGTCAAAGATCACAGCTGGGCGGTTAACGTTAAACCTATTACACTGTTACCTTTTTGTCATGAACAGCCTTCTGCTGCCACTTATCATCAGGACAATTACACAATTGACCAACAATCAACGGAGGAGGCCACAGGCTGTTTCTACTAAGCCCGGCTATTAGAGAGCTAAACATGAGTGTATGTCATATATACCTCCGATTGCAGGAGAAATGTATATAGCCCCGGTATGGTCACTGAACCTCCGCAGTAACAAAATTAACTGCTCACTGTCACCACCAATCATTTACAGGTCGTATTGACAGGTATCGTATGGCTTTGATCGTGTGGTTTACAGCACAAAAGGAGCAGAACTATTAAATGTTATATTTAATCCAGAAACATAGTCAGTATAAACAAATGCGCAAAAAAATTTACAAAGGGGACAAAACAATACAGCATATACAGTTACATAAGATAAACATAGCTTACAAGGTTGTCCAACCCAACTATTCACCAGTGGAAAACTCTCATCCCCTCTTTAGAATGTTCTAAGCCAGTCCACAAACCCACCTGGCAGACCAAACCTCAGAAGAGTGGACCAGACGTACTCGTGATTCACACAGTCAAAGGTTTTAGCCTGGTACAGGAACAACATAAACCTCTTCCAATGACCCACCCTACCCCACTCCATGGCCTCCCTGAAACAGAGAAGAGCAGTAAAAGTGCTACGACTAGGAACAACACAGCAATGCTGGACCTCCGAAAGGAGCCGTGGTGCAAATTTCACCAACCTATTAAAAAGCACCTTAGCCAGGACCTTCCTGTCCACATTGAGATGTGATATGGGATGCCAGTTCTCAATATGTGACAAGTCCTTACCCTTTGAAAGAAGGATCAAAGTAGACCTGAGGAAAGACACTCATTGAGCACCAAAGCTAATAAAGGGACCAAGGAATCCTTAAAGTCTTGTAAAACTGGGATGCTAAACTATCCGTACCAGGTGACTTTTTGGGCCAAAGCCCATAAATTACCAGTCTCACTTCCTCTTCTTTGATCCCCTCCTCTGAAATGCCAAGCGAGGGGTCTACCCCTGACATGGAGACAGCCTCATCAAATAACTTGTACCATCATTCAGATCCACCACAATCTTACCATTCACTGACCTCTTACAGTTTCTATAGGGCTCCTGTTGTGAATTCTGTGGCTGAATTCACTCCTGTGGTCACAAGTGGTACTGCAGCTTCTGAGCTTCCTCCCTCAGGTGTTCTGGTGAGCTCGTTAACTGCTTCATTACTTAACTCCGCCTGATGCTGCTATCCTTGCTCCTTGTCAATGTTTCAGTGTTGAATCTGAGCTTCTCCTGATTGTTCCTGTGACCTGCTGCTCTGTATAGCTAAGTGCTTTTTGCTTTTTTGTTGCTTTTTTTCTGTCCAGCTTGTCTTTTGTTTTGCTGGAAGCTCTGAGACGCAAAGGGTGTACCGCCGTGCCGTTAGTTCGGCACGGTGGGTTTTTTTTGCCCCCTTTGCGTGGTTTTGCTTTAGGGTTTTTTGTAGACTGCAAAGTTCGCTTTACTGTCCTCGCTCTGTCCTAGAATATCGGGTCCCACTTTGCTGAATCTATTTCATCCCTACGTTTTGTCTTTTCATCTTACTCACAGTCATTATATGTGGGGGGTTGCCTTTTCCTTTGGGGAATTTCTCTGGGGCAAGTCAGGCCTATTTTTCTATCTTCAGGCTAGCTAGTTTCTTAGGCTGTGCCGAGTTGCCTAGGTAGTTGTTAGGCGCAATCCACAGCCGCTTTTAGTTGTGTTTAGGATAGGATCAGGTGTGCAGTCTACAAAGTTTCCACGTCTCAGAGCTCGTTCTTGTATTTTTGGGTATTTGTCAGATCACTGTGTGCGCTCTGATCGCTAAGCACACTGTGTTTCTGGATTGCCTTCATAACACCTGTCATTAGCAAACATAACAGTACAAGGAGCCCAACTAATGATTCTCAATAGAGGGAAAGAAAAAGTTCTGACATCATTTTTTTTTTTTTTCTGCTCTGTGTTCACTTTTTTTTTTCCCCTAGACATTTGGGTGATTCTGGACACAGGTGTGGACATGGATATTCAGGGTCTGTGCTCTTCAATGGATAATCTCGTTATAAATGTACAAAAAATTCAAGATACTATTGATCAGAAATCTATGTTAGAACCAAGAATTCCTATTCCTGATTTGTTTTTTGGAGATAGAACTAAGTTTCTAAGTTTCAAAAATAATTGTAAGCTATTTCTGGCCTTGAAACCTCATTCTTCTGGTAATCCTATTCAACAGGTTTTGATTATTATTTCTTTTTTGCGCGGCGACCCTCAAGACTGGGCATTTTCTCTTGCGCCAGGAGACCCTGCATTGAGTAGTGTCGATGCGTTTTTCCTGGCGCTCGGATTGCTGTACGATGAGCCTAATTCAGTGGATCAGGCTGAGAAAAATTTGCTGGCTTTGTGCCAGGGTCAGGATGATATAGAAGTATATTGTCAGAAATTTAGGAAATGGTCAGTACTCACTCAGTGGAATGAATCTGCGCTGGCAGCTTTGTTCAGAAAGGGTCTCTCTGAGGCTCTTAAGGATGTCATGGTGGGATTTCCTATGCCTGCTGGTTTGAATGAGTCTTTGTCTTTGGCCATTCAGATCGGTCGACGCTTGCGCGAGCGTAAATCTGTGCACCATTTGGCGGTACTGCCTAAGGTTAAACCTGAGCCTATGCAGTGCGATAGGACTATGACTAGAGTTGAACGGCAGGAATACAGACGTCTGAATGGTCTGTGTTTCTACTGTGGTGATTCCACTCGTGCTATTTCTGATTGTCCTAAGCGCACTAAGCGGTCCGCTAGATCTGCCGTCATTGGTACTGTACAGTCCAAATTCCTTCTGTCCATTACCTTGATATGCTCTTTGTCGTCGTTTTCTGTCATGGCGTTTGTGGATTCGGGCGCTGCCCTGAATCTGATGGATTTGGATTATGCTAAACGTTGTGGGTTTTTCTTGGAGCCTTTGCGGTGTCCTATTCCATTGAGAGGAATTGATGCTACACCTTTGGCCAAGAATAAACCTCAATACTGGGCTCAGTTGACCATGTGCATGGCTCCTGCACATCAGGAAGTTATTCGCTTTCTGGTGTTGCATAATCTGCATGATGTGGTCGTGTTGGGGTTGCCATGGCTACAAACCCATAATCCAGTATTGGATTGGAATTCCATGTCGGTATCCAGCTGGGGTTGTCAGGGGGTACATGGTGATGTTCCATTTTTGTCGATTTCGTCATCCACCCCTTCTGAGGTCCCAGAGTTCTTGTCTGATTATCAGGATGTATTTGAAGAGCCCAAGTCCGATGCTCTACCTCCGCATAGGGATTGTGATTGTGCTATCAATTTGATTCCTGGTAGTAAATTCCCTAAAGGTCGATTATTTAATTTATCCGTGCCCGAACACGCCGCTATGCGCAGTTATGTGAAGGAATCCCTGGAGAAGGGACATATTCGCCCATCGTCATCACCACTGGGAGCAGGGTTCTTCTTTGTAGCCAAGAAGGATGGTTCGCTGAGACCGTGTATTGATTACCGCCTTCTTAATAAGATCACTGTTAAATTTCAGTATCCCTTGCCATTGTTATCTGACTTGTTTGCTCGGATTAAGGGGGCTAGTTGGTTCACTAAGATAGATCTTCGTGGTGCGTATAATCTGGTGAGAATCAGGCAAGGAGATGAATGGAAAACTGCATTCAATACGCCCAAGGGTCATTTTGAGTATCTAGTGATGCCGTTCGGACTTGCCAATGCTCCATCTGTGTTTCAGTCTTAAATGCATGACATCTTCCGTGAGTATCTGGATAAATTCCTGATTGTTTACTTGGATGACATTTTGATCTTCTCAGATGATTGGGAGTCTCATGTGAAGCAGGTCAGAATGGTTTTTCAGGTCCTGCGTGCTAACTCTTTGTTTGTGAAGGGATCAAAGTGTCTCTTCGGTGTGCAGAAAGTTTCATTTTTGGGGTTCATCTTTACCCCTTCTACTATCGAGATGGATCCAGTTAAGGTCCAAGCTATCCAGGATTGGATTCAGCCGACATCTCTGAAAAGTCTGCAAAAGTTCCTGGGCTTTGCTAATTTTTATCGTCGCTTCATCTGTAATTTTTCTAGCATTGCCAAACCATTGACCGATTTGACCAAGAAGGGTGCTGATTTGGTTAATTGGACTTCTGCTGCTGTGGAAGCTTTTCAGGAGTTGAAGCGTCGTTTTTGTTCTGCCCCTGTGTTGTGTCAGCCAGATGTTTCTCTTCCGTTCCAGGTCGAGGTCGATGCTTCTGAGATTGGAGCAGGGGCGGTTTTGTCACAGAGAGGTTCTGATTGCTCAGTGATGAAACCATGTGCTTTCTTTTCCAGGAAGTTTTCGCCCGCTGAGCGTAATTATGATGTGGGCAATCGAGAGTTGCTGGCCATGAAGTGGGCATTCGAGGAGTGGCGTCATTGGCTTGAAGGAGCTAAGCATCGCGTGGTGGTATTGACTGATCATAAGAACTTGACTTATCTCGAGTCTGCCAAGCGCTTGAATCCTAGACAGGCCCGTTGGTCGTTATTTTTTTGCCCGCTTCGACTTTGTGATTTCGTACCTTCCGGGCTCTAAAAATGTGAAGGCGGATGCTCTGTCTAGGAGATTTGTGCCCGACTCTCCGGGTTTATCTGAGCCAGCGGGTATCCTCAAGGAAGGAGTCATTGTGTCTGCCATCTCCCCTGATTTGCGGCGGGTGCTGCAAAAATTTCAGGCGAATAAACCTGATCGTTGTCCAGCAGAGAAACTGTTCGTCCCTGATAGGTGGACTAATAAACTTATCTCTGAACTTCATTGTTCGGTGTTGGCTGGTCATCCTGGAATCTTTGGTACCAGAGAGTTAGTGGCTAGATCCTTCTGGTGGCCATCTCTGTCACGGGATGTACGTACTTTTGTGCAGTCCTGTGGGATTTGTGCTAGGGCTAAGCCCTGCTGTTCTCGTGCCAGTGTGTTGCTTTTGCCCTTGCCGGTCCCAAAGAGGCCTTGGACACATATTTCGATGGATTTCATTTCTGACCTTCCCGTTTCTCAAAAGATGTCAGTCATTTGGGTGGTCTGTGATCGCTTTTCTAAAATGGTCCATCTGGTGCCCTTGGCTAAATTGCCTTCCTCCTCTGATTTGGTACCTTTCTTCTTTCAGCATGTGGTTCGGTTGCATGGCATTCCTGAGAATATTGTTTCTGACAGAGGTTCCCAGTTTGTTTCAAGGTTTTGGCGAGCCTTTTGTGGTAGGATGGGCATTGACCTATCCTTTTCCTCGGCTTTCCATCCTCAGACTAATGGCCAGACCGAACGAACCAATCAGACCTTGGAAACATATCTGAGATGTTTTGTTTCTGCAGACCAGGATGATTGGGTGTCCTTTTTGCCGTTGGCTGAGTTCGCCCTTAATAATCGGGCCAGCTCGGCTACCTTTGTTTCTCCTTTTTTTTGCAATTCTGGGTTCCATCCTCGTTTCTCTTCAGGACAGGTTGAGTCTTCGGACTGTCCTGGTGTGGATTCTGTGGTGGATAGGTTGCAGCAGATCTGGACTCAGGTAGTGGACAATTTGATCTTGTCCCAGGAGAAAGCTCAACTTTTCGCTAATCGCAGACGCCGTGTGGGTCCCCGACTTCGTGTTGGGGATCTGGTTTGGTTATCTTCTCGTCATATTCCTATGAAGGTTTCCTCTCCTAAATTTAAACCTCGTTTTATTGGTCCGTATAGGATTTCTGAGGTTCTCAATCCTGTGTCTTTTCGTTTGACCCTCCCAGACTCCTTTTCCATACATAATGTATTCCATAGGTCGTTGTTGCGGAGATACGTGGCACCTATGGTTCCATCTGTTGAGCCTCCTGCCCCGGTTTTGGTGGAGGGGGAATTGGAGTATATTGTGGAGAAGATTTTGGATTCTCGTGTTTCTAGACGGAAACTCCAGTATCTGGTTAAATGGAAGGGTTATGCTCAGGAAGATAATTCCTGGGTTTTTGCCTCTGATGTTCATGCTTCCGATCTTGTTCGTGCCTTTCATGCGGCTCATCCTTGTCGGCCTGGGGGCTCTGGTGAGGGTTCGGTGACCCCTTCTCAAGGGGGGGGTACTGTTGTGAATTCTGTGGCTGAATTCACTCCTGTGGTCACAAGTGGTACTGCAGCTTCTGAGCTTCCTTCCTCAGGTGTTCTGGTGAGCTCGTTAACTGCTTCATTACTTAACTCCGCCTGATGCTGCTATCCTTGCTCCTTGTCAATGTTTCAGTGTTGGATCTGAGCTTCTCCTGATTGTTCCTGTGACCTGCTGCTCTGTATAGCTAAGTGCTTTTTGCTTTTTTGTTGCTTTTTTTCTGTCCAGCTTGTCTTTTGTTTTGCTGGAAGCTCTGAGACGCAAAGGGTGTACCGCCGTGCCGTTAGTTCGGCACGGTGGGTTTTTTTTGCCCCCTTTGCGTGGTTTTGCTTTAGGGTTTTTTGTAGACTGCAAAGTTCGCTTTACTGTCCTCGCTCTGTGCTAGAATATCGGGCCCCACTTTGCTGAATCTATTTCATCCCTACGTTTTGTCTTTTCATCTTACTCACAGTCATTATATGTGGGGGGCTGCCTTTTCCTTTGGGGAATTTCTCTGGGGCAAGTCAGGCCTATTTTTCTATCTTCAGGCTAGCTAGTTTCTTAGGCTGTGCCGAGTTGCCTAGGTAGTTGTTAGGCGCAATCCACAGCCGCTTTTAGTTGTGTTTAGGATAGGATCAGGTGTGCAGTCTACAGAGTTTCCACGTCTCAGAGCTCGTTCTTGTATTTTTGGGTATTTGTCAGATCACTGTGTGCGCTCTGATCGCTAAGCACACTGTGTTTCTGGATTGCCTTCATAACACCTGTCATTAGCAAACATAACAGGCTCCAGCCGAGAAGTATTTTCCAAAATCCCTCTCAAAAACTAAAGATTTGTGCCTATCATATTGATACCTCTTCAGCAAGGCATTCACTCCGGATATTTCCTCCCAGTAACTACCAGTCAAGACAAGAGGCTCGAGTTTCCTCCTCAGGCTCTGATACAGGAGCTCCCTGTTCAGGCTTCTGAGGTTAGAGAGCTGGCATAAGAATTTCCCCACCCGATGTTTAAACATCTCCAACTACTCTGACTTAGTGCTACAAAGGCCCAACAATGGTACCTGGCCCTGAAGAATCACCTCAGATGTCTGTCTTACAGCTGATTCCAGAAGGAGTAACAAATTGATCTTCCACATGTCTCTTCCCATCCAAGGGATCTATGTGAGATTCAAAGAAAAGATAATCAAACAGTGTTCTGCGAATTCCACCTCTACCACCAACATTGGTGAAAGATGGCCTCCTCCTTTAACTAAAACCTATCTATCCTAAACCTAATCTGTCTTCCTTTATGATATGTGAACCCCGCATGGCCTGGGTTATTCCAGATGTGGACATCCACCAAGTGAGCCTCGCTAACTATGCTATTTAAAGCAATGATATTGTAAGCCAGCCGGTCTATAGAACCTCCTCTATCCTGAGGCCTCTAGCTTTTATTGAAGTCCCCTCCAAAGACTATCTGCCAGATAGAAAGCAGAAGGAATTTAATCATTACAAAAAGACTTTTACGGTCCCAATTGGACTGTGGGCCATAGATGTTCATGAACTGAAGCTCCTGTCTTTTCATGAAACATCCAAGATCTAGCACATAACCATTTCCAACTCAATTACCCGTCGGCATTCAACATCTGTGACTTTAAAAAGAACCACCACCCCGCTATACAGCTCTGCCACAAGAAACCAATAGGAGGGCCCATGCATCCACTCCCGAGTTGCCTTCTGTAAAGATGTCAATGGTATCAAGACAATTAAGAAAATCAAAGGCATTAAACCTAGCCACATCTGACTTTATGATTAAGTTGGACAGCAACCTTTTTCCCACCACCCCTGAAACTCTTCTTCAGACGTAGTTAGAAATATCCCATGTTTCAAACACATTGATACATCCATACCATCTTACATTTCTGTCTTTGTCTGGCAGACCTGGCTTGGCCTCCTCTCCCAAGGGTCTACTGTTTACCCCCGACAAAGAAGGCCCGGTGCTCCCCAGAACCCAGTCACCTTTTCCGCAATACTCAGCAGCACCTCTTCCTCCTATCCCCATGAATGAGAAGGAGAGATGTCACACAGTATGTGGTACCAGTTGGTGAGGTCCACCAAGGGAGGAGGAGCTAATCTCTCCTCTGGCACATTGATCCTGATCATAATTAATGTCCACAGGGGATCCCAATCTAAGTATGGACTCTGAGTTTTCTTTTTTGTTTTAGTTTTGCTCTTCCCATTACATGTTTAATGTCTAGTCATTCCCTCACATTCTCATTCAGACTTTCACTGCATGAGGATCGTGAGGCATCGACATCCTCCTCTCTATTGAGCCTTTCCACCTTCTTGTCCAGTTCGCTTTCTGAGACCTCAGTTGCAAGTTTACTTGAGCCAGGGTCACAAGACAGAGACATCATTCCCTGTCTCATTTCCCCCTGGCGCTTAACCCACCGCCTCGCCTTAGAGGAATACAACTGCTTCCCCCATCTCTGCTGGTTCCTTCACTATAATGATTCTCCCCCTATCCTGGGCTAAACCCACCAAATTCAGGACCACATTTTCGAAAGAACGTGGACAGCGACTGAATGGATGACCAAGCTCCCCACCAGGTTACGCATAATGTCTAAACAAGTCATGGCAAGGTGACCCCGACCCCAAAAATGTACTTCACCACCAGTTCGGCCTCACCTGTTCTTCCCTAAACAAGAATTTAAATAGTTCAGCGCAACTAATGAAACAAATGTTTTTTTTTTTTTAATTCAACACAAAAATTCATCAAGACTGGTGATTTTTCAACCGGTCTTGATGAGGATTAATTTTGGAGTAAGATCATCCTGATTCATGAAGAGGCATGCCTTACCATAAATCTACTGTCACTCCAGTCTGGAACACTAAAACTCATTATGAACTAGACAAGATGTGACGTTGCGTACCTGCCACCACTCATTCATACCCCAGCTCTTTTCATTTTGATGGAGCTGGTAGAAGCTGGCATGAAATCGCCAAAAGTCGCTAAATTTTCCCACTTTTCAAAGCTTTTACAACACTTTTTTGGCCTAAAACATTTGATGAATAGGGCGCAAAATGCCACTTTTACTGACTACTTCAGTCTCATAGTTATTGAACTCCTTCATGACAAATGTCTTTTGATATTAGTACAGCACCTTTGGCTGTTATGACCTGCTGCAAATGCCAGACACCAGCTTCTGGCAGTTTTCCTGAGGAATCTTAACCCATACCTTATGGCAATGGCCAGTTCACTTCAGTTAACTAATTTTATTGAGTTTTCTAGCTGCAAATGCTTTCTTCAAATCATATCAAAGATTTGTTTAAAGGGATGAAGTCAAATGACTAGAACAGCAACTCTAGATGTTCAAGGAGTTTTTCTGAAACCAAGTCTTGGTGGACTTTGAGGTATACTTGGGATCATTGTCTTGTTGGAAAGTCCAATGACTCCAAAGCTTCAGTTTCCTCACAGAAGCCATGACATTTTTAGAAGATTTTTCAGATACTAGATTGAATCCATCTCACCTTCCACACACTGATTGAGTATGCCATGGGGTAAGGGCATGGAGATCTTCGGTGTTTAGTATGAGCCTCATTGTGCAAATTGAATTCTCAGTGTCTGCTGACACTAAACCTAACTGCAGGGATCTTGACCAGTTGCCTTTTCAGAAATCTTTCTGTTTCTTCCGCATATAGGTCATGTAGCCAGTGTTGCTTTAATTTTGAACATACAAATTGTACTTTCATAGTTTCATAGTTCTAGGGACATCACTGTTGTAAATAGTTTTCCTTGTTTGCGCAAAGTGATAACAAAGTAATAACACTTCCAAAAGCTGGTATCTGGCTACTATCATGTTAGCATCAGGTTTTAACAGCTAAAGGCTGCTGTACCAAGATCATGTCACGAAGGCAGTGAATAATTCTGAGACTGCAGTAGTCAGTAAAAGTGTAATTTTGTACTGAATTTGGAGAGAACACTTGTATTAATTGTGTTGAGCTATTTAAATTGTTCTTGTTTAATTGGTTTCTTGCAAACAGCCGAAAGTTTGAAAATTTTGCTAATAAACCTAATTTGCAATGGGGATTATATTCCTTTTGATTGCAACTGTTTATACAGATGTTTCCTTCTATTTTAATCCTGTCTGTAGTAATGAGATGATTAATGATAAGCCATATCTACAGAACATACAGTGGCAGCTTATTATGATACGGCTCAGCGTCAGTATGAAAACTACAGCATTTCCAACAAAAAATATGAAAGACCGCATCCTCCCCCCAGTCAGCACCATTCCGTCTTAACAAGCTCTGATTACTGGTCCTGTAGCAAGTATGGCCCCTGATGGAGACATCATATGGTGGAACGTAGAGTTCTTACAAGCCCGGAATTCAGCTTCACTGTGAAACTGTGAGCCTTGTATTTTGCAATGCTAGTACTTTATAAAAAGTGCTAACTCTACCTGCCACTGCCTCCCATAAGTTATCAGTTTTCAATTAAATTCCCAACAGCCTACTACAAGTCAGCAAATATGGCACAACACAATAGAAACTTATCAATCTATATGCAAGTAAAAAATAAGTAAATGTAATGCTTTCTGTAACATAAACATGGAAATTTCTGCATTTTGGGTTTGTTTTTGTATATAAAAATTATTCTATTGGATAATTCAGATGTTTTGTATTTTTTTCACGTACGAGAAAATTTGCCTTTGTTTAATCAGTGCCTTTGTTCAGAGTTTTTCATCAGATTTTCAGCCGAGTTTCATCCTCAATTGTTCCTATTTTAATTAATGGTTTTGTTCAGTGTTTTTCGTCAGATTTCCATCCGAGTGTTATCAAAGTTTGGTCCGAGTTTCATCAGTTTTTTGAATGAGAAACAAATGAAAAAAAGTTTTTCAATCTTCTCCTATCTGGCAGAACAATTGACTTCCATTGCCGATTTTGTATCGACACTCAGATCAGAATCAGACTTTTCACTGCAATTTTGCTTCGTCCTCAAAAGAAAATGTGAAAAAAAAGACAGACATCTGTATGAGCCCTAAGGCTAAGTTCACACTAGGCATTCTTGCAGCTTTTTTGAGTGCAAATTTTCAGCTCCATTGTACAGTACCAGCAAAGTCTATGATATTTCAGAAATCTCATGCACACAGCTTGTTTTTTTTTGTCATCGGGATTTTGGACTTTTCATGGCTTTTTGCACAGACTGTCATGTAGAGCATGTCATGTCTTTCAGTATTTTTTTAGTGTTTTTTTTCAGGTAGTGAAAAAACATACAAAAAATGCAGGTATCAGGTTTTGCTGCGTTTTTTTTGTGCCAAAACCTGATTCTATAGAATAAGACTTTTTTTCAACACTAAACTATCAGCATGCACAAGAGACAAGTCTAGCATGGAAAGCCGCAGCAAAAAAACACAAGAAAAAACAAGGAAATCCAAGGGAAACATGCTTTTTTCTGCAGCTTCTTTCCTGCCAAGAGATCAAGTTTTCCTGCAGAAAACAAAATGCTGAATGCTGCTTACAAGGTTTGGCAGGTTAGAGATACCACCATTTAGCATCCAGATGCTGGTGAGGTTGCAGACAGTTAGGCATTTTCTCCACAGTGCCCCTCGCAACAAAATATACTATTACATGGTGGTCATTCAGATAACACCTGTCATGACACCAATTATTATATGTGACTCAAACTTACAAGTACCTCTCACTAAATTAGAATATCATCAAAAAGTTCATTTATTTAAGTTCTTCACTACAAAAAGTGAAACTCATATATTATATAGAGTCATTACAAACATAGTGATCTATTTAAAGTGTTTATTTCTGTTAATGTTGATGATTATGGCTTACAGCCAATGAAAACCCAAAAGTTATTACCTCACTAAATTAGAATACTTTATAGCACCAGCTTGAAAATTGATTTTAAAATCCGAAATGTTGGCCTGCTGAAATGTATGTCCAGTAAGTGCACTCAATACTTGGTCGGGGCTCCTTTTGCATCGATTACTGCATCAATGCGGTGTGGCATAGAGGCGATCAGCCTGTGGCACTGCTGAGGTGTTATGGAAGCCCAGGTTGCTTTGATAGCAGCCTTCAGCTCGTCTGCATTGTTGAGTCTGGTGTCTGTCATCTTCCTCTTGACAATACACCATAGATTCTCTATGGGGTTAAGGTCAGGTGAGTTTGCTGCCAATCAAGCACAGTGATATTGTTGTTTTTTAAACCAGGTATTGGTACTTTGGCAGTGTGGACAGGTGCCAAGTCCTGCTGGAGAATGAAATTTCCATCTACAAAAAGCTTGCCAGCAGAGGGAAGCATGAAGTGTCCTAAAATTTCCTGGTAGACAGCTGTGCTGACTTTGCTCTTGATAAAACACAGTGGACCTACACCAGCAGATGACATGGCTCCCCAAACCATCACTGATTGTGGAAACTTCACACTAGACCTCCAGCAGCTTGGATTGTGGCCTCTCCACTCTTCCTCCAGACTCTGGAACCTCGATTTCCAAATGAAATGCAAAATTTACTTTCATCTGGAAACAACACCTTGGACCACTGAGTAACATTCCAGTTCTTTTCCTCCTTGGCCCAGGTAAGATGCTTCTGGCGTTGTCTACTGGTCATGAGTGGCTTGACACAAGGAATGTAACACTTGTAGCCCACGTCCTGGATACCTCTGTGTGTGGAGGCTCTTGAAGCAATGACTCCAGCAGCTGTCCACTCCTTGTGAATCTCCCCCAAAGTTATGAATCACCTTTTCTTAACAATCCTTTCAAGGCTGTGGTTATCCCAGTTGCTTGTGCACCTTTTTCTACCACACTTTTTCCTTCCACTCAACATTCCATTAATATGCTTGGATACAGCACTCTGTGAACAGCCAGCTTCTTTAGCAATGACCTTTTGTGTCTTACCCTCGTTGTGGAGTGTGTCAGTGACTGCCTTCTGGATATCTGTCAAGTCAGCAGTTCCTCATGATTGTGGAGCCTATGAAACAGACTAAGGGACCTTTATAAATGCTTAGGAAGCCATTGTAGGTGATTTTGTTAATTATTCTAATTTACTGAGATAATAACTTTTGGGTTTTCATTGGCTGTAAGCCATAATCATCAACATTAACAGAAATAAACACTTGAAATAGATCACTATTTGTAATGACTCTATATAATATATGAGCTTCAATTTTTTTATGGAAGAACTGAAATAAATTAACTTTTTGATGATATTCTAATTTAGTAAGAAACACTTGTATATGTGGCTCAGATTATTATCAATGTACCCACGTTTTTCACGTCTGACATGCAGCGATGGTGGCATCTGTTGCCAAGCACAGTGAATTAGATGATTCTCTGACTGACACACACATAAAAAGTCGTAGAAATAAATTTTTTTCTTCTGGAAGACTGAAAAACGTAGTGGGAAATATTTTCTTCAGTGTACATAAAATGGCACGTATATTTTTTTCTGCATGCCCTACAGAGACTTGTACTAATATTTTTTTTGCAAGAGCTTCCCTTTAAATTGGTTTGGACAAAGAGTAAATCCACAAACTGAGCTCTGTTACAGCAGCATGATTTTATGTAAATCCAGGTGCGCAAAGCATAACATGGAAGATATATATTAAACCACATATCAAATAGAAAAGTTCTTATTTCACATCTAACAATGCAAACAAGCTTTCCCCCATACAAAATTCATTAGGCAGTATTTCATAGCAAGTCTATCTCTAGTCCCACACAAAGATCCACTTAATAGCAAGCTTTCTCTTTCAGGATGCCCAGCGTTCCGTGTGATTTCTTTCTAGGCAAAGAATAAAAAGCTTTCTTGTAAAGTGGCAGAGCAGTGGCCAGTCTGATGGGAGGACACGGGACGGGAGGAGTGTGGGGGAAGCAAGCGCCTGCTATTAGGCTCTCTACCGGTGCGTGTGACCTGACTTGCAATATTCCTGTTTGTAGAGCGAGCTTGTGTTGTTCGGTGCACGCGGGTTTCTGTCTGCCATAAGCTGCACATGATGGATTTTACTGGTGCCCACAATATTCCTTTCTGATCAATGTATCGATTGCCTAAGGACGTAATCAGAAATGGGAAAGATCTGCAGAGAATCACAATCTAAGGTCACTATACATCTCACATAGACATTTTTCTAAGGCAATATGAGTCCAAAGTGAATGTCCCATAGGGCAGATCACTTTAAATGAAGATGTTGCGGTGGTTTGGTCACCTTGTAAAGCTTATCTGTTGGGTGCACTTACTGAGAAGTTTTTGGAAAGGGGGTGCAGAAATATTGCCATCACTATTCACACATTTTTAGGGATTCCATGGGAAAAAAATAAGCAAAAATCTTCAGTGTCCTCTCACCAGTTCAGGTGTAAACATTGAATTAAAGTAACAAGTTCTTGCTATTGTTGTTGGGTCTCTCAAATGCAAACAAGTCTCTTGCATACAACCATCCAGTAATAAAATTTTGCCTGCCTGCACACGCCACTAGAGGGAGCTAACTGTATACTGATTTATTATTGAACTAAAGGAGTTGGCCACTACGCTCTACATATGAACTAACTGCCATCGATAAGCACTTTTGTAAATACCCAGCTTCCCAAATCCTATAACCTGAGCTGCTCTCCTGATCCAATGATCTCTCTTTGAGAATCCTAAGACTTCCTGTGATGTCACCTCTATTTATCCCTGATTTCCTGGCTCTGGTGTCTGACGTGACATTACAATCATGTGACTTTGTAGGTGGGCATGGCTCTATTCAGCAGACTCACTGCTTCTGCACAAAGCTCTCGCTTGTTTCTGTATATTTCTGTATATACACTACAGACCAAAAGTTTGGACACACCTTCTCATTTAAAGATTTTTCTGTATTTTCATGACTATGAAAATGGTAAATTTACACTGAAGGCATCAAAACTATGAATTAACACGTGTGGAATTCTATACTTAACAAAAAAGTGTGAAACAACTGAAATTATGTCTTATATTCTAGGTTCTTCAAAATAGCCACCTTTTGCTTTGATGACTGCTTTGCACACTCTTGGCATTCTATTGATGAGCTTCAAGAGGTAGTCACCTCTAATGGTCTTCCAACAATCTTGAAGGAGTTCCCAGAGATGTAGTCCGAGCATTACTACAAGGAATCTGACCCCCTTAGACTAGCATTTTTTCTGCGGGGTTTAAGCAAAGATACAAAGGACTGTGCTCACTACTGACTTGTATTCCACCGCAAGGGCTGATGATAAATGTAGTCTCAAGAGAGCCAGGAGAGACAGCAGCATAATATAGGGGCAGAAACCCTGATTCCAGTAATGTATCACTTACTGGGCTGCTTGCTGCAGTTTAGATAAAATCACTGTTTTATCTGCTGCAGATCTAGCAGTTCTCTGAATGCTGAGTGCTGTATAACCCCGCCCACACCACTGATCGGCAACTTTCTGTGTACACTGTGAATAGGCAGAAAGCTGCTAAGCAGTGGTGGGAGCAGGGTTTTATAGAGCTTATGAATGTGTATGACAACCAGGCAGCAGGTTTACTAGTCCTCTAGTGAAAAAAAATCACTGTTTTATCAGCTGGAGATTATTAAAGCTACAGCAAGAAGCACAGTAAATGACTCATTGCTGTAATACGAGTCTTTGTCTTTACATAACGCTCATCACAGATTAGTTGGCAAAAATATGTGACAGAGTCCCTTTAAGTAGATCTCTTAGTACTACTGATATTAAGATGAGCATTATTTGAGTCCATCTATAGAGTGAAATAGCACGAGTCCAAGTATAACACAGGTACAGGGATGCAGTGACACAGACGCACAGAGCACAGAGCAACGGTTTAACAATTATTCACTTTATCTAAACAGGAACAACCTCCTCACAGGGAGAAAACAAGGGGAACAGTTAAAGGGCTGAGGGTTAAACAGGGTAACAGTTATTCCGAGTAGCAGCCTATCCGTTTCACTTATTGTGACTATGTCGTCCATTTATCTCTCAAGGTCCAATGGCTGTTTGGCTGCCGTCTGAGGCCGATGCTGAGTCTTCTGGCTTCCCTGCCTAGCAAATGGACTTACTTCTGACAGCAGCGGGTGATCACTGGTTTTGCCAGCTGAGCCCCTATCCAAAGTGTGAAGCTCTGCGCAAGTCTCTACTCGGCGTGTGCTCCCCTGCCGATACCTGGATTCCCGCACCGCAATGTTTCACTTGGCACTCGTCTCTTGGTACACCTGTTGGTACCTGGATGCCCGCACCACAATGCTTCACTCGGTGCCCGTCTCTCTGTGCACCCACTGGTACCCGCCGTTCTGCTCTGTTCTGTGGTCTATTTCCCTCCGCAGCATGCAGCAACTCCCTCCGCAGTGCACAGCTGGTCCCTGCTATCTCTTCCCTCTGGCGGGGACTCTGCTCTCTTCCCATGCTACAACCCCTTCCCTTCCTCTCACTCACCACGCCCCCTCTCTGCAGGTCATGGGTCCCCTCCGTCCTCAATTTTCTTCCCCCTGCAACAAGGAGGGCCCCATCAGTTCCAGACACGGTGCCCTGTCAACACCCATAGCCTGGTCTTCTTCCCTACACAAGTGTTTTCAATTTCTGCCCAACCAGTCTGACTGACAGCTGAAGACTGTACTGAGTGTTGTGAGGTCTCATCAGCAGCAGCAGGAGGGTCATGGAGGAACTGTATAATGTGAACACTAGAGTGGTCCTTAATGCAAGCAAGAAATTATGTTTTCAATTTTTTGATGGGACTCCCTGTGAAATGATTAATTTGGGTAAAAAACTAAATAAACTACCAACATTTTAAAAATCAATTAAGATATGTAGTCATTTGAACATATATTGGTAAAAATTAACCATTATGATCAGCAATTACAAATCATGTTTATTTCTCAACAAAAACAGTTACTTTTGTTGCCTGACAGTAAAATACTTCTTTGATTGCATCTCTTAGGCTACGTTCACATTGGCTTTCTGCCAATGTGCGTCGCTGTTGCGCCGGCGACGCGCCGGCGACGCAGCGGCGACGCAGCGGCGACGCGCCCCTATGTTTAAGGCTAGGTTCACACTAGCGTTGCGCCGCCCTGCGTCGGCGACGCAACGCGCGACGCACGTAAAAACGCGCGCAAACGCGCATAGTTGTCTTATAGGCACTTCTCCATTACTAAGCCGTGGGCTTGATGTCACTTGACAATACAAAAGTGACATCAACCCCACAAATATTAACCCCACTTGCAACCACTATAGAACAAGTGGGAATAGCCGGGCAAAGCACTAGAGTTGGCACATCTAATAGATGTGCCTTTTTGGGCAGCTGCGGGCTGCTATTTTTAAGCTGGGGGGGCCAATATCCATGGCCCCTTACCAGCCTGAGAATACCAAACCCCTGCTATCTACTTAGCAAGGCTGGTTGTCAAAAATAGGGGGAACCCCCACACCTTTTTTCATTGTTTATTTAAATAATTAAAAATACTGCGTGGGGACCACTCTATTCTTGATAACCAGCCTTGTTGAAGCTGACAGCTGAGGGTTGCAGCCTCCAGCTGTGAGTCTTACCTAGCTGGTTAACAAAAATGCAGGGAACCCAAGCCGTTTTTTTTTTTTATTTATTTATTTATAACGCAGGAGCCAGATAATGAATACCCTCATCAGCCTCTCCTGCTCTGTCTGTTATTAGCGGCAGCAGGTGTAGGATGATGGGAGCAGTAGTCCCATCCGCTGACACCAGTGACCGGAGGTAAATTTCACACCTCCGATCACAGCTGAGTGCGCATGCTGTTTTTTGACAGCTTGTGAACTGCGGCTCTGTTACCAGTGGGGATGATTTCACCGCCGATCAGAAGATCTGTTTGTCGTACCGTCATGCACATAATAATGTGTCAAACACTGGATGCTCGGGCCCCCATTCAAGTGAATGGGATCCAAGTACTGTTGTGGTACCAGAACCCAAACTTTTTGTAACTGTTTGGCCGAACCCACCAGAACATCCAGGTGTCCACCCATCTCTATTCACTTGTTGTGTGCAACTGGTTTTATTCTTCCATCAGTGCCACTCTTCATTCTGCAGTGTCATTAGTTATTCTCCTACTACTGACTGTTTTCTTCGGAGTCTGGTAGCCTTCATTTGCAAACCAAAGATCTACCATATTTTTTGGATTATAAGGCGCACATTTGCTCCTCCAAATTTTTGGGGAAAGTGGGGGGTGCGTCTTATAATTCGAATCTGTGTTCTGTGCTGTAGAGGAAGGGGGATGGCTCTGGAGTGGTATTGGAGCTGGAGTGGGCCGGCGGAGGGCTGCAGAGACAGTGGGAGGTCACGTGCTCCTGCTCATTAGCCTCATGTAATATTCACCTGCTGTCACCTTCCAATGATGGCTCCGTGCTCCCAGCTGTCCAGTGGCTCTTCCTGTGTCTGTGCCGACATCCGATGTCATCACTGTGTGCCCAGGTCACATGATCGGGTGCCCAGGTCACATGATCGGATGCCCAGGAAACAGGAAGCACAACCGAGGAGCTGGGAGCACAGAGCCATCATCGGAAGGTGAGTTAAGTGTTAAGTGCCTGCCATCAGGGGGTCATATAGTGACCGGGGGGCCATATCCATGATGAGATGGGGACTATGTGCCAGCACAAGGGGGCAATGTGCCAATGTACCAACAGCACAGGGGGGCAATGTACCAGCGCAGGGGGGCAATGTACCAGCACAAGAGGGCCATGTGCCAGAGGGACAATGTGCCAGTGTGCCAGCACTAGGGGGTTATGCACCAGCACAAGGGGCAGTGTCCCAGCAGCACAGGGGGCAATGTGCTAGCAGCACAGGGGGGCAATGTGCCAGCACAGGGGGGCCATGTGCCAGGATGTGGGTTATATAGATACCAGGATGAGGAACATATATATGATTTGTAAGATGGACACTAGCATTACAAAAGAGACCCCCATTTAACATAAAAAAATATTTTTTTCAATTTTTCTTCACCAAATTTAGGGGTGCATCTTATAATCAGGTGTGTCTTCTAAAATGAAAAATATGGTACATCTTTTGAAAGGAACGCCGATGACATGCCTGTGATGCTAAAGAACCTGTAGGTTTTCTGAGTGACAATTTTTCAGGTTCTTCATCACAACTGATGCTGAATCAACAGTTATCATCTTGGGGAGATGTTCTGCAGCTGGTGTTTGCAGGGCTGTCATCATCAGATATCTTGTATCATTATACACAGCATTATCAAACAAGGATAGAGCGGACATGTACCATAAGTGAATTTTCATCTTCTTCATCGCGACTTCTGACACTAAGTTGTTCTGTTCCTTGTGTAGATAGATGTCCTTGAGCAGCGGGAGATAAATGCATGGAGCTGATGGTGCTGATGTCACCAGGAACCATGCCTTCACATAAATCAAAACAGTGAATTGACAGATGTCTGTGATAGTCTTTTCTTACTCATTTGTAAGCATGAACTGACTGAAGAACATCCAGATTTTTAACACAGAGATGGACTTTCCCATTTATCAAGCTTGGTGCAGTCCAGCTGGAGCTCTGAATGAAATTTCTCTAGATAGAACTCCACCAAGGAAAATGATAGTTAACTTCAATAATTCTTGGTAGTCCTCACGGGGTTGGTACTGAAGCAGTTGCATCTACACAAAGGCTATGGCTTTAGCTGCAATGTGTAAAAAGGCTGTTGACATGATCTTCTCTGAAAATGCTGTCTGACTGGTAGGTAAGTCAATGATATGCCAGTTGTTCTTTAACCTGATGAATATATTTTTTCATAACCTTTCAACAAACCAAAGCTATGAACAAACACTGTTTTCAGCACCATTTCTAGAATATGATGGCGGCATGCAAACCACAGCATGTCCTTGCCAAGCTTGTACTCTAGAAGTTTGCAGGTGCCGTTCCTGAAACCCGTGTTGACAGACTTGGTATCAAAACACATGCACTTCACATTGTCAGTAACATTCCAGGTCACAGCTGCAGCATAAAAAGCATTAGCACAAGCTTCACCTGTTCCTTAGGTAAGCTTTGGAACTCCAAGAAAGTGATCAATGTCAACTTTTGATACCAGAAGTGGAAAACGGTCTACAATTTTCCTGCTGCTGATGTATTCTAAGAGCCTTCCATCCCAGTGAATTCTTAAAGGCACAGATGGCTGAAACTCCTGTTTCAGGTTTAAAGTCATTGTCTGATGTCATTTTCTTCTTTCTCTATGAACTGGTGAACGATTTACATTGAAAGCTGCATGATCAAGCCTAGGTGCTGAAAAGTTTGTGTGAGAATTAATGGTGCATTTCTGTCACTAATTTTGGCCACGTCAAGGCTGGCTGGTACTTTGTCATCTACTATACCAACTCTTTCTCTTTTGGCTCATTTTGCTGATGACAGTGCCTCTGATGTTTCAACGTTTTCCATTTCTGTATCTACTTCCTCAGATGACTGCAACATCACCTTTCCTCTCTAACACTTCTTTCTTGCCTCTCTTTCTTGATTGCTTTCTTGTAATTTGCCTCTCTTTCTTCAAAATTTATTTGTTTTTTTTTTTCAAACTCTTTGTCAACATCTTCCATTTTTCCATGGTGTCCAGTTTGCCTGTCTCTGTGTTAGCAAAAACCCCTTGTCTTCTGACATTCTTGTCATACCCACAGCCTTAGCATGCATGATATCAAACAAGTTGTTTAAACCTGTGTTCCTTTCTTCCTCATACTTCTTCAGACTATCAGAACGTTTAGTGTTGTTTTCTTTGGTTTTCTTCAGCGTGTCACATTCTTTGATGAAACCTTCTACGTTCTTAACTACATGGTTTTTTTGTTTGTTTTTTTTTACATTTATTAATGTCAGGCTATATTCATCAAAATTCACACCATCCTGCCACAACCAGATCTTTTAGAGGAGGTGCAAAAGGGACTCAGCCAAGGAAAGTTTGATGGTAGGTAGGGACCCCTAAATCCGTATGTTTCTGGCTGAATTAATTTCTGTATTTTTAGTTTACATACAAAAACAGTATCAAGGGGTGCCTACTGAAGAAATCACACTTTGGAAAATAAGAATCACCCTAGTGAACACCCAAAGCAAAACGCAGAAAGTTAGAAAAATGTATATATTTAGGGAAAGAGCAGACTTTTTTTGATTATGGTGTAGGCACCAACATACTTGGAAAACCTTCATCTTTTTAATGGGGCTGTCTGTTCTAAGAAGCAAAGTCTGCAGTAATTCTATCTGACTGCAAAGTGCCAAATCATGACAGTGTTCGATACATACACTGTCATGATTCCTCTGTCTGTCACACGCAAGTGGGCAGCCATCTGATTACATGTATGTAAGTACATAGATCGCTTACATGCTGTCATGTGACTGACCATTTGCACAGGGCATTGAATGGAATTGTGACAGTGTTCACATTGCACTATAAACGGGCTGTGTCTAGAATTTCCAGTTCACTTATTTGAGCCATGGCTTCAGCCTGTCCCTCTTTTTTAATACTTAATAAAACTGATAGGGAGAAGCTTTTCACAAGCAGGTGGCAGGGAAGGCAGACTGCATCATATAAGATACCCTGAGACTGGGTTTTATTTCACTAATCTATATCTTGCTGCCATCAGATATGCATTGAAGTAGATCAATTGTACATGATGAGACTCTGTCCCATCTGCCTAGACAAAAAACATAATAATAATTAAAGTCTGAATTATCCATATACAAAGTTACTACATAGGGGAAAAGAAATTAGTGTAACAGGTAAATCAAAAAATGGTACATCAACTTTAGACAGGTACAAAAAAGTTGTCATGACGCACAATGCATCATCGTCATAACTTGTGACAGAATATGGATTAATAGGATTAAGAAAGTTTAACAAATTTGGCTTTTATCCTAAGTCATATTGCACGACTCGTTAAAGGGTTGATTGTGACTTGAAGGATCGCTACTTCTAACAGGTGGCGCTATAGAGTTTAAGTCCTCTTTTTCTCTGAAGAGGCAATTTGCATATTATATTTCCCAGGCGAATAAGCCTCCTTACCTTGACAAGCCAGAGCTGGTATGTCACTCTACATAAGGAGAAACATTGCCCCTAAGACCCCAGTCCAGAGCCTCTCACCTAGCCAAATTAGTTCTCATGCTTCGCACTGACGAGGGCCAACAGCCCGAAACACTGTGTCTGCGAATTGAGATACTAATTTGGCTTTTATCCTAAGTCATATTGCACGACTTGTTAAAGGGTTGATTGTAACTTGTAGGATCGCTACTTCCAAAAGGTGGCGCTATAGAGTTTAAGTCCCCTTTTTCTCTGAAGAGGCAATTTGCATAACAAATCACAAGCCATTGACCGATGTCAAGTTGTGTGTTGAATTATACATTTTATGTAATTTGAAATCCCAGTGCTCTGTTAACTGTGTCAATCTAATTCTTGCTAGATCTTTGCACAGAATGCAAACATAAGACATACTTTTGCTTTATACAAGTCCATACTGCACTACCTTGTGGGAATAAAAGGACTAGAAATAGGAAAAACCCAATGTGGCTAACCAAAGAAGTAAGACAGGCAATTAACAGTAAAAAGAAAGCATTTGCACTACTAAAGCAGGATGGCACCATTGAAGCTCTAAAAAACTATAGGGAGAAAAATACTTTATCTAAAAAACTAATTAAAGCTGCCAAAAAGGAAACAGAGAAGCACATTGCTAAGGAGAGTAAAACTAATCCCAAACTGTTCTTCAACTATATCAATAGTAAAAGAATAAAAACTGAAAATGTAGGCCCCTTAAAAAATAGTGAGGAAAGAATGGTTGTAGATGACGAGGAAAAAGCTAACATTTTAAACACCTTCTTCTCCACGGTATTCACGGTGAAAAATGAAATGCTAGGTGAAATCCCAAGAAACAATGAAAACCCTATATTAAGGGTCACCAATCTAACCCAAGAAGAGGTGTGAAACCGGCTAAATAAGATCAAAATAGATAAATCTCCGGGTCCGGATGGCATACACCCACGAGTACTAAGAGAACTAAGTAATGTAATAGATAAACCATTATTTCTTATTTTTAGCGACTCTATAGCGACGGGGTCTGTTCCGCAGGACTGGCGCATATCAAATGTGGTGCCAATATTCAAAAAGGGCTCTAAAAGTGAACCTGGAAATTATAGGCCAGTAAGTCTAACCTCTGTTGTTGGTAAAATATTTGAAGGGTTTCTGAGGGATGTAATTCTGGATTATCTCAATGAGAATAACTGTTTAACTCCATATCAGCATGGGTTTATGAGAAATCGCTCCTGTCAAACCAATCTAATCAGTTTTTATGAAGAGGTAAGCTATAGGCTGGACCACGGTGAGTCATTGGATGTGGTATATCTCGATTTTTCCAAAGCGTTTGATACCGTGCCGCAAAAGAGGTTGGTACACAAAATGAGAATGCTTGGTCTGGGGGAAAATGTGTGTAAATGGGTTAGTAACTGGCTTAGTGATAGAAAGCAGAGGGTGGTTATAAATGGTATAGTCTCTAACTGGGTCGCTGTGACCAGTGGGGTACCGCAGGGGTCGGTATTGGGACCTGTTCTCTTCAACATATTCATTAATGATCTGGTAGAAGGTTTACACAGTAAAATATCGATATTTGCAGATGATACAAAACTATGTAAAGCAGTTAATACAAGAGAAGATAGTATTCTGCTACAGATGGATCTGGATAAGTTGGAAACTTGGGCTGAAAGGTGGCAGATGAGGTTTAACAATGATAAATGTAAGGTTATACACATGGGAAGAAGGAATCAATATCACCATTACACACTGAACGGGAAACCACTGGGTAAATCTGACAGGGAGAAGGACTTGGGGATCCTAGTTAATGATAAACTTACCTGGAGCAGCCAGTGCCAGGCAGCAGCTGCCAAGGCAAACAGGATCATGGGGTGCATTAAAAGAGGTCTGGATACACATGATGAGAGCATTATACTGCCTCTGTACAAATCCCTAGTTAGACCGCACATGGAGTACTGTGTCCAGTTTTGGGCACCGGTGCTCAGGAAGGATATAATGGAACTAGAGAGAGTACAAAGGAGGGCAACAAAATTAATAAAGGGGATGGGAGAACTACAATACCTAGATAGATTAGCAAAATTAGGATTATTTAGTCTAGAAAAAAGACGACTGAGGGGCGATCTAATAACCATGTATAAGTATATAAGGGGACAATACAAATATCTAGCTGAGGATCTGTTTATACCAAGGAAGGTGACGGGCACAAGGGGGCATTCTTTTCGTCTGGAGGAGAAAAGGTTTTTCCACCAACATAGAAGAGGATTCTTTACTGTTAGGGCAGTGAGAATCTGGAATTGCTTGCCTGAGGAGGTGGTGATGGCGAACTCAGTCGAGGGGTTCAAGAGAGGCCTGGATGTCTTCCTGGAGCAGAACAATATTGTATCATACAATTATTAGGTTCTGTAGAAGGACGTAAATCTGGGGATTTATTATGATGGAATATAGGCTGAACTGGATGGACAAATGTCTTTTTTCGGCCTTACTAACT
This sequence comes from Ranitomeya imitator, assembly GCF_032444005.1. Lineage (NCBI taxonomy): Eukaryota > Metazoa > Chordata > Amphibia > Anura > Dendrobatidae > Ranitomeya > Ranitomeya imitator. The sequence goes on along the minus strand of NC_091287.1, from coordinate 70,038,953 downwards.
ATGTTACTATGTTACATAGTGGTAGAGAGGAGCAAATTGCTCTAAGTTGATTTCAATTCACCTAGACTTTCTCTAAAAATATTTTGAGATTCAATTTACATGAATCCAGCAAAATGGCAGCTGGCCACTACTATTTTAGATTCAAACGGGCTGAGAAGAGGTTACTTTTTTAATTAAGCAATACTTTACTTTATCCTCACAGCTACCTCCATAGCCCTTCCATTACGATTTTCATTCACTGTCCATTGAATCTCCAGAGCACCCTGAGTCCGATACGCTTCAAAACTATATGACACTTTGTTTGCCAGCCTGCGCTGCAATACACATGCTGCACACACACACGCTGCATGCACATGCTGAAAGCACATGCTGCACACACACGCTGCATGCACATGCTGAAAGCACATGCTGCACACACATGCTTTGGAACTAATGGCCTCTTATGTACCTTCATTCTTATAAATTACTCTTCTTTAAATAATCTCGCCAATACTACAATTTGCTTGTATTTCTGGCTACAGACTATATGAAAACTATCATGTTGAAGCTTTTTAAGAAAAGTCTAGAAAACTTGTCAGTATTCGTTTCCAAAATAATGACTGAGAATTTTTAATTAATGATTGTGCTGTTGCCGGAATATATAAATCTTCCATCGTGAAAAACAATCCTGCAAATGGATTACCGTCATGTCCAGTTTTGAGAATGGAGGCATTGTAACCAAACAGGCCTTTTCTAAGTTTATATCTAACCCGTTTTTCATGATTTTGACCTTGGCATAAACTCAGTGTCGCAGACAGAAGAGGATGCTGCCCACCTGAAGGTTCTACAAACTTCTGTATCATCTACTAAGAGACAAACGGAGGAAACTAGCGGCAAATGTATGCAACCATAGAAACACAACGTGTGTCCTTTAGTAACCTGCCGCAACTACAGAAATTGAGCAAAGCTTTTAAATCAGTTTTGTGTCTGTTACAAAAATCCTGCCAAGAATAGACGTGTAGGCAGACAAAGGTGTACCAGGTCTAACGTTCATTTATTATGGATTCGTGTTAAAGGGTTTTGTATGGCAACAGCTAACATCTTCGTATCTGCTACAATTGATTACTTAGCGCTGTTCTCAAGACCATAACTGTGGTTGAGGAGAACTTTTTTTATTACAATGATTAAAAATATTATTTAAATACCACTTGGAATAAAGAAAGATCCCTTCATATTTACTACACGTATAGTCTCTAAGCTGAATGCAATTCTGAAGAATCCATAGCAAACATAAAATTCCATTTCATTTAAAGAGGACCTGTCACTTAACTCAAGCAGAAATTGAATTAAATGCCTTGCAAAAATCCCTGAGCTTCCTGATTCTGCAACTTTTTTCAGCTTTGTGCTGCATCATTACATGGCAGAGTTATTCTTTTTTATTGCTTTTGTAGTGCAGATTGCAAAAATTCTGCTTGTACTAAAACTGGGTGTTTTTTCAGTGTCTTCCCTAGGGGCGTGTACTTTCACTCCTACCTCCAAGGCAATGCCAGTCACATCTCAGCATATGATCAAGCAGTCTATGACTCTTCAGAGCTGTGATTGGCCGTGTTTGGAAGGGAGGAGTGAAAGTGCATGCCCCCAGGGAAGACTCTGAAGAAACACCTAGTTGTACTAGAAGCAGAGATTTCACATAGTGCACTCCAAAAGCAACATATTGGAATATCTCTGCAATGGAATGAGGCAGGACAATATGGAAAAAAACTGCAAATTTGGAGTAGCTCAGAGATTTTTGAAAGGTATTCAATGCTTTTCTTTATCACCGTTGTTTTCTGGTGAGGAGGAATGGATATCAAGCCTACACCTTGTTTGATAGACAGTACAAGAATAAGGCTATGTTCACATGTTGCACATTTACTGGAGATTTTGTTGCAGAAAGATTTTTTTTCCTAGCAAGATATGGTAAAATAAAGACCACTAATGTATAAATGGAAGAAAATAGTTCACAGTCCTCTCAATCTCCTGCCTTGTTTTGATCTCTATGATTAGTGTTCACAGGTAGGGATCGGACATATTCAGCCCTAAAGAGGCTATGAAGGTTAATTAATGAACCAAATCATTACCATTAACCCTCGAGCTACCCTAGATAATCAAGAATGTATTCATTAATATCTGCAACACCTTAAGCAACAATAGATGCTTACATTAACCCAGTCATCACTGTAAACCACCAGACATGTTTCCAGAAATAGACCTTAAAATAAATGATAAAAGTAAACAGGAGATAAACATTCCCGCACTGACTGTCAGTCTGAAGGACTTTTTGCATTTTCCTGAGTCAATACATTCTTATACATAGTCATGGATAATGCTTACATCTCATGCAGATCTGCACCACTGGAAATAGAAGAATGGCTAAGAGGGTGGAGCTTATCATAGAGGAGGGGCTTAGAAGTAATTTCCTCCTACTGCCGACAGGTCAATGAGGAGAGGTTTCTGCTGCAGCCACTTACACAAAGGCAAGATAGAAAAAAGGAGTTACCTGGCCGATGTCCTGGAATATAGAGAAGACTACGGTAATTTCTCAGTTTTAATTGTAATATGAGACAAAAAAAAGTTTCAAAAGAAAATAGGGGGTTGGTGAGTAATTTGGAAGGAATTTATTTTATTTTTTGATGTGTTTATAATATGTGATTAATGTTCTTTTAACATTTGGAAGATATAGTCTACAGGAAACGACACTTTCCAGACACAAAGATTATTAAAATATTGTAGCTTATCAGAATGATGAAACTTCAGAATTTACTTGTTAAACTTCTTCTGGATTCCTGATCAGTCATATGTGGTGATGCTATCTCCAGTTCATTCTTGCTGCTGTTCAAAGCACAGACTTGAGAGACTTAAGGTACCTTCACACTAAACGACGCTGCAGCGATACCGACAACGATCCGGATCGCTGCAGCGTCGCTGTTTGGTGGCTGGAGAGCTGTCACACAGACAGCTCTCCAGCGACCAACGATGCCGGTAACCAGGGTAAACATCGGGTTACTAAGCGCAGGGCCGCGCTTAGTAACCCGATGTTTACCCTGGTTACCATCCTAAAAGTAAAAAAACCAAACGCTTCATACTTACCTTCCGCTGTCTGTCCTTGGCGCTCTGCTTCTCTGTACTGGCTGTGAGCACAGCGGCCGGAAAGCACAGCGGTGACGTCACCGCTCTGTTTTCCGGCCGCTGTGCTCACAGTGAGTGCAGGAAAGCAGAGCGCCGAGGACAGACAGCGGTAGGTAAGTATGAAGCGTTTGGTTTTTTACTTTTAGGATGGTAACCAGGGTAAACATCGGGTTACTAAGTGCGGCCCTGCGCTTAGTAACCCGATGTTTACCCTGGTTACCAGCGAAGACATCGCTGAATCGGTGTCACACACGCCGATTCAGCGATGTCAGCGGGAGAGCCAGCGACCAAAGAAAGTTCTGGCCTTCTAGCCCCGACCAACGACATCACAGCAGGATCCTGATCGCTGCTGCGTGTCAAACTGAACGATATCGCTAGCCAGGACGCTGCAACGTCACAGATCGCTAGCGATATCATTTAGTGTGAAGGTACCTTTACTGCCTGTGCTCTGACCGGCTTACTCAGCAACTTTTCAGTCAACTCAAAAGGGTGATGTTAAGGGGGTGTGGGCTGTGATCCTTGGCAAGTTTCAAATGATTGGTTGTGCATAAAGAGAGAGAGAGCAGGTTCCACACAAGACAAGTAATCTTATCAATTTACAACTTTGGCAAGAGGGGATGGTGCTAAGTATTCCAGAGTGCTAGTTTACTTTATAACCCATTGCTACATTATATTACTCATTGCTCCCCTACACTACATTGAGCATGTCTGTCAGCATATACAGGGCCGGCTCCAGGTTTTTAAGGGCCCCAGGCGAAAGAGTCTCACTGCCCCCCCCTTTAACACATACCACAATTCATGAATCACAGATACAGCAGAGAAATATAGGTATAGTCCAATGCCAGATTTCACTTCTTACATGAGTGATAGCTATTGAAAATTGTACAATACAATTGTACAATACCATACAGCAGAGGGGATTTATATAAGTCAACCCCTTATATGCCAATTTTTGTGACCTACAAACTCAGTTACCAGTAGGCATTTTATTGTTAGCTGAACTTGATGCAAAGAAAAAACTGCATAAATTAAATATGACCAACTTTTAATGGAAAACTTTGCACATGTTGCAGAATTGCTGCGGAAATTTCCACGGCAATTCTGCAACTCCTGCCGCGGGTATATCGCATGCGGAATTGGCATGTGTTTTCCCGCTAAACACTAGCGTTTTACAAGAGTAATTCACTTGCAGAATGCTAGCGTTTTCCAAGCGATCTGTAGCATCGCTTGGAAAACTGATTGACAGGTTGGTCACACTTGTCAAACATAGTGTTTGACAAGTGTGGCCAACTTTTTACTATTGATGCTGCCTATGCAGCATCAATAGTAAAAAGATAGAACGTTAAAAAGAATAAAAAATCATGATATTCTCACCTTCCGGCGTCCCCAACAGAATTCTCGCTCCTTGTGATGCTTTTATTCCCAATAATGCATTGCGAAAATGACCTGGAAGGTGAGAATATCATGATTTTTTATTTTAATTCTTTTTTTTCTAACAATTATATGGTTCGTAGGGCCTGGAGGAGAGTCTCCTCTCCTCCACCCTGGGTACCAACAGCACATGATCCGCTTACTTAGCCACATGCGGAAAGTAAGTGGATCAATGCATTCCTATGTTTGCGGAATCCCTGCAATTCCGCACAAAGAATGAACATGCTGTGTGTTTCTCCAGAATGCGATTCCACCTTGGAAAAAAACGCAACATGTGCACAAAAATTGCAGATTGCATTCTAATAATAGGATGCTTAATGTATGCGTTTTTTCGTGTTTTTATAGAGAAAAAACGCGGAAAAAACGCAAAAAATCCTGAACGTGTGCACACAGCCTTAAAGTAAACATTAGAAAGTATTAACGTAGAACATTTGTAAAAGGGCAAAATGGGTTGCAGGCTGCAGCATCACAACACATCGGTATTCGTTGTCCCATTGTTTTGAATTCACTGTCGATTTGTAGTGTTGATGACTGACCCCAATAATTGACATGTGCAAATATGTATACATACAGTACATGTACATGGCACACACACGTACATGCCACACACATATATACAGTACATGTACACGGCGCACACACATACATACAGTACATGTACATATCGCACACACGTACATGGTACACACATACAGTACATGTTGCACACACGTACATGGCACACATATACATGGCACATACATACAGAACATGGCACACACGTACATGGTACACACATGCATACAGTACATGTACATGGTACACATATACAGTACAGGTACATGGCACACACATACAGGACACACACACGTACAAACAGTACATGGAACATACGTATATGGAACACACATGTACATGGCACACACACATACATGCATGAAACACACATACATGCATGGCACACACACATACATACATGGCCCACACACATACATACATGGTGCACACACACATACATACATGGCATACACACATACATACATGGCACACACACATACATACATGCCACACACATACATACATGCCACACACATACATACATGGCACACACATACATCCATGGCACACACACATACATACATGGCACACACACATACATACATGGCACACACATACATACATACATGGCACACACATACATACATGACACACACATGCACACACATACATACATGGCACACACACATACATACATGGCACACACACATACATACATAGCACACACACATACATACATACATACATGGCACACACATGCTGCACAACAAATGCTCATTTGATACATGTTATTCATATAAACACATACACATAGCTCACAGACAGCACACTATACATACCACACACTATACACACATCAATTACACACACACCTCACATACACTGCTTTATGCTGGAGGGAATGAGATGTTCCACACAGTATCAGCTGCAGCTCCTCCTACTCCCAGCAGCACTACCCCAGCAGACACCTCCCTGCCCTCTCCTCTGCTGGGACTGCCGACAAGAGCAGGAGTTGCTGACTGGAGCCATCATCACCAGGAGCAGCACACACAAAGGGTGCTGCACAACTTATGGCACCTCACATCACAGCTCAGGTATGTAGGTGCCGACCCAGGTCTTAGCTCTCCCTCCCCTCAGAAGCTCCGTGCAGGAGGACAGGAGGTGCACTGGCCTATGAATACATGGCATGTGGTGACATCACGGTCACATGGCAGGTCACATGATCGTGATGTCACTACAGGTCCTCAACCAGTCTGTACACTGGAAGCTTCACTGATTATGATTATCAGTGGAGCTTCTGCCAGCCCTGGCTGTATCCCAGACAGCGTGAGTGGGCTCCCCGTCTCGCAAGGGCCTCGGCACTTGCCCAGGTGCGCCGGGTTCTGATGCCGGCCCTGAGCACATGTAATATTACTGTCTGTTATTGACTCCAGGAGAGTTTCAGAATAACATATAATATGCAAATTGCCTCTTCAGAGAAAAAGAGGACTGAAGGCAATTTGCATTTTAAATTTCCCAGAGGAGCATTGCTGTTATGAACAGGTGATTCAGAACCACAATGGACCTGGTGGTTACGAGCACAGAAAATGACCTGATAGTTGCTAATCACATAGGACAAGCTCTGAGACGTGGGAACTCTGCTGACCACAATTCCTAATCCTATCATACCACACTAAAGGTAGCCGTGGAGCGTTCCTGACCAGACCTAGACGCCTCAGCACAGCCTGAGAAACTAGCTAGCCCTGAAGATAGAAAAATAAGCCTACCTTGCCTCAGAGAAATTCCCCAAAGGAAAAGGCAGCCCCCCACATATAATGACTGTGAGTAAGATGAAAATACAAACACAGGGATGAAATAGATTTAGCAAAGTGAGGCCCGACTTACTGAATAGACCGAGGATAGGAAAGATAGCTTTGCGGTCAGCACAAAAACCTACAAACAACCACGCAGAGGGGGCAAAAAGACCCTCCGCACCGACTAACGGTACGGAGGTGCTCCCTCTGCGTCTCAGAGCTTCCAGCAAGCAAGAAAAACCAATATAGCATGCTGGACAGAAAAAATAGCAAACAAAAGTAACACAAGCAGAACTTAGCTTATGCAGGGCAGACAGGCCACAAGAACGATCCAGGAGAAAGCAAGACCAATACTGGAACATTGACTGGAGGCCAGGAACAAAGAACTAGGTGGAGTTAAATAGAGCAGCACCTAACGACTTAACCTCGTCACCTGAGGAAGGAAACTCAGAAGCCGCAGCCTCACTCACATCCACCAGAGGAAGTTCATAGACAGAACCAGCCGAAGTACCACTCATGACCACAGGAGGGAGCTTGACCACAGAATTCACAACAGTACCCCCCCCTTGAGGAGGGGTCACCAAACCCTCACCAGAGCCCCCAGGCTGACCAGGATGAGCCAAATGAAAGGCACGAACCAGATCGGCCGCATGAACATCAGAGGCAAAGACCCAGGAATTATCTTCCTGAGCATAACCCTTCCACTTAACCAGGTACTGGAGTTTCCGTCTCGAAATACGAGAATCCAAAATCTTCTCCACTATATACTCCAACTCCCCCTCAACCAAAACCGGGGCAGGAGGATCAACGGATGGAACCACAGGTGCCACGTATCTCCGCAACAATGACCTATGGAATACGTTATGGATGGAAAAAGAAGCTGGAAGGGTCAAACGAAAAGACACAGGATTAAGAACCTCAGAAATCCTATACAGACCAATGAAACGAGGCTTAAACTTAGGAGAGGAAACTTTCATAGGAATATAACGAGATGACAACCAAACCAAATCCCCAACACGAAGTCGGGGACCCACACAGCGCCTGCGGTTAGCGAAACGTTGAGCCTTCTCCTGAGACAATGTCAAATTGTCCACCACATGAGTCCAAATCTGCTGCAACCTATCCACCACAGTATCCACACCAGGACAGTCAGAAGACTCAACCTGCCCTGAAGAGAAACGAGGATGGAAACCAGAATTGCAGAAAAACAGCGAAACCAAAGTAGCCGAGCTGGCCCGATTATTAAGGTCGAACTCAGCCAAAGGCAAAAAGGACACCCAATCATACTGATCGGCAGAAACAAAACATCTCAGATATGTTTCCAAGATCTGATTGGTTCGTTCAGTCTGGCCATTTGTCTGAGGATGGAAAGCCGAGGAAAAAGACAAATCAATGCCCATCCTAGCACAAAAGGCTCGCCAAAACCTCGAAACAAACTGGGAACCTCTGTCAGAAACGATGTTCTCTGGAATGCCATGTAAACGAACCACATGCTGGAAGAACAATGGCACCAAATCAGAGGAGGAAGGCAATTTAGACAAGGGTACCAAATGGACCATCTTAGAGAAGCGATCACAAACAACCCAAATGACCGACATTTTTTGAGAGACGGGGAGATCCGAAATAAAATCCATAGAGATATGTGTCCATGGCCTCTTCGGGACTGGCAAGGGCAAAAGCAACCCACTGGCACGAGAACAGCAGGGCTTAGCCCGAGCACAAATCCCACAGGACTGCACAAACGAACGCACATCCCGCGACAGAGACGGCCACCAAAAGGATCTAGCCACCAAATCTCTGGTACCAAATATTCCAGGATGACCAGCCAACACCGAACAATGAACCTCAGAGATAACTCTACTCGTCCATTTATCAGGGACAAACAGTTTCTCCGCTGGGCAACGGTCAGGTCTATTAGCCTGAAATTTTTGCAGCACCCGACGCAAATCAGGGGAGATGGCAGACAAAATTACCCCCTCTTTGAGAATACCCGCCGGCTCAGACAAACCCGGAGAGTCGGGCACAAAACTCCTAGACAGGGCATCCGCCTTCACATTTTTAGAGGCCGGAAGGTACGAAACCACAAAGTCAAAACGGGAGAAAAACAGCGACCAACGAGCCTGTCTAGGATTCAACCGTTTGGCAGACTCAAGATAAGTCAAGTTCTTGTGATCAGTCAAGACCACCACGCGATGCTTAGCTCCTTCAAGCCAATGACGCCACTCCTCGAATGCCCACTTCATGGCCAGGAACTCTCGATTGCCAACATCATAATTACGCTCAGCAGGCGAAAACTTCCTGGAAAAGAAGGCGCATGGTTTCATCACTGAGCCATCAGAACTTCTTTGCGACAAAACAGCCCCTGCTCCAATCTCAGAAGCATCAACCTCGACCTGGAACGGGAGCGAAACATCTGGTTGGCACAACACAGGGGCAGAAGAAAAACGACGCTTCAACTCTTGAAAAGCTTCCACAGCAGCAGAAGACCAATTGACCACATCAGCACCCTTCTTGGTTAAATCAGTCAACGGTTTAGCAATACTAGAAAAATTATTGATGAAGCGACGATAAAAATTAGCAAAGCCCAGGAACTTTTGCAGACTCTTCAGAGATGTCGGCTGAGTCCAATCATAAATGGCCTGAACTTTAACAGGGTCCATCTCGATAGTAGAAGGGGAAAAAATGAAACCCAAAAACGAAACCTTCTGAACACCAAAGAGACACTTTGACCCCTTCACAAACAAAGAATTTGCACGCAGGACCTGGAACACCATTCTGACCTGCTTCACGTGAGACTCCCAATCATCCGAGAAGACCAAAATATCATCCAAGTATACAATCAGGAATTTATCCAGGTACTCTCGGAAGATGTCATGCATAAAGGACTGAAACACTGATGGAGCATTAGAAAGCCCGAATGGCATAACCAGGTACTCAAAATGGCCCTCGGGCGTATTAAATGCTGTTTTCCATTCATCGCCCTGTTTAATACGCACAAGATTATACGCACCACGAAGATCTATCTTGGTGAACCAACTAGCCCCCTTAATCAGAGCAAACAAATCAGACAGCAGCGGCAAGGGGTACTGAAATTTGACCGTGATTTTATTTAGAAGGCGGTAATCAATACAAGGTCTCAGCGAACCATCCTTCTTGGCCACAAAAAAGAACCCTGCTCCCAATGGTGACGACGACGGGCGAATATGACCCTTCTCCAAGGATTCTTTTACGTAACTCCGCATAGCGGCGTGCTCAGGCACAGACAAATTAAACAATCGACCTTTAGGAAACTTACTACCAGGAATCAAATCGATAGCACAATCACAATCCCTATGCGGAGGTAGGGCAATGGACTTGGGTTCATCAAATACATCCCAGTAATCCAACAAGAACTCTGGGACCTCAGAAGGGGTGGATGATGAAATAGACAGAAATGGAACATCACCATGTACCCCCTGACAACCCCAGCTGGACACAGACATAGATTTCCAATCCAATACTGGGTTATGGACCTGTAGCCATGGCAACCCCAACACGACCACATCATGCAGATTATGCAACACCAAAAAGCGAATATCCTCCTGATGCGCAGGAGCCATGCACATGGTCAGCTGGGTCCAGTACTGAGGCTTATTCTTGGCCAAAGGTGTAGCATCAATTCCTCTCAATGGAATAGGATACTGCAAGGGCTCCAAGAAAAACCCACAGCGCCTAGCATACTCCAAGTCCATCAAATTCAGGGCAGCGCCTGAATCCACAAATGCCATGACAGAATAGGACGACAAAGAGCAGATCAAAGTAACGGACAAAAGAAATTTCGACTGTACCGTACCAATGGTGGCAGACCTAGCGAACCGCTTAGTGCGCTTAGGACAATCGGAGATAGCATGAGTGGAATCACCACAGTAAAAACACAGCCCATTCTGACATCTGTGTTCTTGCCGTTCAGCTCTGGTCAAAGTCCTATCGCACTGTATAGGCTCAGGTTTATGCTCAGGTAATACCGCCAAATGTTGCACAGTTTTACGCTCACGCAAGCGTCGATCGATTTGAATGGCCAAAGACATAGACTCATTCAGACCAGCAGGCATAGGAAATCCCACTATGACATCCTTAAGGGCTTCAGAGAGACCCTTTCTGAAAATTGCTGCCAAAGCACATTCATTCCATTGAGTGAGCACAGACCACTTCCTAAATTTCTGACAATATATCTCTACCTCATCCTGACCCTGACACAGAGCCAACAAATTTTTCTCTGCCTGATCCACTGAATTAGGTTCATCATACAGCAATCCGAGCGCCAGAAAAAACGCATCAATATTACATAATGCAGGATCTCCTGGCGCAAGGGAAAATGCCCAGTCTTGAGGGTCGCCACGTAATAAAGAAATAATGATCTTAACTTGTTGTACTGGGTCACCAGAGGAGCGGGGTTTCAAAGCCAGAAACAGTTTGCAATTATTTTTGAAATTCAGAAACTTAGCTCTATCTCCAGAAAATAACTCAGGAATAGGAATTCTAGGTTCTAACATAGATTTCTGAACCATAATGTCTTGAATTTTTTGTACTCTTGCAGTGAGATTATCCACACAAGAAGACAGACCTTTAATGTCCATCACTACACCTGTGTCCTGAACCACCCAAATGTCTAGGGGAAGAGAAAGACAAAACACAGTGCAAAGAAAAAAAAATGGTCTCAGAACTTCTCTTTTCCCTCAATTGAGAAGCATTAGTACTTTGGGCCTCCAGTACTGTTATGAACAGGTGATTCAGAACCACAATGGACCTGGTGGTTACGAGCACAGAAAATGACCTGATAGTTGCTAATCACATAGGACAAGCTCTGAGACGTGGGAACTCTGCTGACCACAATTCCTAATCCTATCATACCACACTAAAGGTAGCCGTGGAGCGTTCCTGACCAGACCTAGACACCTCGGCACAGCCTGAGAAACTAGCTAGCCCTGAAGATAGAAAAATAAGCCTACCTTGCCTCAGAGAAATTCCCCAAAGGAAAAGGCAGCCCCCCACATATAATGACTGTGAGTAAGATGAAAATACAAACACAGGGATGAAATAGATTTTAGCAAAGTGAGGCCCGACTTACTGAATAGACCGAGGATAGGAAAGATAGCTTTGCGGTCAGCACAAAAACCTACAAACAACCACGCAGAGGGGGCAAAAAGACCCTCCGCACCGACTAACGGTACGGAGGTGCTCCCTCTGCGTCTCAGAGCTTCCAGCAAGCAAGAAAAACCAATATAGCATGCTGGACAGAAAAAATAGCAAAAAAAGTAACACAAGCAGAACTTAGTTTATGCAGGGCAGACAGGCCACAAGAACGATCCAGGAGAAAGCAAGACCAATACTGGAACATTGACTGGAGGCCAGGAACAAAGAACTAGGTGGAGTTAAATAGAGCAGCACCTAACGACTTAACCTCGTCACCTGAGGAAGGAAACTCAGAAGCCGCAGCCCCACTCACATCCACCAGAGGAAGCTCATAGACAGAACCAGCCGAAGTACCACTCATGACCACAGGAGGGAGCTTGACCACAGAATTCACAACACATTGCACGGCAAATAAACCTCCTTACATTGACAAGCCACAGCTGGTATGTCACTGTCCACAAGGAGAAACTTTACCCCTTAGAATAGCATATAGTAGGTAAAGTGTGAGGAATGACAGGAAGGAGAAACTGTGCAGCAATTTATTCCTCTTGAGATTGCATAGGAGTCTCAGGATGGTGCTTTGCAGCTGGACTTGGTGAGAATTACCAATTGAGAATGTAGGTGTTAGGGCTGGTGGATTGCACTAAATAAAATCTAAATTAAAGTCCACCATGCAGAGAAGTAAACTACTGCTAGTGTGAACAATGGCGGGACACAACAGCGAGCATTACCTTAAACACACTGTGTTAACTCCACACAGTATGAACAGGATGCAGAATACCAGCTCTGTTAACTTCACAGAGAGGTAGAGCTCTGAGTTTGCTAAGCATTGTATCCTGTTAAACGTCACAGGGAAGATAGCATGTGGAGAGAGCTTGCGCTGCAACTAAACTGTGCCAACTGCACACATGAATGAATCAGATGCTAAGCCAAGAGAAAGAACTCATACGATGCTAGGTACAAAACCCTGTAGCCTTTGTGGAGAAGTATAGCATAAGGGTTGAGCTTGCTCTGTAACTGAACTGTGCTAACCGCACACATGAACGAAACAGATGCTAAGCCAAGTGGCTAGTTAGCCCATTCCCAACACTACTTTACCCGTACCTGACCGGCACGCAAAGCATGTAGCAGACTAGAGACTCAGATGTTAAGCCATACGCAAAAACGTATGCAACCTGCCTGCCAACGTGTACAGAATCTGTGCGTAAACCGACACATGCAATCGTACAGACAGAGAGGTAGAGTATCCACCCATACACACCAAACATGAATGATACTACCACTGAGAGCCTTTTAAACCCTAGGATCCACCCCAAACATTCACACCCAGCAGGCCGTGACATCACCTGTGGGCCAATCCAGAGCCGCCACATCACCAGAGCAGTTACCTTCTGACCACCAATGAGAAGACACCATATCACGGACATGCTCAGTAAGGTGATTTTTGGACTTAGGCTCCATAGCGCAAGGCTGCACCTGAATCACTAGTTACCATAGACTTGGCTGGAGAGCCAGTAGTAACTAAACGAATACCATGAGCCTGAGCAAGATGCTGGGACCGATGTCTGCGCTGAGCAGCAATCTCAGCAGCCAGACCAGAATGGGGGACAACAGCACAAGATGATGCTTGGGATCTATCCCGCACAGCGGGAGAATCCCAACACCTAACAGTAGGTCTGCCTCTTGGGAAATGGAGTTTAGAGGCACAAAGGAAGACCTGTCGGGAAGCTTAGAATGTAAAAAATAACAAAACAAGGATGGCTGCAGAAAGCTGAAGAAAGCTTAAAAAGCAAATATCAATGTTACAGGGTAGCATTGAAGACTCATTACTGGTTCAGCCGGGTAGTTTTTATTTATTTATTTATGCAAAGAAAAACCTTTAAAGTGTTTGCCCAACACCTTTTCATTGATGACTTGTCCTTAAGATAGATCATCGATGTCTGATTGGTCAGGGTTTGACACCCGGCTATCCGCCGATATTATCGGTGTCGACGGCGGACACTACTGGCTAGAAGTACGGACTTGCGGAGATAGCCATCATCATGGCTGTCGCAGGGTGCTGCAAATCCGCCTCCTATTGATTTGAATAGGAGGCAGATGTGTAATGCCATGCCCCGGTCAGAAGACGGCCAGCTCCGCAAGTGAGTACTTCTTGATAGTGATATCCACTGATAATAGGTGATCGACGGTGTGCTGGGTGTCGGACCCCAACCGATGAGACATTGAGACGTAAAGATAGGTCATCAATGAAAAAGTAGTAGATTTTGCTGCAGATCCGCAGCGTTTCCGCAGCTGCAGGTCCGCAGCAGTTTCCCATGAGTTTACAGTACAATGTAAACCTATAGGAAACAAAAAATGCTGTGCACATGCTGCGGAAAAAAACACGCAGAAACGCAGCGGTTTACATTCCGTACGTCACTTCTTTCTGCAGATTCCGCAGTGGTTTTACAGCTGCTCCTATAGAAAACCGCAGTTGTAAATCCGCAGTGAAATCCGCAGAAAAACCGCGGTATGTCTGCGGTAAATCTGCAGCAAAAATGCAGAGTTTTTGCTCTGAAGATTTTTCAAATCCGCTGCGGAAAAATCCGCAGTGGACCAGAATGCGTGTGCACATAGCCTTATATGACATTAGATTACCAGAATTACTAAATCCTAAATATTAAACTAAATTGAATAATACTCAGCATTTACCATTGTGTTATCTATGACTACCTGCAACACACATTACCCATTAAAGGGGTGATTCTGCTATTTCATTTACAGTTTTATGAACTGAATTTTCATATACATCACTTTAAAAAAAAAAAGTTGCATTGTTTAAAAGAAAATATACTCCATACAAACGTGATGACAACCACTATCTTTCAAATAATTTTCCATAGTGCTTGTCCATGCTGGCTGGGCTTGTTCCATGTAAGTACAGAACATCTGTTTCTTCTCTTTATTGGAGCATAGCAGAGCTAACTCTCACTTGCTCTGTCCTCTCTAGATCATTCCGCCTCAGCTGGTTGTGTTTGTGGCAGAGAGCCAATAACATGCAGTTGATACATGAAAATTTAGGCAGAGAAACTATATTACGCTGTAATGGGGCTATATATACTATGGGAGTATATGGCTGTGTGTAGTACACAATGTGGGGCAGTGGCAGACATAGGCAGAAGAGGGCCCCTGTGCAAGAACAATATATGGGCCCTTTGCAACCCAGAGCTCATCATAATGCACAATTTCACCTGTTTTGGAAGTGGAAATTGGCCCCTTACCTCTTGGGCCCCTGAGCGGCTGCACAGGTTGCACCAATGATTTGTCGGCCACTGATGTGAGATTTTAACCCCTTTCTGACCTCGGACGGGATAGTACGTCCGAGGTCAGATCCCCTGCTTTGATGCAGGGCTCCGCGGTGAGCCCGCATCAAAGCCGGGACATGTCAGCTGTTTTGAACAGCTGACATGTGCCCGTAATAGGCGCAGGCAGAATCGCGATCTGCCCGCACCTATTAACTAGTTAAATGCCGCTGTCAAACGCAGACAGCGGTATTTAACTACCGCTTCCGGCCGGGCGGCCGGAAATGACGTCATCGCCGACCCCGTCACATGATCGGGGGTCGGCGATGCGTCAGGATGGTAACCATAGAGGTCCTAGAGACCTCTGTGGTTACTGATCACCGGTGGCTGTGAGCGCCACCCTGTGGTCGGAGCTCACAGCACACCTCCATTTCTGCTACATAGCAGCGATCAGCAGATCGCTGCTATGTAGCAGAGGCGATCGGGTTGTGCCTGCTTCTAGCCTCCCATGGAGGCTATTCAATTATGGCAAAAGTAAAAAAAAAAAAAACTTAAAAAAAAATGTGAAAAAAATAAAAAAAATATAAAAGTTTAAATCACCCCCCTTTCGCCCCAATCAAAATAAATCAATAAAAAAAATCAAATCTACGCATATTTGGTATCGCTGCGCTCAGAATCGCCCGATCTATCAACTAAAAAAAAGCATTAACCTGATCGCTAAATGGCGTAGCGAGAAAAAAATTAAAAATGCCAGAATTACGTTTTTTAGGTCGCCGTGACATTGCATTAAAATGCAATAACGGGCGATAAAAAGAATGTATCTGCACCAAAATGCTATCATTAAAAACGTCATCTCGGCACGCCAAAAATAAGCCCTCAACCGACCCCAGATCATGAAAAATGGAGACGCTACGAGTATCGGAAAATGGCGCATTTTTTTTTTTTTAGCAAAGTTTGGAATTTTTTTTCACCACTTAGATACAAAAATAACCTAGTCATGTTAGGTGTCTATGAACTCGTACTGACATGGAGAATCCTAATGTCTGGTCAGTGTTAGCATTTAGTGAACCTAGCAAAAAAGCCAAACAAAAAACAAGTGTGGGATTGCACTTTTTTTGCAATTTCACTGCACTTGGAATTTTTTTCCCGTTTTCTAGTACACGACATGCTAAAACCAATGATGTCGTTCAAAAGTACAACTCGTCCCACAAAAAATAAGCCCTCACATGGCCAAATTGACGGAAAAATAAAAAAGTTATGGCTCTGGGAAGGAGGGGAGTGAAAAACGAACACGGAAAAACGAAAAATCCCATGGTCATGAAGGGGTTAAAGGAAATTGCACACGTTGCCTTTTAGACACAATGAGAAATGTAGTCCTCGGTAGGAGGAAAGCTAAGGGGAAACCTCTCCAATCACCAGCATCATACCTCCTATGTGGCCTACAGGAATAATAAAAAGTTATTTTCTGATTGGTGGACGACTGACCTCAAGGAGTCAAAATCACAAAAAAACAGTGTAGGGAAAATTGTCATGTAGAACGCTGGACTCCACAAAGTGCAGCAATCCCAATCACTCTATGGATCCAAAAGGTCTACCGACGCCGATCAGTGAAAACTCTACTATATGAGCTCTTCAGATTTCAGACTGGCATAAAATAGGAATGGATTTTCATCCCAACAATTCCCAGCATCCTCTGTTCTGATAATTCGTTGGAGTCTCTATTTCCTGGTTCCTCTATGTGTAAACAGGTCGCAGGATGCAGTGACACAAGGGAGGCAGAGCAAGGATTAACAGTACAGAAGTTTCATTGAAACAATAGGGGAACTCCTCGCAGGGAGATAAACAGTTAAGTTGAAAACAGAAATTGCAAAGTAACAACAGTCCAATTATCAAACCTATCATGTCTTTAGGTTCCTCAGCCACAGATGATCCATTGGGGGTTGCAGTACTGATAATGGCCATAATAGTGTCCACAGATGGGGTCCCATAAATAACGGCCCACCTTCTGGCAATGGCGGGCGGTCATCGGTTTTACTCGCTGAGCCCCTACTCCATAAGCCTGTGCAGGTGAAGCAAAGAGAGCTGCAGAAATCCCGGCGTCAGGTGTGGGCTGCTGCGTCTGGCCGGCAGAGGGGACTCAATGTCCTGAGGCCATCCCATGTTTCCCCGCACGAGCGGTGTTGCTTTTTGCCAGGCGCACAGCGCGCTCCACTCTCGCCATCCTGCTCGAGTGCCCAGAGGATTCTGGTAGCAGTACTTCACGCTGCAGATGCTTGGGCTGCAGAACGCCCTGCTGACCCTGCTGCACTCTTCCTGATGGCAGGAAACTGACTGCTGCTTCGCGCACTTTCGGCTCTGTTTCTGGTTTAAAAACGCCCCCTCTTCCCAGGTCATGGGGCCTGTCCGGTCCCCTATTCCTTCCCCCGGGCAACATAGGACGCAGCATCGACAGTTCCGGACCCGGTTGATGTCAGGTACCTACAGCCCGGTCCTCCTCCTCACATATGCACACAGGAAATGACTGATCCACCAATCACAAGTCACTAGCCGCAGTGATGACCCACTTCAGCCAGATATTGGCTTCACCCGGTCATAAGTTCATGTGTTGGAAAGCTATCTATGCAGCAGATGGTGGTGACCAGCTGGAAACCTGGAAAGCAATAGGATGGAAGCAGCAGATCGGTGAAATAAATATTCACATAAAAGCAGAATACTGATAATAAATGAAATACAGAATTGTAGGCTTTAGGTGAATTTATGTAAAAAGGAAAAAAAAAAGGTTTAGATGGTTATTCTTCCTTCAGACAGCTTGATCTCATTTGATATATGCTGTGCAAAACAAACTTTCCACTCAATTAAAAAAGGATGCTGCCTTAAGCCTGAAAAATCACTCCAAAGTGCTGACCACTACATGTCTCCATTCTCTGTCTCCATTGCTTTGCTGTCATGTGTAATCAGATTGTAGCTGTGGAAATTGATTAGAGCAACTAGGTTTGCTTTTTTTTCTCTACTTATGCTCTTAAGATCATCAAACTGTATACATGAATAGCTGAGAGGCGGCTTTGGAACTGAAGGAAAAGAAGTTCCTGCTCCTATAGTGCTGGCAGAATGCAAATGAAGAAGAACCACCCACCTGAAAAAGAAGAAGACAGCAAGTTATAAAGCAAGAATATCATGGGAGTTCCTGGACATATTAAACTGGATGGTGAAATAATATCAGTTTCAGCTTGTGAGGGCTGAAGGCAGCAAGGCCTTGTTTTTTGTATAGGTTTTGTATGAGTAGACAGCTACACTTTAAATGCTGATTTTCACTTGATGAAGAGGTGCTGGAATTTCTGTGATTACCAGCCCTTAAAATCTGCTGAGAATGTGAGTGGCAAAGAATCTATTGTGTGAATTGATGACATTTGATAAAACTTTCATAGGCTTTATTAAATGTGGGAAGCAATAAGATATCGAATTAGTGTGTGGGTATAAATATCTTCTAAAAACAGGATCTTCTTATGTAACTCACGCTGTTTTGCTTTTTTTACTATGAGTTGTGCGTCCATAATATTTCACTTAAAAAAAAAAAAAACTACCATATTCCATAAGGAATAAAATCCACCATATAGATTCAGGGGGTGTGCAAATATTCTATACTTTTTGGGGAATGTATATATTATATATATTTAATATTTTTGGGGAGATATATACGGGGGATGTGTAAATATACATTTTTGGGGGGATATATATGTTCAGGGGATTTACAAATATATATATTATGGGGGATGTATTCGGGGATGTGCGGCAAATATATTTTGTGGGGGATATATACGGTATATATTGGGGATTTGGAAATATATATTTTGGGGGATATAAATATTTGGGGGTTGTGCAAATCTTATATATTTTGGGGGATATATATATATTGGGGATGTGGAAATATATATTTTTGGGGGATATATTTCTGGAGATATGCAAAACGTATATATTTTTGGGGGATGTATATATTTGGGGGATATGCAAATATATATATTTTTGGGCGATATAAATAAATATATTTTGGGAGATGTGCAAATTTTATATATTTTTGCTGGATATATATTTGAGGGATGGGCAAATATATATTTTTGGGGAATATACATATTAGGGGGAATATATATATTCGGGGGATGTGCAAATATTATATATTTTTGCAGGATATATATATATATATATATATATATAATATTTCTTCAGATGTCGTTCCATACTATGCAGTTGTCATTCCTCGCTTTCCACATGTAAATTATCAGACAGCAATGTTAGCAATTAGTCCTTGGAAGATGTGATGTGCGAGGATGCGATTTCTTGAAATATACCCGACTCTTCATTGCCCTTTGGATGTATTCTGTTGGCATTCCTTTTATCAGGCGGGAACTGTCATCCCTTTTTGTATGTCCCTCCTCAGTGAGGCTGATAACTCCCATTCAAAACCCCACAAGACAGAGAAGAGGAGGAGAAGGAGGAGGAGGTGGCCACCCAGTGCTACACAGCGTAGACATGTGAAATCATAAACAGGGAGCTGCTTCCTAAACTCGAATGGATTGAGAGAAGGAGACAAGGAGGCAACATGAAGGACAAGCCGATAATCAAGACGGTTAAGATGCAGGGCAACGTAATGGTAAGTGGAAGCTGCTGGGGCGTGGGGCAGAGCACTGCTGGGTACACAGCTGTCACACTCCCCTGGCACTGATGGTGGGGGTAACCTGCCCTGCAATGTATGGGGGGGAGGAACTAGTCTACTACAAGTTTTACATCTGCTGCTGCTCTGTGGCTGGTTGCCTGATGTTTTCACCTGCCTTCTGTTGGCATCACCCGAGGAAGCCCTGTGCTTTGTACCAGCTAGAGGAAGCTGGCGATAGACATCTGTACAAGATTATGCGGTCATGATCAGTGGCCACAAAGCCCGGATTATGGATTATCCCCCGGGGATAGTTCATCTTTGACCGATGATTTTTGGATTATCCGTTCACGGTTATTGGATTACATTGGAGAGGGGAGTGGGGGGGGTTGCTTTTGGCGATGAAGGGGTTAACTTGTTTGCTGAAGTCTGTCGTGTTCGATGGTACCACCACACAATCCTGTGTTAAAGGCGCACTAAATCCAAAGTAGATGGCTTTCGTAAAGTAATCCCGCGCAGACACAGTATTTTGTCATTTTTTCTAGGAGGCTGCAAATCCCGCCAGATGTCTGTAGCTGAATAAAAAATGTCAGATATTGTTTTTTTTTAAATTGTATGCCATTACATAAGTCTGAGGGCACATCACCCCTCCTCCGTCCATAGACAAACCTTACAGTCTAGATTTGGTTATTAGACGGGATACGGTGTGCCAAGTCCGGATTGAAAAACTTTTAGCCATAGAAGTGCCTGATGTATGTGTCCATCTTGGCATTATAGAAAAATCTGCTGATCACATTCACAAATGTTTATACATAAAAATAAAATACTCCTCACGGGGCAGAAAATTTTCTAATTTTTTTGTCAATAAACCCTTGAACATTTTCAATCACCTCCAAGCATCTCTTTTTCATTGTTCGCATACTAAGAACAATGGCCCGTCTAGAACTACACAACTAAAGGAGAGAACAGACATTGGGTTTAGTGTCTCCGTTAACACAGGAAATATTAGTATTATTAGGACTCGGGAAAACTTTTCTTATACTTTCTTGGTACATTAAAGGAAAATGGTCTCCTTGGTCAGTGCATTGATTTCCCTAAATGCTCTGTGAGGCATGTTCTTCACATCAGAACAGTCGATCTCTTCTTATAAATGATGCAAAGAGCAACTGTTTTATGTTCAGATGAGATCACATCTGCAATTTACTTCAAGCTGAAATTGGCCAATTCTGCCCTTTGTCTAATCTAATGTCACCCGTGAACTTCGATGGCGTGAAGTAATTCTAGAACCAGTGCGGGCGAAAATCATTTTATCATATTCGATGAAGAGATGCTGTCGCAAAACAACTTCATTTGGCAGAACTTATTCCCTTGACGCGGGAGTCCTAGTTACCACCACAGTACCAATGCCAGTCTAGCAATATAATCTCAGGACCTTGTAAAGCACTGACCTGTTAATCCGCGGCGTGCGGTGGGGATTATGGATTGATGTTGATTTTTGAGAGAAGCTGCCAAAAATTGTCATTATTCGGATCTCAGTCCTGTATTTTGTAACCATGCCACCACTCGACTAGTTTCCTCTTGTGCATTTACGTCATTTTTAATGACAAATTACTATTATAATGAAATTATATGTGTCCTACTATCCAGTATGTTTGGACTGGCACCAGTACTGGCGGATGTAACTAGTGATACCACAAATTGAAAAAGAAATTTTTGCTTGGACGCTTGTTTTCAAATTCAATGATGGTGTTACAAATCCTCAGCATCTACTGAGTTCTTGTTGGGTGTCTACCAAGTATATATTGTCGCAACAAAGTTGGTGCAAACGTTTTGTGCTTTCAAACTATAACCTAATGTCTTTTCCGATGTCATAATTAGGTCCGATGTTAGTTTGTGATATGAAGTCTATACGTTTGTTTTGTTTTTGAAGGATAGAGATATTCTCAAATTAGGGCATCTAAGTATAATGGGCTCTACGACACCCATTGAATGCCAGATTTGGGGCCCAGTTGCCTATTTTAGATAATTTTTGCATATCTTGTGAATATATATGATACAATATTAAGTAGCTGGCTACGGCCACAATAAATAGGCAAGTGATAAACATTTTGTTTTTTTTCCAATGCCAACCATATTATGTAGTTTGCCAATAATTCTAGACTGTGTAAGCATCATGAATGATATAAAATAGGAGAACCCCTTTAAGGGTAAGTTCTTACTATGCCCAAACCTGATGTTTGGGCAGGAAAGAAGCTGCAGAAAAAAGCATGTTTGTCTTGGTTTTTCTAGTGTTTTTGCTGCATTTTTTGTGGCGATTTTGTCATGCTAGATTTGTCTTTTGTAGATGCTGATAAAGTTTAGTGTTGAAAAAAAAAAGTCCTATTCTATAGAATCAAGTTTTGGCACAAAAAAACGCAGCAACTTCTGATACCTTTTTTGTAGTACATTTTTTCATCATTTTTTCACCACCCATTCAAGTCAGTGGGTGAAAAATGCTGAAAAATGTTACAAAAACACTGGAAGAAGTGACATGATCTATGTCCAAAGAAATATGCAAAGCACAAAATACTGATGACAAAAAAATCCTGAAATCTCGAAGGCTTTGCTGTAAAACGCATCTGAAAATTAGCATGAAAAAACACTGCAAAAAGGCCTAGTGTGAACATACCCTAAGAAGTCTACTACGTGTCTAGTAAACTTGATGTGCTTTATGATCGATTAATAAAGTGATCCCACTTAGTCAGCCAGTTGAATTGTGTACTACAGGATGCAACTCGTTGCCCCCCAGTGTTGGGGCCATTTATTGATAGGCGCAGTATAGCACTCAGTGGGTGCTGTAATTAAGAAGAGATTGGTCCTTATCGTGTTCATCTATAATGACAAAATGATCAGTTTTATTTGCCATAAGTCTGCTGTATTGATTAATTCAGAAAAAGTTTCTGCATACTTTTATGTGTTTTGGGAGAGGGGCATCTTAAATACAATATTCAGTTTGTATTGACTTGGGCAATTGTTGTATGTCGTGTTTCCATTTAAGGCTACGTTCACATTTGCGTTGTTGGGTGCAGCGTCGTCGACGCAACCAACGCAAAACACAACGCTGCTTTTTTTGACGCATGCGTTGCCATAAACTAGTAATGTTCTTGAATTTTGGCACAGGGAAAACGCTACAAGTACCGTTCTCTGCGCCCTGTCTGGTGCATCAAATTGACGCATGCATCGTAAAACAATGCATACCGGCGCCCCCCATGTTAAAGATAGGGGCGCATGACGCATGCGTCGGTATGCGTCGACGACGCTGTGCCCAACAACGCAAGAGTTATTTAATAACAGTTTCAGTCGAAAGGTAACACTTGGCAGATAAGTTGTTAAACTTTCTGGCATTAGTTTGGTCCCTAAAAACAGAGCGCAGAGACAGCGACCGAGAGGTGGCGACTGTGTAGATCATTCTAAAGATCAGTTTATCGACTTTTGAGATGTTAATGTTGCAAACTGTTAGCACTCAGTGGTACATTACTTAGTACAAGTGCAAATAGTGCTAAAAAGTTAAATTCGTCGTTCAGCATGACATAACTCTACAGGCATAAACGCACAATTACTGATCATTTAGTTAATTTAGCATCCTGGGAATAATATATATATAATATGTAACGAGCGCCCTTCAATCTGATTCACTGCTCTGTAAACCCCAGAAACGTCAGTGACTTGTAAGCCTTTAATTCATGTCAAGTAAAGATAACCTCAGTTTAATACATTCTCTCACCTTAACATCTTAAGCTTATTATGCTTTTATTCAACAGTCCGGTGCTTTTCGCAGTAACTTATTGAGTGTATGAAAAAGAGAGATAATTAAATCTTTGCTTACTCAGTGGTTAGAACCATTGACTTGCAATACTGAAGTCCTAGATTCGATCTGACCAAAGATAACCTCTGACAGGAGTTTATATGTTCTCCTCATGTTTATGAAGACATATTCTGGGTACGACAGTTTCTTCCCACATCCAAGAAAAGCATTTTGGCCATGACTGAGATAGAAAAAAGATTATTAGCCATATTAGGAGTGAGGACAATATTTGTACTACATTACATATTAGTAAGAGACACCATTCCTTGAGAAAGCTATAAGCAAAACGCGCGTCGGGGCAGTGCTGGTGGGCTAAACTGATCCTACCTTATTATGAGTAAGAAACATAATTCATAACCTATTTTCTCTGTCTCACCCTGCTGTTTACTATACATGGTGCTTCGAGACTGGTTGTATAGGTGTTTTGCACAATGAGTGTTGTTTAATCTGCTGGATCTCTTTGCTGCATATTGTATTATGCAAGGCTTGGGTTATAGCATACATTGAAAAAGCCCCAACAGAGAATTTCTCTGTAAAGCCTCACTGAATTAGGTTCCCCTTTAGGCTAAGTTCACACTGGGCATTTTTGCTGCGTTTTTTTTTTTCTGCTGCAAAACCTGAGTACTAGACAGGGAAGAAGCTGCGGCAAAACTTAGGTTTTGCTGCGTTTTTTGGTGCGTTTTTTCATGTGTTTTTTTCCATTCAATCGGTGAAAAATGCTGAAAAAATGCTGAAAGAGACATGCTATATGTCCAAAAAAACACAAAAGCACAAAATGCAGGTGACAAAAAAACCAAGCTGTGTGCATGAGATTTCCGAAATCTCATAGACAAAGCTGGTACTGTAAAACACAGATGAAAAATAGCATTAAAAAAAAGCATTAAAAAAGCAGCAAAATGCACAGTGTGAACTTAGCCTTAAATAAATCATTTTGCTTGAGCAGAAGAGTTTACTTATCTTTTTCACACAACAGAGGCACAAAACTTCCTGATGATTGCAAATTCTTTCAGTTGCACTTTATGCTTGATAGTTGTAGCTTCATTGACAAGGCACAGAATGTTTGGCAGTGACAGTTCACTAGCGAGAAGCAAATCTGTTGATTTCGTCTATTTGCTTGAATTTGGCAGGGAAATTACATTTACATCAATGTTACTCAGTGCCTTATGCTTTATTGTCTTTCTAGACATTAGAGAATTATAATCATGTGGTGTAAAAAAAAATACTCACCTCGCATGTCTTGCTGTTTCATTCCTCCTCTCTATCTAACCATTCTTTTCCTCTAGTGCAGCGTCCTCTTCCCTCTATGCCAGGTCTTCCACTGCCAACTAGGCCTCTGAGGTCATGAGGTGTCAATTTACAACCAGCTGGTCGAGAAGTCAAAAGCCTCCTCTAGAGCATGAAGCCCTGGCACAGAGTGAATATGCCTGAACAAGGAAAAATCTGTACTGAGTGAAGGATTGGACAGTGGACTAAACCAGTAGAGGTGAGTGGCAAGGTATTTGATTTTTTCAACCCCTTTCCTGGCCACTACAGTGCAGCAAAATGGCACACAGCCACCATTTTGCTAAATCAGCATGAAGAAAATTAAAATAAAACACTCAGTCAATCTAAACATATATATCAAAACATGTAACACCTTCCTTCCTCAAAAGTCCCAATTCAATAAGTTGTTTATGCTAGAATTGTGGCTTAAAACCCTTTAATAAGTCACAAAAAAGTTTTGCACAATTTGGAACTTGTGCAAAAATATTTTGACTTTTGGTGTTTTCCCTCCAATCCCAGACAGGTACGCCAATATGTCAAATTCATGAAAGCGTACACCCTTACTGAAGTACATTTATGTCAGAGGCCTCTTAATGAATTAGGTACATCTTACTCTCGTGGGCCCATTGCTTAAGACTAGCGATGTGCATGGACCCATAAGCCTGTTTCATATTGCAGCACATTAGCAGTGGTCCTGCTATGCTTTCGTCTGCCATATCATTTGGTGCATCTTTAGAGAATTGAGATGGAACATGTTGGAAACATTCAATCACCACTATATGTTTCTGTAACAGTAGCACTCTGTACAAGCTCCTCTGAAACTCCCCCAATGTTGGGCTCCTTTTTAAGTAAGTGCTTCATGTGTCTAACCTGTTTATTTCCTCTGCTGAGTAACAGGGTACTTCTGCCATGTAAAAAATACAACCCAAGATGGTGAACATGAAACAGACCTCTCACACATGCTCATCGCCAAGTGGAAGAGCTTCTGGCAGAGAGATAACACAAAAATACTCTTTGGACACCCCAAAACATGAACCAATAAACCCAAGAAAACTGGAGTTCAAGTCCAAATTCATTAAAAAGAGTATACATTTTATTACACAATAAATCCCATACAAAAAAATAATAATACGATTTAAATAAAGAATCAATAGGTTTTAACTTTTTCAGCAAGGGAAACAAAGATAGCACAGAAAAGCAATGTGAGTCCCTAATGATACCACATGCAAATATCAGTAAAGTTCATACTGAGTAAAAGTATCAGGGACAGGGTAATAGGTACAGATAGTGTATAGATCCCTTTATGGACCCAAAATCAAGTGTTCCATAGTTTAGAAGTCCTCCACAGTTTGACATTCCTAGAGCACTTAAACCTCATTTGCATACTAATTAAAACAGAGTGATTTTTCAGTCAGGGTTGCAATGGATTGCATCAGTAAAGGTGTGGAAGACATTATCTTTCAAAGACTGCCATGACCATATAAAAAGTCAGGGGAGGGGTAAGTAGATCTTTTTGACAGACTCCCTTTAAGGACCTTTAAGAAATACCTATTAATTCGTGATGAGCGAATATACTTGTTACTCGAGATTTCTCGAGCACGCTCGGGGGTCCTCCAAGTATTTTTCTTGCTGCAGCTGAATGATTTACATCTGTTAGCCAGCATAAGTACATGTGGGGGTTGCCTGGTTGCTAGGGAATCCCCACATGTACTTATGCTGGCTAACAGATGTAAATCATTCAGCTGCAGCAAAAAAAAACTAACTCTCCGAGCACTAAAAAATACTTGGAGGACCCCCGAGCATGCTCGAGAAATCTCGAGTAACAAGTATATTCGCTCATCACTACTATTACTCAACTAGGGGTCATATTAAAGTGGTTTTCCAGGAAATTTTATTTTTTTTACTATGGACATAAAACCCAACAGGCAGGTACTTGCTAACAGAGGTGACTACCTGCCTATTCAATCCACTGCTGGGTCATAGTAGTCAACGACCGCTCACGACGACGATTCGGCTGCTCTACATTAACAATACAGCTCTTCCTTTTCTGGGCTGATCTGTCGGGATGTCATGCTGATTGACACATGACTTCTCACGGAGGGGAGTTGGCTGTAAATCAGCATGACAGCACAATCTATGATTGCTCTCTGCCAGTGGAGACCTGCCTGGTAGGTCTTCATGCCATTATTGAAAACATTTATAGTTGTGAATAACCGCTTTAACTTTGCAAACAGCTGTAATAAATGTACAGTGAAAATATTAATTTGAAGTAATAATGAGCCAATAAGGTGCCTGAAAAAATAATTTGTACAGTTTGCAAACTTTACAGAACTTGTTGTACAATCCCAAATTTAGAGAAATTAGACGCATTTTTTTAATGATAAATTGCCCAAATAACTTTAGGATGGATTTTACCGCAAATCTTAATACATGAAAGGTATATATCTTGGTACCGTGTTCATCCCAAATCTTAATATAGGAAAGATATATATCTTGGTACCGTGTTCACCCCAAATCTTAATACAGGAAAGGTATATATCTTGGTACCGTGTTCATCCCAAATCTTAATATAGGAAAGATATATATCTTGGTACCGTGTTCACCCCAAATCTTAATTCAGGAAAGATATATATCTTGGTACCGTGTTCATCCCAAATCTTAATATAGGAAAGATATATATCTTGGTACCGTGTTCACCCCAAATCTTAATACAGGAAAGGTATATATCTTGGTACCGTGTTCATCCCAAATCTTAATATAGGAAAGATATATATCTTGGTACCGTGTTCATCCCAAATCTTAATATAGGAAAGATATATATCTTGGTACCGTGTTCACCCCAAATCTTAATACAGGAAAGGTATATATCTTGGTACCGTGTTCATCCCAAATCTTAATATAGGAAAGATATATATCTTGGTACCGTGTTCACCCCAAATCTTAATTCAGGAAAGATATATATCTTGGTACCGTGTTCATCCCAAATCTTAATATAGGAAAGATATATATCTTGGTACCGTGTTCACCCCAAATCTTAATACAGGAAAGGTATATATCTTGGTACCGTGTTCATCCCAAATCTTAATATAGGAAAGATATATATCTTGGTACCGTGTTCACCCCAAATCTTAATTCAGGAAAGATATATATCTTGGTACCGTGTTCACCCCAAATCTTACAACTTCTTGGTAGATAATATTGGCTCACGTATCACATTACCAAAATGTTTACCAGCTACTATTCCAGTTCTCAAAAATGTGATATTGATGTTGACAATAAAATATATAGTTAATATACATTTATATTTATATTAATTTAATATTGAGTACTGCCAGGCCAGTTTGAGTTCTCTTGTGTTCCTATGGCTTCTGACTACATACACCACCACCACGGCAGACACAGTATTCCCTTAAGATGTATTATTAGTAATTGCCACTTATCTTGTCTGATACTAACGAAACGTCATCTGTGCTCCAGAAGTCCTGGTTATACAGAGCGGAAATCATATCACTGGATTCTAGGACATTTTGGAAGAATACATCAACATCAGCATTCAACAATATGTGATGATATTTCTGTATCAGCAGCTGAGACGTCCATCGGGATGGATAGACAGAGCATGATGTGATTTGTATTGACAGATACATTTACTTAGGGGTAGCACTGTATCTTTAAGTAATATATTCAGCATCTGTCATCTCACTTTGGAGGACTGATTTCCCTTTGGATTTCAATTCGGTATTCTCATCGAAGCTTATTACTTCATGGCTTCAAAATTGTATATTATTTTTCTGTTTATCTTCTCGTTTTTTTTTTGGGCTTGAAACTCATTTCAGGAATCTGCTCTATCTGAACAGTCGTACCTACGGGATTCATTAGGTTATTCAAGTTATTTTTTTGTAGAGTCAAAGTTATTTGTCCTTCAGCTTCGGTACAGGAGGAGAACAATTTTTGAATGTCGCTTGGGTGCAAAAACCGGGTCGTAAATTGAAAGAGCACATTCTGTCTACTAATACAGAATATCACAAAAAAGGAAATTACTTTCCCCGAATTTTTATTTTAGATTGCCATTTAAGATTAGAGAATGTTGTTCTTGTTACTTTTTAGGATGCGTAAAGTAGAATCGATTTAAAACTTACAAAAGTTATATTGAAATAAGTTTTGCCCAAAAAGGAAACAAAGCGACTTTATTTGATCATAAATCCACCTGATCCTTATATCTCCTGATATCATCTATTCCGGGAGAGTTGGGAGGCCACTAAACACATTAGATCAGTGGTCCCCAACTCCAGGCCTCGAGGGCCGCCAACAGTGCAGGTTTTCAGGATTTCCTTAGTATTGCACAGGGGTTGGAATCATCACCTGTGTAGATGATCACATTACCACCGATGCAATACTAAAGAAATCCTGAAAACCTGCACTGTTGGCGGCCCTCGAGGCCTGGAGTTGAGGACCCCTACATTGGATGGTCAGTCAACCCCCCTGAAATTGTCAGAATCAGCTGACTATTATATATCCTTAATGAAAATCTGTAACCAGATTTTTCTACCCCATCTGAGAGCAGCATGACACGGGGCTGAGCCTCTGATTCCAGCGATGTGTCACTTAATGGGCTGCTTGCTGAAGTTTTGATAAAAAAAAACTCCGTTTTATTTGCTGCAGATCCACCAGTTCTTTGAATGCTGAGCTCTGTATAACCCCGCCCCCACCTGTGATTGGCAGCTTTCTGTGTACACTGTGCATAGGCAGAAAGTCGCTAATCAGTGGTGGGGGCGGAGTTATACAGAAATCATGAATATAGAGGACTACATGTAAGCAGATTTATTAGTCCTCTAGGGACAATATCATGCTGATAAAATAGAGATTTATCAAAACCACAACAAGCTGTCTATATCGCGGAAATCAGTGTCTTTGCTTCTACATTATGCTGCCCTCAGCTAAGATTAGTTGGCAAAAAACGGTTACAAATTCCCTCTAAAAGTTTTCAGAAGGCTTTTTATATCAAATGAAGACACGGACAGCTAACAATTGATCAAAGAGCACCTCCTCCTTCTACAGCATCCCTGTAGCATATCCCCCCACATTAGTTAATGGCTCTGGTAGATGGCAATGCAGAAGTAATTAAGAGCCATGAAATTCATCAGTTCAGTCCATTAAATAAGCAGTAATACGTAGTATTAGAAATTGTTTTCAAAGATGGCATTTGGCCCATTTATCTACAGGCCCCTCTCCATCTACAGGGGTTGCACATATGGCATGGCCACCTCTGGTTTGTATCCTGGTAAACACCATTAAAAAGTTTACTAATTAGAAGAAATTTTGATTTTGTACTTCATTTTGATCATCTTGATTTTAAGAGTAATTGGAGAGGTTTTAGTTAAACCCTGAACACTATATTGTGGGTTGTTATGAGACGTTCTCCGGACAGCTCTGTATTAGGATCCCAAGTAGCTGTGCAGTATGCACAGTATAATGCTGTGACATTACGCATACATTAAATGTGACTTTACTTTCATTGCACCTGTTTATTTTATGTGTGCTATTTATTATATACACAGTTTTTACAACAAATTCCATTAGCTTCAGAAACTCTTAACAAGAACTCGTCCTTTTTTATATTAGTTTTATATTTATAGCAGGCTAGTATTTGGATCTCCCTTGCTCTTGTTAAAATAATTTTCCCTTATGTATCTTTATTACAATTACTAAATATATAATGGGTGCCAACGTTTTATTACACTGGGTATGGCCTAAAAACTCAACACTTACTGTGTTTATCTTCTTCTCCAGCATTGTCTCAGGAGACATGGGCCCCAATTCATGCCAGTCTTGTTACAGGGGTGCGCTGTAGTCAGACACTCCTGATTCATTAATGGTCACAGGCCTCTTAATAAATCAAGAGTGTCTGACAAGTGGCATGCAGCTCAGTGTGCACCTCACCACAAATCTTACACCTGGAGTAAGATTTGTAGCGTAAAGAGCGCAACTGATCATCATGAATTTGAAGAGTGGCGGTCACCATGCCTTCATCCCGCCCCAACTCAGACTACTTTGTCAGAGCTGGGTGAAAATGGAGTAAAAAGATGCCAAAACTTGCAAAAGTTTACTGCAGCCTCAAGTAGCACCACATTTATTTGGACCTTTTTAAAGGTTTTTAGATAAAGCTGTGATGAAACAGGCCCTGAATCTTATTTTAAGCACTTTGGCCGGGCAAAAACCATTTACAATGTCTTATAGTTTTGGGTGTTGCACTCCTAGCTCGTGTAATCTGGGTTCCGCTTCCTTCCACTGGGTTCACTGCTCTCTCTTGTGCTCCACATCTTTTTTTGAAAGTTGCCCAGAATGGATTAATGACACCATCTCCCTAGGCCCATTTAAGGACCATTAAGACACACTCATGTATCTTGTGATTGCGACTCTAGTCCTATGTTTAGTGTGCTCCACCATCTGTGATTGTCGTGCCTGAACTTGCATTCATCGCTGCCGCATTTCGCTTCATCTAGCCTATTGCTCCTGATATTGCTGGTTGTTAGAGTCCTTAAAGGGAACCCATCAGCAGGATTGTGCACATTAACCTACAGACAGTATCAGATCAGCGCCGTTATACTGATTAAAATGGGTTGATGAAATACGTCTTGTGGTTGTTGTTTAATCTTTATTTTCAGTTTTCAGTTAATGATATGCTCGTGTCCCCGGGGTGACCTGTGTGGGGAGCTTTATGTGGTGCTCTGATTAGTTATTCACCAGTATGGCTTCTGCTCCTTAGTTTGCATAATGAATATTATATTTAGCTTGGAAAAGAAGAAAAACCATTAAGTTTCCATGTGTCCTCGAGAAAGCTTTGCCAATGCCCTTGGTCCATGTGCCCACCCAGACCTGAGGGTCAGTGAATCCACTTCACTTGGTGAGCCTAACATCACAGACCCATAATTTTAGGAAAAATGCAAATTTCTATATGAATGACAGTTCTGAAAGTAAATTTGTGAAAAATACAGAGAGTAAGACAAACAATGGTGAGATATAAATATCGTCAGCCTGATGTGAAATGAATATTTATGTAGAGGAAAGTCTCATCTTTTAAGTTTTACAAAATAAGTTTCCATTCATTCCAGTTCCTATTGCCTCAAAAAAATGTCCTGCAGGCAACTAACTGTGTTATTTTCTAAAGTTCCTTCTAGTCAGCTTAAAAAGTTGACTTGGCTCATTTTGCAGTCAGTCCGACTCTATGATGTTGTCTGTACCTGTCATGTATGGCTTTTGCAGCTCGTCTCTCTAGAGAGCCACTGAGATGCATTTGCATGAAGTAGGAACAGAATATAGCACATGGATCATTTATTCCTATGTGGTGACGTGTTGTCCATTCACGCTCAATAAACTCGGTACTGCATCACATTTCTTTCAAACATGCGGCACATTCTTATAGGTACATAGCAACCAGGTATAAGGAGAATAGTATTCACATGTGCATTGTTTTTTTTATTTAATGTGTAAAATGTAATGTCTATGTTATGTCACTGCTATAGAAATTGTAGAAGAAACAGTTACAGCACTTCAGGGTTAAAAAAAAGCAACGATTAATAAAGACGTATGTTAGTGAGAAACAGCACCACTTTTGTATATTGACAATGCCCTGTGTTGCAATTTACCCTTATCCACCTAAATCAATAATTTCTTTTGGATTAGGTTGGAAAATAATCTGTAACGGTTCTAGGACTGGACAGATTAAAAACTCAGAAAGTCTTGAACTTTACAACTTCAATTTCGGATCAGTTCTGACAGAAGTGATAACTTTTCAAGTTGGAAATAAATTACTCATCAATACAATCTATTTATAACTAAAGGACCATAAAATCCATTCCATTACATCAACGATATTAGTTTTTCTTCCCGTGTTTTTTATATTTTTTTTAATTTTCTAACATTATGTTTTAATTTCCCTGGTCTGTAAAACACTTGATCATGATAAATTGTTCTTTCATTTGTTGCTTTCTCTGGAACTACAGCATACGATAGCAACGTGATATGTTGGCAGATTGTGAAGGTGCTTCATAGCTTAGACTGAAGAGATAGGCATAAGTCATGTTTTTCAAAGGATTTTAATTAAAAAAAATATATTCGATTAAGGAATGATGTGATTGTTGTACAATTCAAAGTGAAGGTTTCCCTCTATAACTAAATGTGACCCCACCAAAGATCAGCTAAGACTGGGGAGTCTGATTCTACTAGAGCTCGACCTACTTTAAAAAGGAACCTGTCATCAGGTTTTCCCCATATAATGTACGGTCAGCATCTGTGCGCCCTCATATACAGTATTCTAGAATGCTGTATATATGTCCCCAATGCGCTGCACATAACACAAAAAGGGGCTTTCATTATACTCATCTCCGGAGCGTTGTGCGCGGTTAGTCTTGATTCGGCGCCTCCTCTCTTCTTGCAATCACCGTTCTCCTCCGTGTTTCATGTTGATGAAGCATCCTACGTCATCCACACAGTGTCCTTCATTGTGCTCCATGCGTATTTCTTTCTTCCCTGTCGAGGGTGGAGCAAAATATTGTAGTGCACATTCGCCAGCGCTCTTTGGACTTTCCCAGCACATTACAGTACTCTGCCTTAGGCAGAGCAAAGAGGAATACATCTGTGCAGGAGCGCAATGAAGAATGCTGTGTGGATGACATAGGGCGCATCATCCTCAAGAAGCAGGAAGGAAGACAGTGAGCACGAAAAGGGGAGGCACCGAATCAAGACCAGTGGTGCCCATCAGCCCGGACCATGACGTAGGTGAGTATAATAAAAGTATAGGCAAAGCCAAGTAATAAATCACAGTAAGGACGTTTGTAAAAGGCTATAATACTTACTGGCCAAAGAAATATCAGTCGGAATGCTCCACGGTGCCCCAACGCACGTTTCGTTTAGAACTTCGTCAGGAGCCGTGCCTATACTTTGGATTATTCTAGTAAATATTCCTTTATTGCTGGCTACTATTGGGACCGATCATACCAGTCTCTATGTGTTAGGCCCCATTGTTAAAGGTATTCTACTTCATTGTGTGGACCTTAATGGCATTCATTTATTAAATATGTCTTATATGGCTTATGTATAGTCCTGATATTTAATTGCTCATTTCCAAATCACAGTTATTTGTCAGTCACCTTGCTCCTCTATTGTGCTGAGTAGTCTCTGTGTTTTAAATTGGTGTTTTCATTTATGTAAGTAATTTTTCTAAGAAAAAAATATTAATTTATTAATTTTTGGATTATACTCTGATTTTTTTCTGCTCTGTTCTCTTGTGTTATCAACAGATGTGTTGGTAGATTTGACAGGTATTACAAGCAATATACATGCCTCAGATCAATGTGCTGGGTCAAAGTGAATTAATTCTTAGCATTGCGAAATTTTGATCTTTTTGTAAGTTTGTGTGGGACCTTGTTTGGTGTTTTGTTTTCCCATTAAAGGGGTTGTGACTAGGGTGCCCCTTTTCCTTAGGAGGCCCTTAGGTGGTGTCATATCTCTGAGGTTCCAGTCACTAGGAACATACTGATCAGATGAACAGTCCCCAGGTTCCATGTTTGTATGGAGTGGTGATGAACCAGGCTGTCATTTTCTGGCCCATATTCTTTTGGCGGAGCAGTAGTGCACAAGCATGACGACCATTCTCTTCAAACAGAGGATCATGATCATGGGAACCCTACTCTGTGGATACGTGATAAATATCAATCTTTGAACAACCCCTTCTGTTATGATCTGGTGATTAGGGAGCGACATGCGTCTAGCTCTGAGCAGGTGGCAACTATACTGACCGCAGTCCCTAAGCTCAACAGAACACTAGAAGTAGCCGTGGAATGCTCCTAACTCGGCCTAGGCATCTCGTCACAGCCTAAGAGCTAACTACGCCTAAAGATAGAAGCAGGAAAACTATCTTGCCTCAGAGAAAATGCCCAAAGGATAGATTAGCCCCCCACAAATAATGACTGTGAGAGGAGAAGGAAATGACATACGTAGTATGAAACAAGATTTAGCACAGGAGGCCACTTCTAGCTAAATAGAAATAGTACAGAACAGAACACTGTGCGGTCAGTAAAAACAAAACTAGAAAAAGTCCACCGCAGAGAAATGCAAAAATCTCCACACCTGACTAAAGGTGTGGAGGGCAAACTCTGCTGCCCAGAGCTTCCAGCTTAACTGAATAGATCCAGACTGAAAAGCTGGACAAATGAACAAAAACAAAGAAAGTGCTGAACAACAAAGTCGACAACAAGAGAACCGCAAAAGGACAAGCAAGGACTTAGCTTTGATGAACTGGTCAGAGTGTCAGGAAAGTCCTAAGAGCAATGACTCCAGGCAGGAACAATTGACAACTGGCATTGAATGAGGGATAAGGCCAGACTAATATAGCCGAGCCAGAAAGACGATCAGTGAAAACAGCTGCTGAAGCTAAATCCAAGAAGCAGCCATACCACTCAAAACCACAGGAGGGAGCCAAAGAGCAGAACTCACAAAAATGCTACTTACAACCACCGGAGGGAGCCCAAGAGCGGAATTCACAACACCCTTCAAAGGGAACCTGTCAGGCAATTCAAGCTGCCCAAATGATGGTCATCATGAATTAGATGCCAGCAGTACAATTGCTGGAGAATTTCAGAGAAAAATGTCTTCTCTCTGTCCAATCCAGTTGATTGACAGGTCTGTCCTGATGTACACACATAGGAGAGGCCTGTCAATCTAAAGCAGTGGTCCTTAACCTTTCTGACCTTGAGAGCCACATTCAACTTTGAGAGAGGATTGCGAGCCACATTTAGGTCTATTAGAGAGTTGCCAAAAACATCCAGCTCCCACCCCCCTCACAGTAGCAAGGCACAGAGGACCCATTACTGGTATAATGACAGCCATAGCTTTTCAACAAAAATCACACCGAGGCAATATACCAAGATCTAGAGGTTCCCATAATACCTCCATTCAGTATTCTTGCACCAATCACTCCCACCACACTGTTAGATCCAGCTTCAAGCATCTTCTCTGAAGTTGGCATCATCCATACTTAAATTATCTCCAAAACTGCCGAGGCCATAATATGCACATTCAGATCTGCTCTTCTGTGTGGGGCTACTCACAAAATTCAACATCTGGAGACCTGCTCTTCGTAGTTGTTTGCTAGACCTGGTGCTAATTAACCAAGCTGGCAGGTAGCCGCAAGCCACACATTATGAGCCAGCAAGTCACAGGTTGAGGTCCCCTGATCTTGAGCATTGCAGATAGAAGTAAGCTGGGGGTGGACTAGTCTTGTCTCTCCATAAAGTCCCCAGTCAGCTCTTCAAACTATGATTTCTGGAAGCCTTCAGTGAGGCTCTGATTCATGCTTCCCATGGTTTAGGCAGCAAGAATTGACAGACAGAATCCCTTTAAATTATTTGTGCATCTATATATTTCCATTTACAGTTTGCAGAGCAGACACTTCATCCCAGGTTTACGGTAAAATTAACTGAGCTACTGGATAGAGGTCACGTATTCTACTTTCAGAGTTAAGGTACCGTCACACATAGTGACGCTGCAGCGATACCGACAACGATCCGGATCGCTGCAGCGTCGCTGTTTGGTCGCTGGAGAGCTGTCACACAGACCGCTCTCCAGCGACCAACGATCCCGAGGTCCCTGGTAAGCAGGGCCGCGCTTAGTAACCCGATGTTTACCCTGGTTACCATCCTAAAAAGTAAAAAAACAAACGCTACATACTTACCTACAGCCGTCTGTCCTCGGCGCTCTGCTTCTCTGGTCTGGCTGTGAGCGCCGGGCAGCCAGAAAGCAGAGCGGTGACGTCACCGCTCTGCTTTCCGGCTGACCGACGCTCACAGCCAGAGCAGGAGGAGAGCAGAGCACAGCGCTGGAGGACAGACGGCTGTAGGTAAGTATGTAGTGTTTGTTTTTTTACTTTTAGGATGGTAACCAGGGTAAACATCGGGTTACTAAGCGCGGCCCTGCGCTTAGTTACCCGATGTTTACCCTGGTTACCAGCGAAGACATCGCTGAATCGGTGTCACACACGCCGATTCAGCGATGTCTACGGGGAGTCCAGCGACGAAATAAAGTTCTGGACTTTCTTCCCCGACCAGCGACAGCACAGCAGGGGCCTGATCGCTGCTGCCTGTCACACTGGACGATATCGCTAGCCAGGACGCTGCAACGTCATGGATCGCTAGCGATATCGTCTAGTGTGACAGTACCTTTAGACTGTCAGAGCTGGGTGCTAAATAAATTACTAGTGGACCCAGTCTCTGACACAGTAATGGACCCCAGCAGGAGACAACACCATATAAAGCCAATTTGAAGGCCATGAAGCTCATATGACTTCCTTCAGTCTATCTGTTTAGAATGGTTGCTTTTCATAAAGCTGAATACACTAATTAGTAAATTAGGTGTCCAGGTGTCCACATATTTTTTTGCTATGATTTTGTATAAGTTTAATTAAAATTGATTCACTTTGAGATATCCATTGCTCTCTATACCTAGTTTTCCATCAAGGAGGGTGTATTAATTAACCTATAAAGTTCCCTTTAACAGGATTCATAAATTAGTTATAAGGCTTTAATATAATTCGTTTTCAGTCTTCAACTTTTCAGTCTTTCTGAAGTTCTCTTTTACCCACAGCAAGCTATAAATCAATAAAAGTAAGGTAATGTCGCAATCACCATAATTCATCATAATTCTCTTTTTCTCTAAAGGTGTCTCCTACAATTATTAAGTAAAAGAGTGATTAAATTATGAAAATGTAGAAACTTTATTTAAGAGATTAAAACATTCTTTGACACATTGAAATGTTTCACGTTTAATCACAGACTCAATGTGTCCTCCCAAAATTGTAAGACTGAAAATAAAATTCTAAAGTATTTTCTTTTGAGGGTTCAGAGGTCATCCAAAATACAGGATATACAGTACCTGATTTAAAATTTAAAATGGGTTTCCTACAAAGTTAATTTTAATCAGCATTTCAACAGTAGATCTTTGAATAATTGTTAATTTGGCAAATGTGTTTAAAATAAATGTGCCCCTGCTGTGTACTGTGTAATGGCTGTGTTTGACGGTGCAGGAACATGGTCTGATCATACCACAGGGGATGAAACAAAAGAAAGTCTACAGACAGGGCTGCATAGGAGTTCAAAGATTCTTTCTTTCAGGTAAAACATTGCACAATTATAAGATTATCTCAGCACAGGAAAAAAAATTTTAACACATCCAATTGTGGAACTTATTTTTATTCCAAGATCTATTAATTAAAATATACTTTGTTCTTGGGACAACCCCATCTAAGAACAATGGAATACATTCATATAAGCTATTGGCATACATACATATTTGACAAGTAGCAATGGTGAACATTACAAGCGAGACAAACTGGCGATATAGTAACTTATCAACGTTTTTTGTATAGGAAACTGCTTGATTTTTCTAATAGATACTTTGCTATTTCTGTAGGTGTAGGGTTTTGATATAAGTGAATATCATATGAATATCATATATCAGTGCAAGAACAATATTTGGCCCCTTACAGTCTGATAGCTCATCATGATGCCAATTCCACCTGCTTTGGAGATGAAAGTGGCTCCATCGTTCTTTGGGTTGCATGGGCTGGCCCAATGGAATATCAAAATACCAACCCTGATTCATTATGCCTCTTCTTGCCAAGAACAAATAACTGAACATGGATGTTTAATCAACAACAGTATCAGATTGCTCTGCCAGAGTACCAAGGGATTTTTAGGCGAGGCCAGGATCTAACACAATATTGAGCCCTAAAATTTCAGCAAATTACAAACTCACTGAGAGCTGACATTAAAGTTGACACAAACGTCATGGTGGGTCTACTCTGCCAATCATGAAGGACCATGTGTATGTACTTGTAGATGGTTGACCCTTCCCTGATTGCAGATGGGGAGGATAAACAGATTGGACATGTTGGATTTCAGTATGCCTGATCCATCGTTACCATAGTTTTTGAGAGGCACTCATTAGCTGTCTGGCCAATAGCTATTTAGGTTTATGGGGAGCTTTGGGCTTCATTGATGATAATTCTTACATTATTGGACACCTCGGAGTGTTATTTACTATATACAGTGGGTGAAATAAGCGTTGAACACTTCACCAATTATCTAAGTAAATATGTTCCTAAAGGTCCTATTGACATGAAATTCTCACCGGATATTGGTAAGAACCCATCCAATCTACACCGGCAAAGAAAGCAAACCATAGATGTCCATAAATTAAGTTATATGCAATAATGAGGAATTACACAGGGAAAAGGTATTGAACCACTTACTGAAAAAGGTATTGAACGCTTACTGTTGTGAGTTCGGTTTTTGGGCTCCCTCTGGTGGTTACTGATGGTACTGGGTGACTTGTCTTTCCTGGGTTTCTGGGTTCCACCTGTTCCATCAGCATATGGGAGTTTCCTATTTAACCTGGCTTTGCTGGCATTTCCTCGCCGGTTATCAATGTATCCAGTGTGTCTTGTTACCTCTGCTCCCTGCTCCTAGAACCTTCTGGACAAGCTAAGTTTGGATTTTCCTGTTTTGTGTTTTGCTTAATTTGGTTTTTAGTCCAGCCTGCAGATATGTGATTCTCTGCTGCTAGTTGCTCTAGTGGGCTGAAATTGCTTTTCATGTACCATGAGTTGGCACATGAGTTCAAGTAATTTCAGGATGGTTTTTTGAAGGGTTTTTCGCTGACCGCGCAGTTCACTTTTGTATCCTCTGCTATCTAGCTTTAGCGGGCCTCATTTTGCTGAAACTGTTTTCATACTACGTATGTGCTTTCCTCTCATTTCACCGTCATTATATGTGGGGGGCTGCTATTTGCTGTGGGGTATTTCTCTGGAGGCAAGAGAGGTCTGTGTTTCTTCTGATAGGGGAAGTTAGATCTTCGGCTGGAGCGAGACGTCTAGGATCATCGTAGGCACGTTCCCCGGCTACTTTTATTTGTGTGTTAGGTTCAGGGTCGCGGTCAGCTCAGGTTCCATCGCCCTAGAGCTTGTTTGTATCTGTGCTTGTCCTTTTTGTGATCCCCTGCCATTGGGATCATGACAGTATAACCGGCCCACAAAGTGTTAATTGTATTGGCTGAAGTAGGAGGATAAGTAGTCTGAGGAAGTTTTTTTTTTTTTTTCCCCTCAGAGTTTGCTGCCTAGCCTTATTGCAGCCTGGCTACTTCCTCCTCCTCTTAATCTTTGAATGGCTCTGATCTCAGCTGTTTATCATGGACGTCCAGAGTTTGGCTTCCAGCCTGAATAATCTTGCCACTAAGGTTCAAAATATACAGGATTTTGTTGTACATGCTCCTATGTCTGAACCTAGAATTCCTG
This sequence comes from Ranitomeya imitator, assembly GCF_032444005.1. Taxonomy (NCBI): domain Eukaryota; kingdom Metazoa; phylum Chordata; class Amphibia; order Anura; family Dendrobatidae; genus Ranitomeya; species Ranitomeya imitator. The sequence continues at coordinate 69,998,494 of NC_091287.1, read as the reverse complement.
TCCCAGAGTTTTTTTCTGGAGATAGATCTCGTTTTCTGAATTTTAGGAACAATTGCAAGTTGTTTCTTTCTTTGAAATCTCGCTCCTCTGGAGACCCTGCTCAGCAAGTCAAGATAATTATATCTTTCCTGCGGGGTGACCCTCAGGATTGGGCATTTGCATTGGCACCAGGGGACCCTGCGTTGCTTAATGCAGATGCGTTTTTTCTGGCATTGGGTTTGCTCTATGAGGAACCTAACCAAGAGATTCAGGCTGAAAAAGCTTTGTTGGCCCTCTCTCAGGGGCAAGATGAAGCAGAAATTTATTGTCAAAAATTTCGGAAGTGGTCGGTACTTACTCAGTGGAATGAGTGCGCTCTGGCTGCAAAGTTTAGAGATGGCCTTTCTGAGGCCATTAAAGATGTTATGGTGGGGTTCCCTGCGCCTGCTGGTCTGAATGAGTCTATGACTATGGCTGTTCAGATTGATCGGCGTTTACGGGAGCGCAAACCTGTGCATCATTTGGCGGTGTCGTCTGAACCGTCACCTGAGATAATGCAATGTGATAGAATTCAGTCCAGAAGTGAACGGCAAAAGTATAGGCGGAAAAAAGGGTTGTGCTTTTATTGTGGTGATTCAGCTCATGTTATATCAGCATGCTCTAAACGCACAAAAAAGGTTGATAAGTCTGTTGCCATTAGTACTTTACAGTCTAAGTTCATTCTGTCTGTGACTCTGATTTGTTCATTATCATCCATTTCCGTCGATGCCTATGTGGATTCAGGCGCTGCCCTGAGTCTTATGGATTGGTCATTTGCCAATCGCTGTGGGTTTAGTCTGGAGCCTCTGGAAGTCCCTATTCCTTTGAAGGGAATTGACTCTACACCTTTGGCTATGAATAAACCTCAGTACTGGACACAAGTGACCATGCGTATGACTCCCGTTCATCAGGAGGTGATTCGCTTCCTGGTACTGTATAATTTGCATGATGTTCTAGTACTTGGTCTGCCATGGTTACAAACTCATAATCCAGTCCTTGACTGGAAATCAGTGTCTGTGTTAAGCTGGGGTTGTCAGGGGGTTCATGATGATGCACCTCCGATTTCTATCGCTTCATCTACTCCTTCTGAGATTCCTGTATTTTTGTCTGATTATCGGGATGTTGTTGAGGAGCCTAAGCTCAGTTCGCTTCCTCCTCACAGGGATTGCGATTGTGCTATAAATTTAATTCCGGGCAGTAAATTTCCTAAAGGTCGTTTGTTCAATCTGTCAGTGCCAGAGCATACTGCTATGCGGGATTATGTTAAGGAGTCCTTGGAAAAGGGACATATCCGTCCATCTTTGTCCCCTTTGGGAGCAGGTTTTTTTTTCGTGGCCAAGAAAGATGGTTCCTTGAGGCCTTGTATAGATTATCGTCTTTTGAATAAGATTACCGTAAAATATCAGTATCCTTTGCCATTGTTGACTGATTTGTTTGCTCGCATTAAGGGGGCTAAATGGTTCACTAAGATTGATCTTCGGGGTGCGTATAATCTTATACGAATAAAGCAAGGTGATGAGTGGAAAACCGCATTTAATACGCCTGAGGGCCATTTTGAGTATTTGGTAATGCCTTTTGGACTTTCTAATGCTCCTTCAGTCTTCCAGTCCTTTATGCACGATATTTTCCGTGAATATCTGGATAAATTTATGATTGTGTATTTGGATGATATTTTGGTTTTTTCTGATGACTGGGAGTCTCATGTTCAGCAGGTCAGGAAGGTGTTTCAGGTCCTGCGGGCCAATTCCTTGTTTGTAAAAGGCTCAAAGTGTCTCTTTGGAGTCCAGAAGATCTCTTTCTTGGGGTGTATTTTTTCCCCTTCTACTATTGAGATGGATCCCGTCAAGGTTCAGGCTATTTGTGACTGGACGCAGCCTACATCTCTTAAGAGTCTACAGAAGTTCTTGGGCTTTGCTAATTTCTATCGTCGTTTTATAACTAATTTTTCTAGTGTTGTTAAGCCTTTGACGGATTTGACTAAGAAGGGTGCTGATGTTGCTAATTGGTCTCCTGCGGCTGTGGAGGCCTTTCAGGAACTTAAGCGCCGGTTTTCTTCTGCTCCTGTGTTGCGTCAGCCAGATGTTTCGCTCCCTTTTCAGGTTGAGGTTGATGCTTCCGAGATTGGAGCGGGGGCGGTTTTGTCACAGAGAAGCTCCGATGGCTCAGTGATGAAGCCATGCGCGTTTTTTTCTAGAAAGTTTTCGCCGGCTGAGCGGAATTATGATGTTGGTAATCGGGAACTTTTGGCCATGAAGTGGGCATTTGAGGAGTGGCGTCATTGGCTAGAGGGTGCTAGACATCGTGTGGTGGTCTTGACTGATCACAAAAATTTGATTTACCTTGAGTCTGCCAGGCGTCTGAATCCTAGACAGGCTCGTTGGTCACTGTTTTTCTCTCGTTTCAATTTTGTGGTTTCATACCTGCCAGGTTCAAAGAATGTGAAGGCGGATGCTCTTTCTAGGAGTTTTGTGCCTGACTCCCTTGGAAATTCTGAGCCCTCTGGTATCCTTAGGGATGGGGTGATTTTGTCTGCTGTCTCCCCAGACTTGCGACGTGCTTTGCAGGAGTTTCAGGTGGCTAAACCTGATCGTTGTCCGACTGAGAGACTGTTTGTTCCGGATAATTGGACCAGTAGAGTCATCTCCGAGGTCCATTCTTCTGCGTTGGCAGGTCATCCTGGAATATTTGGTACTAGAGACTTGGTGGCCAGGTCTTTTTGGTGGCCTTCCTTGTCGAGGGATGTGCGTTCTTTTGTGCAGTCTTGTGAGGTTTGTGCTCGGGCTAAGCCTTGCTGTTCTCGAGCCAGTGGATTGTTGTCACCTTTGCCTATCCCGAAGAGGCCTTGGACGCACATTTCCATGGACTTTATTTCGGATCTCCCTGTCTCTCAAAAAATGTCCGTCATCTGGGTTGTGTGTGATCGCTTTTCTAAAATGGTTCATCTGGTACCCTTGCCTAAGTTGCCTTCCTCCTCTGAGTTGGTCCCTCTGTTTTTTCAGAATGTGGTTCGTTTGCATGGGATTCCTGAGAACATCGTTTCTGACAGGGGATCCCAGTTTGTGTCTAGATTTTGGCGGACTTTCTGTGCTAAGATGGGCATTGATTTGTCCTTTTCGTCTGCATTCCATCCTCAGACGAATGGCCAGACTGAACGAACTAATCAGACCTTGGAAACTTATTTAAGGTGTTTTGTTTCTGCTGATCAGGATGACTGGGTTACCTTTTTGCCGCTGGCCGAGTTTGCGCTTAATAATCGGGCTAGTTCTGCTACCTTGGTTTCTCCTTTCTTTTGTAATTCGGGGTTTCATCCTCGTTTTTCCTCTGGTCAGGTGGAACCTTCTGATTGTCCTGGAGTGGACATGGTGGTGGATAGGTTGCATCGGATTTGGAGTCATGTGGTGGACAATTTGAAGTTGTCCCAGGAGAAGGCTCAGCAGTTTGCTAATCGCCGTCGCCGCGTGGGTCCTCGACTTCTTGTTGGTGACTTGGTGTGGTTGTCTTCTCGTTTTGTTCCTATGAAGGTCTCTTCTCCTAAGTTCAAGCCTCGGTTCATCGGTCCCTATAGGATCTTGGAAATTCTTAACCCTGTGTCGTTTCGTTTGGATCTCCCGGCATCGTTTGCTATTCATAATGTGTTTCATCGGTCGTTGTTGCGGAAGTATGAGGTACCTGTTGTTCCTTCTCTTGAGCCTCCTGCTCCAGTGCTGGTGGAGGGAGAATTGGAGTATGTTGTGGAGAAGATCTTGGATTCTCGTGTTTCCAGACGGAAACTCCAGTATTTGGTCAAGTGGAAGGGTTATGGTCAGGAGGATAATTCTTGGGTGGTTGCCTCGGATGTTCATGCTGATGATTTGGTTCGCGCTTTTCATAGGGCTCATCCTGGTCGCCCTGGTGGTTCTCGTGAGGGTTCGGTGACCCCTCCTCAAGGGGGGGGTACTGTTGTGAGTTCTGTTTTTGGGCTCCCTCTGGTGGTTACTGATGGTACTGGGTGACTTGTCTTTCCTGGGTTTCTGGGTTCCACCTGTTCCATCAGCATATGGGAGTTTCCTATTTAACCTGGCTTTGCTGGCATTTCCTCGCCGGTTATCAATGTATCCAGTGTGTCTTGTTACCTCTGCTCCCTGCTCCTAGAACCTTCTGGACAAGCTAAGTTTGGATTTTCCTGTTTTGTGTTTTGCTTAATTTGGTTTTTAGTCCAGCCTGCAGATATGTGATTCTCTGCTGCTGGTTGCTCTAGTGGGCTGAAATTGCTTTTCATGTACCATGAGTTGGCACATGAGTTCAAGTAATTTCAGGATGGTTTTTTGAAGGGTTTTTCGCTGACCGCGCAGTTCACTTTTGTATCCTCTGCTATCTAGCTTTAGCGGGCCTCATTTTGCTGAAACTGTTTTCATACTACGTATGTGCTTTCCTCTCATTTCACCGTCATTATATGTGGGGGGCTGCTATTTGCTGTGGGGTATTTCTCTGGAGGCAAGAGAGGTCTGTGTTTCTTCTGATAGGGGAAGTTAGATCTTCGGCTGGAGCGAGACGTCTAGGATCATCGTAGGCACGTTCCCCGGCTACTTTTATTTGTGTGTTAGGTTCAGGGTCGCGGTCAGCTCAGGTTCCATCGCCCTAGAGCTTGTTTGTATCTGTGCTTGTCCTTTTTGTGATCCCCTGCCATTGGGATCATGACAGCTTACTGAAAGTTCAATACTTATTTCTCCCGCTTTACACACACAGGTTTTGCACAGATTATTATTGTCCCTAAAAATATTTTTTTTCTGTCTTCTATAGAGGTCAATGTCTTCCTGAACATTAACCTGTAAAGGGCTGGCTCCGTTCTGAAGAAGATCACTCTGGCAAAATATAATTCCCGTTTCTTTAAATCACACAATGCAAGGAATAAGGTCTGATACCAATGAACTGCAACCCACTTATTAAAGTCTTAAAAAGTCTTAAAAAGCAGATTTTTTTTTTAAAACTGAAAATTATTGCAATAATAATTGGAAAGTAGAACACTTACAGCTGAGGAGAAAGGAAACATTTGGGTTATTGTTGTGCTTATTCAATTACTTTTCATCAGTAATACATTGCACTTTTATAGTCCAATATTACAAGGAAATATCTGCACATAAACTTTAGTGCACTGGCTTACTTGTACTTTACATGCCTACTGCTTACCGCTGAGATTTTACAACAACAATAAAAAAACCTATAGTGTGTCAAAGTACAGAGCCGCCATCAGGGACCCATACAGCTTAAATTGGCATCCCCTCCTCTACCCCCACCACTCATTAGCCATTACATAGCTACATTACATTTCCATAAATCAGCCAATCCATTCAATGCAAATCGAATTTGTGCTGAATGTTTGGAAATTCAATGAACCTGTCAGATTTGAATAATTTGCATTTGGTGACATGTGAATTGGCTGAAATGGTTGGCACTATTTTACACATTGCAGCCAGAGAAGGGTCAAATAACCTTGGGTGGAACTGGGCAGGCTTCCCCAAATATGCCTTGTAGCTATCAAATTACATGGTATAATACAGCTAATCATGAGTGACTATCAAGCAGCAGCCATTTTATGGTGAATCTGGATAGTGGGAAAACGTCACAGGACAAAGCTTAGGAAGAAAAAAACTATACAACTGTATTGATAGTGTGTGTATGTGACAGTACAGCATAGAAGAATGGTTACCAACCATCCTTTTCATCATAGGCACATATATTAAGGTTGGTTTGACATTTCTAAGGTTCTATTTGCAGCCCTCCTTGGAGAACTCATGCAATTAGACTTTTTGGGAAATATTTGACAAAGCTAGAGAATACAAATACCGTAAGATTTGCTCTTCTCTACTAAATATTTGACTTTGCATAGTTATGTAAAGCTGCATCCTTTTATACTCCCTCTAGATTACTGTTAGGTTGTAATTCTTACACAATATTCATAAACCAGAGTTATAGGAATGAGTATTGCTATATATTAAAGGGGTTCTCCAGTCTAAATTTATGACTCTGCGCTCTGCGAGGATTCAACAATTTCTGAGCTGGGATCGGAGGGTATGTATGTGTTACGCATACTCCTGGACAGAGCCTGTCCAGTGGGCGCAGTATTGCTCAATAACAGTATTTGGAGTGAGGCCGTGCCCACTAGTCGGGCTCTGATTTTGATCTGGCAATCCCTTTTTTTTTAAATGGTCCTAGAGAGTTTTAACAGATTTTTGTCAAAGTTTATGCTAGATTGGTTCGAGTTTTATCATTTTCTCTTAAATGGTACACAGAAAAAAAGTTTTTCTACTTCCAACCTAGCAGTCCATGAAAAATGGACAGCACATAGATGGCTTGCAAGTGCTGTCCAGTTCTTTCACAGACCTATAGACTTGCAATGCCGAATTTGATCTGACACTTGGATTTAGGGCTCATGTTCATCTGCGAGGAAAATGGACAAGTGCAATCTATTAAAAAATCGGATTGCACTCTGACTGATGTTAACCTGTGATTTAGTGGAAGAGAAAGGCAGCACTCACCATTTCAGATGCAGGTCTTTATTCAGTGATGTGGATACATATCGGAGGATAAGTTGGATATGGATGGTGTTGGACTATGGCCGTTTTACACTGCATATGTTTCCATGGGTCCAAAAGTCACTAACCTAGGATTTGCTGCTCATTTGCAATTTTTTTCGCAGCTGGAATCAGACTGAAAAAAAATTGCAGCATGCTGTGTTTGTCCTCACATCTCCAACGAGACTCACTAATGCAAGTCAATGGGTGTGATAAAAAAATTGCATGGCACTTGGTCCATGCTAGTGCGTCTGAATTTTACACACCCATGTCCTTGAAAACTCAACATTTCATCTGCCTCATACAGTAAAATCCCAGCAGGACCCAACAGAATAGAATTGATAGGATAGGTATATATACATACAATAGATAATTATGAAGATGTCAGTGACACATATAATTAGTACAGTGCTTGTGTATTATTTTCTTAAAAAAATGAAGTGAGATTCCCCAAAATTGTATTAACCAGCAGAGGGAAAGCTGACACCTGGGTACATATGTTTATAGCCTGGGAAGGGGGTAAAACACAGAGTTTCCATGGCTATTAATGTTCCCTCACAGCTATATACTTAGCATTTACTGATTATTAAAATGGGGAAACCCCAGAAAAATGAAGTAGGGTCCCACTTTAAATAATTACCAGTAAAAGTTGGGCAGACAGCTTCGTGCTTATATTAATAACCTAATTAATGGTGGATATTGCCACCATTCCAGACTAGAAAACATCAGCTCTCAGCCACCCCAGAAATGGTGCATCCATAAGATGCACCAAATCTGGCACTTAGCATTGCCCTTCCCACTTGCTCTGGTGCGGTGGCAAATGGGGTAATAGTATTGGGGTTGATGTCACTTTTGTATTGTCAGGTGACATCAAGCCCAGGGGTTAGTAATGGAGATGCATCTATAAGACACCCCCATTACTAAACCCATAGTCAAAAATAACACCTAGAATAAAGTCAAAGAATTAAAATAATAAACAACCTTATTTCTCACCTGTCCACTGAGAAGATAATAATCCAATTGTCCCATGATGCATCTAGCTCTGCTACATTTAGATGGTAGGCTGCATTTTTGCATGATGTGATTATACAGCCTGCCATCCAGCAAATACTCTGAGCTGTGCATGGTTGCTCAGCTCAGTGCCTCGTAGAGATGTGATAAAGTTGAGCTGAGTTCATATCCAAGTTTCCACGCTCGCAGTGCTGTCAGAAAGGTCATGTACAGTAAGCTACACAGGCAAAGCACAGTGATTATATATCTCAATCACATGTTTACTGTAAATCCATATGCATATCTATTTAGTCTTCAGGGTGGGCCATTTATATGGATAGACCTGGGTGGGCCATTTATAAAGTTGAACAAAATGTCCGACTTCATAGTCGCCAGCATGGTCACCACCATCTTGAAAAGTTTTCCCCCTGCCATATACTAATGTGCCACAAACAGGAAGTTGATATCACCAACCATTACCATTTTATTTAGGTATATCCATACAGTACAGACCAAAAGTTTGGACACACCTTCTCATTTAAAGATTTTTCTGTATTTTCATGGCCATGAAAATTGTACATTCACAATGAAGGCATCAAAACTATGAATTAACACATATGGAATTATATTCTTAACAAAAAAGTGTGAAACAACTGAAATTATGTCTTATATTCTAGGTTCTTCAAAGTAGCCACCTTTTGCTTTGATGACTGTTTTGCACACTCTTGGCATTCTCTTGATGAGCTGCAAGAGGTAGTCACAAGGAATGGTCTTCCAACTATCTTGAAGGAGTTCCCAGAGATGCTTAGCACTTGTTGGAACTTTTGCCTTTACTCTGCGGTCCAGCTCACCCCAAACCATCTCGATTGGGTTCAGGTCTGGTGACTGTGGAGACCAGGTCATCTGGCGTAGCACCCCATCACTCTCCTTCTTGGTCAAATAGCCCTTACACAGCCTGGAGGTGTGTTTTGGGTCATTGTCCTGTTGAAAAATAAATGATGGTCCAACTAAACACAAACCGGATGGAATAGCATGCCGCTGCAAGATGCTGTGGTAGCCATGCTGATTTAGTATGCCTTCAATTTTGAATAAATCCCCAACAGTGTCACCAGCAAAGCACCCCCACACCATCACACCTCCTCCTGCATGCTTCACGGTGAGAACCAGGCATGTAGAGTCCATCCGTTCACCTTTCTGCGTCGCACAAAGACACGGTGGTTGGAACCAAAGATCTCAAATTTGGATTCATCAGACCAAAGCACAAATTTCCACTGGTCTAATATCCATTCCTTGTGTTCCTTAGCCCAGACTAGTCTCTTCTGCATGTTGCCTGTCCTTAACAGTGGTTTCCTAGCAGCTATTTTACCATGAAGGCCTGCTGCACAAAGTCTCCTCTTAACAGTTGTTGTAAAAATGTGTCTGCTGCTAGAACTCTGTGTGGCATTGACAAGGTCTCTAATCTGAGCTGCTGTTAACCTGCGATTTCTGAGGCTGGTGACTCGGATAAACATATCCTCAGAAGCAGAGGTGACTCTTGGTCTTCCTTTCCTGGGGCAGTCCTCATGTGAGCCAGTTTCTTTGTAGCGCTTCATGGTTTTTGCCACTGCACTTGGGAATACTTTCAAAGTTTTCCCAATTTTTCAGACTGACTGACCTTCATTTCTTAAAGTAATGATGGCCACTCGTTTTTCTTTGCTTAGCTGCTTTTTTCTTGCCATAATACAAATTCTAACAGTCTATTCAGTAGGACTATCAGCTGTGTATCCAACAGACTTCTGCACAACACAACTGGTGGTCCCAACACCATTTACAAGGCAATAAATCCCACTTATTAAACCTGACAGGGCACAACTGTGAAGTAAAAATCATTCCCAGTGACTGCCTCTTGGAGCTCATCAAGAGAATGCCAAGAGTGTGCAAAGCAGTCATCAAAGCAAAAGGTGGCTACTTTGAAGAACCTAGAATATCAGACATAATTTCAGTTGTTTCACACTTTTTTGTTAAGAATATAATTCCACATGTGTTAATTCACAGTTTTGATGCCTTCAATGTGAATGTACAATTTTCATAGTCATGAAAATACAGAAAAATCTTTAAATGAGAAGGTGTGTCCAAACGTTTGGTCTGTACTGTATACATGGCCCACCCAGGTCTATCCATATAAATTTCTCACCCTGTATATACATCTATATATATAGAAAGAGAGAGGAATATTTTCTTTGAGAACGATGTGTAAATGACAGAGAACTACTCTATGTAAAAACTCATGCTAAAATCGCATGTTAAATTAGATCGCATTTGCCTGGAAATCACATGTCATTTGGATGCTAGGTTCAAAAAATCACATCCGATATCAAATCTTTTTTTTTTTTAAAGATGATGGGTATGAGCCCTAATATAGGACATATCTCCGAAAATTTGCATGGACCACTTGGTCCGAGAAAAACAGATAGTACTCGTAGAAGAAAAACTGATGTCTGAATGAGGCCTTAAAAGCCAAATGATATAAAATATCTATTGAATGCCAATTGCAAAAACTGATTTCAGGACACAATATATGCATTTAAGTAAAAAGAGGGTCCCCAAAGGTATCCGTACTCTTTGAGTCCTGATATGAGAAGGATTTTCAGTGTGCCACCACACGTGGAGAATGCAGATAAATAAATTTTTTAAACTGTTATTTTTAAGAGAAACTTCAGTGAACACCAGAGTTTCTCATGTGAATTCTCATCTGTATTTGTGATGTTTGATGTGTTTGTCTCTGTATCAAATGTTAAATCTGTACTATAAATCCTCCGCCTTTTGATTCACACAGTTTCCTCCTGATGTGACAATTTACTGATGCAAAGTATTATAACATTTGTAAAGTGTAGAAATCATGAGCAGAAATAAACTCTGTTCACACTGTGCTTGCGGGCTATGTTCATCGTACCCACTGGGAAAATCCCTTGCGTATGAGGTATGTCAAACCTCTACGTCTGATGGAAGGCGCACTGCTTTCGTGATGTGTACAGGGTCTTACACAAGGAGAGAGGATAACCAGTGGCTTTATATAGTGGCGCAACTAGAGTCCAATGGACCCGATGCAGAATTTGGACCTGGACTTCCGCCTGCATGTCAGTTGGATGTATGGATCCTTGTAGTGTTCTAGATCCTATAAAGACATACATGTTCGCCCACCTATGTAATAATGGCCCTATCCTTGCCCTTTCCGGGTATAATCACCTAAATCCTGGCCCATTATTTTATGATGTTCTCCATCTTGGGCCCCTATCTGTATTAATATGGTATAATGTCCGCCATTATGGCCCCATTATTTAATAATATCCCCCATCCAGGCTCCTTTCTGGCATAAGGATAATGTCCTTCATCCTAGAACCCTTCCAGTAGTAATGTCCCTCATCCTGGGCCCTTTCCAGTAATAAAGTTCCTTCATCCTGGGCCCCTTCCTGATATGAATTCCCCTTGTAGCAGCAATGTCCTCTTCTCTTCTCCATCACATTATGAAAAGAAATAAACGATTATTCTTACCTTCCCCAACTCTCATGACTTGCAATGTCCTCTTCTTCTTCCATAACCAAAGCAGAGGATGGCAGCTGACTTCGGTGTGCCTGTCATGGGCAGCTCTTGATGTCTCTACCATGTGTCCACTATATAAACTTAGCAGCACTGCAGATTTCAAATCCACAGGGCAACAATTTATTCTGCAAATTTCACAACAGACTTTCGGCTATGCAATGAAAAGGGTGAAATGTGCAAAGAAAATCCACTGCATTACTGCAAATAAAACCACAACAAGTTTTGTCATTGTGGACTTTTCATTGTGGAACTTCTTCAGCAGATAAATACATTTGTGCTCAAAAGTTTACATACCCCAGCGGAATTTTTGCTTTCTTTGCCTTTTTTTCAGAGAATAAGAATGATAACACCAAAATGTTTTCTCCACTTATGGTTAGTGGGTGGGTGAAGCCATTTATTGTCAAACTACTGTGGTTTCTCTTTTTAAATCATAATGACAACCCAAAACATCCAAATGACCCTGATCAAAAGTTTGCATGCCCCATTTCTTAATATCGTATATTGCCCCCTCTAATATCAATGACAGCTTGAAGTCTTTTGTGGTAGTTGTGGATGAGGTTCTTTATTTTCTCAGGTGGTAAAGCTACCCACTCTTCTTTGCAAAAAGCCTCAAGTTCCTGTAAATTCCTGGGCTGTCTAGCATGAACTGCGCACTTGAGATCTCCCCAGAGTGGCTCAATGATATTGACGTCAGGAGATGGACACTCCAGAACCTTCACTTTGTTCTGCTGTAGCCAATGACAGGTCCACTTGGCCTTGTGTTTTGGATCATTGTCATGTTGGAACGTCCAAGTATGTCCCATACATAGCTTCCGGTCCAATGATTGCAAATTTGCCTCCAGTATTTGCTAATAACGTGCTGCATTCATCTTTACTTCAACTTTGACCAAGTTTCCAGTGCCTTTGTAGCTTGCACATCCCCAAAACATCAGGGATCCACCTCCGTGCTTTACAGTAGGAATGATGTTCCTTTCATCATAGGCCATGTTGACCTCTCTCCAAATGTTGTGCTTATGGTTGTGGCCAAAAAGTTCAATTTTGGTCTCATAACTCCAAATTACCTTGTTCCAGAAGTTTTGAGGCTTCTCTCTGTGCTGTTTTGTGTATGGTAGGCAAGATACTTTGTGGCATTTGCGCAGTAATGGCTTTCCTCTGGCGACTCGACCATGCAGCCCATGCAGTGTCTCCTTATTGTGCATCTTGAAAGAGCCACACTGCTAGTTTTCAGAGAGTCCAGTATTTCAGCTGATGTTATTTGTGGGTTTTTCTTTGCATCCTGAACAATTTTTCTGGCAGTTGTGGACAAAATTTTGTTGGTCTACCTGACCATGGTTTTGTTTTTACAGAGCCCCTGATTTTTCATTTCTTAATCACAGTTTGAACTCTGCTGACTGGCATTATCAATTCCTTGGATATCATTTTGTATCTCTTTCCTGTGTTATACAGTTCAACTACCTTTTCCCATAGATCAATCAATTCTTTTGCTTTCCCCTTGGCTAACAATCCAGAAATGTCAGTGGCTGGATGAAAGATGCAAGAATCTGTCTGGATCCCAGAAACTCATTCAGCTTTTATGCACACACTGATTAAAAACAAACAGGTCACGGCTGAGAAAGTTAACTTTAGTAGCCATTCAAACCTATTTGTGTCAACTTCTGTGTATGTTATCAGGCCAAAATAACCAGGGTATGTGAACTTTTGATCAGGGTCATTTGGATGTTTTGGGTTGTCAATATGATTTAAAAAGAGAAAACACAGTAGTTTGACAATAAATGGCTTCACCCAACCACTAACCATGAGTGGAGAAAAAGTTTTGGTGTTATCATTCATATTATCTGAAAAAAAGCCAAGAAAGCAAAGATTCTGCTGGGATATGTAAACTTTTGAGCACAACTGTACCGCGCACATCTATTCTAAGTAGACTACTAGTCTCCGTGCCCATGATGAGTTTTTGGTGAGTTTTTGACGTTACGTCAAAAACTCACCGTCTTACATTTCCAGCAAAGTGGATGTGATTTATAGAAACTTCATGCCCACTGTATTTTTTTTTACTCAGCGTAAATTGACCTGTGGTGCGTGTTTCAAAGCTGTAACATGTCAACTGCTGTTGTGGATCTGCTGCGTTTTTTGTGCAGGTTTTTCCCCATACACTTGCATTTGATGTGGACAATCCTCAGGTAAAAAATGCATATCCAATTTTAGTGTGCTTCCATGCATCAAAACCACATGTAATCCGCAAATGACTGTATCAATAAGGTTTTGTCAAAGTCAAATGCCAGGAAATATCAAAAACAAAGCACTTTATTTAAAACATGGCAAACCAACAAGAGACAAGAAACGTATAGTTAAAAACATGATGAAAACGAATAAACAAATGTAGAAAATGCAATGAAAAGCACAAGGAAAAACACACATAACCGAATTTACTTAACCTTCCGTTAGTCACGATGAAATGCTTAGACTATAAGTCGTAAGCACCTTGCTGTGGCACGTGTAGTTGATGCTGCATCTCGGGAAGCACTGATGAGGCACGGGCTCCTGAGCTAGGAAGCTGTATCGGCACTAGGATGCAGGAATGTAGCATTGGCACTATGCAGTGATGTAGCATTGGCACTATGCAGGGATGTAGCTCCAGCACTATGCAGTTATGTAGTATTGGCACTATGCAAAGATGTAGCATCAGCACTATGCATCGATATAGCATCGGCCCTATGCAGTGATGCAGCATTGGCACTATGCAGGGAAGTAGCATCGGCACTTTACAGAGATGTAGCATCGGCACTATGCGGTGATGTAGTATTGCACTATGCAGGGATGTAGCATTGGCACTATGCAGGGATGTAGTATTGCACTATGCAGGGATGTAGCATTGGTACTATGCAGGGATGTAGCATTGGCACTATGCAGGGTGTAGCATCGGCACTTTCCAGTGATGTAGTATTGCATTATACAGTGATGTAGCATCGGCACTATGCAGCGATGTAGCATCGGTACTATGCAGTGATGCAGCATTGGCACTATGCAGTGATGTAGCATCGGCACTATGCAGCAATGTAGTAATGTAGTATCGGCACTATACAGTGATGTAGCATTGGCACTATGCAGTGATGTAGCATCGGCACTATGCAGCGATGTAGCATCAACACTATGCAGGGATGTTGCATTGGCACAATGCAGCGATGTAGCATCGGCATTATACAGTGATGTAACATCGGCACTATGCAGCGATGTAGCATCGGCATTATACAGTGATGTAACATCGGCACTATGCAGCGATGTAGCATCGGCATTATACAGTGATGTAACATCGGCACTATGCAGCAATGTAGCATCGGCACTATACAGTGATATAGCATCGGCACTATGCAGCAATGTAGCATCGGCATTATACAGTGATGTAGCATCGGCACTATGCAGCAATGTAGCAATGTAGCATCGGCATTATACAGTGATGTAGCATCGGCATTATACAGTGATGTAGCATCGGCACTATGCAGCAATGTAGCAATGTAGCATCGGCATTATACAGTGATGTAGCATCGGCACTATACAGTGATGTAGCAATGTAGCATCGGCATTATACAGTGATGTAGCATCGGCACTATAGAGTGATGTAGCATCGGCACTATACAGTGATGTAGCATCGGCATTATACAGTGATGTAGCATCGGCACTATGCAGCGATGTAGCATCGGCACTATGCAGCAATGTAGCAATGTAGCATCGGCATTATACAGTGATGTAGCATCGGCATTATACAGTGATGTAGCATCGGCACTATACAGTGATGTAGCATCGGTACTATTCAGTGATGTAGCATCGGCACTATGCAGCAATGTAGTATCGGTACTATTCAGTGATGTAGCATCGGCATTATGCAGCAATGTAGTAATGTTGTATCGGCACTATACAGTGATGTAGCATCGGCATTATACAGTGATGTAGCATCGGCACTATGCAGTAATGTAGCATCGGCACTATACAGTGATGTAGCATCGGCATTATACAGTGATGTAGCATCGGCACTATGCAGCGATGTAGCATCGGCACTATGCAGCGATGTAGCATCAACACTATGCAGGGATGTAGCATTGGCACTATGCAGGGATGTAGCATTGGCACTATGCAGCGATGTAGCATCAACACTATGCAGGGATGTTGCATTGGCACTATGCAGCGATGTAGCATCGGTACTATGCAGGGATGTCGCTTTGGCACTATGCAGTGATGTAGCATCGGCATTATAAAGTGATGTAGCATCGGCACTATGCAGTGATGTAGCATCGGCACTATACAGTGATGTAGCATCGGCATTATACAGTGATGTAGCATCGGCACTATGCAGTGATGTAGCATCGGCACTATACAGTGATGTAGCATCGGCACTATACAGTGATGTAGCATCGGCATTATACAGTGATGTAGCATCGGCACTTTGCAGTGATAAAGCATCGGCACTATGCAGTGATGTAGCATTGGCACTATGCAGTGATGTAGCATTGGCACTATGCAGTGATGTAGCATTGGCACTATGCAGGGATGTAGCATCGGCACTTTCCAGTGAAGTAGCATTGGCACTATGCAGCGATGTAGCATCTGCACTATGCAGAAATGTAGCAATGTAGCATCGGCACTATGCAGCGATGTAGCATCGGCACTATACAGTGATGTAGCATCGGCACTATGCAGTGATGTAGCATTGGCACTATGCAGTGATGTAGCATTGGCACTATGCAGTGATGTAGCATTGGCACTATGCAGGGATGTAGCATCGGCACTTTCCAGTGATGTAGTATTGCATTATGCAGCGATGTAGCATCTGCACTATGCAGAAATGTAGCAATGTAGCATCGGCACTATGCAGTGATGCAGCATTGGCACTATGCAGTGATGTAGCATTGGCACTATGCAGCAATGTAGTAATGTAGTATCGGCACTATACAGTGATGTAGCATTGGCACTATGCAGTGATGTAGCATCGGCACTATGCAGCGATGTAGCATCAACACTATGCAGGGATGTTGCATTGGCACTATGCAGCGATGTAGCATCGGTACTATGCAGGGATGTCGCTTTGGCACTATGCAGCGGTGTAGCATCGGCATTATACAGTGATGTAACATCGGCATTATGCAGCAATGTAGCATCGGCACTATACAGTGATATAGCATCGGCACTATGCAGCAATGTAGCAATGTAGCATCGGCATTATACAGTGATGTAGCATCGGCACTATACAGTGATGTAGCAATGTAGCATCGGCATTATACAGTGATGTAGCATCGGCACTATACAGTGATGTAGCATCGGCATTATACAGTGATGTAGCATCGGCACTATGCAGCAATGTAGCATCGGCATTATACAGTGATGTAGCATCGGCATTATACAGTGATGTAGCATCGGCACTATACAGTGATGTAGCAATGTAGCATCGGCATTATACAGTGATGTAGCATCGGCACTATACAGTGATGTAGCATCGGCATTATACAGTGATGTAGCATCGGCACTATACAGTGATGTAGCAATGTAGCATCGGCATTATACAGT
Source organism: Ranitomeya imitator (assembly GCF_032444005.1). Taxonomy (NCBI): domain Eukaryota; kingdom Metazoa; phylum Chordata; class Amphibia; order Anura; family Dendrobatidae; genus Ranitomeya; species Ranitomeya imitator. The sequence goes on along the minus strand of NC_091287.1, from coordinate 69,981,803 downwards.
GATGTAGCATCGGCACTATACAGTGATGTAGCATCGGCATTATACAGTGATGTAGCATCGGCACTATGCAGCAATGTAGCATCGGCATTATACAGTGATGTAGCATCGGCATTATACAGTGATGTAGCATCGGCACTATACAGTGATGTAGCAATGTAGCATCGGCATTATACAGTGATGTAGCATCGGCACTATACAGTGATGTAGCATCGGCATTATACAGTGATGTAGCATCGGCACTATGCAGCAATGTAGCATCGGCATTATACAGTGATGTAGCATCGGCATTATACAGTGATGTAGCATCGGCACTATGCAGCAATGTAGCATCGGCATTATACAGTGATGTAGCATCGGCACTATACAGTGATATAGCATCGGCACTATGCAGCAATGTAGCAATGTAGCATCGGCATTATACAGTGATGTAGCATCGGCACTATACAGTGATGTAGCAATGTAGCATCGGCATTATACAGTGATGTAGCATCGGCACTATACAGTGATGTAGCATCGGCATTATACAGTGATGTAGCATCGGCACTATGCAGCAATGTAGCATCGGCATTATACAGTGATGTAGCATCGGCATTATACAGTGATGTAGCATCGGCACTATACAGTGATGTAGCAATGTAGCATCGGCATTATACAGTGATGTAGCATCGGCACTATACAGTGATGTAGCATCGGCATTATACAGTGATGTAGCATCGGCACTATACAGTGATGTAGCAATGTAGCATCGGCATTATACAGTGATGTAGCATCGGCACTATACAGTGATGTAGCATCGGCATTATACAGTGATGTAGCATCGGCACTATGCAGCAATGTAGCATCGGCATTATACAGTGATGTAGCATCGGCATTATACAGTGATGTAGCATCGGCACTATACAGTGATGTAGCATCGGCATTATACAGTGATGTAGCATCGGCACTATGCAGCAATGTAGCAATGTAGCATCGGCATTATACAGTGATGTAGCATCGGCATTATACAGTGATGTAGCAATGTAGCATCGGCATTTTACAGTGATGTAGCAATGTAGCATCGGCATTATACAGTGATGTAGCATCGGCATTATACAGTGATGTAGCATCGGCACTATGCAGCAATGTAGCATCGGCAATATACAGTGATGTAGCATCGGCACTATGCAGTGATGTAGCATCGGCATTATACAGTGATGTAGCAATGTAGCATCGGCATTTTACAGTGATGTAGCATCGGCATTATACAGTGATGTAGCATCGGCACTATGCAGCAATGTAGCAATGTAGCATCGGCATTATACAGTGATGTAGCATCGGCATTATACAGTGATGTAGCATCGGCATTATACAGTGATGTAGCATCGGCATTATACAGTGATGTAGCATCGGCATTATACAGTGATGTAGCATCGGCATTATACAGTGATGTAGCATCGGCATTATACAGTGATGTAGCATCGGCATTATACAGTGATGTAGCATCGGCACTATACAGTGATGTAGCATCGGCATTATACAGTGATGTAGCATCGGCATTATACAGTGATGTAGCATCGGCATTATACAGTGATGTAGCATCGGCATTATACAGTGATGTAGCATCGGCACTATGCAGCAATGTAGCAATGTAGCATCAGCATTATACAGTGATGTAGCATCGGCATTATACAGTGATGTAGCAATGTAGCATCGGCATTATACAGTGATGTAGCATCGGCATTATACAGTGATGTAGCATCGGCACTATACAGTGATGTAGCATCGGCACTATGCAGCAATGTAGCATTGGCATTATACAGTGATGTAGCATCGGCATTATACAGTGATGTAGCATCGGCACTATGCAGCAATGTAGCATCGGCATTATACAGTGATGTAGCATCGGCATTATACAGTGATGTAGCATCGGTACTATTCAGTGATGTAGCATCGGCATTATACAGTGATGTAGCATCGGCACTATACAGTGATGTAGCAATGTAGCATCGGCATTATACAGTGATGTAGCATCGGCACTATACAGTGATGTAGCATCGGCATTATACAGTGATGTAGCATCGGCACTATGCAGCAATGTAGCATCGGCATTATACAGTGATGTAGCATCGGCATTATACAGTGATGTAGCATCGGCACTATACAGTGATGTAGCAATGTAGCATCGGCATTATACAGTGATGTAGCATCGGCACTATACAGTGATGTAGCATCGGCATTATACAGTGATGTAGCATCGGCACTATGCAGCAATGTAGCAATGTAGCATCGGCATTATACAGTGATGTAGCATCGGCATTATACAGTGATGTAGCATCGGCAATATACAGTGATGTAGCATCGGCACTATGCAGTGATGTAGCATCGGCAATATACAGTGATGTAGCATCGGCATTATACAGTGATGTAGCATCGGCACTATGCAGCAATGTAGCATCGGCAATATACAGTGATGTAGCATCGGCACTATGCAGTGATGTAGCATCGGCATTATACAGTGATGTAGCAATGTAGCATCGGCATTTTACAGTGATGTAGCATCGGCATTATACAGTGATGTAGCATCGGCACTATGCAGCAATGTAGCAATGTAGCATCGGCATTATACAGTGATGTAGCATCGGCATTATACAGTGATGTAGCATCGGCATTATACAGTGATGTAGCATCGGCATTATACAGTGATGTAGCATCGGCATTATACAGTGATGTAGCATCGGCATTATACAGTGATGTAGCATCGGCATTATACAGTGATGTAGCATCGGCATTATACAGTGATGTAGCATCGGTACTATTCAGTGATGTAGCATCGGCATTATACAGTGATGTAGCATCGGCACTATGCAGCAATGTAGCATCGGCATTATACAGTGATGTAGCATCGGCATTATACAGTGATGTAGCATCGGCATTATACAGTGATGTAGCATCGGCACTATGCAGCAATGTAGCATCGGCATTATACAGTGATGTAGCATCGGCATTATACAGTGATGTAGCATCGGTACTATTCAGTGATGTAGCATCGGCATTATACAGTGATGTAGCATCGGCATTATACAGTGATGTAGCATCGGCATTATACAGTGATGTAGCATCGGTACTATTCAGTGATGTAGCATCGGCATTATGCAGCAATGTAGTAATGTTGTATCGGCACTATACAGTGATGTAGCATCGGCATTATACAGTGATGTATCATCGGCATTATACAGTGATGTAGCATCGGCACTATACAGTGATGTAGCATCGGCACTATGCAGCGATGTAGCATCAACACTATGCAGGGATGTTGCATTGGCACTATGCAGCGATGTAGCATCGGTACTATGCAGGGATGTCGCATTGGCACTATGCAGGGATGTCGCATTGGCACTATACAGGGATGTCGCATTGGCACTATGCAGGGATGTTGCATTGGCACTATGCAGCGATGTAGCATCGGTACTATGCAGGGATGTCGCATTGGCACTATGCTGGGATGTCGCATTGGCACTATGCAGGGATGTTGCATTGGCACTATGCAGCGATGTAGCATCAACACTATGCAGCGATGTAGCATCAACACTATGCAGGGATGTCTCATTGGCACTATGCAGCGATGTCGCATTGGCACTATGCAGGGATGTCGCATTGGCACTAAGCAGGGATGTCGCATTGGCATACTGCTGCCACGACCATGGCTGGGACCACTGGCAGACACAGATAGAAGAGGGCCTCTGTCCAAGAGCAGAATATGGGCCCTTTACTGTCCAATAGCTCATCATAATGCACAGTTCCACCTGCTTTTGAGGAGGAGCTGGACCCCCTTACCTCTTGGGCCCTTGTGCAACTGTACAGATTGAACCAATGATATGTCCGCCCCTGACAGGGACTACCAATGCAACCAACTTTTCTTCCTTCCAGGTTTCTAGTATTTACCTACAGTCTGTCATGTTCTAGATACATTATTGTTAGTTTGTTAATGACAGATGCGATTAAGGAGAACCCTTTGTAAAGTTCTCCTTTAATAATTTATCATTAGGTTTATGCAGAATTCCGAACACTTCTATCCAGTTAAAAAAAAAATGACCGAAACCTGACAGAGCCATTATAAGTCAACGGATCAGATAGAATGTTACAATTGATCATCTCACGGCTCCTAAATTGAGGTTCTTCTGTCTCCGTGCTGCACGGTTCTTCTGAAATGGACCTTTTTAATAGGGTAAATGGAAAAATTAAAGAAAAAGAAAACAGATGTTAAAAAAAGTGCAGCCACAAACTGTCTGAAAAGTGTAGACCTCGCCATGCTAGGTTCTGGGCCCCTTCATGTCACAGTCATACGCTGCCTGCCATCATTTATAAGCTATTTGAAACATTGATTTTTCTCAGTGTTTACGTGGAGACATTGCGGAAAGAGTTGTAGCTAAAATATATGGAAATTTATCACAAAGTGAAAGCACGGGATTTATATTCTGGATTCGCGATGCATCCGCCATGTCTCCACAGCAGCATTTGCAAGATGAGTAAATTTTCATAGTGGATGTCGAAACTTAACTTATCACCAAGACACGTTCCTTTTATATTAGAGCATCCTTAGATTGGGATATCAGCGAGAAAATAAAATATACCATCTCCATGGCCCTCTGAAATGCCAGTCAGAAGGCCGGCGCCATTTTCTGAAGATTGGCTATCCTGGGCATTGTTTTAACACCCTGATATTTTTTGGGGAAAACACATGAAAGATATTAAATATAGTAAAACGTTCCTGAGCTAATGACCGTTTTCCTTTTGTAAGTTTAAGCAATGTGTGGCAATATACACCATTGATCCACAGCTTTTTTTAATACACTTTGCATAGGCAGAAAACTGCCAATTGGTGGTGTAGGTAGGGTTATACAAGACTCACCACTATTTAGGACTACATTCCACAGGTTTACTTGTCTTCTAATGACAATCTCCTTGTGATAAAACTTAGATTTTCTCAAAACTGCAGCAAGCAGCCCAATAAGTGACTCATCGTTGAAATCAGGGTCTTTGTCTCTACAGCATGTCGCTTCAGATTTGGTGGAAAAAATCTGTTGAATTATTCCTTTTCAGACTAACGTTCCCCAATACACTCTAGATAGCAGTTGGCCGAATGATTTTTTGGATGAGCTTTCAGCCATCCGCTATCTTGTCCAAGCGCCACTCGCTCTGTCAAGCGCCACAACGTTCTCCATGAGAGAACTGCTGCCAGACGACTTTGCTGATGGGTTGTGTCTTGGAGAACAAAAGGATCGTAAGGCTGAAATTGGCCATTATCTGTTGGGGGAGAGTTGGGGGCCCAATAAACATTAGTCTGTTGGCCAAACAGTGGGATCGAGCAAAGTTAGTGTAGTGTGTATGGGGGTCCTTAACATTAATTATTCCACAAATTACATTATGAGAATTCTACAGCAATTGCTCAGCAATTTGGCCAGTTCGGAAATGGATCCAGGCGGCACAGGTCATTTCTCTCAGGGGTGTGTAGAGGCTGCCCTCCATATTGAACATTGTGATATATATAGCAAATTTTCTTATTAGTCTGGAAAAATTCTTATAACAACCTACAGAATTTACTGAAGCTTCCCTGGAGAACGATCAGTAGACTGTTTTATGTCATGAGCCCATAAAAAGATGACAAATTCAGATAATAACATTACATTATTTTATTAATATATTCTTTTAAGAGGATCCAAGGTGAAACTTCACTAATTAGTTTTACAAATCATGATTTCATGTGCGCAGAAAATAAATGTAACACATTGGAGAACGCTGTCATCTGCTTTTACATCAGTAATAGTCACTATAAGCAAAATTCTAGATGGACAGGATAAAATATTTCCATTGATCCGTGACATTTCGATCGATTTTCTTGAATCACAACTGTTGTTAGAATGGCATAAGTTGTCATCCAGCTTTTATACTGGTTTCTACTGCAAAACTGTTGGGCTAGATCGAAAAATTCAACACATAGGATATTTTCATCAGGCTCCATGAAGACAACGATGGGATCAATTTCCATATCAGATTCCCTCCTGCATTCTTTTGCACTATGTAGTGAAATAAAACAGGATGACCGGATAAATGGCAACAGGGTCTAACTTTATTGTATAAACAGAGGAACCTACTAGTTGATTCTTCTGCTTTGGAGCTTTTGATAAGCAAGTGTGGCTGATGCCAACAAATAAGGTGAGCAGGGCACATGCGTGAAAAGGCAAGGTGTTGGGCGCCATGACTGGCACTGACCGCTGCTCTTCTTCCCTACTGTTTAACCCCTTACCGGCATCGGACGTACTATACCGTCCGATGCCGGCTCCCCTGCTTTGATGCAGGGCTCCGCGGTGAGCCCGCACCAAAGCTGGGACATGTCAGCTGTTTTGAACAGCTGACATGTGCCCGTAATAGGCGCGGGCAGAATCGCGATCTGCCCGCACCTATTAACTAGTTAAATGCCGCTGTCAAACGCAGACAGCGGCATTTAACTACCGCTTCCGGCCGGGCGGCCGGAAATGACGTCATCGCCGACCCCCGTCACATGATCGGGGGTCGGCGATGCTTGTATATTGTAACCATAGAGGTCCCAGAGACCTCTATGGTTACTGATCGCCGGTGGCTGTGAGCGCCACCCTGTGGTCGGCGCTCACAGCACACCTCCATTTCTGCTACATAGCAGCGATCAGCAGATCGCTGCTATGTAGCAGAGCCGATCGAGTTGTGCCTGCTTCTAGCCTCCCGTGGAGGCTATTGAAGCATGGCAAAAGTTTAAAAAAAAAGTTTAAAAAAATGTGAAAAAAATAAAAAAAACATAAAAGTTTAAATCACCCCCCTTTCGCCCCAATCAAAATAAATCAATAAAAAAATATCAAATCTATGCATATTTGGTATCGCCGCACTCAGAATCGCCCGATCTATCAAATAATAAAAAGTATTAACCTGATCGCTAAACAGCGTAGCGGGAAAAAAATTCGAAACGCCAGAATTACGTTTTTTTGGTCGCCGCGACATTGCATTAAAATGCAATAACGGGCGATCAAAAGAACATATCTGCACCAAAATGCTATCATTAAAAACGTCATCTCGGCTTGCAAAAAATAAGCCCTCAACCGACCCCAGATCACGAAAAATGGAGACGCTACGAGTATCGGAAAATGGAACAATTTTTTTTTTTAGCAAAGTTTGGAATTTTTTTTCACCACTTAGATAAAAAATAACCTAGTCATGTTAGGTGTCTATGAACTCGTACTGACCTGGAGAATCATAATGGCAGGTCAGTTTTAGCATTTACTGAACCTAGCAAAAAAGCCAAACAAAAAAACAATGTGGGATTGCACTTTTTTTGCAATTTCACCGCACTTGGAATTTTTTTCCTGTTTTCTAGTACACGACATGCTAAAACCAATGATGTCGTTCAAAAGTACAACTCGTCCTGCAAAAAATAAGCCCTCACATGGCCAAATTGACGGAAAAATAAAAAAGTTATGGCTCTGGGAAGGAGGGGACCGAAAAACGAACACGGAAAAATGAAAAATCCCCCGGTCATGAAGGGGTTAACTACATATAAGGCCTAAATGATATACATGTAGACCTGCTCTGATTATAAAAGAGTGCCCTACAAAATAAACATGGGGGGCAGTGACGCAAGAGAAAACTATGTAAAGAAGGGGTCTTCCAATAATAATTTATATAAAAAGTACATAATTTTATTGGAACACATCAATTAAAAGATTAAAAAATGGAGATGTAAACACACAGAACAGAAACTGAAAACAAGCAAACATTGAGCAGGTAAGTAAGTTATGTCCAAAGTTATACATGAGGCACAACACCTTGCAGAATAGACTCTTAATTAATATATAAAGACAGGAGTATTCAAGTAAACAGGAATAAAGTGCAAGCTGCAAATGATTAAGATGTAACAAAGGACACAAATAAATAAGCTGGACAATGCTGGGTTTTGTCTCTGGTAACTCCTATATAATTCATAGGAGAATCCAGAAATAAAATTTTTTTTGCACACCATAGCTCAAAGTAAAGGCACATAACGACATATATAAATCCAGGCCAGAAGGTGTGGATAATTACCCAGGGTCAACAGAGCTCCAGTGTACTCCTTGACGTGCGTTTCGATAATCTCTTCCACAGAAGGGGTGCATGCTGCCCTGATTATAAATATGTAATAAATGAAAGGGTGCAATGTTAGAACATCAACCACATAACCCCAAGACAAATCCACACGCAACCTTACATTTCAATGTGTAAGTGTATATGATTTTTAGGATTTTCTGTTTATATGGCATAATGATTACTTTTTGTTTGTTTTTTAGTAACATACACCACAAAAAAGTTCACCCAACCCAGACTAAATTTTTGCCAATCTGTGCTGCTTGTCAAATACTAGTGGTGCGTAAAGAACACACCATGAACAGTTAGGATTCACTTCCACTTGCCCGTAACAATAGTAATCCTGAGATCATAAGTATGGGCGTTTTAAATATTTACGATCACATGACGACTAGAGTCTCAGCTGTTTACATTACGAATTGCATCTCAGACTCTAGTAGGTATGTGATTGTGGATCGCCCCCAGAGTAGGGCAATGGGGTACTCGGCACCAGGTCCTTCAGTTCTCAGTGGGGATGTCACGGTGGCTGACCCGGTCCATGGCCCTAGGGGACGTCCGTAGAAGATGTGTGTTGGAAAGGTCTTTAAAAGGGATAATGTTCGTGACGCCACCTGTGGTATTCAGTCAGGGTGACCGACGCTGTTTAGGGGTCCGCTGGGGTGATGATATGACAGCTGGATGGTATACCTTCCCACAGGTGAAGTATATCCCCAGGGCTTCCCAGAGTGTAGATGATGGATGATGTGAGGTGCAGTGAATAACAAGGACACAAGGTTGCAGTCTCTTTTCCTTTACTGAAGGCTTCAACATCCACAGTCCAGGGCACCAGACCACAGGGTAGGCAGAGTCCAGCCGGACCGAAGGCACATCCAGAGTCCCCTTTTCCAGGTGGAATTCAATAGCCTTCCTACTAGGGCCTGGGTGTTGTAGTACCTCCTTGCTGAGCAACTCGGTAATGTCCTCACAACTGTTGTAGATTTTCTAGATGTTGTCTCTTCCTCTCTGTCCCCCAGATGGTGTGGATATGACAAACCCGTATGACTGATGGCCTGAGGCTTGTTTATAGGGACCCTAGAGACGCCCCGACCCCCACAATTTGCCACCGTGTCTTCTTAGGTATTTAAGGTTTGGCAGCCAACTTGGAATTGACTGTCCTGCCGGTCTCTGAAGTAAAGCGTCAAGTCTATTACTCCCTCGGTGTTACGGCCACCGGCTACGCGCCTCAGAAGAAGGCAGCCTCTCTCAGGACAGAACTCCTTCTGGTTTTCTCCTTGTGCTATGACTTCGTGTCTCACTTTCTACAATACAATTCCTTTCTCATCCTTCCTTAGGATGCTGCCGCATGGGATGCAGGAGCAGCTCTGTGTCTTTCTGTCTCGTGCTAGGCCTCCGACAGGATCCCACCCTGTCTCGGGCCCTCTGTCTGCAGCTTTGTGGTGTTCCTCCTTTCCCGTTGTCTGCCTGACAGGTTTTGCCTGGGCCAAGCCCAGTCAGCTTCTCCCTCGCTTTCTATCCAACCCACCAGTTTTACCCTAATGTGAGGAGTGCCCTAATAGATAGGAGCAGGGCTCCCCTTGTTGGACTGGAGTGTGAAGTGTGGTCTATGGTTTGTGTTATCTGGCAGGGTGGACTCCTTTAGTGCCATCAGACGTAATATCACTCCCTCTGGTGAAAGAATAACATTACTGCAATGAACCAGGACTCTGGGGCACTGCAATTGCACTGCAAAAAGCATACTTGGCAAGCAGAGTTAAATCCTAGCGATGTATATCACAAACACCGATAGTACATGGTAAAATGCATGGCTTTCTGAATATTTACTCGAGAGTGAACAACCCCTTTATAAGGTAAGTTTCTTATGGTGTTGCAGAATTACGTAACCGACATTTCTTCACTTGCGGAACTACAAATCCTAAAAAGTAAAACAACCGTGGACTCACAGAGTGGCCGTGTCATGCACCTTCTTATGTAATAATTAAATCCTTCATTTTCATTTCACTTTAAGTTCTGTTCCCAGTAGAGGATTACTCAACAATTGAAATGTGTAGTAAGCAAGGATGATAGAGTAGATCAAAAATTACCCGTCATTACCATATGGCATGCAGGATAGCACTAAATCTTAAAGACTCCTTGCCAGCCGAGAGGATTAAATCTTTAACAATATGTCTTTTATTCATTGCTCTGATTAATAATTTATGTGAATGTCAAAGCAAGTTCTTGAACTATATTCAAAGGTCAAATCTATATAGTCAGATATCATTTCACCCACCAGGGATATTATGGCTGTAAATGTCCGTAATACTTGATATATTGTGAACCTGTTCACAATGGTTCAGAAGCCCCCATTTGTCTGTGACATTGCAACAAAAAAGTTTGTTTCTGATGCATAATTCAAACCGCATTTTCTTTATTGACAAAGTGTAGTCTCTGCATACTCAGGGTGCATTCAAACATACAAGGATTTCTCCAAGATTTACATTTGGATTTTAGATCTTAGATTTTAGAAAATCTGCATTGGCGTCATAGTGGATGATAATGCTGTGTAAGTTATGATCAATCATAGCTAAAATTGCATCCCATTAAGTGGCAAAGAAGTAAAATTCTATTGTGCTGTTATAGAGGTCATCAACCTTTTGATACTCATCTTTACCATTTTGATTCCTACAGTTAGTAAAATGAATAGTTAAAGGGCCATCACTGTTTCAGCAGATAAATATTGTATTATGTTTTTGTGTTTCATGAAAAGTTATTTAGATGTACAAAAAAATTTCTACACTAATACCCAGGGCTTTAGAGTTGGTAGGCTAAATCTCCAACTTCAACTTCGACTCCTCAATTTCCATGACACCAACTCGGATTCCAACTCCGACTCCACGACTCCGACTCCCTCATACATGGCTCATGTTTAAGTGATAAATTCACTGTAGTAAAATGCAAACATCAGGCTTTTAGTTATTATTATGATACAATAATCAAGCCATTTAGAAAGAACATACAATATATTTATTGGAATACAACTTTAGAACAAAAAACGTTTTCATATTTACAATTTATTATGCACTATGCAGTAAGTGTAAAAAAAAACAACAAAAAATGAATAACATTTGAGAAATAGTATCGCCCCATCAGATCCTCTTTCATAGATGACTGCACATCTGACCTAATTATTTTAAGACTAGAGAACAACCTCTCTACACTACCTTGAGTTGGTGGAAAAGCAATAACCATATGGGCAACATCTCTAACAATTTCAGGGTATAAAAGAATTCCCTCGTGCACAGTCAGTTTTGATGAACGATTGAACTCTTCTACATCTTTGAGATCAAGTGAAAAACGTTGCTGAAATATGGTCAATCTGTTTTCTGTGGGAGTGGAATCTTTTTCCCGTGTGGCGATGCTTTGCCTGCTCCATGTCATTCAAATACGTTTCTAAATCAGACTCCTCATCTGATGAGGATGAAGAAATGGCAGCAGCAGCACTGGCAGGACCCGAGACCTCTCTTGCTCTTGGCCACCCTGTAGCCCACACATCCTCACTGCTACCTCAATCAAAGCTTCTTTTCGCTTAGCAAGCTGTTGATCATCCAGCATTATACGATGAATCGGGTCCACATAAACAGCTGCCAAAATAATTTTATTTTCTAATAGCAGTGGCTCTCTCCGTTTCATTGAAGCAGTAATGCCAAATACTTTTCTAAATCAAACTCCTCATCTGATGAGGATGAAGAAACGGCAGCAGCAGCACTGGCAGGACCCGAGACCTCTCTTGCTCTTGGCCGCCCTGTAGCCCACACATCCTCACTGCTACCTCAATCAAAGCTTCTTTTCCTTTAGTAAGCTGTTGATCATCCAGCAATATGCAGTAATGCCATTTGTGGTTAAACAACCTCTTTGGGACAGGCAAAACAACAAGTTCTTCCACTCCTTTATAAAAATGCCAGGAGTTAAATCTCAGCTTGTAACTTTTTAGTCACTGTAAATGGGTGATGAAGAAATTCCTTCAATTCAGCCACCTGGATCGATTGACCTTCGTGTAGTGTTACCTGAGAGTTGGCCACATCTACAAGGAAGGGTTTCAGCTCAAGCAATCGCTCAATCATTAAATAGGTGCTGCCCCACCGAGTGGCTTGATCCACAATTGCCCCTTTTCCAGCACGTCTCTTCAAGATGGGATCAATTTTAGGGGTTCTGGCAGCAATAGCCAATTTCGTTACTTTGCTAATCAGAGTTCCAGCATGTCCCTCTTGCAAACTATCTCTTATTGCCACCTGCAGCGTGTGCACAACACAGTGCATGTGCTGAATAGGAAAGAGGTGTGAAGCAGCTTCAACAAGATCATCTAATTGTAAAGAATCATTTTGCTGTTCTTCTGTACTAATATCTGTTTGTTCCTCTGTTATGGGAACAGGACTGTGGCCTTCCATCTACAACATACTGAATGTGAAATGTTCTTGTAGCTGCTGTTCACCTACATTATTCTCATTCATCAGTTTAATTGTACTTATCATGTTTGAAGCATTATCAGTTAAGGTACCTTCACACTAAGCGACGCTGCAGCGATACCGACAACGATGTCGATCGCTGCAGCGTTGCTGTTTGGTCGGTGGAGAGCTATCACACAGACAGCTCTCCAGCGACCAACGATGCCGGTAACCAGGGTAAACATCGGGTTACTAAGCGCAGGGCCGTGCTTAGTAACCTGATGTTTACCCTGGTTACCATCGTAAAAGTAAAAAAAAACACTACATACTTACCTTCAGCTGTCTGTCCCCGGCGCTCTGCTTTCCTGCACTGACTGTGAGCACAGCGGCCGGAAAGCAGAGCGGTGACGTCACCGCTCTGCTTTCCGGCTGGCCGACGCTGACACAGGATGCAGGAGGAGTGCAGAGAAGCAAAGCGCCGGGGACAGAAAGCAGAAGGTATGTGTGTAGTGTTTGTTTTTTTTACTTTTACGATGGTAACCAGGGTAAACATCGGGTTACTAAGCGCAGCCCTGCGCTTAGTAACCCGATGTTTACCCTGGTTACCAGTGAAGACATTGCTGAATCGGCGTCACACACACCGATTCAGCAATGTCTGCAGGGAGTCCAGCGACAAAATAAAGTTCTGGACTTTCTGCAGCGACCAACGATGGCACAGCAGGATCCTGATCGCTGCTGCCTGTCAAAAACAACGATATCGCTAGCCAGGACGCTGCAACGTCACGGATCGCTAGCGATATCGTTGTGAAGTTGTTTAGTGTGAAGGTACCTTTACAATAGCAAGAACCTGGTTTTTTTTGTTATAATCTTGAAGAACTTTTTCCACTAAGGTGTGGAGAAACTAGTTGCTGTGAAGAGCTTTAGGATCTTTTACTGCCAGCATCTTAGTAACAATTTTTTTGTTGTCACAGACATATCGAACGTTGATAGCAAAATAGTTCACTCTGTGACATGTAAATGCATCCATTTTAAGAAACACAAACCGTTTCTTGAGAGTCTTTTTAAGATCTTCATTTTGGTTAAGGGTTTCTTTAATCATTAATTTTCTAATACTTTCTCTTTCCAGAGAAACACCAAGTTTGTGGGCCTTTTCTCTATGAAGAGCTGTAAAAGCTGGTCGTGCAAATAATGACAACGGTACACTGTCTTTCACAACGTGCAAATAATGACAATGGTACACTGTCTTTCACAACAAGCTCGATGAGCTGTCCATTAAACATATCTTCTGTTATTGTTACAGTAACTTTGTTACTTACAAAATATTTTGTAACTGATGTTTGACACGCTCTTTCTTCATCCTTTGCCTGGCGGGAAATGCTGGTCTCTGATTTCTTGGTGCTGCTGTGATCTTTTTCAATCACAGCTTTAATAATAATAATCTTTATTTTTATATAGCGCTAACATATTCCACAGCGCTTTACTGTTTTGCACACACTGTCCTTCAATGGGGCTCACAACTTAAATTCCCTATCAGTATGTCTTTGGAATGTGGGAGGAAACCCACACAAACACGGGGAGAACATACAAACTCCTTGCAGATGTTGTCCTTGGTGGGATTAGAACCCAGGACTCCAGCACTGCAAGGCTGCAGTGCTATCCACTGAGCCATTATGCTTTGTAATCTTCTTGGTGGCAGCATTGTAAATGTCTTCTTAGATTGGAAGCTCTTGAAGGAGCATATTTATCACTGCCTGATTTTGGCATCACAGCATTTGTTTTCATCTGGGTCACTTATACACTGACACACAAATTTTTTTTTATCTTGACTTCATAAGTCGCTTCTTAGACATTTTGTAATTATGCAAATTCGCTCTCAAAATAATTTTGCCCTGTTAAAAAATAAGGTATGTTGTAATTCTTGCAAGAATAGGGAATCATGCACTGTATAATTTAGGATATAAATAAAACAATCTTTGCATAAATCAATAGGACAGATAATAAGTATAAAGTTTGTAAAATATGTTAGACAGCTTTATGCCGATCTTTCAATGTCAGGCTTGTCACGAGGTACAGCTTACTAAATGCTTGACATCATATTTCTTCTCAGTCTATGAAGAGGGGAGGAGGGAGGGAGCATGTTTATGCTGATTCATATTGCAGAACATACACAAATATATAAGTTCTCATTGATCCTGTTACTGTATTTATGAATTTGAGATGTTAGAAAACAGTTTTTCCCCTTATATTCTATGTATAGTGTATATAAGTCATCAGGGCAGCTATTTTCTCCAAACATGAGCTAAGAGGAAAAACAAACTAAAACATCAAGAATACAGAGACAACATATACTTGGCTATTGATTTATGCACAGTTTATTGAAAGTTTAGATATGCTTTAAGAAGTATTTGCCGTAATCCTGCTTTCCTGTTCACTCCAAAAGTTCTGAGCCAGAGATGGTATGTCACTCTCCATAAGGAGAAACGATACCCCTTAGACCCCAGTCCAGAGCCTCTCACCAAATTAGTTCTCATGCTTCGCACTGACGAGGGCCAACAGCCCGAAACACCGTGTCTGCGAATTGAGATACTAATTTGGCTTTTATCCTAAGTCATATTGCATGACTCGTTAAAGAGTTGATTGTGACTTGTAGGATCGCTACTTCCAACAGGTGGCGCTATAGAGTTTACGTCCTCTTTTTCTCAGAAGAGGCATTTTGCATATGAGATAAATGCAGTCATTCCTTTCATGTGTGTTTATTTTTCCCATTATCTGTAGAGGCGGAGCTTCACTACTTATCATGAACATAAACTGCAGCACAGATTCATCTCAGCTAAAAGTCTAGACCTTAGATCAGGAATAGGACAGACATTTATGGGACATTTCATAACATTCCCAAATTCTCATGATAAAAATATTCCCAACAAACTGCATTGAACTACTGTACCCAATTTATTATATACCAACTCTGACTCCAACTGTGACTCCACAAAAATGGGCTCAAACTTTGACTCCGACTCCATGACTCCGACTCCACAGCCCTGCTAATACCAGTGAGCAGTATCTTGCTATTCATGAGCAGTGACTTAAAATGTTATTCTCAAGTTGTCCCTTGAATAGTAGAACAGAACAGTGCAGTCTTCTTATTGTTTTCTCACTTCCTGGATTCAAAGAGGGGGCTCTCCTCCTTGACTGACAGCTCTGGTGGATAGACATATAATATTAGTAGAACTATAAAGCTCAGCACATATTCTGCTATTACACATTTTGTAATGAGTGGATTGTTGTGAGCCTACACTGTTTTCCCTGTATTTATACATAGAGATGACATTTTATTTGAACTAGCACAAAGTTCCAGACAGGGAGAGCAGAGCATCAGGAATAAGAGACCTGCAGTCAAAGCTGTCAGGCTAGTGATTTATAACTGCATCTCTTCAGAAAATGAGAGGGATGTGACTAACTACTGTATAAAAAAATCAATGGACTGGAAAACGTTGTCTGGTATGTTAAGAGTTAACCCCTCTTCTGGAATGTAACTACTGCGCACAGTAGGCCAGTCACTAGAGGCCAGACTTCATGGAAACCAACTGCACTCTATAATAATAAAATCTGTCATTACAAGAGAATTGCAGCAGATAGAAAAAGCAAATCAATTACAAACTTGCTTATTTTCATCCTAACTAATTAGAGAAATATACAAACTTGATAATACCCCTGTAAACCCTTCACCCCGAAGTCTGTTTTAACTTCCTGAAAAGGCCAAATTTTACAATTCTGATCAATGTCATTTTATGTGGCTATAACTCTGGAATGCTTCAACAAATACTACTAATTCTGAGAATATTTTCTCATGACACATTATATTTCATGATAGTGGTACAATTTGTTAGATGTAACTTGCATTTATTTGTGAAAATATCAGAAATTTTGCAATTTTCAAACTTTTTTATGCTCTTAAATCAGAGAGATATGTCACACAAAATAGAAAATGAATTCATTTTTCACATGTCTAATTTACATCAGCACAATATTTGAAGCATTTTTTTTTGTTAGGAAGTTATAAGGGTTAATATTTGACCAGCGATTTCTAATTTTTCTAAACAATTTACAAAGCCATTTTTTTAGACAGAAAATACCCCAAAATTACACCATTCTATAAATTTCATCCGTCAGGGTGTTCAAAACCACATTGAAGAAGTTTATTAACTCTTCAGGTGGGTAACAGGAATTATTGAACTATGGAAAGAAAAAATCAACATTTACATTTTTTTCACAAAATTTTTTACTTTAGACCCCAATTTTTTTATTTTTGCAAGGGTAACAGGAAAAAAACGGACCTCAAAATTTGTTGGCCAATTTCTCCTCAGTATGCCCATGCCCCATATGTGGGGGAAAACCACTGTTCGGACACACGGCAGAGCTCGGAAGGGAAAGAGTGCCATTTGACTTTTTGAATGTAAAATTTGCTAAAATAATTAGAGGACACCATGTCGCATTTGGAGAGCCCCTGATGTCATAAACAGTGAAAACTGCTCACAATTGACACCATTTTGGAAACTATATTTCTCAGGGGAATGTGTCCAGATGTGTAGTGAGCACCATGAACCCTCGGGTGCTTCACAAAAGTTTATAACATTGAGCCATGAAAATAACAAAAAAACACATTTTTCACACAAAAAATGTTTTTTAGCCCCAAATTTTGCATTTTCACAAGGGTATCAGAAGAAAATGCACCATATAGTTTGTTGTGCAATTTCTCCTGAGTATGACAATCCCCATATGTGGAGGAAAATCACTTGACCAACTACCAAATATGTGTACTTTTTTGTTCTTCATTTTGTGATTTTTTTAAATACTTGTACAATTTTTATTAACTTTTTTTTACTTTTTTACATTGTCCCATGATGGGACATCAACTTCATGCTGACAGATGGCTGATCTAATACTCTGCAAGACTTCTGAATTGCAAAGCATTAGAGCAGCACCTGACAGGCAGGGAGGAGGAATGTCAGCTCATTCTCAGCATGAGCTGATTTGCTATCGTCCCGTGGCTATCTTTTGGCCCAGGGTCACCATGGAGATCATCAGCATAATGCGATCATATCGTGTGGTGCTGATGGGAACACAGAGGGCGCTCCCTCCCTCTGTAATGCCTCGCAATGTTGCTGTCACTATTGACAGCGCATTCATAAAGTTTAAACGCCCACAATCAGTGCTAACTCACATTATGGGCATTGCTGCTGGGTGTCAGCTCTGCTATAGACAATCGTGGCAATGCTCAGCGTGAGCCTGCGCGATCACAGCACCATATATATAGAGTGATTTGTGAGAATGCAGCTCCAGCGGCTTCTTACATATATACGGTGCTTGTCGGGAAGTGGTTAAATAGAGAAGCAATAATCAACATATTATTGAAAATTCTTCCTGAACTGATCTAAGGAATAAGCACATTGTGAATTCACCTCTATTTTTAATAATCTGCATGGTAAAACTGACAGCTGTGGGCTGCAACCCTCAGCTGTCAGTTTTATCATGGCTGCTTATCAAGAGTAAATCATTTTAAGAAAATGGTGTGGGTCTCCCCTGTTTTTGACAACCAGCCAAGCTAAAGCAGGTAGCTAAGGCTGGTATTCTCAGGCTGGTAAGAGGCCATTGATATTGCACCCTCGCCTAAAAATATCAGTCCACAACTGCCCCAGAAAAGTCACATCTTTTAGATGCGCCAATTCTGGCGCTTTGCCCTGCTCTTCCCACTTGTCCTGTAGCAGTGGTAAGTTTGGATAATACCACCACAGGGTCATGTAACCCTCATTCCATTGAAGCCCTGGCCTCCTGTAAAAAAACAAAAATAAAAACAACCGTATCCCTCACCTGTAGGGTTGAGCGAAACGGGTCGAACATTTTCAAAAGTCGCCGACTTTTGGCTAAGTCGGGGTTTCATGAAACCCGATCCGACCCCTGTGCGGGGTCGGCCATGCGGTACGCGACTTTCGCGCCAAAGTCGCGTTTCAATGACGCGAAAAGCGCCATTTCTCAGCCAATGAAGGTAAACGCAGAGTGTGGGCAGCGTGATGACATAGGTCCTGGTCCCCACCATCTTAGAGAAGGGCATTGCAGTGATTGGCTTGCTGTCTGCGACGTCACAGGGGCTATAAAGAGGCGTTCCCGCCGACCGCCATCTTACTGCTGCTGATCTGAGCTTAGGGAGAGGTTGCTGCCGCTTTGTCAGAAGCAGGGATAGCGTTAGGCAGGGTCCATTAACCACAAAACCGCTTGTGCTGCAGCGATTTGCACTGTCCAACACCACCCTCGGTGTGCAGGGACAGTGGAAGTTTTTTTTTTTTTTTCCCCTCAGCGCTGTAGCTCATTGGGCTGCCCTAGAAGGCTCCCTGATAGCTGCATTGCTGTGTGTACGCCGCTGTGCAAACCAACTGCTTTTTTCAAAGCACAAATCCTCTTGTTCCTTCCTTTCTGCACAGCTATCTTTTTTGTTTGTCCACACTTTTTATTTCATTTGTGCATCAGTCCACTCCTTATTGCTGCCTGCCATACCTGGCTGAGATTACTGCAGGCAGGGAGATAGTAGCTGCCTGCCATACCTGGCTGAGATTACTGCAGGCAGGGAGATAGTAATTGTAGGACATTCCCTGTTTTTTTTTTTGTTTTTTTTTTGGTGGGAGATTAAGATTGGCAATTTGGCATTTCTGCTAGAGTGCCATCCCTGTGTGTGCCATCTCTCTCACATAGTGGGCCATAGAAAGCCTTTTCATTTTTCTGTATTTTTTTTTGTGGGGTGTATAAATTCTCCCTGATAAAAATACAGTGGGAGATTAATATTGGCCTTTGGGCTTGTGTGCCAGTCCTGAGTGTGCCATCTCTCTCACAAATAGTGGGCCATAGAAAGCCTATTTTATTTTTTTTTGGGTTTTATAAATTCTCCCTGAAAAAAAGGGAGATTAATATTGGCCTCTGGGCTTGTGTGCCAGTCCTGAGCGTGCCATCTGTGCCAGCCCTGAGCGTGCCATCTCTCTCACAAATAGTGGGCCATAGAAAGCCTATTTAATTTTTTTTTTGGTTTTATAAATTCTCCCTGAAAAAAAGGGAGATAAATATTGGCCTCTGGGCTTGTGTGCCAGTTGTGAGCGTGCCATCTGTGCCAGTCCTGAGCGTGCCATCTCTCTCACAAATAGTGGGCCATAGAAAGCCTATTTAATTTTTTTTTTTGTTTTATAAATTTTCCCTGAAAAAAGGGAGATTAATATTGGCCTCTGGGCTTGTGTGCCAGTTGTGAGCGTGCCATCTGTGCCAGTCCTGAGCGTGCCATCTCTCTCACAAATAGTGGGCCATAGAAAGCCTATTTAATTTTTTTTTTGGTTTTATAAATTTTCCCTGAAAAAAGGGAGATTAATATTGGCCTCTGGGCTTGTGTGCCAGTTGTGAGCGTGCCATCTGTGCCAGTCCTGAGCGTGCCATCTCTCTCACAAATAGTGGGCCATAGAAAGCCTATTTAAATATTTTTTTGGTTTTATAAATTCTCCCAGAAAAAAAGGGAGATTAATATTGGCCTCTGGGCTTCTGTGCCAGTCCTGAGCGTGCCATCTGTGCCAGTCCTGAGCGTCCCATCTCTCTCACAAATAGTGGGCCATAGAAAGCCTATTTTTTTTTTTTTTTGGGTTTTAGAAATTCTCCCTGGAAAAAAAAAGGGAGATTAATATTGCCCTTTGGGCTTGTGTGCCAGTACTAAGCGTTCCATCTCTCTCTCTCTCTCAGTCAGTGGGCCATAGAACGCCTATTTTTGGTTTTATTTGTTTTCTAAATTCTCCCTGAAAAAATCATTTTATTTTATTTGGTTTCAAAATTCTTCCTGATAAAATCATATTTTTTTTATTATTTTTTTTTCTAAAGTCTCCCTGAAAAAAAAAAAAAAAAAAAAAAAACAGTGGGAGATTAATATTGGCCTTTCTGCTTGTGTGCCAGTCTTGACTCCTGGGTGCGTCATCTCTCAGTCAGTGGGCCATAGAACGCCTATTTTTGGTTTTATTTGTTTTATAAATTCTCCCTGAAAAAATCATTTTATTTTATTTGGTTTCTAAATTCTTCCTGATAAAATCATATTTTTTTTATTATTTTTTTTTCTAAAGTCTCCCTGAAAAAAAAAAAAAAAAACAACCAAAAAAAACAGTGGGAGATTAATATTGGCCTTTCTGCTTGTGTGCCAGTCTTGACTCCTGGGTGTGCCATCTCTCTCTCTCTCTCTCTCTCTCTCTCTCCAATTGTGGTCCATAGAAAGCCTATATTTTTTTTCCTTGATTTGGGTTCCAAAATCTACCAGAGAAAATAACTACATCAATCATTGGTAGAAAAATATTGGCCTCTGGGCTTGTGTGCCACTCCTGACTCCTGTGTGCGTCATCTCTCAGTCAGTGGGCCATAGAACGCCTATTTTTGTTTTTATTTGTTTTATAAATTCTCCCTGAAAAAATCATTTTATTTTATTTGGTTTCTAAATTCTTCCTGATAAAATCATATTTTTTTTATTATTTTTTTTTCTAAAGTCTCCCTGAAAAAAAAAAAAAAAAAACAACCAAAAAAAACAGTGGGAGATTAATATTGGCCTTTCTGCTTGTGTGCCAGTCTTGACTCCTGGGTGTGCCATCTCTCTCTCTCTCTCTCTCTCTCTCTCCAATTGTGGTCCATAGAAAGCCTATATTTTTTTTCCTTGATTTGGGTTCTAAAATCTACCAGAGAAAATAACTACATCAATCATTGGTAGAAAAATATTGGCCTCTGGGCTTGTGTGCCACTCCTGACTCCTGTGTGCGTCATCTCTCAGTCAGTGGGCCATAGAACGCCTATTTTTGTTTTTATTTGTTTTATAAATTCTCCCTGAAAAAATCATTTTATTTTATTTGGTTTCTAAATTCTTCCTGATAAAATCATATTTTTTTTATTATTTTTTTTTCTAAAGTCTCCCTGAAAAAAAAAAAAAAAAAACAAACAAAAAAAACAGTGGGAGATTAATATTGGCCTTTCTGCTTGTGTGCCAGTCTTGACTCCTGGGTGTGCCATCTCTCTCTCTCTCTCTCTCTCTCTCCAATTGTGGTCCATAGAAAGCCTATATTTTTTTTCCTTGATTTGGGTTCCAAAATCTACCAGAGAAAATAACTACATCAATCATTGGTAGAAAAATATTGGCCTCTGGGCTTGTGTGCCACTCCTGACTCCTGTGTGCGTCATCTCTCAGTCAGTGGGCCATAGAACGCCTATTTTTGTTTTTATTTTTTTTATAAATTCTCCCTGAAAAAATCATTTTATTTTATTTGGTTTCTAAATTCTTCCTGATAAAATCATATTTTTTTTATTATTTTTTTTTCTAAAGTCTCCCTGAAAAAAAAAAAAAAAAAACAAACAAAAAAAACAGTGGGAGATTAATATTGGCCTTTCTGCTTGTGTGCCAGTCTTGACTCCTGGGTGTGCCATCTCTCTCTCTCTCTCTCCAATTGTGGTCCATAGAAAGCCTATATTTTTTTTCCTTGATTTGGGTTCCAAAATCTACCAGAGAAAATAACTCCATCAATCATTGGTAGAAAAATATTGGCCTCTGGGCTTGTGTGCCACTCCTGATTCCTGTGTGCGTCATCTCTCACTCAGTGGCCCATAGAAAGCATATAGTTTGTTACATTTGTTTTCTAAATTCTCCCTGCAAAAATCTATTTTTTTTTTTTTTGGGGGTTTCTAAAGTGTTCCTGAAAAAAATAAAAATAAAAAAAAAATAATAGTGTGACATTAATATTAACATTTGTGCTTCAGTGACAGTCCTGCGTGTGGGGCATCTCTCTAATTTGCAGCCACCAAAAAAAGAGTGTGTAACATTGGGCCTGATTTTCGCTGTGGTCTCACCAACCTGTAAAGGGGTAGCTAAATCATACTGAAGTTATAGCTCACCGTGTAAGTTGTGTGACTGCAACAAATAACGTTAGTTTGGTTACGTTTTTAAAACAATGAGGAAGTCTAGTGGAAGAGGTCGTGGCCGGGGGCGTTCATTGTCAGCTGGTAATGAGGGTAGTGGTAGTGGTGGAGCATCAGGTGGTCGTGGGGAAAAAAATATTGCACCTAAGTCTGGAGCTGTGGAGCCAGGTTCGTCGTCCGGCTACACAAGGCCTCGAACGCTCCCTTTTCTGGGATTAGGAAAACCGCTTTTAAAGCCGGAGCAGCAAGAGCAAGTTTTGGCTTATCTTGCTGACTCAGCCTCTAGCTCTTTTGCCTCCTCTCGTGAAACTGGTAAAAGTAAAAGCAGCGCGTCGTTAGTGGATGTTCACGGTCAGGGACAAGTCACTTCCTTGTCCTCTTCAGCAAAAACAACAACAGAGAAGAATGCAGCAGGCGACACAACGGGTTACTCCATGGAGCTCTTTACACATACCGTCCCTGGCTTAGAAAGTGAAGCAGTTAACAGTCCATGCCCATTACAAATTGAATCTGACATGGAGTGCACTGACGCACAGCCACAGCCAGACTACTATGCTGGTCCTTTGACTCAGACCACAACATTGCCCTCGCAGGGTGCTGATCAAGAATCAGACCCTGATGAGACTATGTTGCCCCATCACGAACGCTATACCACCGAACGACACGGTGACACAGACGAAGTTGCGCAGGAGGTACAAGAAGAGTTATTAGATGACCCAGTTCTTGACCCCGATTGGCAGCCATTGGGGGAACAGGGTGCAGGCGGCAGCAGTTCTGAAGCAGAGGAGGAGGAGGGGCCGCAGCAGGCATCAACATCGCCACAGGTTCCATCTGCCGGGCCCGTATCTTGCCCAAAACGCGTGGCAAAGCCAAAACCTGGTGGAGGACAGCGTGGCCATCCGGTTAAAGCTCAGTCTGCAATGCCTGAAAAGGTATCCGATGCTAGAAAGAGTGCAGTCTGGCATTTTTTTAAACAACATCCAATTGATCAGCGCAAAGTCATCTGTCAAAAATGTTCTACTTCCTTAAGCAGAGGTCAGAATCTGAAAAGTCTCAATACTAGTTGCATGCATAGACATTTAACCACCATGCATTTGAAAGCTTGGACTAACTACCAAACGTCCCTTAAGGTTGTTGCACCCTCGGCCAATGAAGCTAGTCATCAACGCAACATCCCTTCCGGCAGTGTAGGACCACCATTTAGCGCACCACCTGCTGTATCTGTGCAGGTATCTTTGCCAGGCCAAAGCAGTCAGGGTCAGGGAATCACCAGTTTCGTAGTAGGAAACACTGCATCTAGGGCACCGGCGGCAACAATACCATCTCCCACCGTCTCTCAGTCTGCCATGTCCACCGGCACCCCCGCTAGTTCCACGATCTCCAGCTCTCCAGTCCAGCTCACCCTACATGAGACTATGGTTAGAAAAAGGAAATACTTAGCCTCGCATCCGCGTACACAGGGTTTGAACGCCCACATAGCTAGACTAATCTCGTTAGAGATGATGCCCTACCGGTTAGTTGAAAGCGAAGCTTTCAAAGACCTGATGGACTACGCTGTACCACGCTACGAGCTACCCAGTCGACACTTTTTTCCAGAAAAGCCATCCCAGCCCTCCACCAGCATGTTAAAGAGCGCATCGTCCATGCACTCAGGCAATCTGTGAGCACAAAGGTGCACCTGACAACAGATGCATGGACCAGTAGGCATGGCCAGGGACGTTACGTGTCCATCACGGCACACTGGGTAAATGTGGTGGATTCAGGGTCCACAGGGGACAGCAAGTTTGGGACAGTTCTGCCTAGCCCACGGTCTAGTAAACAGTTGTCTGTAGCCGTTCGCACCCCCTCCTCCTCCTCCTCCTCCTCGTCCTCCTGCAGAAGCAAGAGCTCGTCCACAGACCGCAGTCGCACAAACACTCCATCCGCACCTGCCACTGTTGCACACCAGGTCTCCCATTATGGGGCAGCTACTGGCATACGTCAGCAGGCTGTATTGGCTATGAAGTGTTTGGGCGACAATAGACACACCGCGGAAGTTCTGTCCGAGTTCTTGCAGCAAGAAACGCAGTCGTGGCTGGGCACTGTAGATCTTGAGGCAGGCAAGGTAGTGAGTGATAACGGAAGGAATTTCATGGCTGCCATCTCCCTTTCCCAACTGAAACACATTCCTTGCCTGGCTCACACCTTAAACCTGGTGGTGCAGTGCTTCCTGAAAAGTTATCCGGGGTTATCCGACCTGCTCCTCAAAGTGCGTGGACTTTGCGCACATATCCGCCGTTCGCCTGTACACTCCAGCCGTATGCAGACCTATCAGCGTTCTTTGAACCTTCCCCAGCATCGCCTAATCATAGACGTTGCAACAAGGTGGAACTCAACACTGCACATGCTTCAGAGACTGTGCGAACAGAGGCGGGCTGTTATGTTTTTGTGGGAGGATACACATACACGGGCAGGCAGTAGGATGGCAGACATGGAGTTGTCAGGTGTGCAGTGGTCGAAGATTCAAGACATGTGTCAAGTCCTTCAGTGTTTTGAGGAATGCACACGGCTGGTTAGTGCAGACAACGCCATAATAAGCATGAGCATCCCCCTAATGCGTCTGCTGATGCAAAGTTTGACGCACATAAAGGATCAGGCGTCTGCACCAGAGGAAGAGGAAAGCCTTGATGACAGTCAGCGATTGTCTGGTCAGGGCAGTGTACATGACGAGGTACCAGGCGAAGAGGAGGTGGAGGATGAGGAGGATGATGGGGATGAGTATATTTTTAATGAGGAAGCTTTCCCGGGGGCACGGGAAATTGGTGGCGTGGCAAGGCCGGGTTCTGGTTTTTTGAGGGACACAAGTGACGTAGATTTGCCTGCAACTGCCCCTCAACCAAGCACAACCGCAGATTTGACAACGGGAACTTTGGCCCACATGGCGGATTATGCCTTGCGTATCCTCAAAAGGGACACACGCATTACAAAAATGATGAACGATGACGATTACTGGTTGGCCTGCCTCCTTGATCCTCGCTATAAAGGCAAATTGCAAAATATTATGCCACATGAGAACTTGGAACTAATATTAGCAACAAAACAATCAACTCTTGTTGACCGTTTGCTTCTGGCATTCCCTGCACACAGCGCCCGTGATCGTTCTCACACGAGCTCCAGGGGCCAGCAGACCAGAGGTGTTAGAGGGGCAGAAATCAGAAGTGGCGTTGGCCAGAGGGGTTTTCTGACCAGGTTGTGGAGTGATTTTTCTATGACCGCAGACAGGACAGGTACTGCAGCATCAATTCAAAGTGACAGGAGACAACATTTGTCCAGTATGGTTACAAACTATTTTTCATCCCTTATCGACGTTCTCCCTCAACCGTCATTCCCATTTGATTACTGGGCATCCAAATTAGACACCTGGCCAGAATTGGCAGAATATGCATTGCAGGAGCTTGCTTGCCCGGCAGCTAGTGTCCTATCAGAAAGAGTATTCAGTGCTGCAGGTTCAATACTAACAGAAAAAAGGACTCGTCTGGCTACCCAAAATGTAGATGATCTAACTTTCATTAAAATGAACCACAACTGGATTTCAAAATCTTTTGCCCCACCCTGCCCGGCTGACACCTAGCTTTCCTATGAAAAGGTCTTGCCTGTGGACTATTCTGAATGACTTTTCCAATCTCGTAATTTTCTTCACCTGATTGTCCAGCATACGACATGTTTCCACCTCACGAAATGGCCAAACTCCCCACACGGGGCCGTGCTATCGCCACTTTGCGCTTGGACCCTTGAGAGTGCTGTTTGTCTGAAGAGGTGGGTGTGGCCGCTTTTGGTCGACGGCACTGCCACTGGGTCCCTCATAGTACAATAAAGTGTCTCTGGCGGTGGTGGTGCGCACCCAACGTCAGACACACCGTTGTAATATGAGGGGCCCTGTGCCTGTACCGCCGGCCACAAGACAGTTCCCCCCCCCCCAGCTCAAACAGTGCTCTACCACTAGCAAAATTATCTCTCACAGCTTCACCAATGTGTAGTCTAGGCGCTGACATCCTTCAATGCCTGGCACTGACAATACCATTGTTTTGACATTTTTGTTATGTTAGGCCTTCGAAGCCTGTCTGCGGTCCCTTCTTTCTACAACTACTACACTGACCAGGCCACTGCTGGCCGTGTTACCCTGGAACCAATTTAAAAGTGCCTACAGTCAGCCCAATTTTGTTATGTTAGGCCTTCGAAGACTGTCTGCCGTCACTCCTTCCACTAGACTTCCACTGACCATACACTGCTGCCCATGTACCCCTGGAACCAATTTAAAGTGCCTACAGCCAGCCCAATTTTGTTATGTTAGGCCTTCGAAGCCTGTCTGCGGTCACTCCTTCCACTAGACTTCCACTGACCAGACCACTGCTGCCCGTGTACCCCTGCAACCAATTTAAAAGTGCCTACAGCCAGCCCAAGTTTGTTATGTTAGGCCTTCGAAGCCTGTCTGCGGTCACTCCTTCCACTAGACTTCCACTGACCAGACCACTGCTGCCCGTGTACCCCTGGAACCAATTTAAAAGTGCCTACAGCCAGCCCAAGTTTGTTATGTTAGGCCTTGGAAGCCTGTCTGCGGTCACTCCTTCCACTAGACTTCCACTGACCAGACCACTGCTGCCCGTGTACCCCTGGAACCAATTTAAAAGTGCCTACAGCCAGCCCAAGTTTGTTATGTTAGGCCTTCGAAGCCTGTCTGCGGTCACTCCTTCCACTAGACTTCCACTGACCAGACCACTGCTGCCCGTGTACCCCTGGAACCAATTTAAAAGTGCCTACAGCCAGCCCAAGTTTGTTATGTTAGGCCTTGGAAGCCTGTCTGCGGTCACTCCTTCCACTAGACTTCCACTGACCAGACCACTGCTGCCCGTGTACCCCTGGAACCAATTTAAAAGTGCCTACAGCCAGCCCAAGTTTGTTATGTTAGGCCTTGGAAGCCTGTCTGCGGTCACTCCTTCCACTAGACTTCCACTGACCAGACCACTGCTGCCCGTGTACCCCTGGAACCAATTTAAAAGTGCCTACAGCTAGCCCAAGTTTGTTATGTTAGGCCTTCGAAGCCTGTCTGCGGTCACTCCTTCCACTAGACTTCCACAGACCAGACCACTGCTGCCCGTGTACCCCTGGAACCAATTTAAAAGTGCCTACAGCCAGCCCAAGTTTGTTATGTTAGGCCTTGGAAGCCTGTCTGCGGTCACTCCTTCCACTAGACTTCCACTGACCAGACCACTGCTGCCCGTGTACCCCTGGAACCAATTTAAAAGTGCCTACAGCCAGCCCAAGTTTGTTATGTTAGGCCTTCGAAGCCTGTCTGCGGTCACTCCTTCCACTAGACTTCCACAGACCAGACCACTGCTGCCCGTGTACCCCTGGAACCAATTTAAAAGTGCCTACAGCCAGCCCAAGTTTGTTATGTTAGGCCTTGGAAGCCTGTCTGCGGTCACTCCTTCCACTAGACTTCCACTGACCAGACCACTGCTGCCCGTGTACCCCTGGAACCAATTTAAAAGTGCCTACAGCCAGCCCAAGTTTGTTATGTTAGGCCTTCGAAGCCTGTCTGCGGTCACTCCTTCCACTAGACTTCCACAGACCAGACCACTGCTGCCCGTGTACCCCTGGAACCAATTTAAAAGTGCCTACAGCCAGCCCAAGTTTGTTATGTTAGGCCTTGGAAGCCTGTCTGCGGTCACTCCTTCCACTAGACTTCCACTGACCAGACCACTGCTGCCCGTGTACCCCTGGAACCAATTTAAAAGTGCCTACAGCCAGCCCAAGTTTGTTATGTTAGGCCTTGGAAGCCTGTCTGCGGTCACTCCTTCCACTAGACTTCCACTGACCAGACCACTGCTGCCCGTGTACCCCTGGAACCAATTTAAAAGTGCCTACAGCCAGCCCAAGTTTGTTATGTTAGGCCTTCGAAGCCTGTCTGCGGTCACTCCTTCCACTAGACTTCCACAGACCAGACCACTGCTGCCCGTGTACCCCTGGAACCAATTTAAAAGTGCCTACAGCCAGCCCAAGTTTGTTATGTTAGGCCTTGGAAGCCTGTCTGCGGTCACTCCTTCCACTAGACTTCCACTGACCAGACCACTGCTGCCCGTGTACCCCTGGAACCAATTTAAAAGTGCCTACAGCCAGCCCAAGTTTGTTATGTTAGGCCTTCGAAGCCTGTCTGCGGTCACTCCTTCCACTAGACTTCCACTGACCATACACTGCTGCCCATGTACCCCTGGAACAAATTTAAAAGTGCCTACAGCCAGCCCAAGTTTGTTATGTTAGGCCTTCGAAGCCTGTCTGCGTCCCGTTCTTTCAACTACAACTACACTGACCAGGCCACTGATGGCCGTGTTCCCTTGGAACCAATTTTAACTTGCCTACAGCCAGCCCTATGTTATTATGTTAGGCCTTCGAAGCCTGTCTGCGTCCCGTTCTTTCAACTACAACTACACTGACCAGGCCACTGATGGCCGTGTTCCCCTGGAACCAATTTTAACTTGCCTACAGCCAGCCCAATGTTAGGCCTTTGATGCCTGTCTGCCGTCACTCCTTCCACTAGGCCTCCACTGACCTGTCTATTGCTGCCCGTGTACCCCTTGAACCAACATCATTAAATATAAAAAAAAATAATTTGATTATAAAAAATAAGATCGTGTTGAGATCTCAAATGCAGACATTTTAACAATCAAAACAAACACACAACAAATATCTGGAACTGTACTACAAAGGTCCAACAGCTACAATTTCTTTCTCCTGCAAGAAGTTAACTGAAAGTTTTTTGGAGTTGTTAACACAGATATGGCATCCACCGAGTGTTGTCCTGTCGCGTCTCCTTTAAATTATTTCCAATAAGATGTTAAACTATTAATTTAATAAAATCAATAATTAAAAAAATAATTGAGTAAGTCAAAAGCACATTGCAAATAAACATTAATTACAAATCAAGAAGCATGGCGCGTCCGAGGGTGAGTAGATACCGAATAAGAATATAATCACCCTCGGACGCGCAATGTTTATTTACAACAGCCTTCCTTCCTAAG
The DNA here is from genome assembly GCF_032444005.1 of Ranitomeya imitator. NCBI lineage: Eukaryota > Metazoa > Chordata > Amphibia > Anura > Dendrobatidae > Ranitomeya > Ranitomeya imitator. The sequence continues at coordinate 69,952,237 of NC_091287.1, read as the reverse complement.
AATCAGCCCTTCCGTGGTGTAGAGAGAGGTTGTGTTACACTCCAAGGTGTTCCCCAGGTTGCCTTTCCTGAGCTTCGATCTTCCGGCTCTCGTTTAGTAGCTGTTGGAAACTACGCTGCATTAGGCCTACTAATTGTGTATGGGTGAAACAGTGGCGCATCTGCGGTCCCTCCTTCCACTAGGCCTCCACTGACCTGTCTACTGCGGCCCGTGTACCCCTTGAACCAACCTAATAAAATATTTAAAAAATTAATTTGATTATAAAAAATAAGATCGTGTTGAGATCTCAAATGCAGACATTTTAACAATCAAAACAAACACACAACAAATATCTGGAACTGTACTACAAAGGTCCAACAGCTACAATTTCTTTCTCCTGCAAGAAGTTAACTGAAAGTTTTTTGGAGTTGTTAACACAGATATGGCATCCACCGAGTGTTGTCCTGTCGCGTCTCCTTTAAATTATTTCCAATAAGATGTTAAACTATTAATTTAATAAAATCAATAATTAAAAAAATAATTGAGTAAGTCAAAAGCACATTGCAAATAAACATTAATTACAAATCAAGAAGCATGGCGCGTCCGAGGGTGAGTAGATACCGAATAAGAATATAATCACCCTCGGACGCGCAATGCTTATTTACAACAGCCTTCCTTCCTAAGAATCAGCCCTTCCGTGGTGTAGAGAGAGGTTGTGTTACACTCCAAGGTGTTCCCCAGGTTGCCTTTCCTGAGCTTCGATCTTCCGGCTCTCGTTTAGTAGCTGTTGGAAACTACGCTGCATTAGGCCTACTAATTGTGTATGGGTGAAACAGTGGCGCATCTGCGGTCCCTCCTTCCACTAGGCCTCCACTGACCTGTTTACTGCGGCCCGTGTACCCCTTGAACCAACCTAATAAAATATTTAAAAAATTAATTTGATTATAAAAAATAAGATCGTGTTGAGATCTCAAATGCAGACATTTTAACAATCAAAACAAACACACAACAAATATCTGGAACTGTACTACAAAGGTCCAACAGCTACAATTTCTTTCTCCTGCAAGAAGTTAACTGAAAGTTTTTTGGAGTTGTTAACACAGATATGGCATCCACCGAGTGTTGTCCTGTCGCGTCTCCTTTAAATTATTTCCAATAAGATGTTAAACTATTAATTTAATAAAATCAATAATTAAAAAAATAATTGAGTAAGTCAAAAGCACATTGCAAATAAACATTAATTACAAATCAAGAAGCATGGCGCGTCCGAGGGTGAGTAGATACCGAATAAGAATATAATCACCCTCGGACGCGCAATGCTTATTTACAACAGCCTTCCTTCCTAAGAATCAGCCCTTTCGTGGTGTAGAGAGAGGTTGTGTTACACTCCAAGGTGTTCCCCGGGTTGCCTTTCATGAGCTTCGATCTTCCGGCTCTCGTTTAGTAGTTGGTGGAAACTACGCTGCATTAGGCCTACAAATTTGGTATGGGGTGTAGAGACAGGTTGTGTTACACTCCAAGGTTTTCACCAGGTTGCCTTTCCTGAGCTTCGATCTTCATGCTCTCGTTTAGTAGGTGTCGGAAAGTAGGCTGCATTAGGCCTACAAATTGGGTATGGGGTGGAGAGAGATGGTGTGTTACACTCCAAGGTGTTCCCCAGGTTTCCTTGCCATTGCTTCGGTCTTCCGACTCTCGTTTAGTAGTTGTAGAAAAGTACACAGCATTAGGCCTACAAAATGGGTATGGGGTGGAGAGAGATGGTGTGTTACACTCCAAGGTGTTCCCCAGGTTGCCTTTCCTGAGCTTCGATCTTCATGCTCTCGTTTAGTAGGTGTCGGAAAGTAGGCTGCATTAGGCCTACAAATTGGGTATGGGGTGGAGAGAGATGGTGTGTTACACTCCAAGGTGTTCCCCAGGTTTCCTTGCCATTGCTTCGGTCTTCCGACTCTCGTTTAGTAGTTGTAGAAAAGTACACAGCATTAGGCCTACAAAATGGGTATGGGGTGGAGAGAGATGGTGTGTTACACTCCAAGGTGTTCCCCAGGTTGCCTTTCCTGAGCTTCGATCTTCATGCTCTCGTTTAGTAGGTGTCGGAAAGTAGGCTGCATTAGGCCTAAAAAATGGGGAATGGGGTGGAGAGAGATGGTGTGTTACACTCCAAGGTGTTCCCCAGGTTTCCTTGCCATTGCTTCGGTCTTCCGACTCTCGTTTAGTAGTTGTAGAAAAGTACACTGCATTAGGCCTAAAAAATGGGTATGGGGTGGAGAGAGATGGTGTGTTACACTCCAAGGTGTTCCCCAGGTTGCCTTTCCTGAGCTTCGATCTTCATGCTCTCGTTTAGTAGGTGTCGGAAAGTAGGCTGCATTAGGCCTACAAATTGGGTATGGGGTGGAGAGAGATGGTGTGTTACACTCCAAGGTGTTCCCCAGGTTTCCTTGCCATTGCTTCGGTCTTCCGACTCTCGTTTAGTAGTTGTAGAAAAGTACACAGCATTAGGCCTACAAAATGGGTATGGGGTGGAGAGAGATGGTGTGTTACACTCCAAGGTGTTCCCCAGGTTGCCTTTCCTGAGCTTCTATCTTCAGGCTCTCATTAAATTGTGGTTAAATGGAACAACTGCATTTGGCGTACTAGTTGGTTTGGGGCCTACTATCGGTGTCTGCCACTCCTTGCTGTTCTCCTGGTTTCCTGTCCTGAAATACCATTTTCAGCCTCTCGTTAAGTAGTTGTTAATGTTAGACTGCATTTGGCCTACTAGTTGGGTTGGGGCCTACTATCGGTGTCTGCCACTCCTTGCTGTTCTCCTCCACTGAACAAAGCTGTGCCGCCTGTTTACTACGGTTGCCAATTTTGAACTGCATTTCGACTACTTACTGATTTGGCCCTACTCTCTGTGTCAGCCTCTCATTCCAGTTGTCCTCCACTGCAATGCCCCCTGGTTATTCCTGTGTTACCAATTTTGAACTGCATTTAGCCCACTTTCTTCTTTGGGCCTATATCTGTGTTTCCACTTCATCGTGCCCATTGCCCAGCCAGTGATAGATGAGTCTGCTGGTACATTGACCCATAACGCAACATTCCCCGTGCACGCTACACAACAACATTGTGACCCTGCTGAAAGTCAGGTTGCTCTTCCCGCATACCATACCACCTTACACGGGGACAAAGAGGAAGGTGCAGATGAAAGTGCAGGTTCCTTCATCAGGTGGGGGGAGGAATACTAGTTGGCGACGTCACTGGCACAGGGCCTCTCATAGTACGCAAAAGTGTTGCTGCCGGTGGGAGGCGCCCCCGCCGTGCAAACACACCGCTGTACTTTGAGGGGCCCTGTGCCAGTGCCAATGCCAACGAGTGGGCCCCCCCTGCTTGCTCAGGTTCACAGCACTTGCAAAGTTGAAATACTTACCTCTCCCTGCTCCACTGCCGTGACGTGGTCCAGATTTCCTGGGCCCACTAATTACTTGAACCAGCCCTACCCCCCACAACTTTAGCCAAATGACCCCCAATTTCAAATGCCTTCCAATTATTATAAGGTAAATTACGCTTGACAAGCTTCATTAAGAAGAATGGATGGTTTTGACATTAAAATGGCCACTCTAGGTGTTTTCCTGGCCCCCACTCACTGCCGACTATGCTGCCCCATTGACTTGCATTGGGTTTCGTGTTTCGGTCGATCCCGACTTTACGTCATAATCGGCCGATTTCACTCGACCCGACTTTGGACATAGTCGGGTTTCGCAAAACCCGGCTCGACTCTAAAAAGGTCAAGGTCGCTCAACTCTACTCACCTGACCAACATTCTGTCCTATGCCATAATTCATGTCTGCGATAAATGATTTTCAAACTAGACGGTGTGACGATGTGACTATCCAGGCTGAAAACCATGGGAGAATGAGTTGCTTCGAGTGCCGCATCAGTGAATAGCGCTGATGTCATCGATGATACCGCACATCACTGAGGCTGCATTCCCACACTTTGTTGTGAACCAGGCTGATGAACTGCTGAGACTTCAGTGAGATCAACGCTAGCAGCGTGAGAAAAAGTCTCATGGTGCAGTGCTGAGGTCAGTGAGTTCACCACAGTTCACCGTAATTTCTCCCTGTGAACTGTGGTGAACTTACTGAGCTTAGCGCTGCACTGTGATCTCACTGAGGTCACCTAATTTCATTAGCTCTGCTCGAACTGAAGTGAGGTGGGAACATCCCCTCAGTGATCTGCGGTAACCTCAATGACGTAACTGCTAGTCACAGATGCTGCACTCACAGCAGCTCATTTTCTTCAGCCTAGACAGTCGCATCTTGACATCATCCAGGTTACAAACCACTTATCGCAGACATGGATTACGGCATGGTTCAGAACATCAAACAGCTGAGGAATATGTTCGTTTTTACAGGAAACCAGGTTTTAATGGAATGGGCATTACGGTATTACTGTTGTTTACTATTTTCTTTTTTTTTCACAAGGGACGACGGCAGGCCTGCACTTGCTCTCGCTGTTATCAGTGACAGCAGGCATAGGCTGATGGGAGTAATACTCTCTCATCAGCCAAAGCCTATGACCAGAAGTAAACTTTTTACCTCTGGTTACAGCTGCTAGCTCACATTGTTATCTGGCAGCGTGGGAAGCGCAGCGCTCTGACAGGTGATAATGATCTTACCGCCGATCAGAGCCCCTGATGTCTCCAGCACTGTCATGCAGATGACAGTGTGGAAAATATCCAATTTGCTGGGTGCCAACCCATACAGTAACACAGACTTCCTGGAGAAGTCCATGTTCAGTGTCTGTGCCCAAACAGTAGGTGTTTGGTACAGATCCCGAACTTTACTGTTTGGGTTCGCCCATCTCTACTGATCACACAATGGACGTAGGAGCATCTGACCAGACTTATCTGTCAAACTTCTTCCATAGAAAAACACTATATATGGGGAAGTTATGTAGACCAAAGTGTTACTTCTCTGCAGTGAGTGGTCATTTTGTTTTTTCATTGAGGTATGTATGTATAAATCAGCTGATGAATTAATCTACCAGTAGATATTTGCGTTATATATGCAAGCTTAGTTATATGACACTAGTTGTGTAAATCTGTGTTTGGTAGACATGATTATTAGCACTGAAATCATTACCATTATGATAGAGCTTTAGTGTCCAGTTTCTAATACTCCCTGAAGTTTAAACATTCAACATAAATTAGAGAGTTCTGAAAGAATTTCTGAAATCATCACATCAATGTGAATAGTGTTGCTTTACAATTATGCCTCACAAATGTCCCATTTTACGCCACAGAAAATCTTTTAGTTACAGCACTAATTTTACTGGAAACGTGAATTTCATGCAGCCATATAATCAAAATTAGTTATTTGGTTCCATAATAAAATTTTAGTACATTTGGCACTTGAAAGCAGTTACTGGCCTGGATTTAAGGGACAGAGCAAATTTCATGACATTTTACTTTTTCTTACCATATTTGAGAAATGAAGAATGTTTTAGATTTAATATAATGTATATTTTGCTGAACTAGCTAACTGAGGTAACCAGCTCTGGTTGGACAGCAATAAATATATTTCTTTGGCTACTTTCACATTTGCGTCGGTACGTGGCTGTCGCAAACCGTCGGCCCGACGTACCGATGGTTGTTGTGCTAAATTTAGCACAACGTGGGCAGCGGATGCAGTTTTACAATCCCATTCACTGCCCATTGCGATGAGCGGGGAGGAGGGGGAGAAGTTTCGGCCGCGCATGCGCGGTCGAAAATGGCGGACACGTCGCACAAAAAAACGTTACATTGAACGTTTTTTTGTGCGTCGCGTCCGCCAAAAACATGACGCATCCGTCACTCGACGGATGCGACGTGTGGCCATACGTCGCAATGCGTCGCTAATGCAAGTCTATGGAGAAAAAACTCAACTTTGCAGGAATCGTTTTTTCTCCAAAACTACGCATTGCGACGTAGCCCAAACGACGCAAGTGTGAAAGTAGCCTTAAGAGGGATTTGTCAGCAGGATTTCACCCCCAAAACTATTTATATGTGCATTCGGCTCTTTCAAAGACAAGTCATGCAATACTCTTTACATGGCAAGTCCATTCCTCCGGAGAAATCAGCATTTGAATTGTTATGCAAAGAAAGTTGCAAATCTATTCTCCATCCATGGAGATCACTTCTCACCAGACTTCTCTGATCACGCCTTGGTAAACCGTTTCACCCATGATCTTCAACATTGCCAATTTCTTGCTGAAAATGACAGGCAGATAATTTTCCATCATGTAATGCCATCAGTGAGGTGTCTTCTTGGCTTCAAATGTATTCTGCAGCAAGACAACAACTCCAAACATACAGATAATGTCACTGAAAACTATTTTCACTGTAAAGAACAAAAAATCTGGAAGTGATGATATGACTTCCACAGAGACCTGACCTCAACATTATTGAATCTGTCTGGGAGTACATGAAGACACAGAATGGTTTGCGTAAGACTGCATCCACAGAAGAACTTGAAGGTATTTGGAACAACCTCCTTGCTGAGTTCCTTTAATAACTGTGTAAAGTGTACTTGGAAGAGTTAATACTGTCTTGCGGTCTTGAAGGCATTGTGTAGCGCTGGCGTCCCTGCACGCTGCCCCTCTACTCCAGGAGGGACGCCGACTAACTCACCACTGGTCCTCCTTCTCTTTTCTGCTCTGCTGCTGCTCGGGGTATGTGCACAGTGCCAAGATTCCTGGACACTGTGCTTAGATCACACTTATGCTCCCCCTTCTTAAAGGTGCCGCACCTAATGTGTCCTCAGCCAATGTCTGGAAGGCATCACCTGCATGAAGGTGATTGTGCAAAGTTGTTAGTCTGTTTCTTATACACACTTGCTAGTTCTCAGGTCCCAGTGCTTGTATCACAGTATACCTGTCCTTTACATTAGCCGTGCCCGCCTGTCTGTCTATCAGCCGTGCCTGTCTGTATACTAGTCGTGCCCATCAGTACCTGTCTGCCTGTGTATCTGTCATGCTAGTCACTACACCAGCTGTGCCAGCCAGTACTTGTCAAGTCTACCATTCCTGGCCCTTCCTGCTTCCTGTCCTTTTGGGGTCAGCTGCCATTCACCCGAGGTCAGTCCCGGTGTAGAACCTGGTCTCACCTCCCTCATCCCTCCTCGGTTCATGGCATCGTCAACCACCGAGCATCCAGGGTCGGATTTGGTGAGGCACCTAGTCACTCCCATCCAGACTTTCCTCTGATCACAACACAGTGGTTACATCACCCAGTCCATTTAAGGATGATCACACCAATTATTGATTTGATTTAGGTAAGTATTATTACTTTTCAGATTTCTTACACACATGCCTAAAGCGGTCACACAATTTTGTATATTATAAATAATGAAAACTTTCCTTAATGGGAGACTACAGTCATGATACAAATTGATGCCAATGACTTTCCGTATATAATACTAACAGGGCACTGGTATTGATGAGAAGATGAAGAGAGAAAATATAAATCACTTTTTTATATTTTAGTTTAGAACATGATGTTTTGTCTCCAACTGCCATCTTTAATATTTCTCCTGCCTGGGAGGAGCTGATTTGTTTCCACCTGCAAATTGACATTTGTATAGGGAAAGGTAATGCGCAAATAAGTGACACAGTGGTGGACACAGGCAATACAGGATCCCTGTGCAAGAATAATATATGGGCCTTTATAGTCCAATAGCTCATCATAATACACAATTCCATCTGCTTTGGAAATGGAAATGGGTCCCCTTACCCTTTGGGCCCCTGCGGGGCTACACAAGTCGCATCAATGATATGTTCAACCCTGAATTGATGCAATTATTGCCCTGGAAATAAGAGTGTCATGAAGAAGATATCAAAAATATATAAAAATCTGGTGGTAATATATTGCAACAGAAATTCTTTATAATATAGAGGTAAGAATATATATTTTTTTAAATTAATAACTGATCATAGTCATGTAGAAAAAAACTGTGCTAAGATGAAAAAAAATTAAAATAATAGCATATCAGTTTGCAGGCTAAGAACAAAGATTGTTGTAGATTAATTGTTGCCCTACAGTCCAGTTTACAGTTTTATTTTACGTGAGAACATATGTAATGGCTCTTTTCTGCGATGATCTATTCTTTTGTGATGTTGTATTTTTCACAAGGTTAAATGTTCACATTTTACTATGTCTTATTTCACAAACTCGGTTTCACCCGTACACAGTGGATGTGTTTTGTAGTAGTCAACGGTCATAGTAAATAACTAGTGTCAAAAGAATATTTGTCCCATAGTTTATATGATTATGTTCAGAATATGGCTTTTGAAGGGTTTTACCTTGAATAGGCGATATGTAGAGCGCAATATTTCTTTCGAACTATCAGTACATTCTGCTAAAGTGTTTTCAATATATATTTTCTGACTGGCTTCGATTATGGGCATGCCTTATATACTGCAAATAACTCTCCATTATACTAAAGTATTTACTGTATTTGCATGTATTTAATCTACAAACCTCTATAATTTTGGCAAAAATTACTAATACTGATCAGTAACTGCCACTAAACAGGGCACAGTCAAATTTACATGGGATTCCGAATATTCACATTTGCATTACACACGTCTTCTTTCTTCCGAAAGCAAAAACACCCTTGTTTATTACAAAGTGTGGGACTGCAGCTCAGCATCAATCATTCTAGTTGCAATACCCGGCATAGCCTAGGGACTGAAGTTGACCTGTTTTTGTAAAAAAGTAGTCACAAGTTTTAAACTTTTTTTCGAGTGACATAATTCTGAGCATCCATCGCTAGTAAAAGTCAGATGATCCCTTTCTGTAAATCTTCACATTCTTTATTGCCGTTTTTAAAATCATATATCGATCTGCATGAAGGGCTTATTAACGTTTCTCATCTTATTTCTCTGATTTAACAATCCAGTGGGCTTTCATCCATTAGATGTGTGCATGGAGTGATACTTACCTTACTGTAGTCAGAAAGGTGGAGACACTCTGGAGAAAGGTCGCACTAGCCACACCCTGACCCCACCCAATATGGCTTAGTCCACATCTGTGAGGCTTTTGGTTTCCAATTCTTTTTCTCTTCTGATAATTGGCTCTTGGCTAATATTTCTCCTTTACCAGTGTCCTGCACACAAGCCTATGAGATGACGAATAGAAACACAACACAGCATTGTATTCATATGACTTCAGCCTGGCTTGCATTGGACTGGGTGGGTTTATAGCATGGCCATTTTGATTCCACCAGTGATGAGTGAGTTAACTCGTTGCCCGGGTCTCCCATAGCACGCTCGGGTGATCTCCGAGTATTTGGATGTGCTCAGAGATTTAGTTTTCGTCGCCTCAGCTGCATGATATGCGACTGCTAGACAGGCTGAATACATGTGAGGATTACCTGTTTGTTAGGGAATTCCCACATGTATTCAGCCTGTCTACGAGTCGCAAACCATGCAGCTGAGACGACTAAATCTCCGAGTAAGCCAAAATGCTCTGAGATCACCCGAGCATGCTCGGGGAGACCCGAGCAATAATGCTACTCGCCCATCGCTAGATTCTACTTCCCAGAATCTCAAATTTGATGACAACAGCGAGAAAACTGGAAGCACTGATCAAAATGCCTTCTTAACAAAATCCTATTTCCATTATGCCAAAGGACACTTTTAAAAGTCTTTGCACTGATTCAAACAGTGACAGTTTGGAATTCTTAAAGGGTTTGCCCAATAAACAAGGCACATTTTATTCAATCGATCCTGGAATTATAATACGTTTCATAAATTGATGTGTTAAAAAATGTTCCCGTGCTGAGGCAATCTTATAAATGTGCCCCTGCAATATTCTGTGTAATGGCTATTTCTAACCGTGCAGGAGCATGGTCTTCATATACCACATCTTCTGGCCAGGGAAGAAAGCTAAACAGAGTATACAGACAGGACAGCATGTTATTACAGATTCTGTTTTCTGCAATGTAAAAAATTGCGCTGCCTGTTTTATCACAGGAGCGAATGTTTCTGCCACATCTCCAGTCCCCTAGGCTCATTATAAATCAAGTCATTGAGGTAGAAGCTCTGGCTGCCGCTGAACTCATATGTCACCATCTTGATTTATGATGAGCTAAGAGAGCTGGAGACAAAAACACTCACTCCTGTGATAAAATATGCAAAAAAAAATTAACTTCGCAGAAAGAAGCAGCTGTGATTTCATGCTGTCTACTCTATATACTCTTTTGTTCCTCCCCAGGCCAGGACAGTGTTCCTGCACATCAGATGCAACCTTTTCACACTACACAGCAGAGGAACATTTTTAAATTATAGAATTATTTCAGCCCCAGGAACATTTTTTTTAACATCCAATTCTGGAAGTTATTTTTATTCCAGGATCTATTGATTAAAATTTATGGGACAACCCGTTTAAACCTTCTGACAGGTTCCCTTTAAAATCACCAACTGGAGTCGTTACCTGCTAGGAAAGTAGCGGGATTATGTCTTATCGGCTTTCACTTTCCGTACTTTTATAGATGGCTAATAAGAATATTTAATGATTTACATTCCGTGTAAATGTCCTTTAAGTAACTGGTAAACATTTTTTAAGTCAATTCATAGGTATTAAAATGTAAATTTGAAAGAGTGAGCTTTCGAATGGTGTTATAGGATCGTTTGTGAACGACAGATGTTAACATGCTACAATTATTTATATTATGCTGAGTGATATCTGGAAAGAATGATTCGCCGATCCATTAGGCGGTAACATAAGATGCACTTTATCAGTTCTGTTACATCCAACCTTTTGATAATCTAGGACAAAGCGCCCGAGCCTAATAGAATTAAGTATTATTTATGTATTAGGCAATCACTTGATATGAAAGAAAGTAATGTTGTGTAATTATGGAAAGATGAAATTTAAGCCTGTGGGTATAGTTCAGATACACGCGCCTTTTAAAATGACTCGCTGCTTATGCCAGCAATTCAATTAGAAATTCCAAGGAAGTTGCGTTTCATATGTCTCTAATGGTGGCGCAGTGGAGAGCCAGGACTAATATAAAATGACGATAATAGCAGATATTAATTACCAGGTAGAAACTTTTCCACCGAATTGCTGGAACAATTTGTTACACAGCAAAAACTTTTAACCTCATTAAGTTGAGCATCGTAATAAAGGGAAAAAAAAAAAAACGAGTGGGAAATTGCATAGACTATCAACAGTGACAGCCAATGTAGGCTCACAACACTTAGTGGACATCATCCGTTACAGTCACCTAAATGGCTTAGCACATTGACACTCCAAACAAATAGCACACAAGGCCATTTATCATCCAGCACTAATTTAATTAACTAAGGTGCTTTGGCTTTGTTGATGCTCATTCAGTTGCGCTGCTTCCAGACAGAAGTAAAACGTAAAGGATAGACGGTACCACTTTTTTTTTTCCCCTCAAGGTCATGGTTCTCATTCCAAGATGAGGGTGCTGGATTTTATTGCTATCTTCCCGGCAGCGATTATTTTGACTAAGTTAAACATAACAAAGCGTAACGACGTTGCAATATTTTACAATTATCCCGCGAGCTAGCAATATTTAGTATACATTCCCCATGAATTTATAAAAGACGAGTTAGACTTGCTCTTTCCTATTAAATATTCAGTCATTAGGTAGTAAACATTGCTAACTTGTTATGGCCAAATGGATATATGAGTATTTATATTAATACACCTTCGTATAAACACTTTGACAATGTTATGGTGAAACATCAGTTCCTGTTACATGATCTCAATGAGACCTGCAGAAAGAAGTTAGGCTGTGTTTAATTTCCAAAGGGAAAAAAAAAAACCTTGGAGGGACTTGGAGGAGATGAGAGGTGTAGAGCTAGAAAAAGTTCTGAGAAGTTAAAGTGGTGATCCGAAATTAAAATGTATTTTAAGCCTAAATCACGATCTAATTAATGTCATAATCTAATCTTTTTCTAATATACTTTATTTAAAAAGCCCCTATCATTCCATCACTACTATAACTGCTTTATTTTGTTTTTCACTACTTCTTGTATGATGATGTCACTGCCACAGTTTCTGCACCCACCCTGATATGAAGCGCCATCAGCAACTTCAATTTCAGGTGCTGGGCTAGTCCCTTCTCTATTGAGCATGCATTGGTGTCAATTCTGATGAATGCTCAGCAAGATTTTGTCACTTCGTATTAATCTTTTCAGGGCACAGTGACAGTGCACCCTATCAACGACTCTGATGAAAATTGTAGAGCTGGCAACAGAGTGCACTGTCAGTGTGTATTGAAAAAAATGAACAAGTGAGCAGAAACCAGCACTGCCCATGCAAGTGACAGTACTTGGGGGAACACGGATGATCTTTGCTTACTCATTCTCTTTACATTGTGCGCTTTGTTGTCATCTTGTAACTTCAGATCAGAGCCAGCGAGAAAGGGCAAATTCATTGTACTGAGAATAAAAGTTGGGTTTCAGCTTCCATCAGAGAACTGGAGCCTAAGAGACAATAGTCTCAGCTTTGGGACATTGGAAGAATTGACAAACTGCATAGCGTAGAGCAGTAGGGGATTTAGAGGGTCAGGGTGCATTTAGACTACCTGTCCCATGGCAATAAATGTTCGCCAATTGGTTACCTAGAAGACAGCCTGACCACATTTCCCATGCACTCAGAAGGGTCTAGGAACGATCGCTCTGCCCATGTGAAAATAATTTTGGCCTTTCTAAACAGCTACTAAATGTTTGCTGATCAGCTTCTATGTAGACAGTCAGGGATCGTGTAACGCCGTGGGTTGGCTAGGCTAAATTCACCCTGATGGTCACAAAGTTGCATTGTGAAACATTGCGATTATTAATGTAATTTTACCAAACTCTGCTATTTTTATGGACACCACTTTGCTCTTCATTGTGAAACAGATCGTCTCATGTGCTGCAATGTAACAAAGCACTGTCCACATCCATAGCTATGATTCACGATTTTCTAATTACAGTGCCCTGGTTTATACTTTGTTTTGCCTTTGTCTGCTGTTTTGCCTTTATCAATGTATTTCTATCATGGTTATTGACCAGGGCACATTTCTATCCTACATTTGAGTTTGATCCCTCTTGTCGTGTGTTTTGCTTCTGAATTCTACCTGCATTGGCCCCAATTAGCCCATGATTTTGTTTTCCGCCTTACCTAACTTTGTTCTAAGCCATTTTGTCAAATACAAAAAATCCCATAGCTATTTGCAATCTCAACCAAAGCATCATCAGATCCAATCCTTATTCAATGTTTGGGAACACATTCCTTGTCTTTTGGTGCTGATTTTTAGCAATACCTTGATTATATCTGGATTCTTTTAGTAGCCAGCAATATTTTTGTGTCACCCTGTACGTTCATTTACTAATTACTTCTTTCATAAGCTTCTGTATCTCATCTGTGCTCTGCTTTACGGCCGGCGCTGACACAGTGGACGCCGGGGGACGTGACATACATCAGAATGTGAGTATGTAGTGTTTTTTTTTAAACTTTTACAATGGTAACCAGGGTAAATATCGGGTTACTAAGCGCGGCTCTGCGCTTAGTAACCCGATATTTACCCTGGTTACAAATGAACACATCGCTGGATCGGCGTCACACACGCCAATCCAGTGATGACAGCGGGTGATCAGCGACCAAAAAATGGTCCTGATCATTCCCCAATGACCAACGATCTCCCAGCAGGGGCCTGATCGTTGGTCGCTGTCACACATAACGAGATCATTAGCAGGATCGTTGCTACGTCACCAAAAGCGTGATGTTGCAACGATATCGTTAATGATATCGTTATGTGTGACGGTACCTTTACATCCCTTACTACTAATGTTTGGGTGCCTGAGTCCCTGTTCTCCCTTGGTCTTTCAGCCAAGTTAACAAGTCTACGCCATGGCCAGTGATTAGAGGCAGGCGTCTTATGTCTAGGAGGAGCACAGAGACCGAGGAAGAGTAAGATGGGTGCGCAGTGTACCAGCAAGGGGAGTTTTACCAGTGGCGTAACTTGAAGCATGTAAGCTCCAAAGCAACAACTCCAACTATCAAAAGTCTTTAGTAGTAATAGTCTTTTCATATTGGTCAAAGGACCTTTTGAACACTCCTTAGGCTCTAGTGCCTGGGTGCAATTGCAAGCCCTGCACCTATTATAGTTACGCCCCTGAGTATTACTACCTTTGTTACTCTGTAAGATTCTACTAGTTTGTCCAGGGATTTTTTTTTATTTCTTAAGACAAGGCCATTTTTTTTCTGTGTGTGGGCTATTTCCAATATTTCGTACCTCTGCATTAACATTTTTGGATATTAGGCTAGGGTGACCCAAGCGTATTTCCTCTCAGCCAAGATAAGTGCTAGATTATGCAAATCACACTCTGAACATAGTGTAATCTGATTCTCCTGGATGAGAAGATGGAGAAAAAATGTCTCCATTTTCTCCATTCAGTCAGTGCGTGGGAATGGGACTGAGCATCCATCGGTGTCAATTCCGATGAATGCTCAGCAAGATTTTGTCACTGCGCACTAATGTTTTCAGGGCACAGTGACAGTGCGCTCTCTGGCCGACTCTGATGAGAATTATAGAGCAGGCAACCGAGTGCACTGTCAGTGTGTATTGAAAAGAGAGAACAAGTGAACAGAAACCAGCACTGCTAACGCAAGTGACATTACTTGGGAGGACGCAGATGATCTTTGCTTTCTCATTTTCCTTACATTGTGTGGAAATTGGACTGCACTTAGCTGTTATCAGAGTGTAGTCCGATGTTTTCCATGCACTCAATGACTTCCATGGAGGAGTGCAATCTGAAAATTGGATCCAACTTAGACATGATGTGATATCTTCCTCGGACTGACTCTGTACGAGTAAAAAATTGGAAATGTGCACTGCCCCATAGAATAACATTGGTCTGAGTGCGATTCGATGTTTTGTTGGGTCGCACTCGGACTGAAAATACAGTCATCCGCTCGATCCCTTAGGCTAAATTGTAATGTTATTTTCAGCTTTAAAAACTTGTTAAATATGTAGTATGTTAATATTACATTTAGTGAGAGCTTTAGATCCCATATTTACCAATCTGTCCACTAACGGTGCCTGCAGAATTTTACATTTCAACCTTATAAATATGGGCAGAAGACTTGGAGCTGCCACCCCTGTAGAATAGATCTGAGTTATTAAAATGCAATTAACAGAGAATTTGTATTTATTAAGATTTGAAAAATAAAATACTAAGGAACTTTTGGGACATATCATTGTTAAAGTCCAATTACAGTAGCTTTTACATGCCTACACCGCATGATTTATGTAAATTAGGAGAGGTAAAGTAGCAGTAAAGTCAAAGCAGTAGGACAGAATATTCCATGTTATGCGTGGTTTTACTAGTATAGATTTTTCGCAACTTGTAAAAACCCTAATTAAACTTGTAAAGGCAAGGACGTTCCCCTGAAATCTTATATTCTCCTTTCCTCTCCTCTCATTTCTGGGAATAGCTGGCCAGATTATCGTAGCATGATTTATATCTACGCTTCATCTCTGTGGCGGGGTTCCAGAAATTGGAAAAAAAAAAGTCACCTAGACGGAGCTGATTAAATCATCAACGAGATGTAAAGTTTATAATCACTCTTCTTGAGCCACAATTTCCTTATAAGATGTAAAAGATAATACAACAATACATCTCGGTGTCGCCCGTGTCGCTGACCTGTCGCCATTCACTGCTATGAAATTGGTAGCTCGTCATGCCGAGAGTTTGGAGAATCAAAGAAGGGATCGAAACGGGAGAAAGTGGAGGAAATTAGAAGGAAACAATTGCTTATGTTTTGCCGCATGGATTCGGGCTATTTCAGATTTTGGATCACTGAGTTGGGGAATTGTGATTTCAAGCTGGAATCCTATCAGATGCAACGCACTGTTGACCTTCTGGATGGTTTGATGATGACATGAGCCTTTAAGCTAGTGACAGTTGTCATGGAAATAATTCTACATTGTCTCCGTAATGCTTTTCAGTAGTTTATTGTTTTGCCGTCGAAATCTCAAAAGGTCTTCGGTTTGGTTCAAGTGAATGAAATGTGTGAGTGCAATAGTAACTTTTTCTAAAAGTTTTAATGGAAGTTACTCAAAGTGAAAAAATATTCAAACACAGCTATAAAACTCACGAAGTAAAGATACAACTCGTCGTCCTCTAGTTATAGACCTGCACCAGATTTTTGCCACCTAATCTTAGAACATCATGATGTAGGGGCAGATATCCTGATTCCAACAATGTGTCACTTATTGGGATGCTTGCTGCAGTTTTGATAAAATCACAGTTTTATTTGATGCAGATCTTCCAGTTCTCTGAATGTGTGTACAATGTGCATAAGCAGAAAGCTGCCAAT
Source organism: Ranitomeya imitator (assembly GCF_032444005.1). Taxonomy (NCBI): domain Eukaryota; kingdom Metazoa; phylum Chordata; class Amphibia; order Anura; family Dendrobatidae; genus Ranitomeya; species Ranitomeya imitator. The sequence goes on along the minus strand of NC_091287.1, from coordinate 69,935,898 downwards.
CAGTGGTGAGTAGGGTTGAGCGAAACGGGTCGGCAATTTTCAGAAGTCGCCGACTTTTGGCAAAGTCGGGTTTCATGAAACCCGACCCGATTCCTGTGTGGGGTCGGCCATGAAGTCGGCGATCTTCTGAATCTGGAATCGGAATTCCGATACCGATTCCCGATATGTTTATATCGGGAATTGGTATCGGAATTCAGATTTAAGTGTAAAATAAAGAATTAAAATAAAAAATATCGCTATACTTACCCTCTGACGCGCCCTGGTACTAACCGGGAACCTTCCTTCCTTCGAATCAGCCCTTCCAGGACCTTGCGGTGACGTCGCGGCGACGTCGCGGCTTGTGATTGGTCGCGCGGCCGCCCATGTGACCGCTCGCGCGACCAATCACAAGCCGCGACGTCACCGCGACGTCACCGAAGGTCCTGGAAGGGCTGATTCTTAGGAAGGAAGGCTGCCGGAAAGAAGCAGGGCGCATCCGAGGGTGAGTATATTCCTATTAGGTATATACTCAACCTCGGACGCGCCCTGCTTCTTTCTGGCAGCCTTCCTTCCTAAGAATCAGCCCTTCCAGGACCTTCGGTGACGTCGCGGTGACGTCGCGGCTTGTGATTGGTCGCGCGAGCGGTCACATGGGCGGCCGCGCGACCAATCACAAGCCGCGACGTCGCCGCGACGTCACCGCAAGGTCCTGGAAGGGCTGATTCGAAGGAAGGAAGGTACCAGGGCGCGTCAGAGGGTAAGTATAGCGATATTTTTTATTTTAATTCTTTATTTTACACTTAAATATGGATCCCAGGGCCTGAAGGAGAGTTTCCGCTCCTTCAGACCCTGGGAACCATTGGAAACCCAATGCACTGCGTTGGGTTTCGAGTTTCGGCCGACCCCGACCCCGACTTTTTTATAGGATCGGCTGATTTCACTCGACCCGACTTTTGAAAAAGTCGGGTTTCGTGAAACCCGACCCGATCCTATAAAAGTAAAGGTCGCTCAACCCTAGTGGTGAGGATGGGGCTATAAAGAGCTTATGAATATGGAGGATTACCTGGCCGCAGGTTTACTAGTCCTCTAGTGATAATCTCCTGCTGGTAAAACAGAGATGTTATCAAAGCTACATTAAGGAGCCCAGTAAGTGACACGTCACTGGAATCAGGGTCTCTGACTCTACATTATGCTACTGGGCCCTACTAACTAAATTTGGCCATATGCAAAAAGCATCAACTGGGTAAGCCCACTTTACCAAAAAGAAGTTTTCTAAGCCTAGAAGAATGACCAATTTCCCTGTTCCAGTAATGAATACAACTTTGGCATTGGAATATATAATACTTGAATGGTTTCTTCAAGTATATTTAATCATTTCGACAAGTGAAAATCAAAATAATGGGCCCAATTCATCAAGACTGGCATTTTACATGCCTCTTCATGAATCTGAAGCATCTATCCAGTGGTGTGCGCCTCTGTGCTCTACGCCAGAACTCTAACTCTAGTCATGAACTGGAGTAAGATTTCTGTTGTATAGAATACCACAGGTCATCAGGAGTTAGACAAGCTGTGGCGTCTTGCCCCTGCCATGCACCCATTCCACCCCATCTCTGCTCATTTTGTGGGGCTGGTAGAAACCAGCATGAAAATGCCAAAAATTGCAAAATTTAGGCACAACTCGTAGTTGGGGCTACATTTTTCAGCTTTTCAAAGTTTTTACACCTTAATTCTGGCGTGAAAGCTTTGATAGTATTCAACGCTTCAACCAATGAGGTTTTCGTTAAGGTTATCTGTGGCATGGAGAGTCGGCAGCCAATAGTGAAGACATGCTCTGAAAAATGTCGTTTAAATGATCATATACCTCATGTGTTTAGCCTACAGCTCTCCCAACTTGCCCAAACATATGAAACTTTTCTTGGGCGTTCAGGTATTTTCAGTGTAGAGAGTGGAGAAAGCGATTGCAAGGTAAGTCTGGCAGCAGGTTATCTCCTTGAGAACAAACGGGTTGGGTATTTAAACTTTACCTGCCTGACCCTTATCTCTCCTGACATCACCTGTCGAGGGGAAGTTGTGAGACCCCAATAAACACATCGGTGATAGTTTTTCGTTTGGATGACTTCAGAGCCAAATTCACATTATCCTTTTTGGTGCGGGGAGCTAACTGTTTATTAGGAAGACATCGGCGGTCACACACTGTGAACAGAGCAAGCAGGAAAGAAGCTGCCGCTCTGTCGACGTGATGTCACCAGAAGCTGCAGAATCACCGGCAGGAGCTAATCCTGACTGCCCTGAGCTGGCAGAGATCGGTGCTGGGCAGAACACGCAGGTAGTTCGCAGCTTCTTGTCTTCTTAGTTTTTAGGCCATAAGAGAAAAATAAAATAGTTCCGTATAACCCTTCAATACAATATTATGCAAACAAAACTCACAACAGGCTGCAGTTCACATCACAAACTATAGGGAGCTACTAGTGATGAGCGAACGTGCTCGGATAACGTGTTATTCGAGCATGTTCAGGTGTTATCCGAGCATCTTGGGTGTGCTCGGATAATATATTATAGTCCCTGTGGCTGCATGTTTTTTTCTGGAGTAGACAGCTGCAACACATGCCGGGATTGCCAAAGAAACAGCCACATGGACTCGAATATATTATCTGAGCATTCCCAAGATGCTGGGATATCACATGAGCATGCTCAGATAACACATGAGCATGCTCAGATCACACATGAGCATGCTCGGATAACATATAAGCATGCTTGGATAACACATGAGCATGCTCGGCTCACACATGAGCATGCTCGGATCACACATGAACATGCTTGGATCACACATGAGCATACTTGGATAACACATGAGCATGCTTGGATAACACATGAGCATGCTCAGATCACACATGAGCATATTCAGATCACACATGGGCATATTCGGATCACACATGAGCATATTCAGATCACACATGGGCATATTCGGATCACACATGAGCATGCTCAGATAACACATGAGCATGCTCGGATAACACATGAGCATGCTTGGATGACACATGAGCATGCTCGGATAACACATGAGCATGCTTGAATGACACATGAGCATGCTCGGAAAACAAGTTATTTGAGCACATTTGCTCATTACTAGTAGCTACATATAGACAAATGTAGCATAAACAACTCCCAAAAGAGTATCACAAAGTATATTTCTTTCATAATTGTCAATCTCACACCTCTTGAGAATGTTGGAAGAATACTTCTATATGATGATCCATATATATTTCAGTAGGATTTTTTTAGTTGTTAAACAGATGCAAGAAAGGTGGTTATCAGAGATTGGCTTAACCCTGGGCTTTAGAAATGTTGCATCACTATAATAATAATAATAATAATAATAATAATAATAATTAATAATAATAATTAATAATAATTTTATTTCTATAGCGCCAACATATCCTGCAGCACTTTACATTATAGAGGGGATTTTTACAGACAATAGACATTACAGCATAACAATAATCACGGTTCAAAACAGATACCAGGAGGAGTGAGGGCCCTGCTCGCAAGCTTACAAACTATGAGGAAAAGGGGAGACACGAGAGGTGGATGGTAACAATTGCTTTCGTTGCTCGGAGCAGCCATTGTGTAAGGCTCGGGTGTTCATGTAAAGCTGCATGAACCGGTTATCAGCCTAAGTATGTAGCAGTACAGACACAGAGGGCTATTAAATGCATAAAGCGAGTGAGAACATGATGCGAGGAACATGGTTGTGGTATAAATTTTGAATGGGCCACACGGGGATAGTTAGGTTAATGCGTTGAGGCGGTAGCCCAGTCTGAACAAATGCGTCTTTAGGGTATGCTTAAAACTGTGGGGATTGGGGATTAATCGTATTAACCTGGGTAGAACATTCCAAAGAATTGGCGCAGCACGTGAAAAGTCTTGGAGACGGGAGTGGGAGGTTCTGATTATTGAGGATGTTAACCTCAGGTCATTAGCAGACCGGAAAGCACGGGTAGGGTGTTAGACTGAGACCAGGGAGAAGATGTAGGGTGGTGCTGCGCCATGGAGCGCTTTGTGGATGAGGGTAATAGTTTTGTATTGGATTCTGGATTGGTAACCAGTGTAATGACTGGCACAGGGTAGAGGGATCGGTGTAACGGTTGGTGAGGAATATGATCCTGGCTGCAGCATTCAGGACAGATTGGAGCGGGGAGAGTTTGGTAAGAGGGAGGCCGATTAGTAGAGAGTTAGAATAGTCCAGACGAGAATGAGTGAGTGAAACAGTAAGAGATTGAAATATACATGTGCATTAATCTCTGACTGCTTCCTTTTTAACTCTACATGGACCATGAAGAGAATTTATCCAGCCACCTAATTAAATTTTTTTTAGATATTATACTATAAAACAAAAAAAGACAATTCCCAGTAATGTTTACCGATCACTCACTGTGACACTTTCCTAATACCCGATGGTCTCTGTTATTCTGGGTCCAGCCATGATGACACGATATGTGACGGCTGCTGTCCAAAATATAGGACATTCATTAGGAAATACGGAGAGGCCTAAGCAGTGGAGGACAAAATCTAAATTTTTTAATATATGGTTCCCCAGGTGTTCTTCACATTATTTGGGGCACTAATGTTCTTTTTAACCCTGGAGAGCCTCCAGCTTCAGCTCTGCCCTACAATGACAGACAGTAGGACTATGTTACTACATTTTCCATTTTCTCTTCTAAATTGAGTTACACTTTGAGAGTTTTTAGAAAATCTATGTTATCGCTGTCTGAATCACTTGAAAAGCTGCCAACCCTGGTAAGAGTTTTTATTATATATTTACATTCTTACGTCCATTGTGTCATCCTTTTTTAGAAGAAGCTAGTTTAGCCAAGTAGAAAAAAAAAAATACGTACGGTGCGTCTGTTTTATTAGAGCTTTCTTGTGCTCATTTGCCAAATATAGGAGTATTTTAATTGCAAAGTCCTCATAAAATGTTCTGGTCTGCAACAGTCGCTGACATTTTGTTTGAATGTTACCTTAGTTGAAGAACCGGATCATGCTGGTGCTCAGAAAACACAGACGCGGCCTTATAGGTCTCATTGTTTTCATGATACCAAGTAAAGACTCCGCTGTCGAGATTTTACCAGCTTTGCTTCTTTTTTTTTCCTGGTATTGAGATCTAGATCAAATAATACATTTATGTTTTTTTTGTGGGTATTTTATTTATTTTACAAAATTAATAAACAAACGTTCCATACCGTATTCCACAAAAGAATCCCACATCAATAGTGATTTTCTGCTTTTTACGTACAGAAGTGCTCACTTTTATCTTTATTTGTTAGGCTACGTTCACACTAGCGTTGCGCCGCCCTGCGTCGGCGACGCAATGCGCGACGCACGGAAACGAGCGCGTTTTGCGACGCGTGCGTTGTTTTTTGACGAAATCGGACGCAAGAAAAATGCAACTTGTAGCGTTTTCTTGCGTCCGACGCTAGCGTCTAAAACGACGCACGTGTCGGAAAACGCGTGCAAAAAGACGCACGCGTCCCCTATGTTAAACATAGGGGCGCGTCGCCGCTGCGTCGCCGACGCAACAGCGACGCGACGCTAATGTGAACGTAGCCTTAAAGATTTGTTTCTTAAAAAAACCTTACCCTTATCCAAGGGAGAGGAGATAACCTGCTGATCGCTGGGGGTCCAATCAGTGATACCACGAGCAGGGCTCTGCAGCCCCATCTTGTCTGCATGTGACTTAAATATGAGTGTCTGAGCAAAGGGTCTGAATACTTATGACCATGTGATATTTCAGTTTTTCTTTTTAAATAAATATGCAAAAATTTCTACATTTTCTACATTTCTGTTTTTTTCAGTCAAGATGGGTGCACAGTGAACATTAATGAGAAAAAATGAACTTTTTTGAATTTACCAAATGGCTGCAATGAAACAAAGAGTGAAAAATTTAAAGGGGTCTGAATACTTTCCGTACCCACTGTATATTTCCTTTGCCCTACTTTTAATAAATCTTCCCCAGTATAAACAACACAGGTTACTATTATATGTTTTTTCCATAATTTCTCCAACTTTTCCAACTTGTGAAGAACCCATAACGAGTTTTTCTAAAGGTGTCTCTGATATATGTGTTTGCTTCAGATATATTATTACCCAATTTGTAATCACATTATCCATTCTCTTGTCAGCGTAATGTCCATTTAGTGGTAGCGTATAACAATTTGGCTGTGATCAATCAGTCAATACGCAAATATCAATAAATCAGCTTCCATAAGAACACCAGAGAAGATTTGTGGTCATCTTTCTGTACCTTACAGCTTCCCATTACAAATGGAAGATATATTTTGAACCCATTTGCAGAGGTAATTTCCTATAAGTAAGATTATGCTGCCAAACACATTACTGTAAAGGAGAGCTGCTGTTCAACAGGACTTATCACCATATACTTGCCAATTGTCACTTTTTTGGCAGAGCCACTACCTCTTACTTTTCCTAGGAGTGACTGGCAGCATTTTGGATCCTTAAACTTCCTTTTTTTTTGGATCCTTAAACTTCAAAATAACTGTAGCTAAATAACTTTTATCAACCTTGTCCTTTTTAGTTATGTTTCTTTATCAATTATATAATTTGTCAGCATCCTGGATCAATAAAATTAAAAATAATTAAAACTAATTTTTTCTTATCAACCTTGTTTTTGTTTAGTTATTTGACTTTCCTATATGGCATATTTTTTTCTAGACCAATATTTTGTAACATAATTATGTCTCTACCTTGCCAATTTCTTTGGCAGATATTCTAGGTCATTGACAAATTAATACAGCAGGTAATCAATACTGTAATACCAGGGAGCAGCTCTTTTCAGAAGGTCTTTGACTTACCGCATAGAATGAGTCTGAGTAGAGGGTCATAGTGAGTCGGGAATGTCCAGATGGGCGAATCACAGGAACTATATTTGCAACATTTAGCTTAATATGACACATGATATTAACCCCTTTCTGCCATTGGACGTAATATTCCATACATGTAGGGTGGGCCTTAATTCCCAAGGACGGAATATTACGTCCAGCGCGCTCGGCACGGCACATTAACCCCCGGCACACAGCGATCAAAGATGATCACGATGTGCCGGCGGTGTAGGGAAGCATCGCGCAGGGAGGGGGCTCCCTGTGGGCTTCCCTGAGACCCCCACAGCAACGCGATGTGATCGCGTTGCTCCGGGGGTCTCTTACCTCCTCCCTGCAGCAAGTCCCGGATCCAAGATGGCCACGGATCCGGGTCTTGCAGGGAGGGAGGTGGTTTACCAAGTGCCTGCTCAGATCAGGCACTTGGTAACGCTGCAGCGCTCTGAGACAGATCAGTGATCTGCCAGAGTGCTGTGCAAACTGGCAGATCACCGATCTGTATTGTCCCCCCCTGGGACAAAGTAAAAAAGTAAAAAAAAAATTTCCAAGTGTGTAAAAAAAAAATATTATTCCCATAAATACATTTCTTTATCTAAATAAAAAAAAAAACAATAAAAGTACACATATTTAGTATCGTCGCGTCCATAACAACCCGACCTATAAAGCTGTCCCACTAGTTAACCCCTTCAGTAAACACCGTAAGAAAAAAAAAAAAAAAAAGAGGCAAAAAACAACGCTTTATTATCGTACCGCCGAACAAAAAGTGGAATAACATGCGATCAAAAAGACGGATATAAATAACCATGGTACCGCTGAAAGCATCATCTTGTCCGGCAAAAAACGAGCCACCATACAGCAACATCAGCAAAAAAATAAAAAAGTTATAGTCCTCAGAATAAAGCGATGCAAAAATAATTATTTTCTCTATAAAATAGTTTTTATCGTATAAAAGCACCAAAACATAAAAAAATGATATAAATGAGGTGTCACTGTAATCGTACTGACCCAAAGAATAAAACTGCTTTATCAATTTTACCAAACGCGGAACGAATTAAACACCTCCCCCAAAAGAAATTCACGAATAGCTGGTTTTTGGTCATTCTGCCTCACAAAAATCGGAATAAAAAGCGATCAAAAAATGTCACGTGCCCGAAAATGTTACCAATAAAAACGTCAACTCGTCCCGCAAAAAACAAGACCTCACATGACTCTGTGGACTCAAATATGGAAAAATTATAGCTCTCAAAATGTGGTAACGCAAAAAATATTTTTTGCAATAAAAAGCGTCTTTCAGTGTGTGACGGCTGCCAATCATAAAAATCCGCTAAAAACCCGCTATAAAAGTAAATCAAACCCCCCTTCATCACCCCCTTAGTTAGGGAAAAATTAAAAAATTAAAAAAATGTATTTATTTCCATTTTCCCATTAGGGTTAGGGCTAGGGTTAGTGCTAGGATTAGGGCTAGGGTTAGGGTTAGGGTTAGGGCTAGGGTTAGGGCTAGGGTTAGGGTTAGGGCTAGGGTTAGGGTTAGGGCTAGGGTTAGGGTTAGGGCTAGGGTTAGGGCTAGGGTTAGGGCTAGGGTTAGGGTTGGGGCTAGGGTTGGGGCTAGGGTTAGGGCTAGGGTTAGGGCTAGGGTTGGGGCTAGGGTTAGGGTTAAGGCTACAGTTAGGGTTGGGGCTAAAGTTAGGATTAGGGTTTGGATTACATTTGCGGTTGGGATTAGGATTAGGGGTGTGTCTGGGTTAGAGGTGTGGTTAGGGTTACCGTTGGGATAAGGGTTAGGGGTGTGTTTGGATTAGGGTTTCAATTATAATTGGGGGGTCTCCACTGTTTAGACACATCAGGGGCTCTCCAAACGCGACATGGCGACCGATCTCAATTCCATCCAATTCTGCATTGAAAAAGTAAAACATTGCTCCTTCCCTTCCGAGCTCTCCCGTGTGCCCAAACAGGAGTTTACCCCAACATATGGGGTATCAGCGTACTCAGGACAAATTGGACAACAACTTTTGGGGTCCAATTTCTCCTGTTACCCTTGGGAAAATACAAAACTGGGGGCTAAAAAATAATTTTTGTGGGAAAAAAAGAGATTTTTTTATTTTCACGGCTCTGCGTTATAAACTGTAGTGAAACACTTGGGGGCTCAAAGTTCTCACAACACATCTAGATAAGTTCGTGGGGGGGTCTAGTTTCCAATATGGGGTCACTTGTGGGGGGTTTCTACTGTTTAGGTATATTAGGGGCTCTGCAAACGCAATGTGACGCCTGCAGACCATTCCATCTAAGTCTGCATTCCAAATGGCGCTCCTTCCCTTCCGAGCCCTCCCATGCGCCCAAACGCTGGTTCCCCCCACATATGGGGTATCAACGCACTCAGGACAAATTGCACAACAACTTTTGTGGTCCAATTTCTCCTGTTACCCTCGGGAAAATACAAAACTGGGGGCTTAAAAAATTATTTTTGTGGGAAAAATTTTTTGTTTTATTTTTACGGCTCTGCATTATAAACTTCTGTGAAGCTCTTATTGGGTCAAAGTGCTCACCACACATCTAGATAAGTTCCTTAGGGGGTCTACTTTTCAAAATGGTGTCACTTGTGGGGGATTTCAATGTTTAGGCACATCAGTAGCTCTCCAAACGCACCATGGCATCCCATCTCAATTCCTGTCAATTTTGCATTGAAAGGTCAAACGGCGCTCCTTCCCTTCCGAGCTCTCCCATGCGCCCAAACAATGGTTTACCCCCACATATGGGGTATCAGAGTACTCAGGACAAATTGTGCCACAACTTTTGTGGTCCAATTTCTTCTCTTACCATTGGGAAAATAAAAAATTGGGGGCGAAAAGATAATTTTTGTGAAAAAAAATGATTTTTTATTTTTACGGTTCTGCATCATAAACTTCTGTGAAGCACTTGGTGGGTCAAAGTGCTCATCACACCTCTAGATAAGTTTCTTAGGGGGTCTACTTTCCAAAATGGTGTCACTTGTGGGGTGTTTCAATGTTTAGGCACATCAGTGGCTCTCCAAACCCAACATGGCGTCCCATCTCAATTCCAGTCAATTTTGCATTGAAAAGTCAAATGGCGCTCCTTCCCTTCCGAGCTCTGCCCTGCGCCTAAACTGTGGTTAACCCCCACATATGGGGTATCAGCGTACTCAGGACAAATTGTACAACAAAGTTTGGGGTCCATTTTCTCCTGTAACCCTTGGTAAAATAAAACAAATTGGAGCTGAAGTAAATTTTTTGTGAAAAAAAGTTAAATGTTAATTTTTATTTAAACATTCCAAAAATTCCTGTGAAGCACCTGAAGGGTTAATAAACTTCTTGAATGTGGTTTTGAGCACCTTGAGGGGTGTAGTTTTTAGAGTGGTGTCACACTTGGGTATTTTCTATCATATAGACCCCTCAAAATGACTTCAAATGAGATGTGGTCCCTAAAATAAAATGGTGTTGTAAAAATGAGAAATTGCTGGTCAACTTTTAACCCTTATAACTCCCTAAAAAAAAAAATTTTGGTTCCAAAATTGTGCTGATGTAAAGTAGACATGTGGGAAATGTTACTTATTAAGTATTTTGTGTGACATATCTTTGTGATTTAATTGCATAAAAATTCAAAGTTGGAAAATTGCAAAATTTTCAAAATTTTCGCCAAATTTCCGTTTTTTTCACAAATAAACGCAGGTAATATCAAAGAAATTTTACCACTATCATGAAGTACAATATGTCTTGAGAAAACAATGTCAGAATCACCAGGATCCGTTGAAGCGTTCCAGAGTTATAACCTCATAAAAGGACAGTGGTCAGAATTGTAAAAATTGGCCCGGTCCATAACGTGCAAACCACCCTTGGGGGTAAAGGGGTTAATGAGCGCATAGAACTTATTCATTTTGGTGAAATATACTTATAAATTGTCACAATGTCATTTTTTCCCGATTAGTGCTTATTTTGTAGTGGAACCATGAACTGATCGCGAACAGAAACAAAAACTCAAAATTTTGCTTTATACAATATATCTCTGTTGGTGATTCATTTCTGGATTTCCACCAAAATAAGTAAGATGACAACTAATTATGTTTGTATTATATTATCTCACCCTTAGGGTTCATGCAAATGAGAGTATTTTTTGCTCGAGTTCGATCCTACAAAACATTGGATGGCACTTGGACTAATGTTAGTGCATGGGGCCGTGGGCATGTCTAATTTTTTCCTGTCTGATAAAAAAAAGCAAAGCATGCACTTTTGCATCCAATATTTGGATGGCACTTGGCAGTGCAAGTCAATGAGTCCAATGACATCCGAGTGAGGTCCAATTTTCTCGTACTGACGCAATGGAGAAGATAGAGAATTTATTTTTCCCATCTTCTCCTCATCCAAGAAAATCATATCACACTATGATCATACTTAGACCAAACTCTGAAAAGTGTTTTATCAGAGCGTGATTTGCATAATCAGCCTGATTCTCTCGGGGGAGAGAAAATACGATGTTGTGATCCTACCTTTAAATAGGTTATTCCCAAATAGAAAGTGAATGGTAGAAAGTGAGAAATTTAGCAAGTTTGCAACTTTCCTGCTATTTCTATCTTACTTGCTGCTAAGAGGACTCGCTAACCCTGCTGCCTTGGACCGATGGTCGAACATGCACAATGCTTACAGTATCTTACCAGTTGAGCTTGGAAGCACGGTTCTATGGCAGAACAAATTCACGGTTTTGTGATGATCTGGATTTCAGCCAACTTCTGGGTTTGTAGAGGCAAGATTGCCTCCTTTACCAGCATCAGAGGGCAAAAGGTTTGGGCCAGCAGCACAACTATGTTGTTGGCTTAATTGAGGGACATTTCAAGCCAACAATATCATTGTGCTGCTGGTCCAAAGTGAGAAAGTGAGAAATTTAGCAAGTTTTAAATTTACCTGCCATTCTAATCGTGCTTGTTCTAACCCTACTGCCTTGGATCAGTGGTCAAACTAGCACAGAGTTGGCACTAACTTACAGCAGAAATCCTAAAATCGAGTGTTCGGTAATCAAGATAGGACAAACCTTTCAATGAAGTTGGTTGCTTTGTACAATCTCATGTGCTGCGCTTTTTTTAGGCATGTGGAGCTGCTGTAACATTAGACTAAATCTAGCCAATGTATCATAACCATGTTTAGTGAGCCTATCCTTGGCTAAGTTAGACAATGCGATATACCTTATTAAAGGGAATCTGTCAGTAGGATCAACAATTTTAAGCCATCCATATGGGCATGTAGGTTACAGGAAGCTGAATAAAATGATACCATGATATTTGCGATCTAATTTCTTACTCCAGAGAAAAAAAACATTTTTCTTAAATGTAAATGAGCTTTTCAGAACTATGGGCCAAACATAGATCTTCTGAGGAATTTTGCTTCGAGAGCTTATTTTACATGAATGGGGGAGTTATCAGTGTGAGACAAGTAATTAACACAAAACAGAAGAACTGAATTTTGTCTTCTTGCGAACAAATTTTTTGCAGCTCTCTGAGCTCTGCTGTATTGCAACATTATTGCAACCCTGTCACCCACAGTGTCAGATGCAGAGCGGGGAATGATGGGAGAGGGAGCAACAGCAGACGTTCTCTCCTCCATCATTGCATTCAACTGTACCGGCATCATAGATGCTGATATAGTTGAATGCGGCGGCGCTGACGGGGGTGAGTCGGCGGCCGGGGGGAGTCGGTGCTGGTGAGCGGCCCACTACTGCCACCTGCCCTTCTGGCATTTGCCAGAAATGCCCGATGGCCAGTCTGGCCCTGGTATCAAGAGATAATCTAAAGGGGATTTTTCCAATGTAAAAAAATGTATTTGTAAAATATCATTACCGTGATTTATTTGTCCTAGCCATATTCAACACTGAAAGAAAATCTCGTGCAAAGATAAATGTGGGATTGCAGAAAATGGGAGGACATAAATCTGATAGATTATATTTGTGTGCGGTAGATAAATGGCAACTGCGTTAATGACAATTATTGTTACACACATTATTCTCCACCAGTTTAACCTACTGCAATGATCATAGATGATGAAAGACAAGTCATTTATATGGGAACTGACTACATTTAAGTCATACATTACAAGTTGTCTTCTTACAAAGGATTTTCAGACTCCTATTGGGGAAACTGAATGCAGTTATGAAAACCAATCTCTCTTGTGTCGCTAATCCAGATCAGCAGCGACCTATTGTATAGATTTAGACCTGCTGACATCAACCATATGTTACGTAATCGGGTTTCATGTAGAGCTCCACGAAGAAGCTGATGCTTTCGAAGTATCGTTGATTTGTAAGATTACACTGTGTGCAGAATTATTAGGCAAGTTGTATTTTTGATCACATGATACTTTTTATACATGTTGTCCTACTCCACGCTGTTCAGGCTTGAAAGCCAACTACCAATTAAGTAAATCAGGTGATGTGCATCTCTGTAATGAGGAGGGGTGTTGTCTAATGACATCAAACCCTATATAACGTGTGCTGAATTATTAGGCAACTTCCTTTCCTTTGGCAAAATGGGTCGAAAGAGAGATTTCACGGGCTCTGAAAAGTCCAAAATTGTGAGATGTCTTGCAGAGGGATGCAGCAGTCTTCACATTGCCAAACTTTTGAAGCGTGCTCACCGAGCAATCAAGCGTTTCATGGCAAATAGCCAACAGGGTCGCAAGAAGTGTGTTGGGCAAAAAAGGCACAAAATAAATGCCAATGAATTGAGGAAAATCAAGCGTGAAGCTGCCAAGATGCCATTTGCCACCAGTTTTGCCATATTTCACAGCTGCAACATTACTGGAGTAACAAAAAGAACAAGGAGTGCAATAGTCAGGGACATGGCCAAGGTAAGGAAGGCTGAAAAACGACCACCTTTGAACAAGAAACATAAGATAAAATGTCAAGACTGGGCCAAGAAATATCTTAAGACTGACTTTTCAAAAGTTTTATGGACTGATGAAATGAGAGTGACTCTTGATGGGCCAGAGGCTGGATCAGTAAAGGGCAGAGAGCTCCTCTCCGACTCAGACGCCAGCAAGGTGGAGGTGGGGTACTGGTATGGGCTGGTATCATCTGAGATGAACTTGAGGGACCTTTTCGGGTTGAGGATGGAGTAAAGCTCAACTCCCAGACTTACTGCCAGTTTCTGGAAGACAACTTCTTCAAGCAGTGGTACAGGAAGAAGTCGGTATCGTTCAAGAAAAACATGATTTTCATGCAGGACAATGCTCCATCACATGCCTCCAACTACTCCACAGCGTGGCTGGCTAGTAAAGGTCTCAAAGAAGAAAAAATAATGACATGGCCCCCTTGTTCACCTCATCTGAACCCCATAGGGAACCTGTGGTCCCTCATAAAATGTGAGATCTACAGGGAGGGAAAACAGTCCACCTCTCGGAACAGTGTCTGGGAGGCTGTGGTGGCTGCTGCACGTGATGTTGGTCGTAAACAGATCAAGCAACTGACAGAATCTATGGATGGAAGGCTGCTGAGTGTCATCATAAAGAAAGGGAGCTATATTGGTCACTAATTTTTGGGGGGTTTTGTTTTTGCATGTCAGAAATGTTTATTTCTAAATTTTTTGCAGTTATATTGGTTTGCCTGGTGAAAATAAACAGGTGAGATGGGAATATATTTGGTTTTTATTAAGTTGCCTAATAATTCTGCACAGTAATAGTTACCTGCACAAACAGATATCCTCCTAAGTTAGCCAAATCTAAAAAAAACCCACTCCAACTCCCAAAAATATTAAGCTTTGATATTTATGAGTCTTTTGGGTTGATTGAGAACATAGTTGTTGATCAATAATAAAAATTATCCTCTAAAATACAACTTGCCTAATAATTCTGCGCACAGTGTAGTACAGAATCCACCGAACTATGATCCATGCCGAATTAAGAAATCTGGTAAAAGTCCAGTCCCTGTTGATCTGCTTTCATTAATTTAAAACTTATTTCTTTGTTCAAATGCTTTCAATGTGGTTCTTAGGCTTTTGTTACAGTTTTTATCACAACTAACATCAATAGTGTATAATTTTCAAATTCCATAATTATTGAATTAAAAATGTATTTGATTGAACACATTGTAATGATGGCAAGAGTTAGAAAAGCCAGCGTCTAGTTATTTTTATGACCACCTCCTCATACTACAAGCCCAGCTCATGTCAATGAGTGAGATCAGAAGATGTTAGCACCCACTTTACTGGATTGCTAACCTCTCTGAATGCTAGAAGAGGGCCTCATGATCACTTCATTGGAGCTTATAACATTGCAGCATAGTACAGCTGGAAACACTTCATTAAGTTCAATATTATATCCTGCATTGTTTGCCCAGGAGGAGCCAAAACAACCACCCTAAGACAGAAGTAATAAAGTAAACTTTGTCATCATAGGGGAAAATCAATTCCACACTACAGTAATCATTGATTTAGTAACCATAATTAGAGATGAACGAAACTGAACTTAAAAGTTTGGGGTTCGTATCAGACAGTTATTGTCCGGTGCTAAATGCCGAACACGGATTTCTCCCGAATGCCATTGTAATGTTCGGAGTTCCAGAGGAAGTCCTCTGCAGAAAATTTTTGCAGCTCAAAAGTTCGGGTCCTCATTATTTTCAGTGGGATTTTGGTACAAGATTGGGTTAAATTCTGGTACCGGAATCGAACTTTGGAATATAGTTCGGGTAGGGTCTCGGAACCCAAAATTTCATGGGTGCGCTCAACCCTAACCATAACTTGCAATTTTAATACTTTTGGAAAGATATCCAGGTCCATTTTCCCCTTGATGAATTAGTCAATTTTCCCAGGCAGATAGTTCCAGGATCTCAATGCTCTTACAGTAAAGAATCCCCTTCTCTGCTTGCTTCTTTCTTCAAGAATTAGTGGATACACACATAATATGCAAATTGCCTCTTCTGAGAAAAAGAGCACTTAAACTCTATAGCGCCACCTGTTGGAAGTAGCGATCCCACAAGTCACAATCAACCCTTTAACGAATCTTGCAATATGACTTAGGATAAAAGCCAAATCAATATCTCAATTTGCATACACGGTGTTCCGGGCTGTTGGCCCTCATCAGTACGAAGCATGAGAACTGATTTGGCTAGGTGAGAGGCTCTGGACTGGGGTCTAAGGGGTATCGTTTCTCCTTATGGAGAGTGACATACCATCTCTGGCTTGTCAAGGTAAGGAGGCTTATTTGCCGTGCAATGCTCCTCTGGGAAATATAATATGCAAATTGCCTCTTCTGAGAAAAAGAGGACTTAAACTCTATAGCGCCACCTGTTGGAAGTAGCACAGTAAGTGTAGGTGCAGATATCACATCAGGCTGATTATGCAAAGGACATTCTGATCAAACTCTGGTCAGCATAGCGTGATCCAATTCCCCGGATGAAGAGAAAATGGAGAAAAAAAAATCTCCATCTTCTTCATTCTGTCAATCCAAGGAAATCGGTCCGCACTCAGATGATTTCCATGGACTCATTGACTAGCATCGTCAAGTGTGATCCGAATATCAGGTAAAACTCGGACATGCTGCAATTTTTTTTTCAGACTGACTCCATCCGATGAAAAGATTGAACATAGAATAACATTGGTCCTGTTGTAATCAGATCGCACTTGGACCGAAACTATGGCCATCCTCCCGAGCCCTAAAACACAGTCACTCAAAGCCTATAGAGTTACAAGCCACAAAATACCATGAGAACCAAGACATGGCAGCATTGTTTCAATATATCAATGTTAAATGCTAATTATTAATTAAATTATTCTTATTCTCAATTCTGTACTGAGCACATTGCCTCTCGATGAAATTACGTGAGTTATTTCTGTATACTTAGCTCAGAGTAAAGTCAATACCATATAGAGAGAACACATGCTCTATGGGACATATATATAATCACAGTTCTTAGGAGGAGGAGGGGGCGGTCACGTGGGGCTGTCACCTTCTCCATCATTCTCCATGGACTTCAGAAAACTTACAAAAGGAATAAACAGCTGGTATATGAGTTAACAAGAATGACTACTACCATGCTCCATGACAGGGACAGACACCATTTACCATTCAGAACTTTGGGAAAAATGAGGAACAAATGGACAATCTGTTCGTAACTATTTCACCTATTTTATGTTTTGCTTCATGTGTTTTTTTGTGGACAGTCCAATAAACCACTACATTTTTTATGAAAATATCATGACACTTTTTCTTTAAGAGTAATGCATCTGGTAAAGAGTCCTGATTAAATAAATGTGCAAAATAAGCATATTTAACAATCAAAAACCTAGCAGCCATGTTGTTAAAGTTTTCTTCCCTATGCTTTTCCACTTAAAGGAATTCTGTCTGCCCAAACTATCAGAAAAACACTAAGCACGTTGCCTTGTAGGGGATAAAACCACTATAAAAAGTGCATCTTTAGTGGTCTAATCATAGCTGCCATTGTGCAACAAAAAATGTTCAATAAAATATGCAAACTTGGCTGCTGGGTGCACCCGTGGAAGGGGCAAGAGGCTCAGTGCACCATTCCGACCACTGGTTTTTCATGCCTCTTCCCCCTTGACTTGTGATTTATAGCACTGACTTGCCTGGAGCAAGCACTGTCTACTCAGCAAACCAGCTGTCAATCAACAGTGAGGGAGGAAGGGCATGAAAAACCGGAGGCCGGAATGGTGTTCTGCTATAAAATAGAGCAAACATGCCAAACTTTGTTTATTTTCCTTATGTCACCATACAATATTATTAAATCCATTATTCATATTTCAAGCATATTTGTGCTTCTACCTAACAATAAAAGCACAATAGTTAAAAAACATAATAGCATAATGGTTCCCTTCTAAAACAAATTAAACTCCATCAGATGCATACATATTGCAGAAGTTTCCTATGAGCTGACGTGTGTTCTCTAGATTAATGAACCTGTTCAGAAACTGTCAGAAAGTTAGAAATATGGTACATTAAAACCGAGAAGAAACCTTAGAGGTTATATAACATCTTTTTCATCTGTCTCTGTCTAAGCTCATATGTCTCTTTTTCTGTAAGCAACATCAAAATCACCTGGGACAAACACCTAGGCTCCATGTACATCGTAAAGACGGGATTATATTTAAAAACTTATTAAGCTTAAAAATTGCCTTCCGAGCGATGCACAGTTATTTCCCCTCTAATCCCCTCTATTATTTAACTAATTTTGGAATCCGGTTTCTATGTGGCTACCAACTCTATTAAACTATATTTTAATTTTCATTTATGTAGACAATCTACCGAATGTGAATAAAACAAATTAATTTTTGTTACTCAGTCTATTTAAATAAATGCCCCCTTAAAGGGGTTGGGCAGTAAAAAATGTGTTTAAGTTACTTAATCAGGCAGCTTATTAATATATTTTATATCTGAAAAGTGTCCCAGTGTTCAGCTACTACAAGCACCCGTCCCAACTCTTTCTATACATATCTTCTGCATTATGCAGAGGTTCTATCTTTGAGACAATTACATATAACATTTCGTTAGTACGGGTACAATTGAAAAGTAACAGAGTACTTCTCAAGCTTTCTAGCTCTGCTCTTACTTTCTTACTACTTACTTATTGTTATGACTGGTACTGACTAATAGTGAAAGGAACTTTCTGGATTCTTCTCCAATCTCTCCACTATGTCTCTATAATCAGTAGAATACTTTGGTCTGGAAGTCTGGAACTTGCTATCCCTTTAACCAGAACTTCTGTTGCTGAACAGACTTCCCAACTTGTCCTTTCTAATCCACTCTTCTTATCTTTTCAGTAGCTATTCATCAACTCCTAGACACTCTAGCTTCCTGTGTGCCCACTGAACTCCTCCCATCCTGGGATGGCCCTATCTATTAACACTGATTAAGGCTAACTACTGCTGAAGACCACAATGTATATAAGACCACATGTAAAATAGGGCAATGCAATAAAATCAATACACATAATTTTTTAGAAGAGAGGTCAACAGCTCTCCCACTCCTTTGACCCTCAAATTGAAGTGAAGAACCACTACAATATGTCTTCTTGTACAGGAGAACTGAGCAGAGAGAGATGGCAGAGCCCAAACAGGGCTCCCAATATGTGGTCACTGTTTTCCACCTAGGATGGAATGCCAAGTGCCCGCTTCTTCCTCTATCTTTTCATGACCCTTGGGCCAATTCCTTACTCATGTTGAGTAACAATACATTTCTTCTGTAGCATTGAATAATGGTCAGTTACTCACCAACACCAAATAACATTTTAAATGGGTCCAATTAGAGTTGAGCCCCTCTATCCAAAGACCCCCTAACACATAGCATTCTTAGGTTTGCCTCCATGGTACAAACATACTTGACTGTAGCTGTCTGTAAAAATTATTTAGAATATGTTACAACTCTATCGTATTAGAAACTTACCACATGTAAATAACGTAGGGTACTTAACTAATGCTATTGTAATCAAAAAAGTGTCATCCCACCATGACAAGGTGTTTCCATTGGGATGGTCCTAACCTGTCTCTAGTATTAAAAACTTACCATGTGTTAAACAATATCAATATGAATAAGTTCAGAGCAGGACAGGTCCCAACTGAGACACCCATCCATGGGAAACGCTACAGATAAAGGACTTAGCTCAGAAAGGGGAGCTAATCTGCATAGCTTCCCATGGATGGGTGCCTTAGTTGGGACCTGTCCTGTTCTGCCCTTATTCATATTGATGTTTTTTGACACGTGGTAAGTTTCTAATATTAAAGACAGGTTAGGACCATCCCGATGGGAACATCTTGTCACTGTGGGATGGCACTTATGCTTTTTTTTTATTCACAATAGCATTAGGTAAGGACCCTATGTTATTTACATGTACTATTACTGTTTACTTAGTTACTTGTTATAGGGTATATACTCATTTTTTTTCTTGAATTTTTTCATGTTGCCCAGTTGCACAAAGAATAAAAATGTTTCCCGGCAGGATAGATGGACATGAGTGTACAATAACAATGTATGGTGTTTTAGTACTTGAAATATTGTTTATCTGCAAGCAGTAATGACAAGATATCTGCTTTTTTTACGTACAGTAGAATCACAAGATAGTAAAAGTCCATGTGATGTGTCTTGCTCCCATTGGGTCTTTTCCATTGGGGCTACAAGATGCCATTACATTGACTGTGGGCCACGGTAATAACAAGATCATCCAGTGGGTTTTGTGGCTTCTTATCCAGATAACATAGTAACTCTTGTTGAAATATCAATATAGGGTCGTATATAACCAACTTGCATAGTTATCCCTTACACATGTGGCATGCACCTGCATAAACTGGGAAAAGCTAGCGGTCGGAAGAATATCCTCCAAAACTTATGACGGTAGGAGAGTGCGCACATTCTGTAAGGCTCGGATATGGCTATGTGATTGTAATTTCTTCCAGTTCAGTCACTTTTAATCACAGAGGCAATAAATTGACCTCAAGGCAGTAAGTAACCAACAATGGGTCAGTTTAATGGACTCATATGCACAGATGGATGACTTATTGTATTTTTCTGGCACCTATACTGTTGGGCTTCACAGTATTAATAAATCACATAAATGAACACGTTTTACTCTTTGATAGCCTTTGTTAAATCAAGCTTGCCTAGTACAGGGTCCCTTTAAGATGGCACAGAAGATAATAACAGGAGCAGAAGGCCTCGTTGAATTGAAGATTTTCAGAGGAACTATAAATAAGGTGCTGCTTAACTCCAATCATTATGATAAAGATCATTTAGGATATTTGTTACCCAGTGGGGAGCACGGACAAAAAGGGCCCCTGTGCATGAACAGTAAACGGGCCCTTTGCAGTGCAATAGTTCTGCCTGAGAGTAGCTACGCGCTGATTTGGACATAGTAGTGGCCCCCTTACCTCTTGGGCTCCTGTGTGGCTGCACCAATGATATGTCCGCCCCTGTAGCTTTTATTTAGGTCTTCACTTGTGCAACAGTATTGAAGAATCCTCGCTCATCATTGTGCTCAACCCTCACCCCAAAAAATAAAGGAAACTTTCTGTGTAAAATCTGGCACAAAAGGCTGCTGAACCATGTCCATGTCATGCACCAAATTTAAAAGCTGGGGGTTTTTTTACGCTTTTTGGATAAATTAAAAAATAAGAATTATTGTTAAGAGGAGTCAGAACATGCCAGATTTAGCAATAGTGCGTGATGTTATTTTGGTAAAGAATATTGGTGTAAACTGATAGATGGTTTAAGGAAGAGAAATGTGTCCAACATCGTAAGCTTCATCAAATGTATCACACATCATGCGCCAAAGTAATAAGGTTGCCAGTCTCTGCCTGTCCCTGTCTCATCTAGCTTTTTGCTCTCCAAATTTAGGAAACTGCTGCAATAATCTCTCCACTTGACATTTCTGAACGCAGTGATGCCAAATATGTTTTTTTAAATTGCTTTATTTTCAGTGGGGCAAAAAATAGTGATTTGAACTTTTGTGTTTCTTTTTTTACTATTTTCATATTTTTATTTTTTTTTTTTTCACTTTTTACTTTATTTAATAGTCCTTTGTAGGAGACTTGAAGCTGTGATTGTCTGACCACTTGTATTATACATAGCTGTTTAGTAATGACAGGCCCGTGGGTCTTCAGAAGACCCCCAGCTGTCATGGCAGCCAATGGTCGCCCCGATCATGTGACATGGGATTTATGGCGCACTTGCGGCTGGCACGCGTTAAATCGCGCTGTCAGAGATTGACTTCGGGATTTAACTTCTTAACTGCTCCGACCCTCCCGCAGCTTTTAAAGACCCATGACGGATGATTAAATCAGCTGTCATTTATGGGAAAATATGTGGGCTCAACATCGGAGTCACGGAAAAATGACATGGCAATAGGATTTTCCATTTTAGTTTGTTTACAGCAATACCAATCTTATAAGGTTTCTTTTATATTTCAGTGGTTCAAAAATTTCAGATGCTTGTAAAAAAAATTTCTTTATATTGCAATTTTCTGACACCCGTTGCTTTTATAATTTTCCATCCATGGAGCTGGGTGAAGGCTTTTTTTTCACGTGCTGAGCTGTAACTTTAGTTCATACCATTTTGGGGTTCAAACATGGGTGTATATAGAAATCACAGGCCTCCATAGAAAAGTTTTACCTTCTTTAGTATGATGGCCCTACAGTCCCTTACTCAGTACAATGTCCACCACAGACCCTCACTTAGTTACAAGGCCCCACAATCCACCCACTCTCAATATGAAGACCCCCATAGTCCACCCACCCCCACTAAGAATGCTGACCCTCACAGACCCCCACCAAGTAAGATGGCTCCCATATCCCAAGTCAGTATAATGGCTCTTGCGGAACACCCACTCAGTATGGTGACCCCCAACAGACCCTCACTTAATATGATGACCTTAAAAGCATGTTACTTAGTATGGGGACCATCAACTGCCCCTCACTCAGTATGATGGCTATCACAGCAGCTCACTTACGGTAGCATGATGGCCTTCAAAGCCCACCCACTAATTAGCATGATAGTATGTTAACTCTCATAACACAACCATTCAAACCTTTTTATATTTTATTTGTATATTTAAAACGGTTTCTTAATTAATACCTTATCTTTTAGCTCCCTAGGTGGCTGGAACCTGAGAAAATGTTATACTATATACTGAAATACCTGTATGTTGTATATTGAGTAATTGTGGTTCTTCTATAAAGCTCAGTTGCTGGCTGAGCTTCTCAGCAGAGCAAAGATGGAAGCCACAAGGGCCTTTAGCCGTTCCCCAGTTGCGATGATAATTCATCTTATCCTTCAATCGCCTCTTAGGGGGCCAACAGGAGCTGATGCATAAATGTCAGTGATTGTCAATGACATGTAAATGGGTAACAGCAGTGATCAGAGCTAGCTTCAGCCATTTCTGTAACAGGCAGATGCCAGCTGTGCGACACAGCCGGCATCTGCCATGTATGAAGCAGGCTCAGCTTTTGAGACCGCTCCTTATGCCCAAAAGTGTATGTCACATGTCATTAAAAGGGATATCTGGGACTTTACAAAAAATAAAAAATGTACCTGAGGACTAACAAGCAGGTACTTGCTACTTACCTGCCTGTTGTGTCCTGCACCGTTCTTCCTCGGCACAGAGCGCTCACAGACCTCTCCTGCTGGGAATTCGGAGGCTTCTTTTCTGCTCCACTCTGAAGACAAAGCAGGACTTCCAACATCATTTTGATTAACAGCCGGATACCCGCTGCCTAACTGGGGGAGCTGGCTGCCAATCAGAATGACTTCAGAATTCCCAGCCCATCACATCGGCATAGGCAGCTGAATCCCCGGCAGGAGTGGTTGGTGAGCGCTCTGTACCGGGGAAGAACGGCGCCGTGCACAACAGGGAGGTAAGTTGCAATTACTTGCTTGTGAGTGCGTAGATACATTTGTTGTTTTTTGAAAAGTCCCGGATATACCCTTTAAGGGCTTAAAATGGTCTGAGCTACAATATCAGACACATCCCTCGATAAAGAGTGGTGCTGCGTCTGAAAAAATAAATATTTTTTTTCTAACCGTTTATGTGGGGCTGGCATGCATCCATCACTGTCACTCAACAACAACAGTAATTTGCATGGTATTATTTCAGAATAATAGTGATATTAAAGGAGTAAATAGACGAGGTTGGCATAGATCCATTTGCATTATGTTTTTTTTTTTACAAATTTCTGGTATAAATGAGTAAAGCCTGAAAACAGGAGGAAATGTTTACAATTAACCTCCCGCCCCATTCAGTGTCTTTATTAATCGGGGTCCGTGTGCTTTCTTTGTTGAGGCGGGTACAACACCTAGACTGCAATCGTTCTTTTATTCTGTGTTATTTATGCCTCTCACAGTTTTTAAATTACACTATAATTTTCCTTAGGATTAAAATATTTTCATGGAAACATTATAAAAACCTCACAGCGAGCGAGAAACCACTAAATAGAAATCATTTCGGTTGGCGGTAATGCAGAAACGCATTTTCTCATTCGGAGGGGCTCATCACCACGAGCCGCTTAGCATTGTTTACTCAATGCGCTCTTTGTGTTTCAAGGATAATTAGTTTATCTCTGGTTATGGCACAGGCCCAGCACCATCAGATTGTCAGGATAGATCACAAAAACTGTTCTCAATATTTTTAGCATATGGGCGAACGCTTTGAATCCCGCTACTGAATGCTTAGCGAGCGCTGAAAAGAATGCATAAATACTTACTAACTAAGCCATATTGTGTTCATTATATCACAAGTGCCTGAAAAGCAGGGAATAGTTCAGGGTCACTCTGCTGTTTAACCACTGATTGAAGATCTTCTTCTAAATGTGGACTATTTGCAATTCAGTGGGCTTTTATTTAATCACAATCGACTATTTCTAAGAATAAAACGGAACATGACAATAGGGGAAGAATGAAAAATAAACCTAGATGAGTAGTTTTGGGGGGTGGCTCATCTCAGTGGGTATATCGTGTGATATACAGATGGTTGATGGAGCAAAATATTGCGCTTTTCCTTTTTGGAGAGGTTTAGCTATGCATTTCCTCTACGACCCGAGCTATGCATTTCATCTACGAATGTCTGCTGCACCAAAGCGTTCATTTAAAAAATAAATCATGAAACTTCATAATTTAAAAAGCTAGTTAAAGAGATAGTCTCAGAACAGAGATTTGTGATATAGCACTAAGATATTTCATCGGCGGACACACCATTGGTGCAACTTGTGTAGCCACATAGTGGCCCAAGAGGTAAGGGGGCATATCTACATCCAAAGCAGCTACCAGCTTCAGCCACCATCACAATTTTGGTCTACAAAGGGCCCATATACAGTTAGGGCCAGAAATATTTGGACAGTGACACAAGTTTTGTTATTTTAGCTGTTTACAAAAACATGTTCAGAAATACAATTATATATATAATATGGGCTGAAAGTGCACACTCCCAGCTGAAATATGATAGTTTCCACATCCAAATCGGAGAAAGGATTTAGGAATCATAGCTCTGTAATGCATAGTGTCCTCTTTTTCAAGGGACCAAAAGTAATTGGACAATGGACTCTAAGGGCTGCAATTAACTCTGAAGGCGTCTCCCTCGTTAACCTGTAATCAATGAAGTAGTTAAAAGGTCAGGGGTGGATTCCAGGTGTGTGGTTTTGCATTTGGAAGCTGTTGCTGTGAGCAGACAACATGCGGTCAAAGGAACTCTCAATTGAGGTGAAGCAGAACATCCTGAGGCTGAAAAAAAAGAAAAAATCCATCAGAGAGATAGCAGACATGTTTGGAGTAGCAAAATCAACAGTTGGGCACATTCTGAGAAAAAAGGAATTGACTGGTGAGCTTGGGAACTCAAAAAGGCCTGGGCGTCCACGGATGACAACAGTGGTGGATGATCGCCGCATACTTAATTTGGTGAAGAAGAACCCGTTCACAACATCAACTGAAGTCCAGAACACTCTCACTGAAGTAGGTGTATCTGTCTCTAAGTCAACAGTAAAGAGAAGACTCCATGACAGTAAATACAAAGGGTTCACATTTAGATGCAAACCATTCATCAATACCAAAAATAGACAGGCCAGAGTTAAATTTGCAGAAAAACACCTCAAGAAGCCAGCTCAGTTCTGGAAAAGTATTCTATGGACAGATGAGACAAAGATCAACCTGTACCAGAATGATGGGAAGAAAAAAGTTTGGAGAAGAAAGGGAACGGCACATGATCCAAGGCACACCACATCCTCTGTAAAACATGGTGGAGGCAACGTGATGGCATGGGCATGCATGGCTTTCAATGGCACTGGGTCACTTGTGTTTATTGATGACATAAGAGCAGACAAGAGTAGCCGGATGAATTCTGAAGTGTACCGGGATATACTTTCAGCCCAGATTCAGCCAAATGCTGCAAAGTTGATTGGACGGCGCTTCATAGTACAGATGGACAATGACCCCAAGCATACAGCCAAAGCTACCCAGGAGTTCATGAGTGCCAAAAAGTGGAACATTCTGCAATGGCCAAGTCAATCTCCAGATCTAAACCCAATTGAGCATGCATTTCACTTGCTCAAATCCAGACTTAAGACGGAAAGACCCACAAACAAGCAAGACCTGAAGGCTGCGGCTGTAAAGGCCTGGCAAAGCATTAAGAAGGAGGAAACCCAGCGTTTGGTGATGTCCATGGGTTCCAGACTTAAGGCAGTGATTGCCTCCAAAGGATTTGCAACAAAATATTGAAAATAAAAATATTTTGTTTGGGTTATGTTTATTTGTCCAATTACTTTTGACCTCCTAAAATGTGGAGTGTTTGTAAAGAAATGTGTACAATTCCTACATTTTCTATCAGATATTTTTGTTCAACCCTTCAAATTAAACGTTACAATCTGCACTTGAATTCTGTTGTAGAGGTTTCATTTCAAATCCAATGTGGTGGCATGCAGAGCCCAACTCGTGAAAATTGTGTCACTGTCCAAATATTTCTGGCCCTAACTGTATTATTCTTTCACAGGTGATCTCTTCGGTTTGCTTTCGCCACTGAATCCACGTAGTGTTGGGAAAGCACCGAGATGCGCAGGCTTTATCCAGAGCCTATTGGTTTGGCAAATCATAGTCATAGTTGGTGGAAGACCATGTGTCCGGCTGATTTTAGCCACAAGGAGATGCTTTGGACATTGATCCTACAAATATGCTGTGCTGAGATAATCTTATACATGTGCCCCTTCTAAGTACTGTGTAATGGCAACATGGTCTGATCATACCACAGCTCCTGGGCAGGGGAGGAAGCAAAAGACTATACAGACAGGACAGCATGGCATCAGAGCTGCTGGTATCTGTAAGAAAAAAACCATTTCCCTGCCTATTTAAAAACCTGTTTTACCTCACAGAAAGAATCATCTGTGACCCCATGCTGTCCTGTCTGTATCCTGTCTTTTGCTTCCTCCCATGCCCAGGAGATTCGACATCACCGACTTTGTTCTTGCACGGTCAGACACGGCCATTACACAGGAGCACATTTAAAGGATTGTCTCGGGTCAGGGACATTTTTTTTTAACAAACCCAATTGTGGAATTAATTTTTTATTCTAAGATCTATTGAGTAATATGTACTTTGTTCATTGGACAACCTATTTTAATGTTTCAGGCGCAATGATCTTCTATATTACTCACTTTATTCCATTAGTCACAATAATGCCTTTTTTTATATTTTAGAGCCCCATACTTGCTCCTAACCACTGTATAAACTGTTCCATGGAATGACAGAGTGCATGCTTTACCACTGCTTCATTGAAAGCACACTTGAAAGGGAATCTGGTAGCAGTTTTTTGCTATGTAATCTGACAGCAGCATGATGTAAGAGCTGAGAGCCTGATTCCAGCAATGTGTTACTGGGCTGTGTGATGTTGTTTCAATAAAATCAATGTTTTATCAGTAGGAGATTATCACAACAGGACTAAGTGTCTCATGCCTGCTAAGCAATTGCTCTGTGTAACCATTATTGCATCTTAACGATTAGCAGCTTGCTGCCTATGCACAGTGTGCACCAAAAGCTGCCAATCAGTGATGTGGGTGGAGTTATGCAGAGCTCAGCATTTTGAGCAGTGCTAGATCTGCAGCAGGGAAAACAGCATATCTTATTGTTTTGAAAAAAAAATTACATTCCTCATGCAGGTGGCGGCGCCTGCGCTGTAGCATGATCGGATCTATAATATCCACATTTTTATTTTATTTAGTCATATATATTTCTTTACAACAACAAAAGAATATTTTTGCTAGAGGAAAAAAAAATTGTCTCCACCAAGATGGCACCGGTTGCATCTGCGCAGTAGCAGCTATCGGAGATCCAATACAGCGAAGGCACCGCTGCCGCCTGCATGATTAACATAATTTTTTTTCCATGCGTATTATATTCACCTTGTAAACTAGGGGGCAGGTTAGTGAGAGATCAGTGACCTGTCAGCAGTCTACCTTATGAATAGCTAATGAGAGCAACACATAAAGACCCCCCCACAGGCCACCCAGGGGCACAAGCATAACATTAACTCAAAGCTGAAAATAAAGGTTAAACAACAACCACAAGACGGATTTCATCTACCAATGTATCATTTTATTCAGTATAATGGTGACGACCGGACACTGTCTGTGTAGTGACCCAGTCCAGAGTGTGTCATTTCCTTTAAGTAATCCTGGACTGGATTTTGAGTAGCTTCTGTACACTACAGCTCACTCTCTAACTGCCCCTCTATATTATCCCCTGCATTTGTGAGTTATAATTCTCCATTTCTAGTCACCTCCATTTTAGATGCAATGCATTTCTCATTTGCTGTGTTGTGGTGCCATCTAATGGTGAAAGTGTACAATGACTCATAATTATTGTTTTGTGAGGATCTGAGATGTGAATTCGGTGTCCTATTGGCCAGCTCCTATTCACATGGTCAACAGGAGGAGCTGTTTTACAGGCAAGTCTAGAATGTTCTTGAGTCTGAGGGATGTCCTCAGGGAGATCAGAACACACGTGGGGGCTGTTTTCACTACAAGCAGGCATAAGAGCCTGGGTTCCCTCTAAAACCTCTACAGATATCATTCTAAAGCCTGTCTGACTGGAATCACCTCAGTTTTTACATTCACCTATAAGTGACATCATTTTAAAGTCTTTCTGACTGGATTCACCACAGTTATTACATTCACCTATAAGTACTTCTGCACATACCGTGACACACTGTGGAGTTAACCCCGAGTACAGGTCTGTAACCTCTAATTGCTGCATCGACTTCCTTCTGGAAAATACCAAAAGACACTGTTGAGTGCTCTTAAAGCTCCAGACCCCAATCACATCTCAGCATCTAAGTGTGAACTGTAATTGCCGTGGACTATCCATGAGAGACTGTTCCTTATTTTTTCCAAGTTATAATTCCTGTTCCTGCTGAAGTAAAAGCAAATGTTATCCCAGAGACCGGTGTGTGTCATAATCAGGGCTGCCAGTAGAAATTTCGGGGCCCCATACTGGCAATTATTTTTGGGCCCCCTTGATACTCTGCCCAGGCTCCACCCCAGCACCGCCTCCACGCTCCACCCCTCAAACTGTCCACAGTCCCACCACTCTCTCTTTAAAAAACTCCACTTCTCACCTATCACACATTAACAGTTCCCATCACCAGATCACACATGTAGCCGGCAGCTTTTGTTTTGGCCAAAAGATTTTTTAAGCTGCCACCATAACACGGTAGAGACTTTTGGCTGGGCCCTACTCTGCTGTAACCTATCAAATATTTGTTAAAATATGCAATACAATTTAGATATATTTTTATTTATTTTTCAATTTTTAAAATGACCAATAATATCACATACAAGGAACAAATACCACAACACCATGACCAGACACCATATTACTACAACATAATGACCAAATAGCACATACAAGAGACAAATACCACCACACCATGTCCAGACCACATATTACCACCAGTGACCAAATAATATCACATACAAGGAACAAATACCATCACACCATGACCAGACCACATATTACCACCACAAAGTGACCAAATAGCACATACAAGGGACAAATACCCCAACACCATGTCCAGACCACATATTACCACCACATAGTGACTGAATACTACAATACTGATCAGTAGTGTTGAGCGATACCTTCCGATATCGGAAAGTATCGGTATCGGTTTGGATCGGCCGATATTCAAAAAATATCGGATATCGCCGATACCGATACCCGATCCCAATGCAAGTCAATGGGACCAAAATATCGGAATTAAAATAAACCCTTTCTTTCCTTGTAGGTTCATTCTACATGAAGGAAAACAACTAAGAATAATGTAGGATGTATTGTGGGAGGTGGCGGAGACATTAAAGGCAATGAGGTTTAGCCCAATCAAATAGAATAGCATGTTGTTTGTTTTTTTTAAGACGTTCGGAGTGAAAAAGATATTGAGTATGTAAATTTTTTTTAATTTTGTCAGATATTGATGTTTCACTATTCCACGCCCTTCCCCTTCTTTTTTTTTCTTTTTTTTTTTTACTTTTCCCACACTTTCATCTTCATCATCATCAGCATCTTTGACATCAACTTCTTCTTCACCTTATTCATCTTCTTCTTCATCTTCTACCTATTTTTTTTTTTTTATTACATTCTTCATATTCATTTTATTCAACTATTATTATTCTTCCTATTCTACATATTCTTTTTATTCCACTGTTATTATTCTTCCTATTCTACTTCTTCATCATATTCTCATTTGTGACAGGCATTCCCGTAGTTGTTATCTATAAAAGTTGGAAGATTACACCTTCCGTTCTGCCAGTCACAAAAGTTACATTTGTCCGCGTTCAGTTTGGCCTGCAGCATCAGGCTTTATCCAGGGGCACCACGAGGAGGAACGGACTCACCCCCATACACTGCTTAGTCTTCTTCTGCATATAATTTAGATAATATCTTTTGCTCTGATATTAAGTCTTATGCTTAATGTTCTTCTGCTCTTTGTTCTGCAGCCTCTTGTTCTTCTGCTTCTCGGTCTTCCATGTCGTCGTCTCCAGGGTCGTCGTCTCCAGTGTCGTCATCTCCGCCGTCGTCGTCTCAGCCGTCGTCGTCTCCGCCGTCGTCGTCGTCGTCATCGGGGTGGTCTTCCGGGTCGTCGTCATCGGGGTGGTCTTCCGGGTTGTCGACGTTAGGGTCTTCAACTTGGAAATGTAGCAGAAGGTACAAGAAGGCTGAGAAAATGCCAAGAACCAGCTGATGGAACTGGAACTCGGATGGCTACCCGAAGGTTCAAGAGCCTATGGAACTACCGAGGACCAGCTGACGTTACTGGAACCCGGTTACTAAGCAGGAGGTACCCGTGCTAAAAAGCACTACCAAGGACCGCCTGACGTTGGCGGAACTCGGATACCCAGAAGGAGGCACCTAAGCCAAAGGCTCTGCCCGGAACCAGCTGACGTTACTGGAACCAGGATGGGGAGCAGAAGGTACAAGAGCAAAAGACACTGCCGAGAACCAGCTGACGGTACTGGAACCCGGATGGGTAGCCGAAGGTCCAAGAGCCAATGGAACTACCAAGGACCAGCTGACGTTACTGGAACCCGGTTACTAAGCAGGAGGTACCCGTGCCTGAAAGCACTACCAAGGACCACCTGACGTTGGTGGAACTTGGATACCCAGAAGGAGGCACCTAAGCCAAAGGCTCTGCCCGGAACCAGCTGACGGTACTGGAACCAGGATGGGGAGCAGAAGGTACAAGAGCAAAAGACACTGCCGAGAACCAGCTGACGGTGCTGGAACCAGGTGGTGGACCCGAAGGCCCACAGGAGAGGAGAGAACAGCTAGGCCGCGAGGCAGCCGCAGTTACCGAACCCCAACAGTCCTACAGGGGGAGCTGGGCCTACTGGCACTACAGAACCAGCCTTGACTACCAGTTCACGCAGCCCACATAGGAAGCTCCTAAACTGGAGGCACCCTGGAGTTGGCTAACCCGACTGCACCACGACGGGGCAAGCATAGGCGTCTCAGTGAAGTTGACACAACCCGGAAACAGCTGACGGTGCTGAAACCAGGCTTGGCACGAGGGAGTACCTGTGACAAGAACACTGCCGAGAACCAGCTGGCGGTGCTGGAACCCGGATGCGTTGCCCCAGTGTGCAAGAGCCAATGGCACGACCGAGGACCAGCTGACGGTGCTGGAACCCGGTTACTAAGCTGTAGGTGCCCGCGCTTAAAAGCACTACCAAGGACCGCCTGGCGTTGGCGGAACTCGGATACCCAGGAGGAGGCACCTAAGCCAAAGGCTCGGCCCGGAACCAGCTGACGGTGCTGGAACCAGGTGGTGGACCCCAAGGCCCACAGGAGAGGAGAGAACAGCTAGGCCGCGAGGCAGCCGCAGTTACCGAACCCCAACAGTCCTACAGGGGGAGCTGGGCCTACTGGCACTACAGAACCAGCCTTGACTACCAGTTCACGCAGCCCACATAGGAAGCTCCTAAACTGGAGGCACCCTGGAGTTGGCTAACTCGACCGCACCACGACGGGGCAAGCATAGGCGTCTCAGTGAAGTTGACACAACCCGGAAACAGCTGACGGTGCTGAAACCAGGCTTGGCACGAGGGAGTACCTGTGACAAGAACACTGCCGAGAACCAGCTGGCGGTGCTGGAACCCGGATGCGTTGCCCCAGTGTGCAAGAGCCAATGGCACGACCGAGGACCAGCTGACGGTGCTGGAACCCGGTTACTAAGCTGTAGGTGCCCGCGCTTAAAAGCACTACCAAGGACCGCCTGGCGTTGGCGGAACTCGGATACCCAGGAGGAGGCACCTAAGCCAAAGGCTCGGCCCGGAACCAGCTGACGGTGCTGGAACCAGGTGGTGGACCCCAAGGCCCACAGGAGAGGAGAGAACAGCTAGGCCGCGAGGCAGCCGCAGTTACCGAACCCCAACAGTCCTACAGGGGGAGCTGGGCCTACTGGCACTACAGAACCAGCCTTGACTACCAGTTCACGCAGCCCACATAGGAAGCTCCTAAACTGGAGGCACCCTGGAGTTGGCTAACCCGACCGCACCACGACGAGGCAAGCATAGGTGTCTCAGTGAGCTTGACACAACCCGGAAACAGCTGACGGTGCTGAAACCAGGCTTGGTACGAGGGAGTACCTGTGACAAGAACACTGCCGAGAACCAGCTGGCGGTGCTGGAACCCGGATGCGTTGCCCCAGTGTGCAAGAGCCAATGGCACGACCGAGGACCAGCTGACGGTGCTGGAACCCGGTTACTAAGCTGTAGGTGCCCACGCTTAAAAGCACTACCAAGGACCGCCTGGCGTTGGCGGAACTCGGATACCCAGGAGGAGGCACCTAAGCCAAAGGCTCGGCCCGGAACCAGCTGACGGTGCTGGAACCAGGTGGTGGACCCCAAGGCCCACAGGAGAGGAGAGAACAGCTAGGCCACGAGGCAGCCGCAGTTACCGAACCCCAACAGTCCTACAGGGGGAGCTGGGCCTACTGGCACTACAGAACCAGCCTTGACTACCAGTTCACGCAGCCCACATAGGAAGCTCCTAAACTGGAGGCACCCTGGAGTTGGCTAACTCGACCGCACCACGAATGGGCAAGCATAGGCGTCTCAGTGAAGTTGACACAACCCGGAAACAGCTGACGGTGCTGAAACCAGGCTTGGCACGAGGGAGTACCTGTGACAAGAACACTGCCGAGAACCAGCTGGCGGTGCTGGAACCCGGATGCGTTGCCCCAGTGTGCAAGAGCCAATGGCACGACCGAGGACCAGCTGACGGTGCTGGAACCCGGTTACTAAGCTGTAGGTGCCCGCGCTTAAAAGCACTACCAAGGACCGCCTGGCGTTGGCGGAACTCGGATACCCAGGAGGAGGCACCTAAGCCAAAGGCTCGGCCCGGAACCAGCTGACGGTGCTGGAACCAGGTGGTGGACCCCAAGGCCCACAGGAGAGGAGAGAACAGCTAGGCCACGAGGCAGCCGCAGTTACCGAACCCCAACAGTCCTACAGGGGGAGCTGGGCCTACTGGCACTACAGAACCAGCCTTGACTACCAGTTCACGCAGCCCACATAGGAAGCTCCTAAACTGGAGGCACCCTGGAGTTGGCTAACTCGACCGCACCACGACGGGGCAAGCATAGGCGTCTCAGTGAAGTTGACACAACCCGGAAACAGCTGACGGTGCTGAAACCAGGCTTGGCACGAGGGAGTACCTGTGACAAGAACACTGCCGAGAACCAGCTGGCGGTGCTGGAACCCGGATGCGTTGCCCCAGTGTGCAAGAGCCAATGGCACGACCGAGGACCAGCTGACGGTGCTGGAACCCGGTTACTAAGCTGTAGGTGCCCGCGCTTAAAAGCACTACCAAGGACCGCCTGGCGTTGGCGGAACTCGGATACCCAGGAGGAGGCACCTAAGCCAAAGGCTCGGCCCGGAACCAGCTGACGGTGCTGGAACCAGGTGGTGGACCCCAAGGCCCACAGGAGAGGAGAGAACAGCTAGGCCGCGAGGCAGCCGCAGTTACCGAACCCCAACAGTCCTACAGGGGGAGCTGGGCCTACTGGCACTACAGAACCAGCCTTGACTACCAGTTCACGCAGCCCACATAGGAAGCTCCTAAACTGGAGGCACCCTGGAGTTGGCTAACCCGACCGCACCACGACGAGGCAAGCATAGGTGTCTCAGTGAGCTTGACACAACCCGGAAACAGCTGACGGTGCTGAAACCAGGCTTGGCACGAGGGAGTACCTGTGACAAGAACACTGCCGAGAACCAGCTGGCGGTGCTGGAACCCGGATGCGTTGCCCCAGTGTGCAAGAGCCAATGGCACGACCGAGGACCAGCTGACGGTGCTGGAACCCGGTTACTAAGCTGTAGGTGCCCGCGCTTAAAAGCACTACCAAGGACCGCCTGGCGTTGGCGGAACTCGGATACCCAGGAGGAGGCACCTAAGCCAAAGGCTCGGCCCGGAACCAGCTGACGGTGCTGGAACCAGGTGGTGGACCCCAAGGCCCACAGGAGAGGAGAGAACAGCTAGGCCGCGAGGCAGCCGCAGTTACCGAACCCCAACAGTCCTACAGGGGGAGCTGGGCCTACTGGCACTACAGAACCAGCCTTGACTACCAGTTCACGCAGCCCACATAGGAAGCTCCTAAACTGGAGGCACCCTGGAGTTGGCTAACCCGACCGCACCACGACGAGGCAAGCATAGGTGTCTCAGTGAGCTTGACACAACCCGGAAACAGCTGACGGTGCTGAAACCAGGCTTGGCACGAGGGAGTACCTGTGACAAGAACACTGTCGAGAACCAGCTGGCGGTGCTGGAACCCGGATGCGTTGCCCCAGTGTGCAAGAGCCAATGGCACGACCGAGGACCAGCTGACGGTGCTGGAACCCGGTTACTAAGCTGTAGGTGCCCGCGCTTAAAAGCACTACCAAGGACCGCCTGGCGTTGGCGGAACTCGGATACCCAGGAGGAGGCACCTAAGCCAAAGGCTCGGCCCGGAACCAGCTGACGGTGCTGGAACCAGGTGGTGGACCCCAAGGCCCACAGGAGAGGAGAGAACAGCTAGGCCGCGAGGCAGCCGCAGTTACCGAACCCCAACAGTCCTACAGGGGGAGCTGGGCCTACTGGCACTACAGAACCAGCCTTGACTACCAGTTCACGCAGCCCACATAGGAAGCTCCTAAACTGGAGGCACCCTGGAGTTGGCTAACTCGACCGCACCACGACGGGGCAAGCATAGGCGTCTCAGTGAAGTTGACACAACCCGGAAACAGCTGACGGTGCTGAAACCAGGCTTGGCACGAGGGAGTACCTGTGACAAGAACACTGCCGAGAACCAGCTGGCGGTGCTGGAACCCGGATGCGTTGCCCCAGTGTGCAAGAGCCAATGGCACGACCGAGGACCAGCTGACGGTGCTGGAACCCGGTTACTAAGCTGTAGGTGCCCGCGCTTAAAAGCACTACCAAGGACCGCCTGGCGTTGGCGGAACTCGGATACCCAGGAGGAGGCACCTAAGCCAAAGGCTCGGCCCGGAACCAGCTGACGGTGCTGGAACCAGGTGGTGGACCCCAAGGCCCACAGGAGAGGAGAGAACAGCTAGGCCACGAGGCAGCCGCAGTTACCGAACCCCAACAGTCCTACAGGGGGAGCTGGGCCTACTGGCACTACAGAACCAGCCTTGACTACCAGTTCACGCAGCCCACATAGGAAGCTCCTAAACTGGAGGCACCCTGGAGTTGGCTAACTCGACCGCACCACGACGGGGCAAGCATAGGCGTCTCAGTGAAGTTGACACAACCCGGAAACAGCTGACGGTGCTGAAACCAGGCTTGGCACGAGGGAGTACCTGTGACAAGAACACTGCCGAGAACCAGCTGGCGGTGCTGGAACCCGGATGCGTTGCCCCAGTGTGCAAGAGCCAATGGCACGACCGAGGACCAGCTGACGGTGCTGGAACCCGGTTACTAAGCTGTAGGTGCCCGCGCTTAAAAGCACTACCAAGGACCGCCTGGCGTTGGCGGAACTCGGATACCCAGGAGGAGGCACCTAAGCCAAAGGCTCGGCCCGGAACCAGCTGACGGTGCTGGAACCAGGTGGTGGACCCCAAGGCCCACAGGAGAGGAGAGAACAGCTAGGCCGCGAGGCAGCCGCAGTTACCGAACCCCAACAGTCCTACAGGGGGAGCTGGGCCTACTGGCACTACAGAACCAGCCTTGACTACCAGTTCACGCAGCCCACATAGGAAGCTCCTAAACTGGAGGCACCCTGGAGTTGGCTAACCCGACCGCACCATGACGAGGCAAGCATAGGTGTCTCAGTGAGCTTGACACAACCCGGAAACAGCTGACGGTGCTGAAACCAGGCTTGGCACGAGGGAGTACCTGTGACAAGAACACTGCCGAGAACCAGCTGGCGGTGCTGGAACCCGGATGCGTTGCCCCAGTGTGCAAGAGCCAATGGCACGACCGAGGACCAGCTGACGGTGCTGGAACCCGGTTACTAAGCTGTAGGTGCCCACGCTTAAAAGCACTACCAAGGACCGCCTGGCGTTGGCGGAACTCGGATACCCAGGAGGAGGCACCTAAGCCAAAGGCTCGGCCCGGAACCAGCTGACGGTGCTGGAACCAGGTGGTGGACCCCAAGGCCCACAGGAGAGGAGAGAACAGCTAGGCCACGAGGCAGCCGCAGTTACCGAACCCCAACAGTCCTACAGGGGGAGCTGGGCCTACTGGCACTACAGAACCAGCCTTGACTACCAGTTCACGCAGCCCACATAGGAAGCTCCTAAACTGGAGGCACCCTGGAGTTGGCTAACTCGACCGCACCACGACGGGGCAAGCATAGGCGTCTCAGTGAAGTTGACACAACCCGGAAACAGCTGACGGTGCTGAAACCAGGCTTGGCACGAGGGAGTACCTGTGACAAGAACACTGCCGAGAACCAGCTGGCGGTGCTGGAACCCGGATGCGTTGCCCCAGTGTGCAAGAGCCAATGGCACGACCGAGGACCAGCTGACGGTGCTGGAACCCGGTTACTAAGCTGTAGGTGCCCGCGCTTAAAAGCACTACCAAGGACCGCCTGGCGTTGGCGGAACTCGGATACCCAGGAGGAGGCACCTAAGCCAAAGGCTCGGCCCGGAACCAGCTGACGGTGCTGGAACCAGGTGGTGGACCCCAAGGCCCACAGGAGAGGAGAGAACAGCTAGGCCACGAGGCAGCCGCAGTTACCGAACCCCAACAGTCCTACAGGGGGAGCTGGGCCTACTGGCACTACAGAACCAGCCTTGACTACCAGTTCACGCAGCCCACATAGGAAGCTCCTAAACTGGAGGCACCCTGGAGTTGGCTAACTCGACCGCACCACGACGGGGCAAGCATAGGCGTCTCAGTGAAGTTGACACAACCCGGAAACAGCTGACGGTGCTGAAACCAGGCTTGGCACGAGGGAGTACCTGTGACAAGAACACTGCCGAGAACCAGCTGGCGGTGCTGGAACCCGGATGCGTTGCCCCAGTGTGCAAGAGCCAATGGCACGACCGAGGACCAGCTGACGGTGCTGGAACCCGGTTACTAAGCTGTAGGTGCCCGCGCTTAAAAGCACTACCAAGGACCGCCTGGCGTTGGCGGAACTCGGATACCCAGGAGGAGGCACCTAAGCCAAAGGCTCGGCCCGGAACCAGCTGACGGTGCTGGAACCAGGTGGTGGACCCCAAGGCCCACAGGAGAGGAGAGAACAGCTAGGCCGCGAGGCAGCCGCAGTTACCGAACCCCAACAGTCCTACAGGGGGAGCTGGGCCTACTGGCACTACAGAACCAGCCTTGACTACCAGTTCACGCAGCCCACATAGGAAGCTCCTAAACTGGAGGCACCCTGGAGTTGGCTAACCCGACCGCACCACGACGAGGCAAGCATAGGTGTCTCAGTGAGCTTGACACAACCCGGAAACAGCTGACGGTGCTGAAACCAGGCTTGGCACGAGGGAGTACCTGTGACAAGAACACTGCCGAGAACCAGCTGGCGGTGCTGGAACCCGGATGCGTTGCCCCAGTGTGCAAGAGCCAATGGCACGACCGAGGACCAGCTGACGGTGCTGGAACCCGGTTACTAAGCTGTAGGTGCCCGCGCTTAAAAGCACTACCAAGGACCGCCTGGCGTTGGCGGAACTCGGATACCCAGGAGGAGGCACCTAAGCCAAAGGCTCGGCCCGGAACCAGCTGACGGTGCTGGAACCAGGTGGTGGACCCCAAGGCCCACAGGAGAGGAGAGAACAGCTAGGCCGCGAGGCAGCCGCAGTTACCGAACCCCAACAGTCCTACAGGGGGAGCTGGGCCTACTGGCACTACAGAACCAGCCTTGACTACCAGTTCACGCAGCCCACATAGGAAGCTCCTAAACTGGAGGCACCCTGGAGTTGGCTAACCCGACCGCACCACGACGAGGCAAGCATAGGTGTCTCAGTGAGCTTGACACAACCCGGAAACAGCTGACGGTGCTGAAACCAGGCTTGGCACGAGGGAGTACCTGTGACAAGAACACTGCCGAGAACCAGCTGGCGGTGCTGGAACCCGGATGCGTTGCCCCAGTGTGCAAGAGCCAATGGCACGACCGAGGACCAGCTGACGGTGCTGGAACCCGGTTACTAAGCTGTAGGTGCCCGCGCTTAAAAGCACTACCAAGGACCGCCTGGCGTTGGCGGAACTCGGATACCCAGGAGGAGGCACCTAAGCCAAAGGCTCGGCCCGGAACCAGCTGATGGTGCTGGAACCAGGTGGTGGACCCCAAGGCCCACAGGAGAGGAGAGAACAGCTAGGCCGCGAGGCAGCCGCAGTTACCGAACCCCAACAGTCCTACAGGGGGAGCTGGGCCTACTGGCACTACAGAACCAGCCTTGACTACCAGTTCACGCAGCCCACATAGGAAGCTCCTAAACTGGAGGCACCCTGGAGTTGGCTAACTCGACCGCACCACGACGGGGCAAGCATAGGCGTCTCAGTGAAGTTGACACAACCCGGAAACAGCTGACGGTGCTGAAACCAGGCTTGGCACGAGGGAGTACCTGTGACAAGAACACTGCCGAGAACCAGCTGGCGGTGCTGGAACCCGGATGCGTTGCCCCAGTGTGCAAGAGCCAATGGCACGACCGAGGACCAGCTGACGGTGCTGGAACCCGGTTACTAAGCTGTAGGTGCCCGCGCTTAAAAGCACTACCAAGGACCGCCTGGCGTTGGCGGAACTCGGATACCCAGGAGGAGGCACCTAAGCCAAAGGCTCGGCCCGGAACCAGCTGACGGTGCTGGAACCAGGTGGTGGACCCCAAGGCCCACAGGAGAGGAGAGAACAGCTAGGCCGCGAGGCAGCCGCAGTTACCGAACCCCAACAGTCCTACAGGGGGAGCTGGGCCTACTGGCACTACAGAACCAGCCTTGACTACCAGTTCACGCAGCCCACATAGGAAGCTCCTAAACTGGAGGCACCCTGGAGTTGGCTAACCCGACCGCACCACGACGAGGCAAGCATAGGTGTCTCAGTGAGCTTGACACAACCCGGAAACAGCTGACGGTGCTGAAACCAGGCTTGGCACGAGGGAGTACCTGTGACAAGAACACTGCCGAGAACCAGCTGGCGGTGCTGGAACCCGGATGCGTTGCCCCAGTGTGCAAGAGCCAATGGCACGACCGAGGACCAGCTGACGGTGCTGGAACCCGATTACTAAGCTGTAGGTGCCCGCGCTTAAAAGCACTACCAAGGACCGCCTGGCGTTGGCGGAACTCGGATACCCAGGAGGAGGCACCTAAGCCAAAGGCTCGGCCCGGAACCAGCTGACGGTGCTGGAACCAGGTGGTGGACCCCAAGGCCCACAGGAGAGGAGAGAACAGCTAGGCCGCGAGGCAGCCGCAGTTACCGAACCCCAACAGTCCTACAGGGGGAGCTGGGCCTACTGGCACTACAGAACCAGCCTTGACTACCAGTTCACGCAGCCCACATAGGAAGCTCCTAAACTGGAGGCACCCTGGAGTTGGCTAACCCGACCGCACCACGACGAGGCAAGCATAGGTGTCTCAGTGAGCTTGACACAACCCGGAAACAGCTGACGGTGCTGAAACCAGGCTTGGCACGAGGGAGTACCTGTGACAAGAACACTGCCGAGAACCAGCTGGCGGTGCTGGAACCCAGATGCGTTGCCTTGCCTATTAAAGATTGTCTTCCTAGAGCCCCAACTAGCGGTGTTGGAGCAAAGGGTAAGCAGGGGGAGATGAGTGTAGGCCGAAGCCTGCACTGGAGGCAGCTTTGTGTCTGCGTTGCGTTTGCAGGACACTTTGCCGGCTACACACTGGGGGAACAGCTGGCGTTGCTGAACCCCACTAACACAATGGCGTGTGTTTTTCTCTGTGCAGCTAGCACTTGCGGGCAAAAACTAGCGATGTTAGAGCCCGTGTTGAAGCAGGAGGAGGAGGAGAGGAGCAGAGTGTAGGCCGAAGCCTAGTTGAACCAATTTCAAAGGAAACCTTTAACCCCCCCCTCAGGTGTTACAAAGTACAAGAGACACACCTTGTGCAGTATTAATGCTGCACAAGTGAAAGGTTGCTCTATTAATTTGTCTACTTGCACATGCTGAATGAAAGACATACACAATTTACCCCATTCTACAGTCAAACTGTAGTGGATGCGTGACTTGGTTTTTTGATGAGACGCAGCACAGGTGTCCAAAATAACGCCTTGGTGCTTGGCGCAGCTTCCTGAGCGTTGTTATTTGCTGTACAGGAGTCTGCGCTCTTGTGTTATCCCTTGGCAATGCCCTGTTAGCGCTGCCCATCTTATGACATCATTTCATGTTGGCCGGTGCGGTTAACGATGGCCATAAATCCCAGACCCACAGTGTCTTTTCATAAAGCCACACTGCGGTGCTGGGATTCGTGGCCTTGAGCAGTAAATATTTTGGCCGCTCACACACGTCCTTACACCTGCTTCAGACTGGGCGGCCTCTGCTGATCCCTTCTCGCATGCCGCGGCCATGAGGCTGCACAGTCTGAAGAAGGCGGAAGGAGATGAGTTAAGACAGGCGAAGATATGCACTGCTCGTGCCCATCAATCACACCCTCGCAGTCAAAATAATTAAGACAACGAGGAGCATTTTATTCAGGCAGGGCGGACGAACAGGCGCAAGTAGCCAACCAATGATGTCAGAAGACGGGAAGCGCTACCAAGGGGGGTGCTGCGTATCATTAGAAAGGAAAGTCACACCTCAGGGACAGTGGAATGGTCTCAAAGAGACACATTTTGTACGTGTTGAGTTCCACGTGGGCAAGGAGAAAACATCAGCCACCTTGTACAAATGCAGCAGTACTGCTGTACAAGGTGGCTGTTATACATATAAACACCTGGGGGTGGGGGCCAGGCTCCCTTCAATTTCAGTTCATGTGCCTGCGTGGCGTTTGCAGGTCACGTTGCAAGCTGCACAGCAGGGGAACAGCTGGCGGTGCTGAACCCCACTAACACATTGGCTGGTGTTTTTCTCTGTGCAGCTA
Organism: Ranitomeya imitator; assembly: GCF_032444005.1. Lineage (NCBI taxonomy): Eukaryota > Metazoa > Chordata > Amphibia > Anura > Dendrobatidae > Ranitomeya > Ranitomeya imitator. The sequence continues at coordinate 69,894,527 of NC_091287.1, read as the reverse complement.
GCATTTCCGGGCAAAAACTAGCGGTGTTTGAGCCCAGGGTCAGCAGGAGGAGGAGGAGAGGAGCAAAGTGTAGGCCGAAGCCTGCACTGGTGGCAGCTTTTGGTCGGTTGTGCCAGCGTGGCTTGTGCTGGACACGATGCCGGCTACACAGCGGGGGAACAGCTGGCGGTGCTGAACCCCACTAACACATTGGCTGGTGTTTTTCTCTGTGCAGCTAGCATTTCCGGGCAAAAACTAGCGTTGTTAGAGCCCAGGGTCAGCAGGAGGAGGAGAGGAGCAGAGTGTAGGCCGAAGCCTAGTTGAACCAATTTCAAAGGTTACCTTTAACCCCCCCTCAGGTGTTACAAAGTACAAGAGCCACTCCTTCTGCAGCATTAATGCTGCACAAGTAAAAGGTTGCTCTATTAATTTTTCTACTTACACAAGCTGAATGCAACACGTAGACTATTTAGCCCATTATACTGTTAATCAGTAGTGGAGGCGTGACTTGTCTTTTTAAAGAAAAGCAGCACAGGTGTCGAAAACAACACCTTTTTGCATGGGCGCAGCTTCCTGAGCGTTGTTAGTTGCTGTACAGGAGTCTGCGCTCTTGTGATCCTTTGGCCATGCGCTGTGAGCGCTTCCTGTCTTATGACCTCATTTCATGTTGGCCGTTGCGGTTAGCGATGGACATGAATCCCAGACCCACAGTGTGTTTTTAAAAAATCACACTGCGGTGCTGGGATTCGTGCCCTGGTGCACTAAATATGTTTGCCGCTCACACATGTCCTTACACCTGCTTCAGACTGGGCGGCCTCATCTGATCCCTTATCGCCTGCCGCGGCCATGAGGACACCCAGTCTGAAGAAGGCGGAAGGAGATGAGTGAACACAGGCAAACATATGCACTGCACATGCCCATCAATCACACCCTCGCTGTCCAAAAAAATAAGACACCGAGGGCCGTTGTTTCGAGCAGGGGAGATGCACAGGCGCAGCCAGCTAACCAATGATGTCAAAAGACGGGCAGCGCTAACAAGGGTGGTGCTGCGTGTCATTACAAAGGAAAGTCACACCTCAGGGACATTGTAATGGTCTCTAATGAGACACATTTTGTACGTGTTGAGTTCCACGTGGGCAAGGAGAAAAAGTCAGCCACCTTGTACAAATGCAGCAGTACTGCTGTACAAGGTGGCTGTTATACATAGAAACACCTGTGGGTGGGGGGCAGGCTCCCTTCAATTTCAGTTCATGTGCCTGCGTGGCGTTTGCAGGTCACGTTGCAAGCTACACAGCAGGGGAACAGCTGGCGTTGCTGAACCCCACTGACACATTGACTGGTGTTTTTCTCTGTGCAGATTGCATGTCCGGGCAAAAACTAGCGGTGTTAGAGCCCAGGGTCAGCAGGAGGAGGAGGAGAGGAGCAAAGTGTAGGCCGAAGCCTGCACTGGTGGCAGCTTTTGGTCGTTTGTGCCAGCGTGGCTTGTGCTGGACACGATGCCGGCTACACAGCGGGGGAACAGCTGGCGGTGCTGAACCCCACTAACACATTGGCTGGTGTTTTTCTCTGTGCAGCTAGCATGTCCAGGCAGAAACTGGCGTTGTTTGAGCCCAGGGTCAGCAGGAGGAGGAGAGGAGCAAAGTGTAGGCCGAAGCCTGCACTGGTGGCAGCTTTTGTTCTGTTGTGCCAGCGTGGCTTGTGCTGGACACGTTGCCGACTACACAGCAGGGGAACAGCTGGCGGTGCTGAACCCCACTAACACATTGGCTGGTGTTTTTCTCTGTGCAGCTAGCATTTCCGGGCAAAAACTAGCGGCGTTTGAGCCCAGGGTCAGCAGGAGGAGTAGAGGAGCAGAGTGTAGGCCGAAGCCTAGTTGAACCAATTTCAAAGGTTACCTTTAACCCCCCCCTCAGGTGTTGCAAGGTACAAGAGCCACACCTTGAACAGCATTAATGATGCACAAGTCAAAGGTTGCTCTATTTAATTTTGCTCCATGCACACGCTGAATTAAACACGTACACTATTTAGCCCATTATACTGTCAAACAGTAGTGGAGGCGTGACTAGTACTACTAGTCTTTTTAAGGAGACGCAGCACAGGTGTACAAATTAACACCTAGGTGCTGTGCGCAGATTCCTTACCGTTGTTATTTGCAGTACAGGAAACTGCGCTCTTGTGTTATCCCTTGGCAATACCCTGTTAGTGCAGGCCGTCTCATGACCTCATTTCATGTTGGCCGGTGCGGTTAACGATGGCCATGAATCCCAGACCCACAGTGGCTTTTCCTAAAGTCACACTGCGGTGCTGGGATTCGTGGCCTTGTGCAGTAAATATGTTCGCCGCTCACACATGTCCTTACACCTGCTTCAGACTGGGCGGCCTCAGCTGATCCCTTATCGCATGCCGCGGCCATGAGGCCGCACAGTCAGAAGAAGGCGGAAGGAGGGGAGTGAAAACAGGGGAACATATGCACTGCTCGTGCCCATCAATCACACCCTCGCAGTCAAAATATATGAGACAACGGGGGGCGTTGTGTCGGGCAGGGGGGACGCACAGGCACAGCCAGCCAACCAATGATGTCAGGAGACGGGCAGCGCTAACAATGGGGGTGCTGCGTGTCATTAAAAAGGAAAGTCACACCTCAGGGACATTGTAATGGTCTGTAATGAGACACATTTTGTACTTGTTGAGTTCCACGTGTGCAAGGAGAAAAAGTCAGCCACCTTGTACAAATGCAGCAGTACTGCTGTACAAGGTGGCTGTTATACATAGAAACACCTGGGGGGGTGGGGGGCAGGCTCCCTTCAATTTCAGTTCATGTTCCTGCGTGGCGTTTGCAGGAAACGTTGCAAGCTACACAGCAGGGGAACAGCTGGCGGTGCTGAACCCCACTAACACATTGGCTGGTGTTTTTCTCTGTGCAGCTAGCATGTCCGGGCAGAAACTGGCGTTGTTTTAGCCCAGGGTCAGCAGGAGGAGGAGAGGAGCAAAGTGTAGGCCGAAGCCTGCACTGGTGGCAGCTTTTGGTCAGTTGTGCCAGCGTGGCTTGTGCTGGACACGATGCCGACTACACAGCAGAGGAACAGCTGGCGGTGCTGAACCCCACTAACACATTGGCTGGTGTTTTTCTCTGTGCAGCTAGCATGTCCGGGCAGAAACTGGCGTTGTTTGAGCCCAGGGTCAGCAGGAGGAGGAGAGGAGCAAAGTGTAGGCCGAAGCCTGCACTGGTGGCAGCTTTTGTTCTCTTGTGCCAGCGTGGCTTGTGCTGGACACGTTGCCGACTACACAGCAGGGGAACAGCTGGCGTTGCTGAACCCCACTAACACATTGGCTGGTGTTTTTCTCTGTGCAGCTAGCATTTCCGGGCAAAAACTAGCGGTGTTTGAGCCCAGGGTCAGCAGGAGGAGTAGAGGAGCAGAGTGTAGGCCGAAGCCTAGTTGAACCAATTTCAAAGGTTACCTTTAACCCCCCCTCAGGTGTTGCAAGGTACAAGAGCCACACCTTGAACAGCATTAATGATGCACAAGTCAAAGGTTGCTCTATTTAATTTTGCTCCTTGCACACGCTGAATTAAACACGTACACTATTTAGCCCATTATACTGTCAAACAGTAGTGGAGGCGTGACTACTAGTCTTTTTAAGGAGACGCAGCACAGGTGTACAAATTTACACCTAGGTGCTGTGCGCAGATTCCTTACCGTTGTTATTTGCAGTACAGGAAACTGCGCTCTTGTGTTATCCCTTGGCAATACCCTGTTAGTGCAGGCAGTCTCATGACCTCATTTCATGTTGGCCGGTGCGGTTAACGATGGCCATAAATCCCAGACCCACAGTGGCTTTTCCTAAAGTCACACTGCGGTGCTGGGATTCGTGGCCTTGTGCAGTAAATATGTTCGCCGCTCACACATGTCCTTACACCTGCTTCAGACTGGGCGGCCTCAGCTGATCCCTTATCGCATGCCGCGGCCATGAGGCCGCACAGTCAGAAGAAGGCGGAAGGAGGGGAGTGAAAACAGGGGAACATATGCACTGCTCGTGCCCATCAATCACACCCTCGCAGTCAAAATATATGAGACAACGGGGGGCGTTGTGTCGGGCAGGGGGGACGCACAGGCACAGCCAGCCAACCAATGATGTCAGGAGACGGGCAGCGCTAACAATGGGGGTGCTGCGTGTCATTAAAAAGGAAAGTCACACCTCAGGGACATTGTAATGGTCTGTAATGAGACACATTTTGTACTTGTTGAGTTCCACGTGTGCAAGGAGAAAAAGTCAGCCACCTTGTACAAATGCAGCAGTACTGCTGTACAAGGTGGCTGTTATACATAGAAACACCTGGGGGGGTGGGGGGCAGGCTCCCTTCAATTTCAGTTCATGTTCCTGCGTGGCGTTTGCAGGAAACGTTGTAAGCTACACAGCAGGGGAACAGCTGGCGGTGCTGAACCCCACTAACACATTGGCTGGTGTTTTTCTCTGTGCAGCTAGCATGTCCGGGCAGAAAATGGCGTTGTTTTAGCCCAGGGTCAGCAGGAGGAGGAGAGGAGCAAAGTGTAGGCCGAAGCCTGCACTGGTGGCTGCTTTTGGTCAGTTGTGCCAGCGTGGCTTGTGCTGGACACGATGCCGACTACACAGCAGAGGAACAGCTGGCGGTGCTGAACCCCACTAACACATTGGCTGGTGTTTTTCTCTGTGCAGCTAGCATGTCCGGGCAGAAACTGGCGTTGTTTTAGCCCAGGGTCAGCAGGAGGAGGAGAGGAGCAAAGTGTAGGCCGAAGCCTGCACTGGTGGCAGCTTTTGGTCGGTTGTGCCAGCGTGGCTTGTGCTGGACACGATGCCGGCTACACAGCGGGGGAACAGCTGGCGGTGCTGAACACCACTAACACATTGGCTGGTGTTTTTCTCTGTGCAGCTAGCATTTCCGGGCAAAAACTAGCGTTGTTAGAGCCCAGGGTCAGCTGGAGGAGGAGAGGAGCAGAGTGTAGGCCGAAGCCTAGTTGAACCAATTTCAAAGGTTACCTTTAACCCCCCCTCAGGTGTTACAAAGTACAAGAGCCACTCCTTCTGCAGCATTAATGCTGCACAAGTAAAAGGTTGCTCTATTAATTTTTCTACTTGCACAAGCTGAATGCAACACGTAGACTATTTAGCCCATTATACTGTTAATCAGTAGTGGAGGCGTGACTTGTCTTTTTAAAGAAAAGCAGCACAGGTGTCGAAAACAACACCTTTTTGCATGGGCGCAGCTTCCTGAGCGTTGTTAGTTGCTGTACAGGAGTCTGCGCTCTTGTGATCCTTTGGCCATGCGCTGTGAGCGCTTCCTGTCTTATGACCTCATTTCATGTTGGCCGTTGCGGTTAGCGATGGACATGAATCCCAGACCCACAGTGTGTTTTTAAAATATCACACTGCGGTGCTGGGATTCGTGCCCTGGTGCACTAAATATGTTTGCCGCTCACACATGTCCTTACACCTGCTTCAGACTGGGCGGCCTCATCTGATCCCTTATCGCCTGCCGCGGCCATGAGGACACCCAGTCTGAAGAAGGCGGAAGGAGATGAGTGAACACAGGCAAACATATGCACTGCACATGCCCATCAATCACACCCTCGCTGTCCAAAAAAATAAGACACCGAGGGCCGTTGTTTCGAGCAGGGGAGATGCACAGGCGCAGCCAGCTAACCAATGATGTCAAAAGACGGGCAGCGCTAACAAGGGTGGTGCTGCGTGTCATTACAAAGGAAAGTCACACCTCAGGGACATTGTAATGGTCTCTAATGAGACACATTTTGTACATGTTGAGTTCCACGTGGGCAAGGAGAAAAAGTCAGCCACCTTGTACAAATGCAGCAGTACTGCTGTACAAGGTGGCTGATATACATAGAAACACCTGTGGGTGGGGGGCAGGCTCCCTTCAATTTCAGTTCATGTGCCTGCGTGGCGTTTGCAGGTCACGTTGCAAGCTACACAGCAGGGGAACAGCTGGCGTTGCTGAACCCCACTGACACATTGACTGGTGTTTTTCTCTGTGCAGATTGCATGTCCGGGCAAAAACTAGCGGTGTTAGAGCCCAGGGTCAGCAGGAGGAGGAGGAGAGGAGCAAAGTGTAGGCCGAAGCCTGCACTGGTGGCAGCTTTTGGTCGTTTGTGCCAGCGTGGCTTGTGCTGGACACGATGCCGGCTACACAGCGGGGGAACAGCTGGCGGTGCTGAACCCCACTAACACATTGGCTGGTGTTTTTCTCTATGCAGCTAGCATGTCCGGGCAGAAACTGGCGTTGTTTGAGCCCAGGGTCAGCAGGAGGAGGAGAGGAGCAAAGTGTAGGCCGAAGCCTGCACTGGTGGCAGCTTTTGTTCTGTTGTGCCAGCGTGGCTTGTGCTGGACACGTTGCCGACTACACAGCAGGGGAACAGCTGGCGGTGCTGAACCCCACTAACACATTGGCTGGTGTTTTTCTCTGTGCAGCTAGCATTTCCGGGCAAAAACTAGCGGTGTTTGAGCCCAGGGTCAGCAGGAGGAGTAGAGGAGCAGAGTGTAGGCCGAAGCCTAGTTGAACCAATTTCAAAGGTTACCTTTAACCCCCCCCTCAGGTGTTGCAAGGTACAAGAGCCACACCTTGTGCAGCATTAATGCTGCACGAGTAAAAGGTTGCTCTATTTGTTTTGCTCCTTGCACACGCTGACTAAAACACGTACACTATTTAGCCCATTATACTGTCAAACAGTTGTGGAGGCGTGACTTGTCTTTTTAACGAGACGCAGCACAGGTGTCAAAATTTGCACCTAGGTACTGGGCGCAGATTCCTGAGCGTTGTTATTTGCTGTACAGGAGTCTGCGCTATTGTGATCCCTTGGCCATGCGCTGTGAGCGCTTCCTGTCTTCTGACCTCATTTCATGTCGGCCGTTGCGGTTAGCGATGGACATGAATCCCAGACCCACAGTGTGTTTTCAAAAAATCACACTGCGTGGCTGGGATTCGTGGCCTTGTGCAGTAAATAGGTTTGGCGCTTACACATGTCCTTACACCTGCTCCAGACTGGGCGGCCTCAGCTGATCCCTTATCGCCTACCACGGCCAGGAGGCCGCACAGTCTGAAGAAGGCGGAAGGAGATGAGTTAAGACAGGCGAACATATGCACTGCTCGTGCCCATAAACCACACCCTCGCTGACAAAATAAATATGACAACGAGGGGCGTTGTTTCTAGCAGGGCGGATGCACAGGCGCAGCCAGCTAACCATGATGACAAAAGACGGGAAACGCTACCAAGGGGGGTGCTGCGTATCATTACAAAGGAAAGTCACACCTCAGGGACAGTGGAATGGTCTCAATGAGACACATTTTGTACGTGTTGAGTTCCACGTGGGCAAGGAGAAAAAGTCAGCCACCTTGTACAAATGCAGCAGTACTGCTGTACTAGGTGGCTGTTATACATAGAAACACCTGGGGGGGTGGGGCCAGGTTCCCTTTTAATTTCAGTTCCTGTGCCTGCATGGCGTTTGCAGGTCACGTTGCCGGCTACACAGCAGGGGAACAGCTGGCGTTGCTGAACCCCACTAACACATTGGCTGGTGTTTTTCTTTGTGCAGCTAGCACTTCCGGGCAAAAACTAGCGGTGTTTGAGCCCAGGGTCAGCAGGAGGAGGAGAGGAGCAGAGTGTAGGCCGAAGCCTGCACTGGTGGCAGCTTTTGTTCTGTTGTGCCAGCGTGGCTTGTGCTGGACACGTTGCCGACTACACAGCAGGGGAACAGCTGGCGGTGCTGAACCCCACTGACACATCACCTAGTGTTTTTTCTGTGTAGACAACACTTCCAGGTGGCAACTGACAGTGTTGAAACCCAGGGAATCAAAGAGGAGCAGAGTGTAGGCCGAAGCCTGCAGTGGAGCAAGTTGAAAGGGAACCTTTAACCCCCCCCCCCAGGCATTTGTTGCTGAAAGAGCCATCTTGTACAGCAGTAATACTGCACATGGAAAATGGTGGCTCAGAAAATTATGCTCCTTGCAAACGCTGAAGTACACACTCATATAATGTGTCCCCTCACACCGTCAAACCATCCCGGAAGTGGGACTTTCCTTTGTAATGTGACACAGCACAGCCGTCATTCCAACCCCCTTGGTGCCGGGCGCCACCTCCTCAACGTTGTTTGGTTCTGTCACGGAGCCCGCGCTGTAATGTTATCCCTTGGCCATGCACAGTTAGCGGTGCCCGTCTTCTGACATCATGTAGGTGTCAGGCTGGCAGTGCCTGTGCGTCCAAGCTGCCCGAGATCCAACCTTGCAGTGTCATCTAATGTAGTCCCACTGCGGGCCAGGGATCCATGGGCATGCGCAGTGCATATCATCGCCTCTCACTCACCTCCTTCCTGCTTCTTCAGACTGTGCGGCGTCACGGCCGTGGCATGCTATTAGGGATCAGCTGACGCCGCCTAGTCTGAAGAAGCGTGAAGAAGGGGAGTGAGAGGCTAGTATATGCACTGCGCATGGCCATGGATACCAGGCCCACTGTGGGATCACATTAGACGACACTGCGAGGTGTGATTTCGGGCAGCGTGGACGCACAGGCGCAGCCAGGACGACAACAAATGATGTCAGAGGACGGGCAGCGCAAACTGTGCATGGCCAAGGGATAACATAACAGCGCAGGGTCCATGACGGAATCAAACAACGCTAAGGAGGCAGCGCACGGTGCCAAGGGGGTAGCAATGACGGCTGTGCTGCGTCACATTACAAAGGAAAGTCCCACCTCCGGGACGGTTGGACGGTGTGAGGGGATAATTTCAAGAGCGACCTTTCCCTTGTGCAGTATTAGTGCTGCACATGGTGGCTCTTTCAGTAACAAACGCCTAGGGGGGGGGGGGGGACAGGTCCCCTTACATTTTAGTTGTGCCAGCGTGGCGGTCGCATGACACGTTGCCGGATACACAGCTGGGGATCAGCTGACGTTACTGAACCCCAATAACAGAGGAGCGACTGTTGACTGTGCACACAGCACTTCCAGGCACCAACTGGCGGTGTTAGAGCCCAGGGACAGCAGGAGGAGCAGATTGGAGGTATTGCCGCACACACAGCTGGGGATCAGCTGACGTTACTGAACCCCAATAACAGAGGAGCGACTGTTGACTGTGCACACAGCACTTCCAGGCACCAACTGGCGGTGTTAGAGCCCAGGGACAGCAGGAGGAGCAGATTGGAGGTATTGCCGCACACACAGCTGGGGATCAGCTGACGTTACTGAACCCCAATAACAGAGGAGCGACTGTTGACTGTGCACACAGCACTTCCAGGCACCAACTGGCGGTGTTAGAGCCCAGGGACAGCAGGAGGAGCAGAGGAACAGAGTGTAGGCCGAAGCCTGATTGGAGCAAGTTGAAAGGAAACCTTTAACCCCCCCCCCCAAGACGTTTGTAGCTGAAAGAGCCATGTTGTGCAGCACTAAGGATGCAAAAGGAAAAGGTTGCTCTTTTAATTATGCTCCTTGCAAACACCGAAGTAAACACTAAAAATGTGTCCCTTTATACCGTTAAACCGTTCCGGAGGTGCGAATTTCCTTCGTAATGGGACACAGCACAGCTGTCATTCCTATCCCCTTGATGCCGTGTGCTGCCTCCTCAGCATTGTTTTAAGCTGTCACGGAGCCTGCGCTGTTCTGTTAGCCCTTGGCCATGCCCAATTAGCGCTGCCTGTCTTCTGACATAATTTGGTGTCAGGCTGTCAGTGCCTGTGCGTCCACGCTGCTCCAGATCCCACCTCGCAGTCTCATCTAACGTAATCCCACTGCGGGCCTTGGAACCATGGGCATGCACAGTGCATAACCTCGACTCTCACTCCCCTCCTTCCCTCTTCTTCAGACTGTGCGGTGTCACGGCCGTGGCATGCTAGGGATCAGCTGACGGCGCACAGTCTAAAGAAGGCGGAGGGAAATGAGCGAGAGCCCGAGGGGAAGATATGCACTGCGCATGCCCATGGATCCCAGGCCCGCAGTGTGACTCAATCAGAAGACACTGCGAGGCGGGATCTCGGGCACCGCGGCCGCACAGGCGCAGCCAGCCTGACACCAAATTATGTCAGAAGACAGGCAGCGCAAATAGGGCATGCCCAAGGGATAACAGAACAGCGCAGGCTCCGTGACAGCTTAAAACAACGCTGAGGAGGCAGCGCATGGCACCAAGGGGGTAGGAATGACGGCTGTGCTGCGTCACATTACGAAGGAAAGTCCCAGCTCCGGGACGGTATAACGGTATCAGTGAACACATTTTATAAGTGTTAAGTTCTGCGTGTGCAAAGAGCTAAAAAAAAAGAGCTACCTTTTCCTTGTGCAGCATTACTGCTGCACAAGATGGCTCTTTCAGTAACAAACGACAAGGGGGGGGGGGGACAGGTTCCCTTACATTTAGGTTGTTGTGCCAGCGTGGCGGTCGCAGGACACATTGCCGGCTACACAGCTGGGGATCAGCTGACGTTACTGAAACCCAATAACACTGGGTCGTATGTTTTTACTGTGCAGCCTGCACTACTGAGCCGCAACTGGCGGTGTTGGAGCCCAGGAATAGCAGTTCAGGTGGTAGAAAGATGAACACAGCAGGAGACCTGGATGACACCCAATTACTTAATCAGGCAGAGGAGTGGCAAATTCCTGCGAGATCCAGGCCTGGTTCATTTTCAGGAAAGTAAGCCGGTCAACGTTATCGGAGGATAGTCGCATGCGACGGTCTGTTAGTACACCACCTGCGGCACTAAAGACACGTTCCGATAAGACACTAGCCGCAGGGCAAGCCAGCACCTCCAATGCATACTGGCTTAGCTCTGGCCATGTATCCAGCTTAGAGACCCAAAACTTGAACGGGGAAGAGCCGTCTGGGAGTACAGTAAGAGGGCAAGCCATGTAGTCTGTCACCATCTGACGGAACCGTTGCCTCCTGCTGACTGGAGCCGCCGGTGATGGTGTAGACATTTGGGGCGGGCACACAAAAGTGTGCCAGAGTTGTGCCATACTGGGCTTGCCTTGGGCAGAGGCACTGCTTCTGCTCCCTCTTTGGGCAGAGCCTCCCCCACTGCCTCGACGCACTGAGCTGCTTTGTAAAGCACTAGCAGCACTCCTCTCAGTTGGACAGGAGAAGATGATGGAATTCACCAGTGTGTCGTGGTACTCCCGCAATTTACGCTCCCGGGTCAACGCAGGGATGAGGTTTTGGACGTTGTCCCGGTAGCGAGGATCGAGGAGGGTGAACACCCAATAATCAGGCATGTTGAGAATGTGGTCGATGCGGCGGTCGTTTCTCAGGCACTGCAGCATGAAATCCACCATGTGCTGCAGAGTGCCAACCGGCCCAGAAACGCTGTCCCCTGCTTGAGACATGATCTCTGCCCGCTCGTCATCACCCCACCCTCGCTGTACACACTGACCACTGGACAATTGTGTCGCTCCCTCCTCTGGACGGAGCTCTTCCTCCTCCATTGACTCCTCCTCATCCTCCTCACAAATTGGCCCCTGCGTACCCCTTTGTGAGGAACCACTTGGCGCTGACTCTCCAGAAGCTGATGGAAAAGGTGACTCCTCATCCTCCACCTCTTCCACCACATCATCCCTTAACCCTTGCAAAGTTTGCTGAAGCAGGCAGATAAGGGGGACAGTCATGCTGACTAGTGCATCATCTGCACTTGCCATCCGCGTGGAATAATCAAAAGGACGCAAAACCTGGCAGACGTCCTTCATAGTGGCCCACTCTGTGGTTGTGAAGTCTGATCGGCGCTGACTGCGACTTCTTTGCGCCTGATGCAGCTGGTACTCCATAACTGCTTGCTGCTGCTCACACAACCGCTCCAACATATGTAACGTGGAATTCCACCGGGTAGGTAGGTCACATATGATGCGGTGTTCCGGAAGGCGGAATCGGCGCTGCAGAGCAGCAATGCGGGATCTGGCCAAGCTGGAACGCCGCAAGTGAGCACACTCTAGGCGGACCTTGTGCAGCAGGGCATCAAGATCCGGATAGTCCCTCAGAAAACTCTGCACAACCAAATTGAGCACATGTGCCAGACATGGGATGTGAGTGAGGTTGCCAAGGGCCAAAGCTGCCACCAGATTTCGGCCATTGTCACACACTACCATGCCTGGCTGGAGATTCGCTGGCAGTAACCACACATCGCTCTCCTGCTTTATGGCATTCCAGAGCTCCTGCGCTGTGTGGCTTCGATGCCCCAATGAAACTAGTTTCAAGACGGCCTGCTGACGTTTGGCCACGGCTGTGCTCATGTCGGTCATAGGTAAACGTTCACGGGTCCATGTGGGGGTGGACTGTGACGGATCCTGCAGAGAGGAATCAGAGGAACTGGTGTAAGAGGAGGAGTCGATGCGTACAGACTGGATTCCTGCAATCCTTGGAGTGGGCAGGACACGTCCTGCGCCACTCGCACGATCTGTACCTGGCTCAACAACATTAACCCAATGGGCAGTGAGGGAAACATATCGCCCCTGTCCATGCTGACTGGTCCACGCATCGGTGGTGAGGTGGACCTTGCTACTGACGGCGTTCAGTAGCGCATGTTTTATGTTTGCCTCAACATGCCTGTGCAGGGCAGGGACAGCCTGCCTGCTGAAGTAAAAGCGGCTGGGCACCTTGTACTGTGGGACTGCCAATGCCATCAAGTCACGGAAGCTGTCAGTCTCCACCAGCCTGAACGAGAGCATTTCCAGGGACAACAGTTTGGCAATGCCTGCATTCAGAGCCTGTGCTCGGGGGTGGTTGGCCGAGAATGCCCGCCTTTTCTCCCATGCCTGTACTACCGATGGCTGTAGAGTAGACTGGGAGTGTGAGGATGACTGGGAAGGTGGTGCTGTGGGTGGAATTACACAAGGTCTCTGGGAGGAAGCCAAACCAGCTGTGCGTGAGCTGGAGGAAGAGGCAACACGAGCTGAAGAGGTGGTAGCTGCCGCTGTTGGTTGGCCTACATCTTCAGTGTGTTTCTGTAACTCCACCGCGTGCCTGGTCCGCACATGTTTCCACATATTTGTGGTATTGAGGTTGCTGACATTTTTCCCTCTTTTTACTTTATGATGACACAGCTTGCATTTGACAAAACAAATGTCATCTGCAACTGTGTCAAAAAAGGACCAGGCACTGCAAGTCTTGGGAGCGCCCTTTTTGGCTTTGGAAAGAGACAGGCTCCTAACGGGTGCCAAAGTGGAGGCTACAGGCTCCGCAGTCTTCCCCCTCCCTCTCCCTCTTTGGCCCGTAAGAGGAAGCTCTTCCTCTGAGCTGCTCCCACCACCTTCCTGTTCCTCACGCCACGATGGGTCAAGGACCTCATCATCTCCACTACCCTCTGCCACCAACTGCTCCTCCTGGGTAGTCTCAGCAGCACAGTACGCACGAGAAAGCGGCACCTGAGTTTCATCATCAGATGCGTACTGCGCTGTGGTCACCGGAGGCACTGGCCCACCTGCCTCTTCAGAGTCAGAGAGAAAAAGGTGTTGGGCATCACTGCACACTGCCTCTTCTTCCATTTCTCCAATGCTGCTTGGCTGGCCCCCTGTTTCCAAGCCAAGAGATTCAGAGAACAGAAGTAGAGACGGCTCCTGTCCTGGGCTCTCTGACTGCCTGGCCAATTTGGCAGGTGGTGAAGAGACAGATGGCTGCTCTCCAGTGCTCTGTGCCTGAGAGGATGTGGCACTAACTGAAGTCGATGCCGAGGCGTTAGCTGCCATCCACCCGACAACGGCTTCAATTTGGTCTTCACGCAGCAGCGGTGCACGGCGCTCTCCGACAAAGCTGCGCATGAAGGACTGTTCCCTGCTGAAACTGAGTGACGACGAGTCACCGGCGCCCGCAGCAGGCACAGAATCACCACGTCCTCTCCCTGCTCCTCTCCCTGCTCCGCGCCCACGCCCACGTGCCTTACTCCCTGCCCTCTTCATCTTGGTTGACAGATAAAGATAAGCAGAAAAGTACTAAGGCCTTAGTGTGCTTATTCCTGTAATGCTCCTCCTAACAGGTGTAAGAAACACTAATGTTGTAAATTGTGGACTAAACTTTATTATTTTTCAAATGTGGCCTACACAAGTGTTAAGTTGTGTTTGGTGAACTTAACCTTTTTTTTGGTGCAGATCGGGCTACAGAGCTAGTTTAAATCACACGGAGACCGTGCAGACAGCCGTAAACGGCGCTGCAAGGCCAAAAAACCCTCCTCTAGGTTATCCTATATAGTGTTTTTCCACTATTTAGCTGGATACAAGTGGAAAGACACTAATAGGAATTTTTTTTTTCAAATTTTAAACTGGCTGCACTATTTGAAAAAAAGGAAATTGTTTTTCAAGGTATGAGGCAGTAACGCACCCTGAGCTGAATCCAACCGGCTATGGCTGCACACAGACTACAGGGCGAGCTGCGCTCACACAGAGACCGTGCAGACAGCCGTAAACGGCGCTGCAAGGCCCCAAAAAAAACCTCTAGGTTATCCTATGTAGTGTTTTTCCACAATTGAGCTGGAGACTGGTGGAAAGACACTAATAGGAATTTTTTTTTTTTCAAATTTTAAACAGGCTGCACTATTTGAAAAAAAGGAAAATTTTTCTCAAGGTATGAGCCAGTAACGAACCCTGAGCTGAATCCAACCGGCTATGGCTGCACACAGACTACAGGGCGAGCTGGGCTCACACGGAGACCGTGCAGACAGCCGTAAACGGCGCTGCAAGGCCAAAAAACCCTCCTCTAGGTTATCCTATATAGTGTTTTTCCACTATTTAGCTGGATACGAGTGGAAAGACACTAATAGGAATTTTTTTTTTCAAATTTTAAACAGGCTGCACTATTTGAAAAAAAAGGAAAATTTTTCTCAAGGTATGAGCCAGTAACGAACCCTGAGCTGAATCCAACCGGCTATGGCTGCACACAGACTACAGGGCGAGCTGGGCTCACACGGAGACCGTGCAGACAGCCGTAAACGGCGCTGCAAGGCCCAAAAACCCCCCTCTAGGTTATCCTATGTAGTGTTTTTCCACAATAGAGCTGGAGACTGGTGGAAAAACACTAATAGGAAATTTGAGAAAAAATGTGCAGCAGGCTGCACTAAGAGCAAAAAAGAGCAACTGTGTGAGGCAGTGTGAACCCCCCCTGAGCTGAATACAACCGGGTATATGGCTGCACACAGACTACAGAGTGAGCTGCACACACACACACACAGAGACCTTGCAGAACGCTGTTAAAACAGCGCTGCAAGGCAAGAGCAAGGTGAACAGTGAAGAACACACAGCGTTTTGCTAAATTAGCCTTTGGAAAGGAAAATAAAGCAATTAGCAAGCTCAACTGGCCCTCAGTTAGAACACAGCGTCCTGTCCCTAACTGAAATCACAGCAGAGTGAGCGCAAAATGGCGGCAGCGCTTTTTTATAGTGCAGAGTGACATCATTTCAGCAGCCAATCCAAGCCTTGCCAGTACTTACATGCCCACCATGCTAAACAGGATGTGCCCACACTTTCATTCATTCCTCATTGGC
Organism: Ranitomeya imitator; assembly: GCF_032444005.1. Taxonomy (NCBI): domain Eukaryota; kingdom Metazoa; phylum Chordata; class Amphibia; order Anura; family Dendrobatidae; genus Ranitomeya; species Ranitomeya imitator. The sequence continues at coordinate 69,879,061 of NC_091287.1, read as the reverse complement.
TGCTGCGTTCAATTTGAATTCTGGGAATTTCCGATTCCGGTATCCGATACGCGGGAAGTATCGGAATTCAGTATCGGAATTCCGATACCGCAAATATCGGCCGATACCCGATACTTGCGGTATCGGAATGCTCAACACTACTGATCAGTAATAAAAAAAACACAATACTATCTCCATAAGTGCCATTATACACAGGAAATCTGTACTTAGTATGCAGTGTCTGTGTATAGGTAATACAGTGATCACTGGTGATATTATACACAGGAGCTCTGTATGTAATGTATAGGTAATACAGTGATCACTGGTGACATACACAGGAGCTCTGTATATAGTATACAGTGTATAGTGTCAGTGTATAGGTAACACACTGACTCACCAGTGACGTCTCTAGGTTAAGTCTTTCATCTTTCAACTTTCATCCAGCACAGACTACCATCACTTCTTCCAGCCAGGACTTGTCTCTGCAGGAAATAACACAGTTATCTCCAGCTCTGCTTGCAGAACACATTACTTAATTTTTCCCAACTTCTACATTACACCACATGAAGAAAAAAGGCGACATAGTATCACTCTACACAGTAACAGGACCGCCCCCCAATTAAAAACAGTATACTCAAAAAATAAAATAAATATATCACTGCAGTAATAATATCCCTTAATTAGCCCCTATGGTACTAATATTCCCCATCCTAGTCCCCGTGTGACTCATTCCTGGCTCCAGCCATATGTTCTCGTATCCTGCCCTCATGAGTGTCCAATCTTCCCCATATGATCTCCCCATCTGTCTCCATCGTATCCATCCTGCCCCATAATACTGCACGATATGTCTCCAATCCTGCCCCCAGTCTCTCCAATCATGCCCCCATGTCTTTCATTCTGCCCCGTGTCTCCAATCATGCACCGTATCTCCATTCTGCCCCGTATCTCCATTCTGCCCCCCTATGTCTCCAGTCCTGCCCCCGGTGTCTCCACCATTCTGTCCCCAGTGTCTCCACCATTCTGCCCCCAGTGTCTCCACCATTCTGCCCCCAGTGTCTCCACCATTCTTCCCCAGTGTCTCCACCATTCTGCCCCAGTGTGTCTAGCATTCTGCCCCCAGTGTGTCCAGCATTCTGCCCCCAGTGTGTCCAGCATTCTGCCCCCAGTGTGTCCAGCATTCTGCCCCCAGTGTGTCCAGAATTCTGCCCCCAGTGTGTCCAGCATTCTGCCCCAGTGTGTCCAGCATTCTGCCCCCAGTGTCTCCAGCATTCAGCCCCCAGTGTGTCCAGCATTCTGCCCCAGTGTGTCCCGCATTCTGCCCCAGTGTCTCCAGCATTTCTGCCCCAGTATCTCCAGCATTCAGCCCCCAGTGTCTCCAGCATTCTTCACCCTATGTCTCCAGTCTTGCCCCCAGTGTGTCCAGCATTTCTGCCCCCAGTCTGTCCAGCATTTCTGCTCCCAGTGTGTCCAGCATTTATGCCTCCAGTGTGTCCAGCATTTATGCCCCGGGGCTCCCTCGATCACCGCTCTCAAAGCAAAACAAACAAAAAAAATGCAAGTTCTTACCTGGCTGTGCTCCTGCGGCGGGCGGCAAAACTCCCTCCCTCCACGCAGGTGAAGTGCGCACTCTCCGGCGGCTGACAATGACGTCAGATGCCGGCAAAGTGCGCGCTGCGGCTCACATCAGCTGCGAGCCTCCGATTGGCTGGCGGCTGCTAACTATTGACGTGCGGGCGCGAGCCCGCTCTCGCAAGTCAATATCGTTAGGCCAGGATGACACACACACGAGATACGGCCGAGTCTCGCAGGTGAAAACCCAGCTCTGGCACTGGCACTCCGGAGTGGAGCATGCAGCCGCACAGCAATACATGGAGCTGCACGCTCCGCTCCGGAGTGCCGGCGCCAGAGCTTGGTTTTCACCTGTGAGACTCAGCCGTATCTTGCGTATGTGTGATCCCGGCCTTAAACTGCCGCAGCGGCAGTAGGGTAAGGGCCCAGTGAGCAGATGAGACGGGGCCCAATTACTGCCCCATATGCCAGTCAGGGCAGTAATGCCCTGATGGCGGCCCTGGTCATAATTCCTTCAGCTGTGGACACCATGTGGGGGTGGATAGCAGGGAACGTTTGGCCTGGTCATTACATCTGCAGGTTACTCAACAAACTCCTGCTGACAGGTTCCCTTTAAGGTCTCCAGTTTTTTGCTATGTAATCTGAGAACATTATGATATAGGGGCCAAGACCCTAATTACAGAGAGACACTTGCTGGTCGGCGTGCTCTTATTTTTAAACTGTTTTCTCTGCTGCAGATCTAGCAGTGCTCAGAATGCTGAGCTCTGTATAACCCCACCCACATCACTGATTGGCAGCTTTCAGTGTACACTGTGGATAGGCAGAAAGCTGCTAATCAGTAAGTGGGTGGTGGTTACACAGAGCAATTGGGTAGCAGCCATTAGCCCTGTAGTGACAATCTTCTACTGATAAAACATTGATTTTACTGAAACAGCATCACACAGCTCAGTAAGTGACACATCAATGGAATCAGGCTCTCTGCCCCTACATCATGCTGCTGATTCCTTTTCAAGTGTGCTTTTAAGAACAACGGTCTTTGTTTTTTCAATGCGACACACTGTTTAATTCTGCTACTTCTTTATCAAAGTAAAGCAGAAAATGTTCCCTTTACATCCTAATCTGACCCATAGGAAATTAGGTGGAGTGCTAGAGGCGCTGCTAAGCTACTTTCAACTTTTCCTTGAGTGGCACTTTCAGATGACTGCCCAGCAGGGGATATATTGCCTCAGCCACTTAAATGATAGAGAAATAAAACTTTCCATGTTGCTCTCTAATGACTGTGCTGGCTTCTGTTGTTTATGAGTGTATTAACATCTCTGAATTAGACACTCAATAAGAGACAGCACAAAGATTTTGCCATTTTACGTCACTATTTATGGCCTATTAGCACCATGCCTCCATTTTACTGTTTATCATGGCACCCGACATCCCATCTCCCAAAATACTGTGACACGCAAATTCATCAAATGCTATTGATTTCTATTGATTTAGCAGAACGCGGTGTCTTTGCCCAAATTCAGCGAAGCGGCGCACCTTGCCAGAGCAAAGTTGTTATCCCTTATAGGCGGATTATTAATTAAATTGCAATTGTGCCAAATAGAAGTTAATGCGCTACGAAGATTGACTGTCAAAGCCGGGAAAACGTGGTGGGATCTCTCAATCATGAATAGCGATGGAGCGCGGCGCTCTGTGTAAGGGTTTTCTATAGGATGTCTCCCCGGCTGCTACGAAATTGCTCTTTATTTTTCCATCAATATTTATGAGATTGCAGATTGCTACTGGAATCTTAGCCGATGCATTTCCTTACTAATTTCTATATAGCGCCCACATATTCTGCAGGTCTACGCTCAGGACATAGTCACTATCAGTCATTTTCCACAGCTGAGCTTACAGTCTAATGACCCTTATGTCTGGAACATGCAGAATCTAAAGCTGCTCATACTTACAAGATAGCTGCCAGACTGGCATGAGTTATGGTTCTCATTTTTCTATTAAATATATACGTAAATCCTCATGTACACAGTTGTTTTCCAGCTCTGTTTTGTATGGAGTTGTTGCAATAGGTCAATCATAAAAATCCACGGGTCATTACTAGAGACGAGCGGGTATGTTTGGAAAACGATCACCGAATCCGAAATTGCCATATTGGTACCCTATTCTTACCGAATATATGTTTGATGATCGTTATTCGCTCATCTCCACTCCCATTGACTGCAATGCTGTTTGGCTATGTTTGGCGAATACTGAAAATACAGCAATCGTAATCCGAATCGAATATTGAAACATTCATCTCTAGTCATCACTATACCTACATATGCCTCCAATTTAATACTGCATTACGCACAATCAGTTCCTCTGGTGGTCCTAGGGCAAGGGTGTCAAACTGCATTCCTCGAGGGCTGCAAACAGGTCATGTTTTCAGGATTTCCTTGTACTGCACAGGTGATAATTTAATCACCTACACAAATAATGAGTTGGTGATTAAATTATCACCTGTGCAGTACAAGGAAATCCTGAAAACATGACCTGTTTGCAGCCCTCGAGGATTGCAGTTTGACACCCCTGTCCTAGGGTATCCCAATACAGAATACTGATGAAATACTGCTGGAGAGATCAGCGCAAAATAGGGTCTTATCCGGTGCAGATAGAATTAATATGGTCAGATTCTACTCACCAGAAGGAGCAATGGATAAAGCGTGTAAAAATATCCGCTAAATATCAGCAAATGACCGTACTGTAGATAGATGAAAGAGATAATGTGGATATGGTCCGCGCTGCCGAATAACTGAAGGTCCAAAGTGTTTCACATAAAGAATGGTGGTTTGTTCAACGCGTTTCTTCATCAGGAATTACCACATGAATACCATATTATATAATACTATAGTTATAATAATTAATATAATAATAATAATATAATTTTAATGTGGTATTTCCTGATGAAGAAGTCATTCAGACTTTGAAACGCGTTGAACAAACCACCATTCTTTATGTGAAACACTTTGGACCTTCAGTTATTCGGCAGCGCGGACCATATCCACATTATCTCTTTCATCTAAATACAGAATGCTGTTGATAAGAGCTCTATACTTAGTTTTGGGTGAGTAATTTTGGCTTCTTTTTTTTTTAGAGATGAGCAGATCAGGCAAAATTCAAATTCTTCTATTTGTGCAGTTTTTCTTCAGAAATTCGAGTCGTGGAAAATTTATTCTCCATGAATTCTATTTCCTTTATTTTGCTCTGGGGTCTAATAGATGTAATATGTAAAAAATAGAAAAAATTCACTCACCTCACCGCTCACTTCACCAGCCCTCCCGCTCCTCACCGTCAACAGAGCAGTCCTCACCGGAGTTTCAGATCGCCTCTTGTACTCAAATGCCCAGGCTTTTCATGTTGTTCAGGGCGTCTAGCTTTGATGATGATCGGGTAGGTTCTGCACATGGACACACAAAGTCACGGCACACACAGATGTCAGGGTAACATAACTCTCCCAGGTTTCATCAAAGCTAGAAGTACCGATCTAGCATGAGAGACCCTGGGATTTCAGTGCAAGCAAGAGATGCGGCAAGGACTGGACAGGTGACGTGGTTGACCCGAAGAGGTGAGTGCAAGGATTATTTTCCTTTCTTAAATATTGTGATGGCCTCTAGCTATTTAGAAAGATGGTGGACGCCATTTTGCTGAATCCATGAGGAAACTAATTTTTTAAAAATCCACATTTTTGTGAAAGCAGATTTTTATAAAATTTTAGTCGAAGTCCACTAGGATTTTTTCTCTCATCTCTATTCCTGTAGTGGTGGGGCCAATTTGGGAATGAGAGTGACCACTGTAAGACTATGTGCCCACGTTGCAGAATAGAAGCAGATTTTTCCTCATCAAAACTGCACACTCTTGCCAGGCAAAACGCATGCCGATTTTGATGCGTTTTTCATGCATTTTTTCTAAGCGTTTTTTAAGCGTTTTTGAGCACAAATAAAGTTGGGACAAAAAAAGGCTCCTATGAGGTCATTTCCTAGTCCAACCCCTAGTCTACAGTTTATTTTCTTGTTGCATTCAAGATGCCACAAGTGCAGCCCCAGCGGCATCTCAGCCAAGAAAATATGCATATTTTGCTGCTTACATTACTGATTCTGCTGGATTATGGGATGCTCATGGGATGGCATGATGGGATGCCCATGATGTCACTTCCTATTTGCAAATGCACTTGAAATCCGCAAATATTTCTAATATTTGCGTATTTCAAGCATTCCAATACAAGTCTATGGCGGTGGAATTGCCGCTTTTCCGCAAAATAAATGAACATGCTGCGTATTTTACCACGATGCGATTCCGCTGCAGAAAAATACGCAGCATGGGCACAGCAATTGCGGAATGCAATTAAAATGAATGGGATGCATTTTGTTAGCGTTCTTTAAGCGCTTCTGCAGTGAAAAAACGCGGCAGAAACGCTTACAAAATGCAACGTGGGCACACGTCTCACACGTCCAGATAATTCCGGTACCGGAGAAAACGGTACCGGAGTTATCCATGTCCGTGTGTCCGTGTGCTCACGTAGGCCATCCATGTGGGATCTGTGTGATGTCCGTGAGTACGGTTTTAGGGTCTGTGTGCTGCACGTGTGCTGTCCGTTTGCTGTACGTGTGTCCGTGTCCGTGTATTGCAACAATTTTTACAATTTTAACCCTATGGCAGGAAAAACGCACATGGACAGCACACGGATGGCACACGGACAGCATCTGTGTGCGGTACATGTTTACACGGACCCATTGACTTTAATGGGTCCGTGTGATCCGTGCGCTCCCACGAACACTGACATGTCTTCGTGTTTTGCAAACGGACACACGGTCAGTGAAAACACGCTGACATGTGCAGAGACACATTTATTTTAATGTGTCTACGTGAGTCAGTGTCTCCGGTACGTGAGGAAACTGTCACCACACGTACCGGAGCCACTGACGTGTGAAACCGGCCTTAGACAGAGTGTTGCAAGTTGAAATTGCCACAGTTTTGAAGGAATAATTAAATGGGCTGCTCTCACTAAAAACTCTTCAAAAATATAACTGTAGTATGTGATAGGAGCTATATAGTCATCATCAGGAATGTGTGATAGATGTTTCTATCTTCCCCTTCACTCTGGAACTTTTGTAGTACAATCCATGTAGCTTAATCATCATCATTCCTGGTAACCCTTTCAAAAGAACAAAAAGGCATGTAATTTATTTAAAATGAATAAGCAAATATAGCTACAATAACAAACGTGGTTTTTTTTGAGTTTGTTGGGTTGAATTTGTGGTGATTGCCCCAATATGCTAGTTTTGTATTACAGTCCACGATCATCCTGATATGTTAGTTGGCTTCAAAATTGGTAGTAGATAATCTGTCTAATTCAGATAAATTAGACTGTGAGTGATAAGGGTTGGGTTTTACTAGTGATGTGAGTGATTAGGGTTAAGTATGAGACTAGTGTGAGGATATCTGAAGAATTTTGTAGAAAATCTACACTTAAATGACACAAAGCAGCTCCTGTAATAAGTCATGGCCATGATGCAATGCAGCATGTATTTTTAGACTCCTTTCTGCCTGATGTAATCTACAGCATAAATATTTCTATTACCTTCCATACTTTGTAAACATTTTAGAATTCAAGGCTCCGTCGTCATTTCGTGTTGATTTGGCCTCTGCTATTCTGCTGGGCGGTGTAAGGGTTTTCTTTCAGGCCATTTATCTGACTTTCTAACCTCGTTTCCAGAGATTCTAAGAACCATGTTTCTCTCTCACATAAGTGGCTTTTTGCCTTCTGCAGTTCAGAATGTGACATTCAGATTGTGTTTTCAGAACTTGCCGGTTTGTTTTTCCTTGTGGTTAAAGTGCAGCCCCGAGTCTTGGAGGAGCTGCAGCATTGTGGGAGCAGTCATGGGTTGATTACTTGCTCTTGCAGGTTGTAAAGCATTTAATGAAGCGCAGGAAAGTTCCAGGGTGAGGCTTGTTAAGTGGAATACATTTTACAGAGTCTGTCTACCTTTTATGTTCCTTGACAATGACTTGATTTTTACCTCCAATCTTCACAGGAAAAAATAATTATAGAGTAGAACTGTACAATATAATAATTTCTCTAAACTATTATAAGAAAGTATTTTGCTTTTTTACCCACGGTATATATTAGTTACGGTCTGTTCTGAAGGAGACACTTAAAGGGAATATCATAGCTTAGCAATTACATGTTTAAAGGGGTGGTCCAGAAACCATCTTAATTTTCATCCTAAATCCCTTTCTATTTAATGCCATAATATAAATTATTTTCTAATATACTTGAATTAAAAATTCCATATCCTTCCTTAACTACTCTATCTAACTGCTTTTGTTCTTTTACAACTTCCTTTTTGGTGACACTTGGTTTATTTATTTATTTTACTCATTTATATAGCGCCTTTAATTCCACAGCGCTTTACAGACATTATTGCCACTGTCTCCAATGGGGCTCACAATCTAAATTCCCTATCAGTATGTCTTTGGAATGTGGGAGGAAACGGGAGTGCCCGGAGGAAACCCACGCAAACACGGGGAGAACATACAAACTCCTTGCAGATGTTGTCCTTGGCAGGGTTTGAACCCAGGACCCCAGTGCTGGAAGGCTGCAGTGCTAACCACTGCGCCACCCAGCGTGCACTGGGTCTAAGAATCCCAGTGCATGCTGGTATACTCAAACAAAGTGTCACCAGGAGGCAGAGGCTGTGGTCACTACTGTAGCCTCTGCCCCTTCCCTGAAACAAAGTGTCATCAGGAGGCACAGGCTGTGGTCACTGCTGTAGCCTCTGCCCCTTCCCTAAAATAAAACGTCATCAGGAGGCAAAGGCTGTGGTCACTGCTGCAGCCTCTGCCCTTTCCCTAAAACAAAGTGTCATCAGGAGGCAGAGGCTGTGGTCACTGGTGCAGCCTCTGCAGCTTCACTGAAACAAAGCGTCATCGGGAGGAAGAGGCTGGGGTCATTGTTGCAGGCTCTGCCCCTTCCCTGAAACAAAGTGTCATCAGGAGGCGCAGGCTGTGGTCACTGCTGCAGCCTCTGCCCCTTCCCTAAAACAAAGTGTCATCAGGAGGCACAGGCTGTGGTCGCTGCTGTAGCCTCTGCCCCTTCCCTAAAAAAAAACGTCATCAGGAGGCACAGGCTATGGTCACTGGTGCAGCCTCTGCCCCTTCCCTAAAACAAAGTGTCATCAGTGGGCACAGGCTGTGGTCACTGCTGTAGCCTCTGCCCCTTCCCTAAAAAAAAACGCCATTAGGAGGCACAGGCTGTGGTCACTGCTGCAGCCTCTGCCCCTTCCCTAAAACAAAGTGTCATCAGGAGGCACAGCCTGTGGTCACTGCTGTAGCCTCTGTCCCTTCCCTAAAACAAAGTGTCATCAGGAGGCACAGGCTGTGGTCACTGCTGTAGCCTCTGTCCCTTCCCTAAAACAAAGTGTCATCAGGAGGCACAGGTTGTGGTCACTGCTGTAGCCTCTGCCCCTTCCCTAAAGCAAAGAGTCATCAGGAGGCACAGGCTGTGGTCACTGCTGTAGCCTCTGTCCCTTCCCTAAAACAAAGTGTCATCAGGAGGCACAGGCTGTGGTCACTGCTGTAGCCTCTGCCCCTTCCCTAAAACAAAGTGTCATCAGGAGGCACAGGCTGTGGTCACTGCTGTAGCCTCTGCCCCTTCCCTAAAACAAAGTGTCATCAGGAGGCACAGGCTGTGGTCACTGCTGTAGCCTCTGCCCCTTCCCTAAAACAAAGTGTCATCAGGAGGCACAGGCTGTGGTCACTGCTGTAGCCTCTGCCCCTTCCCTAAAACAAAGTGTCATCAGGAGGCACAGGCTGTGGTCACTGCTGTAGCCTCTGCCCCTTCCCTAAAACAAAGTGTCATCAGGAGGCACAGGATGTGGTCACTGCTGTAGCCTCTGCCCCTTCCCTAAAACAAAGTGTCATCAGGAGGCGCAGGTTGTGGTCACTGCTGTAGCCTCTGTCCCTTCCCTAAAACAAAGTGTCATCAGGAGGCACAGGCTGTGGTCACTGCTGTAGCCTCTGCCCCTTCCCTAAAACAAAGTGTCATCAGGAGGCACAGGCTGTGGTCACTGCTGTAGCCTCTGTCCCTTCCCTAAAACAAAGTGTCATCAGGAGGCACAGGCTGTGGACACTGCTGCAGCCTCTGCCCCTTCCCTAAAACAAAGTGTCATCAGGAGGCACAGGCTGTGGTCACTGCTGTAGCCTCTGTCCCTTCCCTAAAACAAAGTGTCATCAGGAGGCACAGGCTGTGGTCACTGCTGCAGCCTCTGCCCCTTCCCTAAAACAAAGTGTCATCAGGAGGCACAGGCTGTGGACACTGCTGCAGCCTCTGCCCCTTCCCTAAAACAAAGTGTCATCAGGAGGCACAGGCTGTGGACACTGCTGCAGCCTCTGCCCCTTCCCTAAAACAAAGTATCATCAGGAGGCACAGGCTGTGGTCACTGCTGCAGCCTCTGTCCCTTCCCTAAAACAAAGCGTCATCAGGGCCAGAGGCTGTGGTCACTGCTGCAGCCTCTGCAGCTTCACTGAAACAAAGCGTCATCAGGGGCAGAGGCTGGGGTCATTGTGCGCCCCTCTCCTCTCCCTGTAATTTGCGATGTGCACAATGGCAGCGCGCTCTCTTGCAGATCAGTAGTAGTGAGCCAATATATGAGCGCACTATTAGTGCTTTGTATGACAAATACCTTGCTTTCAGTGAGCAGTACTGGCCCTGCAAGTGACGTCAATTGCAGGGACACTACTAGTCTCAGCACGCCGGGTAGTCTTACAATACACACATACAGTGGCTTCTATTGCTGATATGAGCCCGCAAGAGAGCGCACAATCAGTGTGCACTTCAGACAATGCACATCACGCAGGGACTAGAACAGTCTTGAAACGATTGTCACTACCTCTGCCCCTTGATGACGTTTTGCTTGAGTATCTCAGCATGCACTGGGATTCTCAAACGAAGCGTCTTCAAAAAGAAAGTTCATATCAAAATTTGGGGAACACCCAAAATATATAGTATACCAATTAATATTTATATATATTGTTTATTAGAGTCCCAAAAAACACACAACAACAATAGATTTATTTAGTCTTTCTTCATACCTAAAATTCTCTGTGCCCTTTAACAGATTCGAGGCTTTTCTTTGCTCCTGTTCTAACTCGAGGACATCCGTTCTCTAAACTGGCACCCAGAACTGAGCTGCAGATTCCAGATGAGGCCGCACTTAAGCTTTGTAGAGTATTACCTCCTTGTCTATCAGCGACTTTAGAAGCCGCTGATTGACGTCTCATGCTGTTATTTAGTTTGTGCTCCTCAAATACACCCAGATCCTTCTCTATAAGTGACTCTCCTAGTTTTACTCCCCCCTAGAACGTACAATGCCCGCATATTATTAGTAGCCAGCTTGATCAATTATTTTCTATCAAAAAGATACGGCATTTGAATGGAGTGATGGCTACAGATGTATAACATCACTATTGTTTATAGGTGAGTGTAGCACTCAAATATCTCCAACAGTCCCATAGACAATGAATAAAGCTGAGATGCATATTTCAGATCATCACTTCATTTTAATAGGACACTTTAGGGTCACTTTCTTGAGATCAATGGAAATCCCAGCAGTGGGAACTGAAAGTTATCACATATCCCACAAGTAGGTGGTAAGTTGCTAAGTTGGGACATCCTTTTAACTAGATGGCTCTTATCTCTTGCTCTGGCTGCAAGGCCAAAGCCTTCAGTGTGGAAGCCAGTGTCATATGATCCTACGGTAGGATGATGTCTTCTTCTGCATTGCAGATACTAATCTGCCCGACACAGTAAGACGCTGTCTAGTTAAAAGAAACCTGTCACCAGGCTTTTGCCCCTATTCTGAAAAGCAGGATAGTGTGGTGACAGTGATCTTGATTCCAGTGATGGGTCACCTCATGGGCTGCTTGCATTAGTTCAATGAAATCAGAGTTTTCTCAGCAGGAGATTATCACTAAAGGACTAGTAAACCTGCTGCCATGTAGTGCTCCATATTCATGTGCTGTGTATAACCCAGACCCCACCACTGATTGGCAGCTTTCTGTGTACACTGTAAGTAGGCAGAAAGCTCAGCATTAAGCAAACTGGTAGATTAGCAGCAGATAAAACAGTAATTTTATCAAAACTGCAGCAGGCAGCCCAGTAAGTGAGACATGTCTGGAATCAGGATCTTTGTTTCTACATTGTGCTGCTCTCAGATGAGTCAGCAACAACCTGGTGATAGAATCCCTTTAAGTGCAGCCTGAAGAACACACCTCGAATGGTCCATGCTGAGGTTGAAACGTAAAACATTCCCATACAATGATTTAGAAAAGTCATTAAATTGCAAACTCCGGCGCCATAATTGGTTTTCTTATATAACTAGAAGAACACTTTAAGAAGGCTCATCGAATTTTACTGTCATTTTTCTTGGAAACATTTGTGTCTGAATAATGTTCTGTTACTCAACCTTTATTAATCTCTTTTCAGCCATTAGCATAGAACATTTGATACTTGAGAAATATAATAGATATTCAAGTTATTCAAGCTCACAGATATACAGATTCCCAGTTTACTAGGTTAATATCAGATAAGCTGGAAGAGCAACACACAGGACATTCAGAGATCCAACAGGTTAATCCCGAAACAATCCTACGGGAGGAGGAGTTGATTCAATCAATGACATTATATTAGGAAATTGCTTTATTTATAGTGTCCTATGGTATACATCCATTTCATACATTCAATACACAGACCTCCCTTTCAGTATACAGACTTGTAATTTACAATCTTTCCATTTTCATCACTTTCCCTCTTATCTTGATTGTCATTAGGCTCCCACTTCTAAAGATACCTTGACAAAAGCGCCCAAACTGCGTCACTCAATTCCCTTAAATGCCTCCTTTTCACCGCTTTAAGTCAAACTTGGTCCCAATATTGGAGCTAGAACCTCAACAAATAGAACATTCAGACGTCCTAAAATTATAGGTTATCTGAGGATACAGATCGATGGCTTAAAGGGAACCTGTCACCTGAATTTGGCGGGATCGGTCTTCGGTCATATGGACGGAGTTTTCGGGTGTTTGATTCACCCTTTCCTTACCCGCTGGCTGCATGCTGGCCGCAATATTGGATTGAAGTTCATTCTCTGTCCTCAGAACTATTTAGCTGTGTTCCGGGACATAGTGCGCCGGCGCATGCGCACTAATGCTTTTCGACTTTGTCCACAGTTGGGCAAAGCATACTGCGCGTGCGCAAGGCAAGATTGCCTTGCGCAGGCGGGTACTACGGAGGACAGAAAATGAACTTCAATCCAATATTGCGGTCAGCATGCAGCCAGCGGGCAAGGAAAGGGTGAATCAAACACCCCAAAACTCCGCCCATATGACCAAAAACCGGTCCCGCTAAATTCAGGTGACAGGTTCCCTTTAACCTTAGAACTCCTGTAATAATGGCCTTAGAAAATGAAGAAAAAAGGCAGGCATTGAGAAGCAGGATAGCATAAAGAGCTTTACATCATATTTACCACAGTCCATGGGGCAACTGGCAAGACCGTAACAATGTAACTCACAGCCGTTGACAACAAAAAGTCATCGCCTTGGCCCTGGAGGTGTTGGATACAGTTGTGCCATACTCACAGCACCTCACAATTTTAAGAGTTGCTCTCTGGTGGACTTCCACAGCCATTATATGGAGGCCCTAAGGATGTCTATTTGTTCTGGCTTTCTTTGTGGGTCCTCTCTATACTGTCTACCCTAATTGAAGACTACAGGCCTCTCCTGATCGGTAGCATTCAGTCACTCCATGTACAGCTTAGTCTGCCTCACACTTGCTACTTACAATTTAACAGTGCCAGTAGAGGTCTAATGTAGCTTCTCCAACAGGAAACAAGCTACTTGGTAAACTAATAAAAGCAAAAATATGATCACTTTACTATAGCATGCATATAATTACAGGCAAGATGAAGAGAAAAAGTGCATATGTGCGATAAGGAAGTGCATGGGACACACAAAAAAGAGCTGAAATGGAAATTTTGCATATGAATAGATAGTGGCCAGGGACTGTCACACTGGCAACTAGTATTCACAATGCGGAATACATTTCCAATCCTGCTGTAAACGCCAAGTGATCAGGTGATGAAGGCAGGTACAAAGCGCGCGTCGGGGTGGTGCACGTACGCTGAGCCTCTCTCTTTGTGGTGTCTTTCGCAAAGTATTGTACCGCTGTGTTTAACTGATCTATGCATTTCATGCAGTCCATGCCTGTTCTCTATTGCCATGCCACAATTTTAGCTTGATTTACTGACACCTGACCACTTGGCGTTTACAGAGGCATTGGAAATGTACCCAGCATTGTAAATACTAGTGGCCACTATCTGTTCATATACATAAGTTCCATTTCAGCTCCTTTTCGGGTGTCCCATGTACTTCCTTACCGCACATGTGCACTTTTTCTCTTTCTCTTACCTGTAATTATATATATACACTATAATAAAGTGATCATATATTTTAGTACATTTTGGTCTTTGTGATCGTTCTTTCTTCTCTTTTTCATGTCTCTCATTATGACGATCTGTCCATTATAGTCCGTTATTTGGGTAGCAGTATGGATATCCGACATTAACTGCTCTATATACTGACAATGCTACTCTCACTGTTTCTGAGCAATCTTTATAGGAACCTTACTGCACTATTTTGCTCTCCCCTGCTTAAATTGGATATACACGTTTAGCACATAACGACACCACTGGTCATAAAAAAAATCTAACATCCCTTATCAATGCCTAGAAGAGGCTGCAGTACTAGGACACATTTATAGAGACACTGCTGAGCCTGTGAAGACCAGCGAGCCACAGCCCTTCTTTCTTCTGATCACTGTGCGGGTCACATCCATGTCAACTGTACAAGGAAAATTGCTCGTAAGTCAAATAGGAGCTTGTGTGTCTGACTGGTGAACATTAAAAATTATGGGTGACCTATTAATCTTACTATGATTATGTATTGTTTTGTAGTTTTTGTTATTATTATCATTATTATTGTTATTATTATTTTATTTATATGATTATTTATTGAATAATTTATTGGATGTAAACAATGCAGTGTATGGCCTTGTCTACAAAAATTTTCATATTCTTCCCATATTTGCGTAGATTTCCGTTGGATTTTCCGTTTTCTTCCCACACTTCAAAGCCATACTGAGAGGGAACTAGATTGTGAGCCCCAGTGGGGACAGTGATGATGATAATGTCTGTAAAGCGCTGAGGAATCAATGGCGCTATATAAGTGAGTACAACAAATAATAATATCCGTGCAATTCAGAAATATTCTTGTCGTACTTTTTTATTTCAAAGGCAAATAGAAGCTGATCAGTCAAAGGATCTTGATGACAACGGCATTTTATCCTTGATGATAGAATGATTATTTTGTCACTTTGCCTCCATTCCTTCTGTATACCTTTTTCCTAACATTCCAAGTACCGTAATATGCCATTTACTTCTTTGTTTGTTTTTTTTTACATCAAAGTCAATCACAATCTATTGCCATCTCCTTTTTTAGAAGTCTGGCAATAGGAAACAAAGAAAAACGATCCAAATATGCAGGGTGATTGAAAAAAGAAGGGTGCAGAATTATAGAATTCTAGCCTCCGTGTTCATAACCGAGAGAATGTAGCACAAATGTATTAACATGAACAGACACAATATCTATCCGAGTTTTATCAATACACTACAAATGTTCAAAGTGAATTCCAATGGTGAAATGGCAGATGTCTAGGCGGTAGTCCAGTTCTGTCCGGACCTGTGCCAGCGTATTCTCAGATATGGAGTACATGAGAGGACCATACGGAGAATACGAACAGTTAACCGTAAGTACAATATGCCCATCAGAATGGAGACTAAGGCCGCGTGCACATTGTGTATTAGTGCTTCTATTCTTCCATCGAGTAGCGTAACACCTTTACTGAACCTCTGCTGAACCTCTATTTCCCTACAATTCTATAAAATCGCATGTAAGTAAAGAGTTTTTTTCTGTTGGATTCCATATGAATCAATTGCTTCAAAGCAAATATATCTCCACATATGCAAACTTCAAGGAATATAATTTAAGTGGCAGAACCCCGAGGCCTACATCGACAATGCTTTTGAAAAAGTATTCCTACCCCATGAACTTTTCCACATTTTTTTCACAGTAAACTTAGAAACGTATATGTATTTTATTAGGATTTTATGTGATATACCAATATAAAGTAGCAGCTATTTGTGACCTGTAAAGGAAATGACACATGGTTTTCTAAATATTTTAAAAATATAAATCTGAAAATGATGTCATGCATTTGTATTTAGCCCCCGAGTCAATACTTTACAGGACCACCTTTCACTCCAATTACCGCGGCACATATTTTGGATTATATCTCTACCAGCTTGGCATGTCTAGTGGCTGACATTTTGCCCATTCTTTGCAAACTAACTCTAGCTCAGTAAGATGGAGAGCGTTTGATAACAGCAATTTTCAAGTCTTGATAAAGATTATCAATGTGAGAGGTCTGGACTGTGACAGGGCCATTCACACACATGAATATGCTTTGATCTAAACCATTCCATTGTAGCTCGGACAGAATGTTTATGGTCGTTTTCCTGCTCTAAGGTGAACAGTCTTCAGTCTTTTGCAGCTTCTAACAGATTTTCCTCCAGGTGTCCCTGGATTTAGCTCCAGCCATCTTCCCATCAACTCTGACCAGCTTCCCTGTCAATGATGAAGAAAAGCGTCCTCACAGCATGTTGCTGCCACCACCATGTTTGATGGTGGGGATGGTGTGCAGTGTTAGTTTTCTCCCTCACATAGCGTTTTGCATATAGGCCAAAAAGGTCTACTTTGACCTGAT
Source organism: Ranitomeya imitator (assembly GCF_032444005.1). NCBI lineage: Eukaryota > Metazoa > Chordata > Amphibia > Anura > Dendrobatidae > Ranitomeya > Ranitomeya imitator. The sequence continues at coordinate 69,862,608 of NC_091287.1, read as the reverse complement.
CTGACCAGAGCCCATTCATCCACATGCTAGCTGTGTCCCCTACATGGCATGTGGAAGAAGGTGTTCTGGTCAGATGAATGTTTTTATGATCTTCTGCGCAGACACCGGCGAGTCATTGCACAGTAGCAGAGACTTGTCAGCACCTGCGCTGAAGATCGATAAGGACTCTGCCTATAGAAGGGCGGATAAGGTTCACATAAACGCGTGAGTGGATGGCACGTGTGGGATTACAGCGCTGTGACTGCATGTCACAGATCAGTGTGACATCCATGGGAGGGGGAGTGCGATTATAATTAAAAGAGGAGGCAGGGATTTCTTCCAGACATGACACACCCTGTAGCCTGGAGGAAAGCATTAACATATAACATTAAAACTGCTTTTCTCAACATCTACACTGCAGCTATAAGGCAGACAGGTAGGACTGGTTTGACCATTCTGTTACCTGTATGCCTATAGTAATAGCTTAAATTCATCCAGGGGGTCACAGATTCCCTTTAAGTTTGTGGGTGTAACGTGAAAAAATGTAAAAAAAAAATTGTTGAGCATTAATACTTTTTCCAGGTATGAGCCACAAAACCCTCGTTCACTGCTTTTAAGATTCTGTACTAAGACCTATAAAGTGTATTTTAGCCTTGAGATACTTTCTTCTAAGTTTTATTTTCACATTAAAGATGGACGAACCTGTTTGGAGAGGACAACCATTTGATTTGTAAGGAAGGAGGTCTTCTAACCGGTATGTTAAATTTAAGCGTCCGCTCCTTTTGTTCTCACAAGTGCCTGGCAGTGGCTTTTTCTCCTTTTCTCATTGAGAGTACGGAAATGCTCAGCCAATCCAAATATGTCTATGGGAAAGTTGCTGTTCGTGGAACCACTGTTTGGCAGACACTTATGTCATGTGCATGGGCACCTTTACAAATGAAACTTTTGCACTAGTTTGCTATTATATAGGATTGATTATAAGTAATTTTGCCAGCTCATCAAGTTTATTTTGTGGAACGTGTGATTGACTTGATAATATGGGTTTTATTTGCATTGCTTAACGAGTTTTTACAAATGGAAACCCTGGCTGTCACAGCAGCTTAGTAAAAATAGCTCCTCATGAAGCCAGAATAAGATTCTAACAGTTGTCAGGACTCTCAGGTATTGCACTAGTTTCATCCTGAATTCCTTCACATAAGCACTTCAGCTTCTCTCTGAGAGCGGCAGATGAAAGCATACACCTGGTTTAGCATCTAATAGCTGTCATTCTTTATTCAGAGATGTTAAATCACAATAGCTTGGCAGTGAGTTCTTTTCAGCCCTACCGCTAGATGAAAAAGATGATATCTTTATGTACATTAGATACCCAGCTATAAAAAATTGCATGTGAAAGCTGACAATTGTTTAACTGCCTTTGTAGGGAATCTTCATCCAGCTCATGTTCTTTCATGTGATCCACAACTTAATTAAAATTGTTTTATTTCCTTTAGAGAAATAGAGGACATACTGTAGCTTCTGGAAAAATTCTACTGCTACAGTGGGTAACAAGGGTCGAATGTAGTCAATAGTTGACCATCAATTTTACTAATCAATATTAAAGCTGAGAAAATTTCAGATCCCACCACATTAGTAATTTATAGCTGTCTGACCAGAACACTGCAAAACTCCTATTATTTACAACATGACTACACGGGAGCTTAAGAATCAGAAGAGACGCCAAGAATGCTAGAGGTATTATGAGGTTTGTAGTGCTCTGGCCTGGTAGCCACAGACTATCGACATGGTCGGTTGACCAGGGTTCTGCAAACCTTTTTCCTCAACCTTGTTAGAAATTGATCATAAAATATGAATAGGGTTGTTTTTTATGGCTTCAGCTCAATATTGAGCCAAGGCAACTTGATGGATGAATGATCTATAGAATGATTGGTCTTGTGCAATCCTAGATAGGTCCACCAAGGTCTTCTCCACCATTATCTTGATAGTATCAGATCATCTTGTTGTTGGACTTCCTCCTCACATTGCTACTTCAATTCTTCCGACCATGATGTCCTTCTTCAGTGATTGCTCTCTTCTTTTGATGTGTCCAACATAGGCAAGTCGTACCTTGGCGATCCTTGCTTCGAGTGATATGTCTGGCTTGATTTGTTCCAAAACTGCTTTTTTTGTTCTTCTTACCATCCACAGTATTGATACTTTCGTTGTCCAGCACCACATTTCGAAGGCATCAACTCTTCTGTCTTATTTCTTTATCATCCAGATTTCACATCCATATGTTACCACAGAAAAGCCCAAACTAATTATAAGTTGTGTCTTTTTTTGCAGCCGAAATATTCCTCGATTTAAAGACCTTATTCATTGTCTTCATTGTTATATTATTGTTGGTAAAATGGAAATATCAGGGATATCTCCCAAATGTCTTTTTGTCCAATGAAGAATCCCTAAAAAGCTTTAAAAATAGTTCAAGTCCATATTGCTCAAGGAAAAATGGACTACCCGAATAGTGTAAGGCTATACCTCGCATTTTTCTTTATGATGAGGAAAGGGTAAGGAAAAAGTGAAGAACACAGTGAGAAAAAAAGGCAGAGGGAGACAAAGAAAGATCATGCTGAGCTTTCTTAGAAGTTTTTTTTTATCTCACTCCAGAGCTGAAATCACATTTACGCAGCTCAGTACTGCCTTATAATTTCCTTATATTGCTGTTGTTTCTCTCTTTATGTTACCAGAGAAAAAAAATCAGGAATACCTCTCTGAGTGTTGTGCTATGCATTGGTGACATTAAAACAGTGAGTTTCCTCCCAGAAGCTCAGAGACAATTGCAAATGAAGAAATGGAGCCTGCACAGGGGAACACTAGTGAAATTGTTGAATGAAAATCATATAAAGGCCAGAGATAACATTACTTCTCAAGCATATATAGACATCTGATTATTCTGATAAATTACGTAAAAATATAGTTTACCCTTTAAAACCATTTGCATAATCAAATCCACAATTGCTCTATTGGTGCGTTCGTGTTTTTCTGACGATTTCCATCAAAAGCAGATAAGGCCAACTGAAACCCCATTTGCTTCCAACCCAAAAAATGTGAGATCAATGCAACTTTTTAAAATTAAAATTAGCATTACAATTAAATTACATAAATAAATGTAATACATGAGCTTATTTTTATGTCTTGCACCATTTCCCAGCCCTCTGTAGGTTGCAAACTCCTTTCTTGTAGATGGCATGAATAGTGAGGTCCGTCAGTTTGGGTTCACACAACTCCAAAGCTCCGATCCTCCACAGAGATATTTCCGTATGGCAAACTATTTATATACTGTCAGTTATAATATTTGAAGTAAGTGTTTACTTTGCTGTAAATGTTTAATATACGTGTGTTCCATATATTGCATGTGCAGCATTGTTCTCTCTCATTAAAACCTCATCCTCATTTTTAATAAAAAAAATATATTATTTTTTATCTGAGCGCTCTACTGCAAATCTAAGATGCGCAGAAATTTATGGCCTCTATTAACTATTTATGAAGTGTAGAAATATATGAATTCCACATATAGATGCAGCTCATAAAACAACTGAACAATATCATATATATTTTATAGGCTTGTATCTGCTGCTAGAAGTTGCAAACGAGCATTAAACTCAACACGTTTTATCTTATTAAGATTCAATTTTCATTACTGAATTACTACTGTCGACAAGGACATTTTTAGGGTTTAGTACAGGCAATATTCCACAGCCTATGCTATTTTTGAGGTCTGTCGAGAAGTTTTGAGTAGATTGAAATATAAGTTAATAGTAGACAATAAATCACAATGGCGCTACTCCTGTTGTACCTAAAAAATTAAGCTGCAGGCAATCTGGTAGACGTAGTGTGCAGGTCTGCCCAAAAACTGTAAATAATTCACATAAAAAGGGGAATGCCGCGCTTAGAGTGAATTGCAGCACAATTACTGCAATGAGTCTGTTGAGTTTGAGACCCTTTGAGGATGATATGCCCACAGTAGTGCTTACTTGACTGCCACTTAACAGTACTGCATAGATAGACCCACACTTAAGGTGGTTCCTAGTTGGGGCACTTACTTGTTGACCGGTTGGGAAGCGAGCGATATGGTACTGTGAGGAGTGGTGAGACTCGGGTAAATTCTTGCAGCTGATTGTCAGATGCTGGGGAGCGTCCTCCCACTGTAAAAGACCCCCGTTGTAGCGCTGAGAAGTGCAGCGGTAAGCCTCGGACGATGGCGCCGCTGTGAATGAGCGTGGTGGGCGGGGGGCGTGGCAAAACGGTGACGTCACCTGTCCGTGTATGACGTCCCACCACAGAATCTAATGTCCACAACCTGTAATATTGTATTTATCAAGAAAGGCAACAAAGGCCTCATTGCTCTTACAGTAAAGAATCTGCATCTGTGAATGATTTCCTCTAGATGTAGAGGATGCCGCCTTATCCCAGTCGCAGGCCTAAATGTAAAAAGATCATTAAAAAGATCTCTGCACTGTCCCCTCATATATTTGTACATTATGATAAGATTGCCCCTAAGCCTTTTTTTCCAAACTGAATGCCCCAAGTTTGATAACCTGTCTTGGCACTGCAGTTTACCCATTCTCTTAACCCCTTTCTGACCTCGGACAGGATAGTACGTCCGAGGTCAGAAGCCCCGCTTTGATGCAGGGCTCCGCGGTGAGCCCGCATCAAAGCCGGGACATGTCAGCTGTTTTGAACAGCTGACATGTGCCCATAATAGGCGCGGGCAGAATCGCGATCTGCCCGCGCCTATTAACTAGTTAAATGCCGCTGTCAAATGCAGACAGTGGCATTTAACTACCACATCCTGCCGGGTGGCCGGAAATGACGGCATCGCCGACCCCCGTCACATGATCGGAGGTCGGCGATGCTTCAGTATTGTAACCATAGAGGTCCTTGAGACCTCTATGGTTACTGATCCCCGGCAGCTGTGAGCGCCACCCTGTGGTCGGCGCTCACAGCACACCTGATTTTCTGCTACATAGCAGCGAACAGCAGATCGCTGCTATGTAGCAGAGACGATCGTGCTGTGCCTGCTTCTAGCCTCCCATGGAGGCTATTGAAGCATGGCAAAAGTAAAAAAAAAAGTAAAAGAAAATGTGAAAAAAATAAAAAAATATAAAAGTTTAAATCACCCCCCTTTCGGCCCAATCAAAATAAATCAATAAAAAAAAATCAAATCTACGCATATTTGGTATCGCCGCGCTCAGAATCGCCCGATCTATCAACTAAAAAAAAGCATTAACCTGATCGCTAAACAGCGTAGCGAGAAAAAATTTTCGAAACGCCAGAATTACATTTTTTTGGTCGCCGCGACATTGCATTAAAAGGCAATAACGGGCGGTCAAAAGAATGTATCTGCATCAAAATGCTATCATTAAAAACGTCATCTCGGCAGGCAAAAAATAAGCCCTCAACCGACCCCAGATCATGAAAAATGGAGACGCTACGAGTATCGGAAAATGGCGCAATTTTATTTATTTTTTTAGCAAAGTTTGGAATTTTTTTTTACTACTTAAGTAAAAAATAACCCAGTCATGTTAGGTGTCTATGAACTCGTATTGACCTGGAGAATCATAATGTCAGGTCATTTTTAGCATTTAGTGAACCTAGCAAAAAAGCCAAACAAAAAACAAGTGTGGGACTGCACTTTTTTTGCAATTTCACCGCACTTGGAATTTTTTTCCCGTTTTCTAGTACATGACCTGCTAAAACCAATGATGTCGTTCAAAAGTACAACTCGTCCTGCAAAAAATAAGCCCTCACATGGCCAAATTGACGGAAAAATAAAAAAGTTACGGCTCTGGGAAGGAGGGGAGTGAAAAACGAACACGGAAAAACGAAAAATCCCAAGGTCATGAAGGGGTTGATAACCTTGGTTGGTCTTCTTTACACTAGTGACTTGTATAAAGGCAAAACTATGTTCTCACAATGAGCGTCCATCCCTCGTTTAATCCATCCCATTATTTTATTTGCCTTGGAAGCAGCTGTCTGACCTTGATCACTAAAGTTGAGTTTGCCGTCCACCCATACTCCCAAGTATTTTTCAGAGACAGTTTTACCCAGTGTTTTACAATTTAGTACATTTGCTGCAATTTCTGGGGAAAATTTGGCAAAGTTAACAAATTTGACTTTCGAAAGATCCGCTCATCTCTAGTACACAAGATTCTCGTCACAGCCCTAGGGTCTCCTCCTCCTCATTCTGTGCTAAGTATCTGGATTTTTGGCCCTGGAAAACACATCTCCTCTCATTTGTGCTTCAAAAAGTGGACATTTAAGAAGTAAAGATGTCCAGAATGATTTAGATCGGACTCTCTCTCCAAAAGATAAACACATGGGAGTTCTACATTATCTTAAACCATTCCTTAGTCATCTCATTGTGACGTTCTTACATTTTTTAACTTTTTTTTTTACTAAATGAGCATCCAGAATGCTTCTTCTATCGCATGGGAAACGTAAAGGTTCTGGATTTAAACAGCTCCTGTCACAGGACAGTAATGTATTTCTTATTTTCTAGCATTTTTATTGCACACATAAGACACTTGTGACCGCAGATCTAACAAGGTCAGGGAGCATGATTTATCTCAAAGGAAACATGAAGAGGTGATTTATCCCTGGACTGTACAGATGCTCTGCTCTTTGTATAAAAAGTGGAGGACAAGCTGTTTTATGGTAATTATGTTGATTACGAGTGATAAATTATTGATCAGTGGAAAACTTTTTGAGATCATTGAAACTTTCTGGCGAAAGGATATTTATTATGGAAGCATTATCAGACCTTATTATCACTGGATATGCTAATGGGTATTCACTTCAGACCTGTGTTATTACAAGCTGTGCTTAATGGGCTGAAGCCTGTCAGATTTAACTCACCTGAATTACTGTACATTGATCCAACAGACATATTTTCAGGTCCCTCGTTTATGGCAGGGTAGAACATACATCTCAAGCTTTGGAGATGAGGAATAAGAAATGTCACAACGGAGCAAGAACATTCTCAAAAACTAATCATGAGTACCGATGTGGCCACATGAATAAGGTCGTTTCTCTGCTTTGAGCCTCAAGCATATATTTTTCTTCACCTTGCTTTAGGGTTACCCAGGTCACAAATTCTGCAAAAGTCTTCCTGTTTACTTCCATTGCCCCAACTCCCCCACACTCTAAGTTGTAAAAAAAAAACACTCTGAATTCTTCAGCAATAACATCAGCTTAGAAATGATTGCCTCTTAAAGGGAATCTGTCATCAGGTTTTTGCTACCTCATCTGATAGCAGCCTGACGTAGGCAAACAGACCCTGAATCCAATGATGTATCGCTCACTTTACTGGGTGAAGTAGTTGTGACATAATTAGTATTTTTAGATTTAGCAATGCAGCAGAGCTGAGAAAGATAACCCAGCCTACATCACAGCTGCCCCCGCACACAGCACAACTTTCTGTGTACATAGCTATAGATAGTGAGCTGCTTATCACAGGAAGGGGCGGAGACTGACTTGGAAGCGCACGCCAGCTAGTCACAGCAATGAAAATCAAAACAACAGTAAACAACAGCGCGCAGCCAAACATGTGGCATGTCACTGAAATCTGTGTTTTAACCCCTACTTTAAGCTGTCCTCAGATTACATAGCAAAACCCGGCTGACAGATTCCCTTTAAATACTTTATCTCCTTGGGTCTACATCAGAGTAATTCATCTTTATGTGGTTTGCACCAATCACTGCCATTTCTCCATCCATCTTGGTATCTTCCAAGCTCCATTTAGGTTTGGGCCAAAGGCTGGTGCATCACATCATCCAATAAAGTGCATCAATAAGACACATACCCGAATATGTACGCAGGTTTAAAGGTATTTTACTCCAAACGATACACACTGTAACAATTATATTATAGTGGCTTAGAGTCAGATTAACGTCTACATGATTGCACGGGCCATCTTCTCTCCAGTAAGAAAAACACATGCAGAATGGATCACAATAGTCCTATTGTGGCCCTACACATCTTACAAGCAAATGAACATTGGCAGGGCAGATAACGACAAGGGAACTCACTGATGATATATTTATTATTTATACACTGAATTTCACTTCTCAAATATTATAATGTAATGTTACATTAGAAATACAATCTTTACAGCAACTACAAGAGATACAGAAAAACAAGAAAAAGATCACAAAACACTGAACATCCAAACCTAAACATTAAACACATAATGGGGCATTCCACAAATGGAAAAAGAGGTGCCAGCAAGTAAATTAATTAAAAAAAATACACTTTTTATAATATACCTTAAAATCAGATATGTATGCAATAAAAATGAATATCAGAACAACATCAAATAACAGAAAATAAGACAAGCAGATGGGAAAGCTCCTGGATATACATATAACTCTGCTATATATACGTCCACCACTCAAGGGCAGAATAAGACCACAAGTGTGTCACCGATGAGAACCAAGAACATCAAGTACAGGTGCAATTCAAGAAGTGCAATTGGACTAGTAAAGTAAATCTATCAATAAAGAAAACCCAAAAAATACTTAGGGTAAATATATAGCTATACTTTACCAATCAGTGACAGTGACCCAATGGTATGGAAAAATTTTAGCATTCTGTTGTCAGCCTATATCTAAAGGTCATTGTGTATTCAACAAGGTATTTCGTAGTCGTAGCCAAATAGTATAGTCGGTGAGGAAGTGGACTGGAACTCTAGAGCCACTTGTTGAATGTATATATACCCTATAAAGGACCTTGCCACAGAACTTATGATGAGATAAGAAGCCAAACCAGAAACTCCATATGCAAACATGTTTTATGAACATTTAAAATCCCAAAAGAGCATTACTTGGCTTATAAGTCTTCTTATGCTGACTTGGTGCTCTTCACAAGGATAATCTTAACTCCTTAGGGTATATGAATATACTGTACATGGATAGTAAAGGTGAGATTTATCAAGCTAAATGTGCCAAAATTTTCATGTAATTTCAGGCCAAAACTGTCTTTCATGTGCCATATTTATGTTGTGTTTTAGCCTTTTTGTGCATTGTTTAAGGGGCATGACTTTGTGTATAGAGGTGTTACTTCCTAAAAAGGGACATGGCCTAACGTGTGACACTGGTCTAACATTTTGTCACATATTTCTGGCACAAAGTAACAGTAAACTTACACTAGACAGTGTAATGCTGGTGGGTGTGGACCCACCGCCCCACGGGCCTTTGACATGCGTAACTAACTAAGTGACTACTTGGTATTTGCTAGAGCCTCTGATGGTGAGGATAGGCTTTGCCACCGGTAGTCACCAGGTACCACTCCAAAAAAATCTTCAGGGCTATAGCAGATGACCAGAAGGCCAAAGGTACAAAATACAGAGGGGCAAGACAGTGGCGCAGTCAAAAGTTAGAGGTTGGGTCAGTCAGTACAGGATCAGAAAATGTAGCTGAGATCAGGAGCAGAGAGGTCAGGAAGGACAGTTAAAAAGGCAAGGTTGTTAATGGGAAGAGGAATACTGAAGAATGCATGAACATGAAGGAACAAATGTTCAGGCAAGGAGTGTTAGGATGAGCTGCCAAATAAAGGTCCTGCTAGCATGGGATAGGTTGAGGAAGCTAAACTCTGTGGTACACAGCAGGGTTAAATTCCTGCAGAGATCGGCCATGCCCCCTAAGGTTAAATGAATACCATAACAGAAGCAGCTGTGCTGCAGGAAGCAGACTTAGCGTAGTGACCTGACATGGGGAGAAACCACATGGTGAGTAGAGGAGCACTGAGGAGGCATGCGGGTTACTGCCATGACAGAAGCATTCATTTACCAAACAGTATGAGTTACTTTCTTTGATAAATTTGGCATATTGTATGACCATCTCGTCTAGGTTTACACTGTCTAAGAAGCATTCACATACATATTAGTAAATAACATTATCCTAGCTATTGTGGTGCAGAAATGAAAGTTGCCCCTGTTCCTTGGTATGTGAGAGGACCCATTGGAGACTCCATCTTTGGACTCCCATAGCCTCACATTCACACAAATTCGTACCTCAAGCTATTTTTGTGCCTGATATGTCAAGACCGGCGTTATTTTTGCCTGTATGAATTAAGTAGGCGATCTGGGTGCAACCAATGCAAATAATAAACTGATTAGTAAGTTATCAAGAAACAGATTGGGACCGGTTTGTCAAGCAGTTTATGTCAGATTTTTGTCAGATTTTTTATGTAATATTGCTCGCTATGGTTTTACACTAGTAATGTCAGCTTCACCAAGTTTTGGAAAAGTGGTCAGAATTAGTGATGAGCGAGCGTACTCGTTGCTCGGGTTTTCCCGAGCACGCTCGGGTGACCTCCGAGTATTTGTTAGTGTTAGGAGATTTAGTTTTCATCACGGCAGCTGAATGATTTACAGCTGTTAGCCAGCCTGAGTACATGTGGGGGTTGCCTGGTTGCTAGGGAATCTCCACATGTAAAAAGCTGGCTAATAGCTGTAAATCGTGCTGCTGAGGCAATGAAAACTTAATATCTGAGCAGTCATAAATACTCGGAGACCACCCGAGCGTGCTCGGGAAAACCCGAGCAACGAGTATACTCGCTCATCACCTGTCAGAATTTAACTGTGAGGGGACATGGCTAAGCAAATTAGAACTGGCAACAATTCCAGCATAACTGTAGTTCAATCCCTGACTTTCTAGTCATAATGAACTTTGGAGCATCTTAATCCAGCGCATTGTTTATTATGACTGGAATGCAAAATGACAGTCTTGATTTATCGAGCCTTTTGTTCAATCAATATGTAAAAGTTTTAAAAAAATGTTTCATCTTGAAAACTGCAAGAAATTTATACAAATTGTTGAGAAATTGTGTAGATTTACATTTATAGAAATGGTATAATTTTGGGCTGAAAGCAGAATATAACACAGTAAGGCAGCACATCTCTGAATTTTACAATTGAACATTATGGATATTATTCTTTACTGTGTCTGCTACTGTGTCCATTTTAATTACTAGCGATGGGCGAACGTGCTCGGATAACATCTTATCTGAGTATGCTCGAGTGTTGTCCGAGTATCTTGGGCATAGTCGGAAAATGTGTTCGAGTCTCTACGGTTGCATGTTTTAAGACAGCATGCAGCTGCATGGACTCGAACATAATATTCAAGCACACTCAAGAACCTCAGATAACCCCCGAGTATATTCGGATAACACATTATCTGAGCACGTTCACTCACTGTTATTAATTACGTAACCAGGTCAATGACAGATTCCATTCTTGAAGTAGAAAAAATCCTTGCACTTGAATAATAGTGTCTGGGTTTTATTCCGGCATTTGTGAAACCTAAAACTGATGTAACTTCAATGGTGACTGAGCTAAAGCAATTTGCCATAGAACATGTATTCATCTCATGCACCTTCATGCCGCTTTTACTTTTAAGTGTGTAATCATAAGGGTTTTTTTGAGTCATTATAAATTCATAGAAAGTGGCAGCACTAAAGGTTAGCACTAATTAATTCATATGTCAATCCAACCGGGAAATGGGAAGGTTATTTTTTTATAGTAAGTAAAACAAAAAAGAACTCCATAAAAACGGAAAGTGATTTTTCACAATGTAGCTTTGAGTTGCAAAATCTCAACTTCATAAATAAGCAACAGACCCTGCCAAATATTCAGTTACAAGAGGAACTATTGTTAGTCTGTAGTAAAAATGCCGTCCCTTGTGGTAGTAAATACTTCCAGCTAATATCGGTGAAATGTGCGAAATGGAATCTAAATTTGAAAACGAATTGTGTTCCAGTAGGTCTGTTCTTTCAAGATATTGCCAGAGATCCCGAGGAGAGGCAGCTTTCTAGGAAAAAAAACAAACTTCAAGACGTATTAGTCAATTCTTGGAAAAGGAAATTACAGAATCAGCAAAATGTGTGTCCTCTTTAAGTTTCCAGTTTAATTCTTGGTTAGCAAAATTGCAGTCCATCCACCGGGTTCTGGTTTGTACTAAATCAGACAATTAATATTTTGGGATATCAACTGAGAAGAAAATTTTTAAAGATTTAAGACTGTTTTCACATGTTTTGTCCATGAGGCTTTTTTTTCTTGAGATTGTAGTAAAATTGCCATGTATCAACCACTGAGGACTCTCAATTCTAAATGTTTTTTGCTGTAATTTCTAAAACTACATGAAAACCGCCGTGCATTTTTGTGACAGCGAAAATCTTTACCGTGATCACAATGTGTGAGCATAAGGATCTCAGCCTACATCATTGGACATATTGGTTGAAGTTGCCATATAGATAACAAACCTAGGTCAGCAGCCTCTCACATGCCTTTATTGATCACAGTAATATTACTTTTGCTCTTTAACATTAAATATGGTCAACAATTGGTCTTATAATAGGAGTAGAGCTTGCATTATTTATATTATTTATTTATAGGGGGACACTATACTGTAGATACCCATTATTTCTTGAATTGGGCAACCCCATCTGGCAAGTTTAAAATATCTCAGTTCAAAGTAGATGAAACCTGGAGATCTGTACAACAGTTGCAAAATGTTTTTATTTTTCCATATACTGGACATGTTACAGTCCGTAGAACTAATGCTTTTTAGGGTTTGTGTACATGACCGTATTTTCCTACCGAATGCTATCTGAAAAAACATTGGGTAGCACTCTAACCAATGTTACTCTCAGGGGGCTGTTCATATGTCTAATTTTTTCACTGGAAAAAGTCTGTCCTAGGAAATAAATTGCAGCATGCCCGATTTATATCTGATATTCGTATCGCACTCGGCCATGCACATAAATGTCTGTGTTAAAAACATCAAACTGCACTTTGATTCCATTTTCACAGACTGACAGAATGGAGAAGGTGGAAAAAGTTGTTTACCATCTTTTCCACATATGAAAAAAAAAATTAAAAATTAGATGACACAGAGAGCGATTTGCATAATCGGCCTGGTTCTCCCGGAAGAGAGAAAATACTGTCGTGTGACCCTAGCCTTAAATAGTTTAATTAAGACAATTAGAGAACATATTCTTTGAACTCTATATTTTCCCTTTATTTCTCTACCCAAGCTGGTTGTCCATCATTCCAAAGAAGATGAATCTGGGCATGGAAGATTAATGGAGCCCAAAGCAGGCTCTCCATGCATGTGTCGTGACTGCGACACAGCCGTGACACATGCAGCTGCGGGACCGATCAGCTGATCAGCCGGCGCAATCCAGGAAGCCGGGTTCCCTCTACAGCTTATTCGGCAAGTGCTATAGCTTGCCAAATATGAGGGAACCCGAGCAAATTTGCTCATCTCTACTGGTGATGTACAAGTAAAGCCGGCACCTGTGCATTAAATAACTTCACCCTGCTGGTCTCTGATTCCACTTCCCAGTCACCAGATTACGATCACTGTATGGATGTCATAAAAATTGGAGAAAGGTTCCCTTTAGCAAATCTACCAACATTGTGGTTTAAGCATAGGCCATCAGAGTCCTGGGAAACAACTTCACTGCCTCATTGCAGATGTCAAGCGAAAATGTTCTCCTCCAGTTTCACTACATCCTCAAGCTATACAGTCTTACTTTTCAGTCTGGAATTATTTTTGGGGGGTAACAAGTAAATTCAAGCAGAATTAAACATACTTATTGTTGCAGAAAAAATGTTGTTAATGTGGTCATTTCCTTTGTACCATAGTCAGCAAGCTAGAACTCGTATTGTATAAAAATTTCAATTTTTCCGCACATACTTGCATTTTCTCTCTTCTTCGGTCATTGTCGTGACTGTTAATCGCTTTGTGTAGCAGACATTCCCCTCAGACTAACGACTGTTGCCAGGCTCAGCGGGTCTTCTCCATACACCATCAAGGAGAATAAGGCCAGAGAACGAGTGATGTAGTGCGCTACAAAGAGCGTCTGTGATTTGTTGCCTCATATAAATGAGAAATGATGTAAGATTGGCTAAAATCCCATTGTTAGACACATACAGGTCAGCATGTAAAAATCTATCTACACTCCACAAATGATCCAGCTTCTGAAGGTGGCGGCTGCAGTCACATTATTCTTTCATTTATTGTCAAAGCAGCAGAAGCTTTTTATCATAGACGCGTTGTAGCAATGTCATAAGCCTTATACAACCTGCTAAGTAAGAAAAAAAAGGCAAAACCATAAAGAAAAGAGACGGTTTTGTTTCTTACCTGAATAGATGAACACATTCCTAATATCCATAATGCCATCTTGATATTGAAAGGAATGAACTTTGATAATTTCCTTAAAGATGTCCGGTGAAAACAAACTTGTTGCTCGGTAGAGGTCCGACTACTGGAATCCGCACCACATGGTGGAACAGGGAACTTTTATCTCCGAAAGAATGGAGCAACTGTGAACATTCTCAACCGCTAATCTGTTCATTCCCGATGGGGATACCCAAGCATCATGCTTGGCTTTTTCGGAAAGCCCAGTAGAGAGTGATTGGAGTGGCGGACGGGTGTCAGATCTGCCACTCCATTTTGAATTAGGCACTAAAAATTCCCCTTTCTGTGTATAGACGGAGGTCCCATGGACCCCTACAGATCACTAAGTTATCACCTATCCAATGAATATGAGATAACTTGTTTTTACTGCCCAACTAGGGGTAAACTAAGGAATAACCAGCTCACCCTTGTCAATCCGTCCAAACAAAGAGAAGCCGATGATCATGTCACTGCCTAACGTCCATGTAACATGCTGTAGGAAGAAAACCATCCATCTTCCAATCATAATAACCATTAAAAATATCCTTTCATTTCAATGCACACATTTAAGGGAATGATAAATCTGTGTAGGATAAGAAGGAGAACATCATAAAAAAGCTCATGCATTTCGAAAGCTAACCGCATTCTTAATCCCGGTACAGCATATAACTGCAGAACCCTCCACATGTACTGTATATAAATGAGAAATCTCTTCCTTAATAACCCCGACACCACAAAAATCCCATTAGAGGTTAAAGCATGCATGTCATTGTCAGGGCATCGATAATGTGGAGCCATAAGTACTCTGTGTGCCAATGTTTGGTGGCTCTTCGAGCACCATATATTTCTTCTCTAATACTGTTAGAAACAATTTGTTCTGCATGCTCTTCGCATAAAATCGGAAGCATATGGAGACGCAGTAGATTCTCACAGCCTTTGATTGCTGCTCTTTTATGGCCCCGTTTGACCACAGGTTGAACAATATAAATTTAAAAACTCCTATACTGTCAAATGGGATGAAAACACAGGCAGCTGTTTGCTTCTACAGTCACATATATCTGCCATCTGCCTTACTTTGAAAAAGTCTTACAAAAAAGGGTGTTTTTATATTTGTCTTTTTTCTTTGTGTTGTTCTTTATACTTTGATTTTAGCACTGTAAAAATGTAGCAAGAAAAGAAGACATGACTGCAAAATATTAGTAAAACATGATACAAGAATAGCCTTAGGTGTTTTGACTGTCCAAAATGTCATCTCATGAACAGTTCAGCTTTGACACAAACTCATTGTACATTTTACACCTTACTTGTTCCCACCGGAAGACCCTGAAAGATTTGCCAAAGGCTTAAACTACAAAGTAGCATAACCTCCATGCCTTTTGTTGCCAGGTTTGCAGCACAGTCAGTCCCATGAAAATCAGCATTATTGTGAAGTATGCAGGTGACTGTATCATCTGGATTGAGAACATTTTTCCAAGTTTTTTTTTACTGCACAATACTTTTACACACCTCCTTCATGCCTCTTGCAAGTTCCATGGAAACTGTCCAGAAGCATTGCTTTTCCTGAAGTTTCAGAAGATTCATGAGCCTGGGATAATTGCCAATTCTACCGGGAGCCAAGTAGTCTCCCTTCTCCCAGATATTCAGGGAGATTTCTCAAGTTTGTTCTTGTATTTCCACCTATTCTTCTCTGCACTTACCATTGGGATGATGTCCATTTCCTAACCAGAACCATTGCTGCCAAGAGGTAAATTTGGATCAAAAAGTTGTTGCTCGCTGTTGAGTAGAGAGTGAAAAAGAAATGCTAAGTTCATGCCATATAGAGGGTAGTTCGGCAAACTGAAAATCAGTGCCAAAGGTAGATGTCACTGACATCAACTGTTGTTACTAACAACATATAGACATGGGGAACATATAGAGAAATACACTTTTAAAGGGAACCTGTCACCTGAATTTGGCGGGACCGGTTTTTGGTCATATGGGCGGAGTTTTCGGGTGTTTGATTCACCTTTTCCTTACTCGCTGGCCGCATGCTGGCCGCAATATTGGATTGAAGTTCATTCTCTGTCCTCCGTAGTACATGCCTGCACAAGGCAATCTTGCCTTGCGCACGCGCAGTATGCTTTACCCAGCTGCGGGCAAAGCCGAAAAGCATTAGTGCGCATGCGCCGGCACACTATGTACCGGAACTATTTCGCTGTGTTTTGGGACATTTGTCTAAAATGGATTGAAAAGCCACATATGATTATTTGCAAGATATCAGAAAGTTACATAATTATATTAGTGGAAACCTTTTTTAAGCATTGAAAAAGAGCTGCACAATACGAGTCTACTCTAATGTATAGTTGAAACTCTATAAAGATTAGCCTGGACATGGTTGGGAAGCACCCAGCGTGGTAGTAAGGATATTCCTACCTGAGGATATGTTGGCACCATTAGTCTCAGGTAGTAAGTGGAATGCTGTTCACGCTCAACTTTTGTGGATTAAATTGGTCATGTTGGTATTTGGCCCCAAAGGAACAGAAAGAAACAAGCAGATTTAAAAGGCAGCAGTCTATTTTCTTTGATTATTTTTGCAGAGGCACAAATCTTCATATTGTAGAGGCTTCCCTCCAACTGTTCCCCTTTTAGACCACACCAACATTTCACAACACCACCCCGTTCCCACAACCCCCACCCCAAACATTACAATAAATAACTTTTAGTAAGGAGGATGTTGGAGCTCCAAAACCTAATTAATAATAACTTATCATCCAGCATTACTTTGTTGCTGGAAAACCTTTTGCCAAAAAAATGAATCCCAGGGACCTCACCCTGTAGAGCCCCAAAATGCGCCAGACAATTAACCAAAATCCAAACATCAAAGGGAAGTTACCTTCCACCCGATGTACAACCCACCCAACTAAATTTTACCACCAACTCCAAGAACCCTCTCACCACCGGTCATTGAATGACCTAATGACATCATCATCCAACAGTTTGATATTTTATCTTACTTGAACCTTTAAATGCAAGGGCAGGAGGATGGGACCTTTGCTCTTGGTGCCTCATGACGATTGCTAGCCCCATCCCTTCTCAGACAGATAAACCCTGCTCAACTGTACACCCCCCAACAGACCAACCCCCCTAAACTTTTGACTCCACAGAGCCTTAACTTCTACCCATATATATTTTAATCCCTGTTTGCCCTACGAACCAAGTCATGGATCATTTTGCCCATGGTTTTGATGCGGGTTATGTTTTTTCCATAGCATAATGGTTACCTAGTAGCTCATCGTTATGTAGATAGTATGGTTAAAAATGTCAAATGTCCATCAAGTTCAATTAAAGGATCATAGATGATAAAGAGAAGATGAATTGATATAACCATAATGCAAGAGCCAATCTGAGGCAGCTTTGGTGCACCTTTGGTATGGCCAAGGACACCGCTAAGCTGCTTCAATTTGCATTCTCAGCACTGTCTCTGATCCTGAGTGACAGTGTTTTCTTTTCCATTGTGAGCGCTGTCTATACTCAATCTGCGGTACATTAGCACAGAAGGAGCCCTGCGACGAGCATACAGTGCCAGTGCTGCTGTGCACACAGTGTGGGTGCTGGTGCGTTCTCACCCTCGATCTTGTCTGCGTCCCCTGCTCTCTACACTTCCAATGTCCATGTAGTGCCTAGTGCTGTAGAGAGGCATAACAGCTAATAAATGGGAGTCCCTGGTGCAAGATCATTACAGATCTGATATTGATGACTTATCCTAAGGACAAGTACAGATGACTATTTTATCCACATCTGAGAAAATCGGTTCAAATAGGCTAATCACACTCTGAACAGAATCTGATCAGAGTTTGATCAGAGTGGGATCTGATTTTTTTAGAGATGAAGAGAAAATGAAAAAGTTGTCAGAATATGAAAACCGGACTGCACTCGGATGTCTTCTGAGTGCAGTCATATTTTTTATACAGGTTCCTAAAGTTGACGTGACATCCGATTCTCGGAGGCAAATTGTGCATGTTGCGATTGTTTTCCCGAGACCAACTCAGTCCGAGGAAAAAATTGGACATGTGTATGGCCCTGCAAAATGGGGATGAGCACTATACATCAAAATGACGGATAGCATTCATTCAAGCTATACAGTCATCTGCACGAGTCCAAGCGGTAAGTCATTGGTAGCGTATTCCTGGACATCCCCTTTAACATAAGACAAAAACATGTTAAATTCAAAATTCAATCCTCTCATGGGTCTCAAAATGACATATGGAGAATATGTTGGCAGAATAGATAAATCTGCCCCATGGAGTGCAGATTCGTATCTAGACCCTTGTCTATGGCTGCGTTCACACACAGTGGTCTTGTTGCGGCTTTATAGTCTTACGCCTTGTCTGGCTATATTAGTAACAGTTCTGGCCTGTAAATATTATAATAACGAAATGTGCTTGAGCCTCAAATGCAAAATCTGCAGCCAAGATCTTACCTGTAATGTGTTATGTATAATATTTGGATCTGTGAATGTTTATTATAGCAATATTATACTAATAGAGATTTTTATATGTCACATGTTCAGATCATAGACAGATGTAAATGAATAAACTGTGGGGAAGAATCATTTTGCTGCTTTTGGCCATATGCTGCTGTTAGAGCCAGGAAGGATGTGTGGGAGGCTGTGATTTGCATGAGCTCCACATAATGCGGCTGCAGGAGGACTGCAGTGTTTGGAGAACAGCAGCAGCCCATTAAGTTTACCCTCACAAATTAATAAAGCCAAATTGCATTTACAAGTGACACTATTGGAACCGGGTTATGCAAAGCAATATGCAGAAGATGTTTCTGCGCCATGACTGCATTGTACATTATGCTTCATATTGACAAGAGTGAAATGTGAGATGAATGGTTTTTGAGGAATATCCTGAAGTAAATTCTAATTAAGCCTATTTTTTAATCAAATAAAACCGAATGGAGTTGAACATACCATCACCTTGTAACGTGTCTTTTTATGCAACAAAGGGCCAAGACCCCATTCAGACCCCAGGACCACGGACGCCTCTGCGTTCCCGCCAGCTATGATCTGGTCTCTCTGCATTTCGGTGCATCTGTACCATATTTCATTACATGCATCTGTATTTTCATTATTTTTGTCACAGACTAGGCAAATTGCTCACTTGAGCCTGATGTGTCTCTGCCTGACTGCGAAGGTTGGCCCCCTAAAATTACGCAATGGCGCCCCCGTTCAACGTCGGCTGACACTGAGTGTCCTTAACTTTACCCTCAACTTCACACAGAGTGTAACCCAAAACCAAAACAACAGAAAGGAGTGCACACAGATACAGCTTCAGGTACAAAGCTAAGGATGTATTCACACAGACATACATGAAAGATGGAAGGAAAAGAAAGGATCCCAAAAAGACTTTTGGTATACAGTATGTGGTAACCAAGACCGGGTGCATTGGATGCAGCTACATCCCAATGTAGTGGCTTCTCTCTTGAAAATATTCCCACAATTTCTACATTTTCCCCTGATGAATCTCCTGTACGGGAGAGGAAACGCGTAGGGAAGTTCACATGGTAATGGGTACAACTTATTAGCCTGACTTGGGGACTGCCCTTGTCAGGGCGGGAGCACTACAAGGGCACGACTGGGGTAGTATAGAAACTCTTTCCCCCTCCCCCTTAACATATACAGATGCTCCTGTGAAGGAAACTACGTATTTGGTGAGATAAAACCATTTTTTTATTGAGCACTGGTTACATGAGCACGTTTTGCACTTTATCACGTTTATCTTGTTGAGTATTATCCATTGGCTTTTTAGATTTTTATCATTAAAAGTTATGTTTTATTTTATATAAGGTTTTCTCTTGGCTAATTTGGACATTTACATTCAGAGGACCTGTAGGGGTATTGATAAGGAATGCACGCTTTGTTGGCTTGTTTCATATATGTGGTAGCCCCCAGAGCCTAAATGTAACAAAATGGGAGGAGTACCTGGTAAGAAAACAAGCAATCTGCAGCAGAAGGAATAAGTACTACCTTGCTGATGTTTTCTTTAACTGGGGAGCTAGGACTCCAATCATATATCTGTAGAAAAGCCGCGGAGACACCATCACGTGTTTCTCAACGCAAGCAATAAATAGCCAGGTCTTTCACCGGGAAGGAACAACCACGGGAAGGGCAGCCTCCAAAAAGGAAAACCACCTATACCAAAACATGGTATCCATCCACAGACAGCTGTTTCGGGGTATTTGCCCCTCATCAGTGTGGAGTAGGAAACTGGCTATTAGGAGCAGTTCCTAGTAAAAAGGCTATAAACATAAGGATGAATGACATCGGGGAGATCAAAACATCCAACACCGAGGAGACACCATCACGTGTTTCTCAACGCAGTGATCCAGAACACTGCCCCCATCTCTTAAGGGAAATATGTAAATGCATGTAGAAAAGCCAAGGAGACACCATCACGTGTTTCTCAACGCAAGCAATAAATAGCCAGGTCTTTCACCGGCTATTTTTTTGCATATTTCCCATAAGGGACGGGGGCAGTGTTCTGGATCACTGCGTTGAGAAACACGTGATGGTGTCTCTGCGGTGTTGGATGTTTTGATCTCCCCGAGATCATTCATCCTTATGTTTATAGTCCAATCATGTATCTAACTTGGAATAAAGCCAGCAAAAACCGCATGTAATAGGAGAGTATACTGTAAATATCCCCTTCCAATGTCACACTATGACAGTCTTTGATAAGGATGAGGGGCCTCAAACTGTCCCTAGAACTGGGGTCTTAACTATCCCAGTCTCAGAGGTACTCTTAAAGGTAGAGAGGCCTGAGTCTCCAATCTTACTATGCTCCTGTTAATTTCCTAAGCTGTCCCCTCCTCCTCCCTCAGGAGGCCTGGGACAGATATGTTGGTGTACTTGTATGAACATGTAAGACCAAGAGAGATAACAAAAACAAATTTCATACAAAAACACTTACCAAGGGTAGAGAGGAATAAAGGGAAGGTACAAACCAAATGGGAATAGGATAAAAGAGAAAGCATACACCCAAAAACAGCAGGGGACAATCTACAACATTAACTATGAACTCCAACTTCAGCAAGCCAGGAAGTAAACTTTCACAAGCAGGGATGAGGAAGTCTAGCTAGGTTTTAAAGAGAGAAATAGAGCTGGTCAGGAGCTGCTGTGAGATGGAGCTGCATGTCTCTAGCCAGCATACAAAGAATCATTAACCTCTTTAACACCAAAGAAAACAAAGTCCATTTAATATGAGGAACAAAATACACAGGCTAAATGGAAGACCTGCAAATCACAGTACATAAAGGTCGCCTAACCACAGATCTCCCAGGAGGACGTGACACACTCGTGACACCAACAATATGATAGGACAAACCAAAACTAGGACGTGAAAACACCTGCATAAAAGCAAAACAGCAAGCACAGCAAAAAAAATACAAAAAGCATTATCAGCAGTTGAACAAAGATATCAGAGGCTGTGGTCCAACAGAGAGGGTAACCGATCACATAGCTGTAGGTCACCAGATCAAGCCCCGGAATTGAGCCATGACAGATATGTAAAAAATATAAGAAATATTCTAGCCTCACCACTCACATCTCTGACCCTCCATTCCTCACCATAACCTGTCCAGTCCTCATCGCCTCTACTGATCCACACCAATTGTGCTAAAATACCCAGGCATCTTATAGTGAGCGGCAACTTGCAGCTCTGATGAGACTCTAAAGATTCTACACAAGTGTGAGGAAGGTCATAACATGTGCTGTTCATCAGAGCTGGAAGTTCTAGCTCACTGTGATAGGCCCGATTTCAGCATTTGCAGAGGGGGCCAGAAAATGTGGCAAGAACTGGATGGATACTGGGGATGAGCGGAGGGGATGAAGTGAGAATGTTGAGGTGAGTATAAGGATTTGTACAGTTTTTTAACCTTTTGATTATTTCTATGGTTCAACACAATGGTGGCCAGCGTCTGCCATTGAGCTGGATTCACGTGAAATCGACATACAAAAAAAGTGCATTTTCGTAAAAATTCTAGCAAAATTCAATTCCACTTAAATTAATTTGGTCATCTGTATACATGTAATGCATACAGTACTAAATTGATTTCTTAGACATGATGAGTGTGGTGCACACACTTTGAAAATCCACATTAGAAAGGGTGATATTAGGATGAGTAGCTAGAGCTGAATTTACAAAATATCCATTTTAATATCAGACAGAAACATTTTCAAAATGCGTTATGAAATGGATTTTCAAAGTAAGTACTCCATTCTCTTCAGGTCTCTTTTAATAATATTTGCAGTTTATATTGAGAAATTTATTGACAGGTTAGCTTTAGGGAAGACCTACTACTTAACTGTCGCTGACCTTTTAATTTAAAGTGTAACTCAGTTTAATAACAGTTGTTAGATATCATAGGTGCTGCTTAGATTTTTTTTATCTGTGGGAGTCTGGGTCCTGAGACTACCATCGATCGATCAAAACCCTGCTCTCAATTCCGCAGCTTCTGCATAAAGTGCGCACGCAGAGAGGTGCACGGGCTCAATAGTAAGTCTACGGGTCCATTCATCACTCTATGAGACTGAATCTGCAGGCTGCTCTATGTCCACAGGGGCTGCGGATTTCAGACTCAAACAATGCAGTGCCTATTGCATATAAAATATTTTATAAAATTATAGTTACCATTTAAGACTCCACAGATTCATGATAATGCTAATTAACATCTAATGTATGAAAAAAATTATGGCCAACGTCGTTAATACCCACCTAAAAGACCTAACTTTATAACAAATGTTGAGTTTGAACTTCGGGTTGTGGGATCCCGGCATTTAGAGTGGTTTCTTGCACTATGAACTAAGCAAACTCTGCTCCATAGTTTACTGAGCCATGTGCTAGCTGAGGAATGAAGAGCAGGAATTCCTCCCTGTGTGCTGTGATGTATATGGGAGACATTGTTGCAGGTATTCTCCTCCCAGCAGCTCAGAGTGAAATGCAAATTATAAGATAGAGCCTGCAGAGGGGAAAACAGATGAAAATGTAGGATATAAGTCATATAATACTCAGAAAAATCATTTCTCATTTAAATTGTTATTTCTCATGTACACACACAGGACAGTTTCATCTGAAAGTTACTTAAAGGTAGTTACCCTATAAAGGGATTGTCCAAGTTTGTGGCAAAAGCCTGCCGTGACTCTATGCGACTGCAGACTGACAACCCGTGAGAGCGCGCTGTGTGCATATTGTCACAATTCCCCAGTATTCCTGATGCGACAGGCGGTCTTGAGGCCGCGTTTATGTGATTTGATTATTTGCATTCATGTGCCAACTACCCTCTTCTGATTTCTCTTAATTCACTTCTATTGCAATAAGCCAAATTCATCTAGTCAGCGCATGAGCAAAAATGCAAATTGTTGCTCTTGTCGTCTCAACATGAAGACTGGAATGGAGTAATGGAGTTTGCAATGGAGGTCTATCCTCTTCAGTGTTGAGTCCGTGCTATTGATTTGGTCAGAGATTGGTCTGACAGCTTTAATCTCCATTCCAGGTATAGTAATAGATCGACATTGTGCCAATTTGGTCGTGGAACCAGGGCCTAACTTAAGTACGTGAAAGCGTTGCAATCGCACCCAGGCCCTGAAACCCAGGGGGCCCAAAAAGTTACTTCAGCCTATATGAGAAGGCCAATACTACAAAACAAGCAATAATTGGGGGCCGCATTGGAGCCTTTTCATTTCAGCTCAAAAACTTCAAGTTATGTCACTGCGTGGAACCATAAGTCATTCACTTAGTGTACCATGAGCCATCTACTATATAATTGTCTAAGGGTCACTTACGTCTGTCTGTCCTTCTGTCTGTCCTTCTTTCTGTCATGGATATTCATTGGTCGCGGCCTCTGTCTGTCATGCAATCCAAGTCGCTGATTGGTCTCGCCAGCTACCTGTCATGGCTGCCACGACCAATCAGCGACGGCCACAGTCCGATTAGTCCCTCCCTACTCCCCTGCAGTCAGCGCCCGGCGCCCGCTTAATACTCCCCGCAGACACCGCTCACACAGGGTTAATGCCAGCGGTAACGGACCGTGTTATGCCGCGGGTAACTCACTCCGTTACCTCCGCTATTAACCCTGTGTGACCAAGTTTTTACTATTGATGCTGCCTATGCAGCGTCAATAGTAAAAACATCTAATGTTAAAAATAATTTAAAAAATAAAAAATCATTATATACACACCTTCCGCTGCCTTTCCCGCTCCTGGCTACGCTCCGGTGACCGCTCCATGCAAGCGGCAGCTTCCGGTGGCAAGGATGGTATGGGAGAAGGACCTGCCATGACGTCACGGTCATGTAACCGCAACGTCATCACAGGCCCTGCACGCCTGCGCGAGAACGACCTGCCATGACGTCACGGTCTTGTGACCGCGATGTCATCACAGGTCATGCGCGCCTGCGAGAGAAGGACCTGCCATGACGTCACGGTCATGTGACTGAACTACAAGGGGCCCCTGGAAGGTGAGTATATGTTTATTTTTTTATTTTTTAACCTGTGACATACGTAGCTGGGCAATATACTACGTGACTGGCCAATACACTACATGGCTGGTCAATATACTATGCGGCTCTGTGCTGTATACTACGTTGCTGTGCAATATACTACGTGGCTGGGAAATATACTACGTAGCTGGGCAATATACTACGTGGCTTTGTGCTGTATACTACGTCACTGGGCAATATACTATGTAGCTGGGCAATATACTACGTAGCTGGGCAATATACTACGTGGCTGGGCAATATACTATGTGGCTCTGTGCTGTATACTACGTCGCTGTGCAATATACTACGTGGCTCTGTGCTGTATACTACGTCACTGGGCAATATACTATGTAGCTGGGCAATATACTACGTCACTGGGCAATATACTATGTCACTGGGCAATATACTACATCTCTGGGCAATATACTACATCACTGGGCAATATACTATGTTACTGGGCAATATACTATGTGGCTGGGCAATGTACTATGTGTGGCTGGGCAATGTACTATGTGTGGCTGGGCAATCTACTATGTGGCTGGGCAATATACTAGGTCGCTGGGCAATATACTACGTGGCTGGGCAATATACTATGTGGCTGGGCAATATACTACGTGGCTGGGCAATATACTACGTGACTGAGCAATATACTATGTGGCTGGGCAATATGCTACGTAGCTGAGCAATATACTACGTGGCTGGGCAATATACTATGTCACTGGGCAATATACTACGTCACTGGGCAATATACTACGTCTCTGAGCAATATAGTACGTCACTGGGCAATATACTATGTGACTGGGCAATATACTACGTGGCTGGGCAATATACTATGTGGCTGGGCAATAAACTACGAGGCTGGGCAATATACTACGTGACTGGGCAATATACTATGTGACTGGGCAATATGCTACGTGACTGGGCAATATACTACGTGGCTGGGCAATATACTACGTCACTGGGCAATATACTACGTCTGTGGGCAATATACTACGTCACTGGGCAATATACTATGTGACTGGGCAATATACTACGTGGCTGGGCAATATACTATGTGGCTGGGCAATAAACTACGAGGCTGGGCAATATACTACGTGACTGGGCAATATACTATGTGACTGGGCAATATGCTACGTGACTGGGCAATATACTACGTGGCTGGGCAATATACTACGTCACTGGGCAATATACTACGTCTGTGGGCAATATACTACGTCACTGGGCAATATACTATGTGACTGGGCAATATACTACGTGGCTGGGCAATATACTATGTGGCTGGGCAATATACTACGAGACTGGGCAATATACTATGTGGCTGGGCAATATACTACGAGGCTGGGCAATATACTACGTGGCTGGGCAATATACTACGAGGCTGGGCAATATATTACGTGGCTGGGCAATATACTATGTGGCTGGGCAATATACTACGTGACTGGGCAATATACTATGTGACTGGGCAATATGCTACGTGACTGGGCAATATACTACGTGGCTGGGTAATATACTACGTGACTGGGCAATATACTACGTGGCTGGGCAATATACTATGAGGGCTGTGCAATATACTACGTGGACATGCATATTCTAGAATACCCGATGCAGTATTAGTATTATATATATTCCCATTCTAAAAAGTATAACGCAATATACTTTCTTTTCTTATTTTTTTGCTGTGGCCATCTGTAGAGGATAGTGCAGAAGACTACTCTTCCCTATACAGTAAAAATTAATGAACTAGTGATGTATATCTACCCAGCTGGTTCACAGTCATTTATTACCGTCCATTGTGTCTGTTGGGTTAAATAGATCTACTTCATATAGGTGCCAAGACTATCTCAAAATCAAATTTGCCAAATTTAATACTAAAAACATGTTATAGAAAGGTAATTCCAGTGGAGGTACATAAATCAAGTCATACAATAGCTACCCTAGACACTTCTTATGATGTCGAGCCCATAGGAATATATCGATGACACTTTCCCAAGATGTATGGTTAGACTCTTAATTTTTAGTTTCCAATTTAGCAGTTAAACTGTGTTTTAAAGACTCCTATTAGGAGCGTTTGCTGCCTTCTAATTCCACATTTGTTATGCCTGCATATTCTTGGCACTTAGAAGAAAGAATATGTTTGTTTTCCTCCCCAGGATCTGTTTAGTAAGGAGCAATAGCAATGAGGCAAGCTGTGAGAGGCATAGTGCTCGCTCGGTGATGAATAAATACAGCTCCGCAAGGAACAACAAGAAGCCGGAGAAAGGGAAAAGTAAATAAATCGCTTTATTGCAAGGGAAACTATAGTAATCACGCACTGAGAACATTACACCTGCTCTTGGTGTGACTCAGACACGAGCCGTAGACGGGACGTGGCTCCTATTTTATGTTGTAAATTTAAAGTGCGGAGCAACCGAGAGAATAATTGACAAGACATCGATTTTTAACTTGGCGTTTTTGTGATATGTTTGGCCACCTTCCAATGAAAGCAGCAGTTATTAATATGTAGAAAAAAGGAAATGATTTCATAATGTCCAATGCCAACAGATTGTGGGTTTTATTACATGCAGAAGCATTAAAGGTTCGTTATTTCACATGTCACAGGCATCATTAAACATGTATATATAGATCATATGATATGATACTCATTAGGTAGATGTTTATAGCACCCGGCATCTGATCCAGTCTTCTGAGATCTCATGCTACTTGTGACCGGAGACCGGTTTGTCTATATAAAGCGCATCATATCATCCGCATAAATGATTACTGATGTCCATGACATAGAAAATGAGAACTTTGCATCTTAGACCACATTCAAAAATGCATTTTTTCTCAGGCGGCCAAATTTTCGTCAGTCCCACTTGTTTCGTTGCAGATGTACAGAAAAGTTGGCACAGCTGCAATAAAATTACAAGTAAATCTAAAGTGTGAACACAGCTTTAGCCTTTATTTAGAAGTACGTTTTTTTATTCTTAAATAAAAAAAATGACCTGATTTTCATCAGTGTTTGGTCGGTATGTCCAGTTTTAAAATTAATGATTTTCTTGTATGCAAAAAAAAATTGCGAACATTCTCCGTCCCGTTGCAATGTTGAAAGTGTGTGACTCACATATGGATGGCATCTGTGTGACGTCAGAGAGATTTTCATAGATGTGTAGCATTGTGTGGGGGATTTTGGTTCATGGCGCATTAATGTTGTTCGTGTTGTATCCATGAAAAACATGGATAGAACATGTACATGAAACATGGACTTCTGAATGAGGGCAAATCCTTCTCCTTATTTCACTAAAGTCAAAAGTTCAATTGTGAAAATATCTGAATGTAGTTGTTTTTGAGCATTCAAATAGAAGCCCCCAATAGAGTGCTGAGCAGGTTATGGATTTCAATATTCTTCCAATGCACAACACTTCTCTACTCGAGCACTACTTTCACCATTATTGGTTTTATTTCCTACTAAAGCATGGAGACATTGAAGAGTTGATAGCTGTGTTGGCATGACTGGTATTTTATGCAAAATATTGGAGAACTAAATGAATGCTATTTTAAATGAGTGCCCCAATTAGAAAAGCCAGTGTCAAATATTATATTAAGTTGGATTAACACTAGCAGTGTTTGGCTATGCTTTGGTTCGGTTGTTGAAATAATTTTTAGGTCAATCACAGTAGAAGCCCCCCCCCCCCACCACACACGAAAAAAACCATGGGGTTCTTTCAGTGGCCAAAAACTGCATGAATGATTACATTAATAGAGGAGAGGTCAATACAGGACATGAGCTGTAGACCAAAGGGAAGAGAAGCTGAAGAGAGCGTTTCTCATTCTACCCAACATGTGTGCATTACCCAGACTGTCATCATTCACATCCATTCCTGTCCATGAATTTGATAAACATTTTTCATCTCATTACATGAGAGAAACTGATTTTAAGCAAACATACCATTGTTGCATTTTTGGAATACCCGAAGAGAAAACCCATGAGAACCTACAATCTCTATTCAGTTATCCTTGGTCGGTGCTAAACACTAGACTACAGTGCTTCAAGGCAAGAATGCCAATCTCTGAGCCATTGTGACAATGTCATTAATGGTTGAGTGCTATTTTTCAACATTTAGGACTGGTTTGGCAATATGAAGTCCATGCAATGTTTGATGGGCATCTTCCTGTGGTCATGTGGCAAACCTTAGTGATTTAACAGAATGACAAACTAAAATGTAGCATTATGACTAATTAGGCTCGTTCTTCAGTTCCTTTAGGTAGTGTGTGGCTTGTGAATCCCAATGGATGTTTGGCATCCAAGTCTATAAGATTTTGTCTTTTGGTTACATTGTCCTGTATTTTAGAAGATTGTATGATGGCATTCCTGTATTCAAAACTTAATAGATACTTACCTTAAGTGAAAATAGAGTTTTACTTGAAGCAAAATGTGTATACTAAATAATTAATTTCGGTTGAGGGCGTAATTTCTTTGATGTGAAGCTCTAAATTAGACTTAAGCAGATATGTTCGGAATCGGTCACCAAATCTGAATTTGCCATATTCGTGCCATTTTGCAACTCTATTTGTGTCGATTTTATGTTTGATGATCGGTCATTTCTTCTCCCATTGACTCAATGACATTCGTTTGTGTTCGGCGAATATTGCAAAAGCAATGTTCGCCGCCAATTATAATGGGAATCGAATTTTGAAAAATTCGCTAAACTCTACTCTACATCTCCTGTTCTTTCATGTGAATTTGCACTATACTGTACTTGACAATCCATTTTTCAGATTTAAGCTGATAAAACTCCAGTTGGTGGGTACCACCACATATCTGGTATTTAGTGCTCGACCCTTCCCCACAATAAGAGGACTCATATGTTGGGTCAATCTCCTGTTTATATAAGCAGAAAATAGATGGGGCTGATGAATATAACAAAGTACATTACCAGGTCTTTATTCTCCCCTGGGATTACAATAAAATGTCTTAGCATGTTGTTATAAATTAAGTCACTGAATTTAGATCAGCTTCTTGTTTAAACACCGCCGCCTAATTACAAATCCGCACATGACCACTGATTTAATTAATTGCAATTTGGGACATGATGAGAATGACTTACTTTTGAAGAAGTTTCACTGGCAGCATCATCCTCTTTTCTCTGGAGCTGTCTGCTGGTGAATGACACGATTGTCATTAAGATAAATAGATAAATGGCATTTGCATTCTCAATCAGGGAAGAGACTTTCCATGGAGAGGTTCTCAGCATCTGGCTTATTCATGCCGCAGATAGAATGGGCCTGAATTCAATCTAACTGACAGTCAAAGAGAAAAAAAGAGAGAGAAAGTTTATTTTTATCATGCAGAATCCGGATTTTAATGTTAACACATATTACTAAAAACAGTACAGTTTAAATTATGTTCACACTACACTATGGAGGCTCATCTTGGATTTATCCTGTTCAAAATAGTCACTATAATTTCAATAATCATTTTCTCATCCGATGGACAACGCAATGACCAAAAAAATTGCAAAGAACGTTATTTACCCAAAATTAGAATTTCAAACTGAAAAATATGCCAGACCCCGGAGTCTCCCTGCTAAGTTTTTTGCCTAAATGCAAAGTTCAGCAACTTTATAAGTGGCCTTCATAAAAAAATTATGACCATTTGATGCCGTGGAATGACTATAAAGGCCAATTTAGGCAAGTCAATACTTGGAAATGGGTGTTCGTCACACTAGTTTTCATCGGCTTGTATAAATTTGTTGGCAGCCACCCAACGAACGAGCAAAACACGAAGAGCGCTCATGCCATTAAAATTATTGGCAGCACATCGTCTTGTGTGCACAGGACATGTGCTGCTGATAATTATGATATTTGTGTGCACAGAACGATCATAATGGGTATCTGGTCGACCTTGTCCAAGGACAACTGGATGGAGTTTGTAGGATCTCATGGGTTCTCTCTATAGATATTCTAAAAATATATTAATATTCTAATTTCTTAATGACCTGTCCAAACAGGCTATTAAATGACAGGTGATCTGCGTATAAAGCCGATCGGTGTAGTATAACGGTCGCGGTTGGCAAGTATAAATTGACTTTATGCCCCTTATGTAGCTTTGTGACTTACAAATTGGGTATAAATCTGTTAGCGTCTCTGCTTTCGATGTCTCCCCTCTCAGTGTTAGAGACAAAAGAAGGGAGAGAGGGAAGGTTGTACACAAATCTGCAGTGAAAAAGGGAGAAAATATATCAGGGAGGATACAGAAAACAGGCTACAGATATGGAGGAAAGCACATGGCAAGCAAGTAAGTACATTACTGCGGTTGTGCTTAGACATCACAACAGCACTTTGGATACACACAAAACTTACATCCAGCATGTATTACTGGGAGAGATACTCAAACTAGACAAAAATCTGAAAATTGGATCAGGAAGCAAACCACTTATCCGAAGTCTGAAAAATAATAGAGAAATGAATATTGCAGACTGAAATGTAGTAGAAATGTTATTATTACCTTAAAAGTAACCATTAACATATGTATAAAGCCTTTACCCTCATAGGGATCCATTTAAACTGTCCTGTCTGAAATGGTCCAGACACACCTAATTGCCAAAAGCAGTGAGAATGTAGCCTTAATGAATATGATCTGGTTGCAAATCAACTGCAGTGCAATAAACCCACTAGGGAAAGTAGTGATATTAGATGTTTAATGATTAAACTAAATGTTTCTCGTCATTTATTCATCAAGATTGTGAGACTGGGACTGAGGTATGAAATATTGAAATTGAACTGTCCGTTCTTTTAAACATTTATACTTTGTTGATTTCTTTAGCTGATTCGGATTTTAGGCATCTCATAGATGTGATATAAATAATTCAAAAGTTTGGTATTAATTTGAAAAGTAATATTTGTTTTATAGCTTGCAGATGCCACTGTTATTATAGCTACCAAATCATAACTCATAGGGATCACTGATGTATTCCATTAGTTTCCTTGTAGTAGGTTTCACAAGTATGATGGCTACTTATCTGTAAAGAAGATATAATTTCATGAAATTATGTGATCTGATGCATATTTTTGTTCCAATCATAATAGTCACAAAAGGGGTTCTTGGTTTAAATACGAAACCCTGAACTCAAGGTTAAATTGAGTGAGATAGAAAAGCTCAAAAAAGTGTAATTTGACATTTAACTTGATATCAGTCAAGATGACAACTCAAAATGTGTTATTTCAAAGCACCACTCCAGCAGGTTTTTTTTTCAGAGCTGGAGTCGTGCTTCTGATCTAAGGCCCGTGACCTTGGTATTATACTTACCAGCCATCATCTTTAGCTTCTATTGGCATTGCTCTGGTCCCATAGTGCTATCTTGTGACCACAACTTCTGACTGGCTTGATGTCAGAAGTAACAGTCACAAGCTATCAATGTAAGTGTAGGAGAGCCAGACCGAGGCTCCCATAGACTTGCAATGAAAAGTGACCTCCGGCCTGCCCCAGCAAACACTGGAGCAATCCAGCAGGTAACAAACTGCAGAAGGCCAATGGGAACGGCAGTGACAAATGGTGAAGATTGTAACAAGCATGTAGAAGACAAGGGACAGAGACCTTAGATTAGAAGCACCACTCCAGCTCTGCAATAGAAAAAAATGCTGCAGTGGTGCTTTAAATGCCTTTTATAGGACTCTGAACTGTATGTGTCTACAGGTTTTTGCATTTATTTCATAATTGTGGTATACGAAGAATGACAGAAATATAGTAGTAGGAAAAATAGAGGTTGTGGGTCCAAGCTTAATTTAGTTTTGTTTCTCTTCTTCATGGTCACTAACCTGTTCAAGATTACTTCTTTTCATAGAAATCTAAAGAGGAATTGCTTTGGAGGTCATACTTCTCTTCTGTCCGAAAACATGGTGGAAGGAGGGTTGTAAAAAAAACTGTGCCATTCGATCCTAGGACTTGAAATATGGTGGCTTACATCCCGTAAAGTTGTGTCTATATGCCTAGTCTACATAAGCCATAAAGTTGAGTAAAACATTTTCAGGATCCTGGTCTAACAAATACATCAGACGTTTGCCTTCGCCTACCTGCTGTCATCACTGGCACCTCTTGTGATCAGTAAGACACCATTCATTCTTCTCTCCACCCCCCAAAGACTTTGCCCCAGGCCTTCTAATCATATGAGGTGCTGGAGATTCTGTCTGGTAGGAAAAAGGTTTCAGAGTTCTGGTGTGCCAAACATGAACTTCCGATGTGGCCACTGGACCAGAGTCTGGAGAATCTTTGTGTCCAAAATAGAAAAATGCATCTAAAGCTCTTTAACTTTAGGCTAATAAAAATGTATATTTTTGCCAATTCTGATAGTCACCCTTATGCAGTACAATTTACTCCCATAAGGAGAAGGCTAAGGCCACAGATTTATGTGGTTCAGTAAAACATTGTTGGTTCATAAATAGAAGTAATGAGGAAATGTTAATTGCGGCAGAAGCTCTACTGTAAATTAATAATCTGTAATAATTTACTAATTTAAGTTATATGGCTAATTACAAATTAAGTTTTATTGCAGTAAGAGATTTACCATCAATGGAAGTGGCCAAGTACCTCATTACCGTAAGGCTTAAATGTGGAGAGAATGAATAACGACAGTTTTATATCTGAACTGGTAGGAAT
This sequence comes from Ranitomeya imitator, assembly GCF_032444005.1. Lineage (NCBI taxonomy): Eukaryota > Metazoa > Chordata > Amphibia > Anura > Dendrobatidae > Ranitomeya > Ranitomeya imitator. The sequence goes on along the minus strand of NC_091287.1, from coordinate 69,829,258 downwards.
TTTGGAGAGGATGGACAAGCTCTATTAATGTTTGTTCCAACTGTTGATCAAAATAAATGTGATGTTACTAGTTACAGATGGAAATGTAATTACTGCAGGACAGATTTTGGCAACCACAGGCCTGAAGCTGCCAGAGTCTCCTAAGATTTAGTAGTATAATGTAGCATACATGGACACATTTCCAGACATCCCTCAGAACCACCTTAACACAGTAACTTCATCCAGAAACAGAACCTAACATTATGTAAAGCTAGTGTAGTTGAAAGGTTCAAGGGGTCGCCCCCTACCTGGACAACCTGGTTTCTATATTTCTGTATTCCTCAAAATCAAGAAAAAAACAGACTGTATTCACCTCTGGTTCCGGTGCCATTTCAGTGATGTCAGCGCTGGGTCTCCAGAGGCTCTCATGCTGTTCTTATGCCACGTGAGCCCTGCAGACAATCAGAGGCTGCTCATGGTCTGCTTCACTCTCACTTACTTTGGATGAAATTGTTATTCGGAGAACGCTGGAGAGCAGCAGCAGTTCTCACTTTCTCTGGATGTCAGGTTTGTCTGAGGGAAGTTAGAGCGAAGTAGCCTCTGGTTGGCTGAAGGGCTCACTTAACATAACGTCATGTGAGCCTTGGAAGACCCCGCAAAGACATCATGTAAGCCTCAGGAGAATTCGCAGTAACAGTGCTGGGACCTGAGGTGAGTACAGTATGGTTTTATCTTAACATGAAGAAATAGGCATAGTAATTGAGAAGGGGTTGTCTGAGTAGTGGACATTAATGACCACTTACACCGCTTCATTCATCTGTAGACCTGCAGACTCGTAAGTATTTTTGTAACATTCTGGCTTCTAAAGAGACCAGTGAAAATGCTGTGCAATCTATAGACAGCATATAGTATTCTAGTTTTTCCAGTATCAGTATGCATGTAGAGATAGCAATCAATCATTGAGTAGGACCACCTACTGGATTCTTAAGCATTAAAAGAGCAATAAAAAGAATACAAAAATACTCAATGTTTTCCTCAAAGCTTTACATCAATGGGTTCAACTCTTTCTGCTCTATAGCATACTGATGGTAGATCAGACTCATGTTCAGCATAAACTGTTTTCTTTATGATTATGTTACTGTTCAGGTTGCTAAATATATTAGAATGAGCGAACGTGTTGGATGATACTCGCTAACGCTAGAGTATCAAGGTGCTCGGATGTGCTCGTTACTCGACCAGCAATGGGCAGTGCTTGATGTAAAACTCGAATCTCCGCCCCACATCTTTGGCGCCTGTTATGCAGCCCATAAGCATATGGAGATATCCTGTGAGTTACTGTAATAATGTAGCCATCTTGGTTGTTGCATTACTCTGATTGCCTGTCTGTCTGACATCATCAGGGATTATAAAAGGACAGGCACTGCCCAGCTCGGCGCACTGATGCTATTGCACAGCTCTGTGATATTTCTTATTGGAGGGAGAAAGTGCTTGTCTAGGCTTGTGTACACAGTATAACAAATCAGACGCCTTTAGTGTTGATACTGATGTTGAGCCATCATACACACAGCCCTTCTAAGTGCTAATCATTTGCTTTGCTGTTTTTATCACATACAATCAGCATTTAGCCAAGTGAGAGAGAGTCGCAGGAGCAGGGAGAGTGACAGAATCCAGTCAGTAGACAGGGATTAGGCCTGTGCAATCTATTGACAAATATATAGCTGCAATTTTTTTGTGAAGGCTGAAAAAACTGAATATATTTTGATCTATCAAGTATTACATGCTTTAAGAACCTTCTTTGTTATATAACACACCCAAAAATTGTTGAAACATTTTCCTGGACTACATTTATCAGCCATACACTATTCTGTAGTGTGGAGTACATTTCTCTGATCTCTAAAATGAGAAAAAGATTTTAAAAATTTTGTATGCTTCAATTTCACAGCCATATAGTGTTACAAGGTCTGTGAACATTTCTGTGATCTCTAAAACAAAAAAAAGCATTGAAACATTTTTTTGGATTGAATTTGATTGTCATTCATACACTTTTGCATTCTTTCTGTTACATTATAGTGGAATAAACTCCAGAAAAACACTTTGATTGCTGCAGGTGACCAATTTTTTTCTTTTATTAAAAATAAACTTCAAGAGACCTAGCAATTACAAAATTCGTAAGGCGTGTGTTAAGGGTCGGAGAAGTGGAAGTGCTGATGATGGTGCGTGCAAATGCCGAGGACGGGGGGCAGGTGTGACTATGCCTGTTGTTGGAGCACAAGAAACACTCCCATCCATGACATATAGGTTCCTGTTCCACTTTGAAGGGAGGCATGGTGCACAACTTCTGAAGCCAGAGCAGGTGGATAGGTGGTCGGTTGGATAGCAGGTAATACTTCCAGTAGACTTGGCAACACCACACAGTCTTCCACATGGTCCAGTGTCACCAGCCTAAAGTCTGGATCACTTAGTCCTCACCCTGATCCTCCTTGTTTCCGCCATGTTGAGTCCCAAGAGACTTGTGATCCCACACTAGGACACTCCAAGGAGCTCTTTACAACATTTCTTGATTGTGGCTTCTAAACCTGCATGCTCCAAGGGGGACAGGAGGACATGCTGTTTAGTGATGCACAAAACTTAGAACTGCCACGGCCAAAGGAACATGATGGTGGGGAATGGAAAATTTGAGATAAGGAGCAGCACTGAGGGGGAGAGATAGGCAGCACCGAAACAGACTGGAAGAGGAAGTGAATTGACCAAAAGGAGAAGGCCGGCAACTGTTCTGCAGAGCACCGACAGTCCTCAATTTCTCCATTAAAGAGTTAGGCCGGGATCACACGTGCGAGAAATACGTCCGAGTCTCGCATGTTAATACTCGGCATTGCCACCGTCAATCAGAAGTGGAGCGTGCAGCGGCATAGCAATACATGCAGCCACTTATCCTTTCACATTATGACTTATCTTAATCAGACATATTCAAATCCTTGTCCCAAAAGAATGTTCAGCTATCCCTACTTGGAATGAAAAAGTTAGTTCCTAGCCACCCACCCACAGACGCAAATGATAAAAAAGGGCCCATTTCCAGGCTGCTTGCAGCAAAAATATTGACATTTAGGCTGTAAGACACAGAGGATTTTCGTCAATTCATGATGGCAGCTGTCCCTCGGTACTTGGTCCCCAGCAGCTACTTTTTCTCCCAGTGTGGTGTCCCCACCTTATACCAGCACGTGTCCAGTAACATCACCCGTACCCTTACCAACGCAGTGGCATTGTCCACTTAACGACCGACATGTGGACAAGTGCTTGTAGCCAGGGAGACTATACTTACATGCCTGTGGGCAGGTCTTTATTTGGTGGCCTCATCTTAATTCGTGTGGTCTTAAATGAGAGGTTACTGAACCTTCAGTGATCTGACTCCTATTTTAAATATTGCACTTGCGCAGTTTATCTTCTGGTCTTTACAAAAAGATGATTAACTCCAGCAAATTACCGCCGGAGGGGTGGGGCTGGCGCAGATAAAGAGCATCACTTGCAGGTAGATGCTACTGCGCATACGGCACCATTTTGTTGGATTAAAAGAAAAATTTGGCTCCAGCAAAATGACGGCAACGGCTCATGCTCAGTAGCATCTATCGGCAAGCAATGTATGCTACTGCTCAGGCACTGGCGCCATTTTGCTGCAGTAAATTTTTTTTTGCAAAATTGAGAAGAAGTTGTCAGAGTAGTGGACAACCCCTTTAACAAAGAGAGCTGGCTGTCCTAGTCATGCAAATTTGAAGGTTAGTCTTCACAGCTGACCATGCTAAAATCATGGCATATTCATATTCACCACAGAAGAATTTTAGATCACACGTTATATTCACAAAAAGGTAATCTTTTCGAAAGGTTTTACTGTACCCAACTTTCCTACCTACATGCATGCCTAAGCAATTCATGAGTTTTCACTGGTGCCACCAGGACTGAGAGCCTGCTATCATTTAGTTACTATACTGCTCTCATAGATTTCAGTGATAATTTGGATGCAAAAAAATCCAAAAAATGAAACTAAATGAAAGAAAGAAAAAAAATCTGGTAATAAAAAGATTCACAGTTTGTAGTGTAATACAGTATGTCACTTACAGATGTATTTATATTAATACATGAATAATAAGGGTAATTAGACCCTTTTGTACTGATTGCCTAATTCCATATTAATGCCAGTTTTCTAGTATGTCGAGTCTGGTAAACACTGCTGTTAATTATCTTCTCATGGGAATATATTATTTTACTCTCATAATTATACTTTAATACATACCAGAAAATGTGTATTCAGTTTAGTACATAAATCCCCTAAAATGGTATTTATGCTATCATGGTTCTATAATTGGAAGTGAGAAAAGTCACTGGGTCATTTCATACAGTGTGAAGTTGCATACATTTTTATAAACATAATTTGGAAAGATTTAAATTTAACCAGGTGGATAAATAGCTAGATAGATAGCTAGATAGATAGATAGATAGATAAATAATAGATAGATAGATAAATAGATAGATAGATTAATAGATAGATAGATAGATAATAGAAAGATAGATAGATATATAGATAAATAGATAATAGAAAGATAGATAGATTAATAGATAGATAGATAATAGAAATATAGATCGATAGATAGATTAATAGATAGATAGATAAATAGATAATAGATAGATAGATAATAGAAAGATAGATAGATAGATAGATAGATAGATAGATAGATAGATAGATAGACAGACTTGCATTCTACTAGTCTATGACCTTTCTACAGGATTTTCTCTAATAATAATAATATCATAAGTAGTGTTGAGCATTCCGATACCGCAAGTATCGGGTATCGGCCGATACTTGCGGTATCGGAATTCCGATACCGAGATCCGATACTTTTGTGGTATCGGGTATCGGTATCGGATACATAGAGATGTGTAAAATAAAGAATTAAAATAAAAAATATTGATATATTTACCTCTCCGGCGGCCCCTGAACTCAGCGCGGGTAACCGGCAGGCTTCGTTGTTCAAAATCAGCGCTTTTAGGACCTGAGAATCACGTCCCGGCTTCTGATTGGTTGCGGGCCGCCCATGTGACCGCCACGCGACCAATCACAAGCCGCGACGTCACCGCAAGCTATTAACGCGCTCATTTTTAAAAATGAGCGCGTTAATGGCTTTCAAAGACGTAGCAGCTTGTGATTGGTCGCGGCCACGCGACCAATCACAAGCCGCGACGTCACCGCACGCTATTAACGCGCTCATTTTTAAAAATGAGCGCGTTAATGGCTTTCAAAGACGTAGCGGCTTGTGATTGGTCGCGGCCACGCGACCAATCACAAGCCGCTACGTCTTTGAAAGTCATTAACGCGCTCATTTTTAAAAATGAGCGCGTTAATAGCTTGCGGTGACGTCGCGGCTTGTGATTGGTCGCGTGGCGGTCACATGGGCGGCCCGCGACCAATCAGAAGCCGGGACGTGATTCTCAGGTCCTAAAAGCGCTGATTTTGAACAACGAAGCCTGCCGGTTACCCGCGCTGAGTTCAGGGGCCGCCGGAGAGGTAAATATATCAATATTTTTTATTTTAATTCTTTATTTTACACATCCCTATGGATCCCAGGGCCTGAAGGAGAGTTTCCTCTCCTTCAGACCCTGGGAACCATGAGAATACCTTCCGATACTTGATGTCCCATTGACTTGTATTGGTATCGGATATCGGTATCGGCGATATCCGATATTTTTCGGGTATCGGCCGATACTATCCGATACCGATACTTTCAAGTATCGGACGGTATCGCTCAACACTAATCATAAGTGATTGTGTTTGTAGCTTGGCTGTTATCTACTTGAATGATGTCACAAGATGTTTGTGTTTATAGGCTGTAGTCACTTGTTCTCCTGTCAAAATAGTATTAGTCTGAATTTCTGTTTATTATAAGGACTCATACTAATCAGCATGAAAAACGGAGAACTGCAATCCGATAAAAGATCGGAACGCACTCTGACTAATGTTGTTCTATGACTCCCTGCTCATCTGTGATTTTATTTCTCAGCTCAGATCAGACTGAGAAAAAAATTGCAGCATGCTACGATTGGCCATGTCTATCGGATGAGACTCGCCAATGCAAGTCAATGGGTGTGAGAAAAAATTGCACGGCACACGCGTGCCGTCTGATTTTTACACATCCATCTCCTAGAAAACCCAACATTTTATCAGCCAAGCACAGTAAATTCACTGCGTGACCCGTCAGAATAGAATAGACATAAATATTAAATAGATAAATAAAAAGATGTCAGTGGCGTATATAATCAGTGCAGTGTATGCGTTGTTTAATGCTCATATTAAATAAATAACTTAAAGGAAAAATGGCATGGGGTCCCCCAAAAATTTAACACAGCTGGGTGTTGAGGTTTATAGCTCGGGAAGAGGGTAATAACATGGACCTTCCCAGGCTATTAATATCAGCTCATAGCCTTTATCGGTTATTAAAATGTTGGACCCCCACAAAAAAATTACCGTATGTGCTGTCCTCTTATAATTCATAACCAGTAAAGGCTAGGCAGGCAGCTGTGGGCTGATATTAATATTCTAGAAAGGGGCCATGGATATTGGCCCTCTCCTAGACTAAAAACATCAGCTCTCAGCTGCCCCAGAAATGGCGCATCCATAAGATGCATCCAGATCCTAGATGTCTCTGAGCATGCACCTAGAATGCTTGACCTTACAATGAGCACTGTGAGCTTGGACTTCTTTCTAGTCCAGGATGAAATTTCCGGTCTAGCATGAATATGCGCAGGATTTCAGTGCGTGTTGAAGATAAGAAGCATCACCAAGGAACAAATGGAGACAGTGAGCAGTAGAGGTGAACAATGTGGTGATTATTATTTTTTTCCTTTTATTTTGCCACTGGGACATTCAATACATGGAGAATAAATGCAATTTAACCATTTTGAATTTTGTTAAAGCCTCTCATCGCTATTGCTAGTGCAGCCAAGACCACAAAGGGACCCTCAGGACACATGGCTTTGCATAAATGAATAGAATTTACTGATAACACGGGACTACAGCCAAAGTGGTTGTGTCATAGAAACTGTTTACATTAATCTGCTGTAATTTTCAAGATACAGAAGTATTTATGATAGCCTTTGTTGTAACTTTAGAAGATTGTATCTTCATTATTGCATCATCAGTATTACATCATCAGTTGTCTATTGAGCCATTAGCACTGCATCATCTCATAGTGACAAACAGAAACCTGAAATCTCAGCCCAAATGATGCTATCCTAATTAAAATTCTAGCACTTGGCTACATAAATACTCCCATTACCAGCCACATAGAATTATTTTTTGGCTTGATGACTTACATTGGCATGCAAAAATATTCACTCCATTGTCATTTTTCATTCTTTGTCAACTCACAACTTGATATTCCACTGTTTTTTTGAGGGTTTGCATCAGTTCATGTAAAGAACATGTCTACAACTGCAAACATTTGGTTTGCGTGTTGCTTTAGCAGAAAGCTTTGCCTCATTGACTTGTTGGAAAGTGACCATTTTCCCTGTCCCTGCTGCCAAAAAGCATCCCTACAGCATGATGCTGCCAACACCATGTTTCACTGTGGGGATGGTGTTTTCTTGGGATGAATGTTGGTTTTGGTGTTGGTTTTGTGCCAGACATAGCATTTACCTTGGTGGACAAAAAGTTCAATTTTGGTCTCATCTGACCATAGTACCTTACTTCATACATTTGGGGAGTTCCCATGTCTTTAGGCATACTCAAAACGACCACAAACAAGTAGCAGAGGTCCTAGAGACCGCAGACAGGTAATAGAGGTCTTGGAGATCACAGACAAGTAGCAGAGATCCTAGAGACCGCAGACAGGTAATAGAGGTCTTGGAGATCACAGGCAAGTAGCAGAGGTCCTAGAGACCGCAGACAGGAAATAGAGATCTTGGAGATCACAGGCAAGTAGCAGAGGTCCTAGAGACCGCAGACAGGTAATAGAGGTCTTGGAGATCACAGGCAAGTAGCAAAGGTCCTAGAGACCGCAGACAGGTAATAGAGATCTTGGAGATCAGAGGCAAGTAGCAGAAGCACTAGAGACCGCAGACAGGTAATAGAGGTCTTGGAGATCACAGGCAAGTAGCAGAGGTCCTAGTGAGCGCAGACAGGTAATAGAGGTCTTGGAGATCACAGACAAGTAGCAGAAGCACTAGAGACCGCAGACAGGTAATAGAGATCTTGGAGATCACAGGCAAGTAGCAGAAGCACTAGAGACCGCAGACAGGTAATAGAGATCTTGGAGATCACAGGCAAGTAGCAGAGGTCCTAGAGACCGCAGACAGGTAATAGAGGTCTTGGAGATCACAGACAAGTAGCAGAGGTCCTAGAGACCGCAGACAGGTAATAGAGGTCTTGGAGATCATAGGCAAGTAGCAGAGGTCCTAGAGACCGCAGACAGGTAATAGAGATCTTGGAGATCACAGGCAAGTAGCAGAGGTCCTAGAGACCGCAGACAGGTAATAGAGGTCTTGGAGATCACAGGCAAGTAGCAGAGGTCCTAGAGATCGCAGACAGGTAATAGAGGTCTTGGAGATCACAGGCAAGTAGCAGAAGCACTAGAGACCGCAGACAGGTAATAGAGGTCTTGGAGATCACAGGCAAGTAGCAGAGGTCCTAGAGACCGCAGACAGGTAATAGAGGTTTTGGAGATCACAGACAAGTAGCAGAGATCCTAGAGACCGCAGACAGGTAGCAGATGTCCTGGAAACTGCAGACAGGTGCTGAGCAGGTTGTGTTGCACAGACAAACTAATAGTCTTAATATCAAGACATGGGTGTGTCTTGGCAGGCCTTATAAAGGCCTAGATAAATGATCACATGGGAGCACGCTGGGCTACATACAAAGCCTGACATGGAGCATAAGAATGTTTAGGAAACCGGAGTGAAGGGAGCAGAGCCCGGACCTGTGACTGGTGTGTAACTCACTGTTCTAAAATATATGCACACAACAGAGATAACACATAGCCTTTATACTTTTTTTTATCAACAAGAAAAGCAAATCAAAGAGAAATCTGTTTCTCAGTTTACACTTAGGCTGTGTTCTCCTATGATTATGTCAGAGTATTTGTGTATATTTCCTTTACATATTGTGATTTGTTGATCATATAGCCCAAGTCTTTTATTTCTAATCTGTGTTTATTATTGAAATGTCACAGTAGAGTATTTTCAGAAAGCAGAGTACTACATTACCATATAGTGCCTTTGTTTTAGGTTGTGTTCTACTACAACAAAATAGTATTGATCAAGACCTATGCTGGTCTTAATGAGGAGGCATGTTGGAGTCATATGCTCCTAGTTCATTAAGAGTCACACACTTGTTAATCAATCTGGTACAAGTGACAAGGTAGTATGCACCTCCATGTGATCCTACTAGAGACTAGTGTAAGATTTGTGGTGTAAGGAGTGCCGTCTCTAGTCATAAATTTTATGAGCTGGGGTTGCCTTGATCCCATCCCACCCCAAGTTCACCCACTTTGTCAAAACTGTGTAAAAATGGCATGAGAATACAAAAAGTTGCAAAATTTTAGAACAGCTTCGAGTTGTGCAAGTTTTTTTTTACATTTCAAAGCGTTGCACATCATAATAGTGGCGTGAAAGCTTTGATGAATCAGTGTCATGGTTCGACCCCTCAGTGTGTCTGGGATGCAGTTACTGACAGCTCGGCCATCCAATCCGGTACAGGGGTGTGCTGAAGCTGTCAGTACATTGATTGACAGCATGGTCATCTAGTCTGGTTCAGGGGCATGATGAGCTGTCAGTGTGTTTATAGACAGCTCAACTAGCCAATCTGTGACTGGGAGGCAGCAGCAGTCGCCAGGTGTTCACTGTCCCGAGTAATGGCCATGCCTTCTTAACTGAGCAGCTTCTCCCAGACCACTGCCATCTAGACGTACATTCATCTTGTGAGGTTTGCGCTGTGCTCTCTGTGCCTTGAGTTCTATGTATTTGATCTGTTGCCTGACCTTGGACTTTGTTCTGACTACCCGCCTGTTTAACCCCTTCAGCTCTGATCCATCATCCTCCCGGTACTCTGACCTTGGAACATTACCTGACTACACTTTTGTCTCTTCCTTCTGTTTATGACGTACCCTCCTGGCTTCTGACCTTGGACTCCTTGACCACTTTGACGCACGGCTTGACTATGAGAAGTGACTAGCGTCACAATCAGGCCCTTTATCTTTATTAATAGATTCCATTTTGTTTTGGTTATTGACCATTCCCAATATAGCTTGCCCATTACAGGGAATCTGCTACCTCCACACCGGGCAAAGTAAGAAGGTAATCTGAAATAAGTAAAAATCAAATCTTACGGAATCTAATTTGAGTGGTTCTGAGTTTGTTTGTAAACATTTTTTTGTACAAATTCCAAAAGGCAAAAGCTGATTCCGGGAGGAAGGGGGGGGGGGGCTTCAGGAAAGGATCTATCTTTTTATGTTGTTTTTTGTGACACTGGAGCAAACAAATACAGACTCCATAGAAACATTGCACCCAAACAATGTGTCATGAACAAGTCAAAAACCTGCTGACGACCCTTTTCTACTGTCGACAAATACACAATACAAAATTCCCCTCTCAGCCCAGCTCTTGTTACTCTGTAGGGACTAATGCAATAGTATGAGTGTACAGCATGGATGAATACTTCCAGAAGCCTTAGTTCATTTTAAATAATCCATGGTATCAAGTCACGGTAAATGAAAAGGATTAGAGCATTGAAGTAATTATTTCATTAATAGATTATTAAATTAGCACTTTCCAGACATCTAATCAGCTGCTTGAATACTAATTGTTTACAAATCCCAGTAAAAAACGGAAATGAAAATGCTTGTCAGTAATGTGCCGGTACATGGGATTGTCAATACTTAATGAGTGTGGTTATGATAACCCAAGGGTTTATACAAAGCGGGTCCCAACGATAATAATTAATATAAAGCCGGATGTCACACAAATGTCTGGTCTATTAATTGCAGTTGTTGCCTTGGACTTGTTTTTTTTTATCTCTGTAGATTATAAAATATTTATTTAAACTAAACAAAAAAACACATTTTTATGTAATCTATTTAATTACCGTATTTTCCGGTGTATAAGATGACTTTTTAACCCCTGAAAATCTTCTTAAAAGTCAGGGGTCGTCTTATACGCCGGGTGTCATCTTGTACACTGGGTGAACACCCATGTGTATATGGTGGGTGGGGGGGAGTGGTCCCGATGACGAATAGAGGGGGCATCTCACAGGAAAGCGTGAGTGAAGTATGCCCCTACCCTATTACATGATTGTGGCAGCGTGGGGTTTCTGTGGTGGTGAGCGGCGGTGGCTCCTATTTGTGCTGCGTGGGTGCTCTGTGCTGTAGGGCGGCGGCGGCATATCTTCGTGCAGAGTCGGGGCTCCTCCGGCATTTCCCAATTCCTGAAATTGAGGAACTTCCGGAGGAGCCCCAACGTTGCACAAAAATATGCCGCCCCACAGCACAGAGCCCTGACACTGCACAAAGAGGAGCTGCCACCCCACAGCACAGCACCCACGCGGCACAAAGAGGAGCAGCCGCCGCTGCTCCCCAGCACAGAGACCCCAAGCTGCTACAATGAGGTAATAGGGGGATACTCCACTCACACTTTCCTGTGAGACGCCCCCTCTTCGTCATCGGGACCACTCCCCCCCTAAAAGGCACATTAGTCACCGGCCCTATAAGACGACACATGGCATATAAGAAGACCCCCGACTTTTAAGAAGATTTTATATTTTAACTGGAAAGTTGGGGGGTCGTCTTATACGCCCAGTCGTCTTATACGCCGGAAAATACGGTATATTTGATTTGGACACAATGGAGCAGTCAGAAAGAAATAAACTAGAAGTAAATATGGATAAATGGGACTAGATAGCTTGAAGAGGCAATCTTTATAATTAATTCTGGTAAGAAAAAAAATCATTATTGTATTAAGTACACTTTAAAATCACTGTTGACAGGACAGATGAGCTGATGCTTTTTGATCAAAAACATTCTTAGCTAGGAACTATGACTAAGACCTCATTTGGATTTTTGTTTTTCACGAGGTGTTCTATACATGCTTTTCATGTTTAGAAAATGCTTCTGTTATAGCGTATAGGGGCTGTTCACATATCAGGTTTTTCTTGCTAACTGCAAATATGTATAAATATGTAGATGGCTGTTTTTGAGTAAAAGATCAAATTGCCCATTCAAATCAATGGGTTAATGCAAAATGAATAGTTAAGGAATGCTATCCATGTGTCATCTGGGTGATGAACTTTAGGAAATGTTTATTTTTTTTACATAGGAGAAAGATTAATGTTATACTAATGGTAAAAAATAAGCACAAAAGCCAAAAGTGGATAAAAAATTGTCCATTTTTTCTTGTATGTAAATGAAGCTTGAATGAGGCCCAAGAATGTTTATGCTCATTTTGTATGTCCTGACAACAATTACTTCTAAATGTAACTAAGGTGGGATAGTCAAATGAGCCTGCATCGGGGTGAAAAAGCTACATTCACTGTTGCAGCCCTTATCCTTTCCCTGAAATGAAGCATCATCAGATGAGCCAGTCCCTTCTCTATTGAGCATGCGTTAGTTGTCAATTGCAATGTATGCTCAGTAGATTCTTGCCCCTGTTCGACATTCACAATGACAGTGCGCTCCCTTGCCGGCAAGGGAGTGCACTGTCAGTGCATGCTATGATAAGAATACCCAGAGTAAAGAAAAAGCAGAGACCAACGCTG